>NC_089616.1:4784223-5406374 GCF_039881205.1 Euwallacea similis | reverse complement strand
ATCGGATATCAAATTTGTAATATATGATACTAATGATGATAATGATATGTATGTATATATTATTCTTCATTAAAAACTGAAAAAAGTTGGTCTTTATTAGTTTTTATAAGAGCTTATATGTATGTCCTATAGATGCTTGATATTCGTTTAAAAATACGAAGTCTCCCATTTAAAAATGAAATCTCACTGTGGGTCAAACGGAAAGTATCCACAGTAAATTTGTAATGTTTTGAAGAAATTTTAAATGTTTACATGAAATTCTAAAACGGCACGAAATTCAAAATCTTAACAAGGTTACTTAAATTTTTTTAGAAATTTCACCGATATAATTAAGTATTCATCGAATCCTCGTGGGCGACTCTACTTGCTTGTTTTCTCTATTGTCATAAACACACGTTATCTTATCTAATACACTTAATTTATAGGTTTAATTCGAGGTACTCACTATACAAAGGAAATGAGAGAAAAATGACTTGATTTTTTAATTCTATAACGTAACAATTGATTGTATCACTTCCTGGTTCGTGCAGGAAAGCGAAAATATTAATTTTGCTTCAAACGGATATCACCGCAAGTTAGTTTAAATTATCCCTAGCTCCCGAATCTAGCTTGACCTACTTTCCAAGTTAATAAAACATTTCTCATAAACTGTGTGTGTTCTGAACTATATAGCTAGTTTTACAACGGCTCTGAGATACTTGGGTGAGGAATAAAATTAGCAAAAGTACAACTAAAAAGATATGGAACTCTATATTAGGCCCACTTAAAAGATGCTGAACTGAAAAACTTTGTTAACAACATATATGATATTGAATAAAGAATTTCACCTTGTAAGAAAAAAATATCGGTTTCAGGTTAGTTGTGATTATTTCGGGCCATCCTTAGTTTATATTCTGAAAATATTTCATCAATAAACCAGCATTAAATTTGTTATTAACAGCTTACAAAGGGCTCAGTTCTCTCGCAAATACTTAAGATCGCAACTTAAATCATTTTTTTCATCAGTTTTAATCCGAATCTCTTATTTTAAATTAAATTCCGGGCCTTTTTATGGCTCTCTCTATTTTCATTGATGTATTTTTAAAACTGCCAGTTTCAAGAATATATGCGGCAGTTAGCCCGCTGCTGGAATGAATGCAGAAGATACGCTGTCCACAGGCCCGGATTTTATTCGTTTTCGTCAAACATATTGATAATCGAAACTAAATGAAATGAATTATAAATAATATTTAATTTTAGACGTCTCGGTCTATTTGAATCGTCATAATAAAATGCGAGAAATCGGTAAAATCGTTGGATACGAATAATTGCACTTAAATGAATACGGTCCTGTGTACTATGTCGGACCAGCTCGAACAATACGAGCGCAAGAATAGCGATAATCTCGACTAAATGAGTGGGCCAACTTACGCCTATTACCTTCAAAACATTTAATATATGTATATGAAAACGGGTTTCTTTTGTGTCAGGTATTTATATACGGACACATTTTCCCAATAAAATCGTTGCTTTCCTTTCTCTAGTTCATTGCAATTAATATTTACTTAAAACGATTAATTATTATTGCAGTTGTGCAATATGATGCGTGTTCCGAGAAAGCTCAATAGAAGATTTGCCCGAGTGCCGAACCCGATAAATCGATAAGTTTTATTGAAAGTTAAAAACGCCCATTCCTAATTTATTACTCAGCTTGACACGTAACTGTTTATTGTGGCATTTCCTCGGAAATGACAATCGGGATTCGACTTTTTTAGAGCTAAAATTTAACATCGATCCAAATGGGGAAATAATTCATTTTTTTCTATAATAATCAATGCAAGGTAATTTCTTTGATCCTCTAAATCAAGGACGCCTCAAGAATAAGATTCTCTAAATTAATCCTTGAACTAGAGGATTAATAGCCAAATTGAGTTTTTTCACATAGATGAGATCAGAATGAACTAATTTGACACGGTTTAATTGAACTGTCAAATTTGATCTTGGGCTAATTGCATAATATCATATTTTCGTCATTATTTTAAGTAGCTGCTTTCTAAATGGTCTTGGTATGGAATTTAAATAGGCAGGGAGCTGGTTTATTCATTCACATTCGGCACACATTTATGGGGGTTCGTATAAACGATCGATTGATTGAATTATTACATGTTCCATATCCGGCTCATTTGAGTCTCTAAGCAGAGGCATTAATATTTATTAGTTTTTTTGTCATTTTTTACTTCGAATAGTTTATTGGCAATTGCATTACATATATGCACATAGATATTCCAAATTAGTGCTATGGAAGTCAATTGTTTTGGCCCTGTATAAGTTAGTGTCAATAGCCGAATTTGACACGTGAACAAGGTTAGAAAAGTAACACATGTCAAGCTTAATCAATAGATACTGCAGAATTACTAGCCGCACTATTCCAAATATTGACGCAAACATTCAGCACATTTTTTAAAATTCAACATTTGTTAGATTTACAATCTCATTCATAGGACAAATTCAGTTACTGGCACTCTCCGTTATTTATACAGGTATAAAATAATTTATTTTTAAGGCACCATCCGATTTTTATTAAGTTTAATATTTCTTAATTGTGATATTTCTAATGAATGAGATTAAAAACGTCAATATCAAAAGTATTATAATGTCTATAGGAAAATTTTCAAATATTTAGAGAAAAATAAAATATATATCTTTTTATTATATAGCATTTTTAAACGTGACGGAAGCTACTCCACTGGGTTTTATAGCTTATTGGCATTGATTGCAACATAGTTTTTAATAGTTATTTTTTTGCCTCAAAATGATACTTTATTTCGGTTATTTCAGTTACGTCTTAACTACACCACATATTGTTATATTGCGATTTTTACCGTATTTTCACAACTTTCCTAATTAACAGAACATAATTATAATTATTGCGTCTAATGCAATTACTAATCTAAAAGACGCCTTGAAAAACGAAAAACATTATATTGTTTTGTTAGTAAATATTTATCCGTAGAATAAATTTCGCGTTTAATAAATTGACTCACTTGAAAGAGCGGATAATAATAATTTCAAGGTTGTTTTTCGTGAGAATTCGTTGAACTTGGGGGGCCAGCATTAAAATTTCAAATGCAAAGTTACTTTTATATTGTAAGATCATCGCTGACATGTCATGATTCAATGATATAAAAAACGATTTGTACACACGTGATTAGTTTATCTTAATCTATGGTAAATCGGGTTTTGTCAACATTAGCTAGGTGAGGCACAATTATATATTTAATCGAAATCCTAAAATTGAGAACAAGTTATTACGTTGATAGAAAATGAATGCATTTTGCAACAACACAAATATTTTAAAGTGTTTTCTTAGTCTTGTTCCTAAATAAATTTTTTGTTTGAAAATTCTACTGTTCCCTAAACCTTGGTGTTAAATAATAAATACATTTTTAACATGACACTCCACATACATATGTATTATTTGACATTAAGAGTAGGGAGGAAAATGAACTCGGGCTGCTACGCAGGTATTTCTCCAAGACCTCAATTGTTCGTGAACTACAATATAATCCATGTTTGTGTTAAAAAAGAATAACCTCTAGTGCTTTGTGAGGAAGTTTTTCACTTTCAGTGTACACTGTACCTAAACAACATTACCTAACACCGGCATTTAAATAAAATAAGTAGCTTGTTAAAGCCTTTAAAAGAGTTTTCGCATTAACTTCCTGCTATGGTCGATTTAAGACTGCCGATGGCGGGGTATTAGGTATCTGAATACTACTTTCTATATTTATCAGTATGTGCAAATCGAACGCTTAAAAAATCCCTCATATTTAAATTTTAGATTATTGAATTAAAATTCAAAATTAAAATATCGCAACTTAACTATACGCACATATATAACAACAATAATTATTATTAAATTTAAAACATGTGCCAATGGACCGAAATTCATTTAACACCTTGAGTGAAACGATATTTTTAGCCCGAATTCTCGTGCTCTATACCAAAGTGTGTTAGTTTAGTTTAATTTAGAATTTAGTAGTAGAGTCAATGTATTTAAGCGATTTATATCTTCAAGCATGAACATGTGTTTAGATTGGATATATTATTAAAACACGTTAAAACAGCCTGACCGAGAATTTAAAGGATTTTCGTTAGTCATCATATAGATGAATGTAACTAAAAACAATAAGCTCATATTAAAGCGCTAAATATCTGCGTTTGTTGTTGACGTTATGCTGGAATGTTGATGGAAAATCATCGGACACCGGGAATAATACTGCTAAAGTGACACCGCTGCTGGTTATGGTAATTTAAATTAATAATTATTGTTAAGAAACTAACAGGACTGAATCCGAAAGCAAAAATAACGAGAGACTATTATTCATTCCTGCCTGTGTAATCATGAAAGCGGTATTCACCTTGAATCGGTCGATACGATAATTATATCTGACGAGATGCATTTTATTAATAACGATTTAAACTGACGAATCAAAAATGTAATAAAAAGTTTATATGGTACCGGGGTAACCGTTCTAAATAGAAGAACATTATCATTGCATTATCATACGAATGACCTCAAATTAACGACCACAATGCTTCAATAACGACTATTAAAAAAATCAAGTCGATATTAGTAGGGCATACATATTATTGGAAAATATTCATTTTGTTTCAATGTAATTAGGTATTGAATAAACTCGTCTAATAATGCCTGGACTTTAATTGTAATATTTATTAAAGATTCGGTTGAAAGAAATATTGATATTGTGAGATCTTCTGAAAAAGCTTTACTTAACCTTTACTTTTGTGACAAGGTGAACTGCCAGTAAACGCAAAATTAATTTCCCATTATTTACTATGTGGGGACGTACATGTGTACATTACAGAAAACTTCTGCAATTTACTTTTTTTATTATTTTACTGATAATCGGATTTTCAGAGCAAAATCCACGGTATCGGAACGAGCTTTATAAATACCAATCATGGAATTATATCTACAAATAATATTGGACTTTATCAGCGTGCTTCAAAAATCCTTATCTGCTTGTGTTAAAATGTAGTTTTCCACGTTGTTCGATATATTCCCTGTTTATGAATAATTCACACATTAACATTATGAGTATTATTGTAATGAAGCAAAAAACAGTGAATTTGTATAAAATAACTCTTTAAGTAGGTATACAATTTTATTGGTGATTGAAGGATGTACAGTTAATTTTTAACAGCACTATTAAATCTAATAATTATTGCAATTGCCTTCGTTTTATAAAACGTGTGCAACTAGGTGCTGACACGTAATCAAGTCGAAAAACGTAATGAACTAAGAACACTACTTACTCTCTCGCTTTTTGCATTTACAATTTATTGCGCCCATATTAGTCGTCAGCATTATACCGAGCGATTTCCCTTTCGAATATTTTACTTAATTAAAAATTCTCTCTTTCGTCTTGTCCACCAAAACTGCTGAACTATGAACGCAACCTCGAGAGAGTAACCAACCACGTATCCATCCACAAAGCAATTATGAATTTAACGAATACATTAAATTTTAATGACATCCACTACCTCTGACTTTTCCAACTTTTGGCATTTTTAATTAAAAATCGAATCGAGTTTCACGTATATATAAATTTAGAACCGATATTTTATTCATCAAAACAGATTTAAAAAAAACAATGACACTGTTAAATTCTTAGAATTAAATTATAAGTGAACCCAGTGATAAACTTCATTTATTAAATTTCATTTAAATATCAGAAGCATTTGATTGGTTGATGTTTTTAGATAAAAATATATACAAAAATTGCAGGACTTTTTTAAGGAAATGTTTATAAAATATGCACAGGGTGTTTCTTGCATAGAGGTCATCGACCACATTTCTAAAACTATAGTAGATAGAATCTTTCCTCTTTCATCCAAAGTTGCTACTTCATAAATTAATAGTTTCGATTTCAATTGGAAATGCGGCAACATCAAAGTTAGAGTAGCAGTCGGATATTTGTGCATATATTTCGTATACTTCACTAGCAGGAAAAAAATTATTCAGAACCTTAACTTACTGACCTAAACTTGACTGATTTTTTTTCAACTTTTAATATATAAAATTTAGAAATACAGGGTATTATTTAAGTCCAACTTCAAGAGGTGATTCTTTAAGTGATTCTAACAATAAGACGAAAAGTTTATGTAAACATAATTATTGTTATTTATGTTATTATATTTTTTATTTGTTTAAATGTAGTTCTAATAAAGCGTTTTCCCGTTTGATTATTTTTGACACGAGCAATTTTTAGCTTAAAAATTTCCTTTGTACTACATTAAAAACTGTCACCAAGTTTCAATGTCATATTAGTTTGCGTCTTCTTGTTATTTAGAAGTTTTTTTTATATGTAACGATAAAAAAAAAAATTTATACCATGTGCCTTGAAAACGAAGCATTACCGGATCTATATGTATATAAACTTTTCGACTTAGAATAACTCAAATAATCACCGCTTGAAATTTAGCCACGTACTTAAATAAAACCCTGTATGTGAAATAAATGAATAAAATAGCTGACTGCTACTCTTAACCACAACGCTGTCTCATTTCTCATCACTCTTGGGTTTATTCATTGGGGAGTATACTGCATCGATACAAGGTTAGTAAACCAATATTTGACTTAAACTGTTGTTTACGCGGAATTTTAGGAGATTTTTAAAAATATGTTTGACGTGTTGATTTTTTAAATGCATTAAAATATAAATACGGTCCCGCATTTGCCCATTTTATAGGATCAAATCAAAGCCTCCTCACTGTTCAGTTGCCACATTCATGTTCGTTATTCCTATATACAGGTTTATGTATATAGGGGTTCCTAACGCATACATGTTAGTAGTACATAATAAGATTATACTATTGTAATTTGCAATAATAATAGGTTGAAAATATAAACCGAATTTCATGGCGGCAGTTACATAATGCAGATTGCTGCAAATGTATACATTTAAAATGTGGCCGCCGGCGTAAACTTTGAACTTTCGTTTAATTAACAAAGTACAGCACCATGCGTGTAAGTAAAAATACGTTCACAAAACAGAAACAGAGATAGATAAACAAACTCGAATTGGTTAAGGTTCCTTTGTAAACCTGCGGTTCGCCGAGTGTATCAAGCGGCAAATATACTGCGGAAATCTTAAAACGTTGACATTTTTTCAAGAACGTTGCCGCTCCATTCTAATTGTGACCCGTATGCTACGTTATTGACTTCGTTTACTAGAAAAATAGTTTTAAAATATATTATTGATTTATTACAATAATTATCATTGGTCTTTAGCATATGTTGAAAGTGCAAGTTTGGGCTATTTCGATGATTATAGGAACAATAATTAAATATGTTTTTGCTAGATTAGACATGCCTAGAAGGTAAAAATAATGAAAGTCGCTTACCTCTCCTTGATCCATTCTTCCCTCGGGCGTGTTTTCCGGTAAAAAGTAAAGACGCAGGCTGGTCAAAGTTTGCTCACTATTTTTGTCCGTCCACAACAATTGAAGTTCGCCGATGCACAACAAATCCGAATCTCTCCACATTTTAACAAAGAAAAACTCACTGAGAGTTATTAATTTTTTGACGCCACTCTTCGCATATTTGAACGCCTTGTAGAAGGTGTAGGGACCGTGCTGACCGCATGGGCCGCCCACCAACTAGAAAAATATAAAATTATATAATACCGTGTAAATTAAGTGATTTTTCTAATTTGTCAGTTATTTACCTACAGAGATTTCTCTATCTACCTATTTTTAATTTTCGAATAATGTATTGATGGGAAACAATTCAAACTGAATATTTTCATCAGACACCGTGTGTATTATCTAGTATTATGAACATATCAACCATAAGGAACAATTTCTTGATACACTTTCCTATAGCATTATCTAACAATTTTTGAATATTTTGTCTTCTTGAGGCCAGGTTTTCAATATCTCAAAAAAACAATTATCACCATGTTTAGGACCCTAAAACTGTACTTTTTCATACTATAGAAAACCCTACATATTTTGCAATTTTTTATATCTCGTATATTATGAAATTTTTCTAATATCTACTTCTCTTTGATTTTCAAGTAATATGAACATTAATATGTACACAGTTTCAATGATTTTTAACAATTCAATTCAAACAACTTTAATCCAATTTTTTTATGGGGCACCATGTGTAATACTGTGTTTTATGAAGCTACCAATCATACGAAACAATGTTCTATAGCACTTTTGCCAGACACACCTATCAACAATTTCTTATGGTTATTTCCACCGATGTTCAAGTAATTTGAGTTTTCTTGAAGCCAAGTTATCAATATCTCAAAAAGCAATTATCACCTGGTTTAGAACCCTAAAACTCTACTTTTTGATATTGACCGCCCTGCCTATTATACGATTTTTTAAATTTGCCACTCTAAAGCCAATTCACCTATGGAAAGGAAACTAATAATTTCTCAATACCCTTTACACATCAAATCTGCATCAAAGCTAGTAAAAATAGGAGCATATTGAACACAATGTTTTAAGTAGAAGTAACAACAAAAAAAAATTGAATGGGAAGAATAAATTTGAAAAATTTCTGGATGTGATTCGCCAATAATTTAACATAAATTGAATAATGTAAAGTTGTTCTTTACAAATCGTAAAAACAAAGGCATCCTGGACGCAATTCTGAATTGAGAAACTGGGTGAAAAACATAGAACTGGACAAGATCATTTCAAAAAATTGTTGGGCTAAACTCGTTGTGATATGCTAATGACTGTATATTAAGCGCTATAAGGGTAATTTCAAAAACATGAATTTTAATCGACTAACAACAGGGACGTACAGAACACAATTTTCCCAAGGGTCTCATATACCATTATTTTCTCAACTATTTATTTTCGCAGCCTGACACCGCTGAGTCCAGGAACCTTAATTTCATTATAATACGCTATTAACTGACTGTGTGCTAAGTGCCATAAGGGTTCCCTGCAATTTGAAAATAATTTGGAGAAAATAAAAACAGAGGCCGCAAGAAAAAAAGGCAAGATTTTACTGGGAGGGGTTAAAAATTCAAAACGGCGAGGAGAAAGTCATCGCTTAACGTTACAGCTTGTGAAAATTCGTAGAGACCTTGGGACACAAAATACACCACTGCTAAGGAAAAAGTGGTTGATTATGTTTATCATGCGCTCAAAGTTCGTAAAAGTTATGAAAATGTAGTAAGTCACTGATTGTCAATGAATGATAATGATAGCTGATGAAGGATCCTAATTTGATAGTTCAGCTATAGACAAATAAGGTCATACACAGGTGGGAATAACAAATTAATAAAATTGAGTGATAAACTCGACTTTATCTTAGGTATCAAATATGGAAAAGTTCTGAGAAACCATGCAAGTGCGCCACTGGGTTTCAGAAACATTTCAAGATCAATATTTCAAGTGTTGTTAATCGATTTGTAAAAATCGCGCCTACAAGCGGTTCACAGGCGGTTTTTAAAATTTTATGAATTTGTGAGCAGTTCAAAAAACAAAAAACCACTAGTTTTCGTTTGATTCGATGGCCTATGTATATTACATTATTTGTAGGATGAAATAGTTCTCTGTAATTTGAAAAACACGCATTTGAATCCAGTAAAAACAGAGGCGCATATAAATTAATATCTATAATGAGTCCCCTTTACCAGGAGATCCGCCACTGAGCAAAAGACATTAAATTTGACATTGTAACTCGCTTTGCTTACGTTTCTGAGCGCCCTAGTTGGTAATTTTAATGGCCAATTATTAAAATAATACAGAAATGATTAAATTGTAAATTGACATTTTCACCAACAATATACAAAGACAAATTGAGGCGTAGCCAGCAATAAGAAGCCCAGTAAGTACTTACTATTATTAATACCTAAATGCATTATCGATTTGAAATAGAAAGAAAAAATGAAATCCTCCGAGAATAGCTGTAAAGAATGGCAAACATTTTACGATCATGCCCAGGATTATTATAACCCTGGTGGGAGGTAACAGCGTAAAAGTAATAAGTGTGAGTAAGATGGCTTATAATTACATAAAACTGGTTATCTGAGTACGACCCTGGCGAACGGCTCCTATCGAAACAAATTAAAAGTGTTTTATCAAACCTGTATACACAAATAATAAAAATATTTCTATCAAAAACCTTTATAACAATAATGCAGCATTTATCGCCATATTCGACACGACACTAATTTTATCTACACACAAAGTAGGTACTTATTTACTTTGAATGAATAAAACATATTATAGTGTTCTACCTGGTAATGCGTGCAAATGAATTAAAACTTTTCCGGTTTTGTTCAGTCACTCATCTTAACAATCGCCAATTAATAATAAAAATAACGATAATTAAATTTGTAACAAGAAAATCAAAAAATTAAACAATATGCAACACTACTTACGATCGCCATCATTGACGAAACAACAAAACACAATAGAGGTAAAGATTGCTGCGTGGGATAGTATGATTTGATTAATTTTAAGCAGCAGTTAATGCGACATTAGCAATAACAAAACCGGAATAAGTCGGAAACGGAGAGCCCTAAAATTGCGGGACTTTCACCACGGCCAGTGGCCCCGTTTCAGGTAACTCGACAAAAAAATTTATACCTGTACGTCACTAATATCCATTTTTTTCTTGAATTAATCACAAGAGCACACGAAAACGGCACGCTGACACCATCGTCTACTTTGTATTTACTCTAATTATGTGACGTCACGATACAGACTCAAATTCGTAAACGATCGTAACAATTCGGGAGGTGCTCGTGCTAACTGGCGCTTTAGAATAAAATGGAGGTGGAGAGACACAGAAGGAAATGAGCCTCGGTCGGGATGCACCACCGCACCGCGCGGAAAGTGAAAACAAACTTGAGGAACGGACTCGTACATGCACGCATATTATTACAAATTATTAAAAGCTCGTTTTGTATCTAAAAATACCGGGAAATTTGTTTTACATTCGCGATTTTTCACGTGGAATTTTCAATTTTCGAGCTGCTTCCTCTAAGAATCCAACGAGAACTCTTAAAATAAAAATTTTAACTCTCATATATAAAATACCATGAAACGTTAACATCAAGATTCAAAATGGCGACAAAACAGCACGTTTTCTTCAAAATACGAAAATGGTTTTCGAAATTATTCGCAATTTTAACTACCGATGTGGACGCTACGAAATGTAGATAAGTTTAGAGGGTAAAAAGTAAATTCTGTCAAAATTCTGTTCATTTATTGCCAACAAGTTCTATTTTAATAAACATTTTTTCCCTAGAGGGCGAATTAATTTTTTAAATCTACCAAATATTGGCTCAGTCCACTCCACCGCGAGACTGTACCAAAATGGTTCTAAAACTTGTCTGAGCAAGCGCATTACTGCTCATTTCGAGTCTAAATTTATAAACGTCGCATTTCAAATATGACATCGCCACGTCGTAAAAAAAATTGTAATGATGATGTATCAATCATTTGGAATTGAATTAAAATTTTTTCGAACACCTCCGAAAGTAATTTTAAATTTTGAAAAGGCATTTTCTTGAACTCCAAATAACGCGACTTTGCCCCAATTTAACTAACCTCGAATGCTTTATGGTTACCGAGATCCTTATGGTTGAACTCCAGAAACGGACTTCCTATATAACACAATACATGCATATACATATGTAAAATTCTCGATATCCAAACGCCTGCATTTCAGTAACTGAAAAATTATCACGGTTGTAAATCATTTACATACATTTGCAACAAATCCAGCCATGGACTTACAAGAGAGAACTAGTAGAGTAAGGCTATATTTGGACGGCAGCAGAACTGCCAGATTGGCTCAAAAAAATCAAGTCAATGGTTGTTCATAACAACAATAGTTATTTATATCAATTTCTGTTAAAAGTAATTCACCTTCTATATACGAATTTTTAACTATGAACTTATATGAAATAAAACGGTCTAAAAAGGTCTGTCACATAAACATTTCCCAATCACTGTCCTGATTATTATTCCCTGGCATTAATTTTCTCACTCTCTTTAATTTCTTTGAGCAAATGCAGGATTTTCAAGTACAAGAAACTTATTAAACAAAATCCTTCGAAATCTCAAAAGCTGAACACCTAATTTTTTGGTTTGCAAATAATAATTCTACGGAACCTCAGAACAGAATTTCCCAATTTTGACTCAACCAGTAAGAAGCTTCGGTTTCTTTGACAATTCGTAATTTTCATAAGAGTTCCCTGCACCATCTTTAGAAATTCTTCTAGAATTGATTTTTGTGTAATATGGTACATATAATTATTGAGTTAATACATTCAAAATTAAACTTTATTAAACCTAAACATTATAGCTTCCTACATCAATATTCAGTCTTGACAACATATTATCTATCCAACTTCTAAATTTGGTGACGTCTACGTAAACTCCGGGAATTCCCTGCTCGCCACAGCCAATTCCCCAGGCCACTATTCCGGATTGAACGTATCTGTCGGGATTGTTCAAATCCGGGCACACTAAAGGACTACCTCCGTCTCCCTGTTAAAGAGGATGTCTATGTAATACCACAAATTATTAAAACACGGGGTCGTACAGTGCATGTGTCTTTTCCTTGTTCTCCACCGGCACACATGAAACTTTTGTGCAACTTGAATGAAGCTCCAAGGCGGGTTCGTCTCAGAGCTTGTTGACATTCATCAAAGCTGACTTTGGGTAGTTCAATTTTTTTGAGAATCACTTGATACTTACCTTCTTTACCTAAAATAGAGAAAAAAAGTAAAGGAGTATACTTTTGACATTTGATACTTGACAAAAAAATTATCTCAGAAATTCAATTTGGATCTCTCTCAGGCTTTTAACTTCCCTCATTTGTTAATTGTCAATTATTGATATAGAAAAAGTAGAAAAGAGCATTACCAAAAACATCTTTTCCCCATCCGCTTGCAAAACAGTTTCGCGATGAAATGGATCCTCCTTGGTTTGGAAGACATATTGTCCCAATATTGTCAGCTCTATCGAAAGGTCTACTTAAAATCAGCAATGCCACGTCATTGAATATTACTTGGGGCGTGTATTCTTCGTGTGTAATTACTTGCTGCACGTTTCTTTCTTGATGAGGCAATCGTTCCTTTGTCGTTTGAGTGTCCCATTCACCTGCTCGTACCATATATTCGCTCGTGTCCAAACTAACGAAAAAATAAAATTAAAATTTGATGCCCAAAAATACGGATGAGTTATAACGAGTAAACTCGAATAATATGCTAGCTAGATATTCCACTCTAGAATAGACTAATTTGAATCACTACTTACTACAGCCTTCATTATGATATAAGAATATTTTTGTAAAAAATCCTTGAGGCATTGACGTATCACCAGTTTTTTAAATCGTAGCAACATAATAGTTATTCTGAAGCGACTTTTTCTTACTCGACCCACGGTAATATTCAAGCGAATAAAGCAAACCATTGTAACTTACTCTGCAACACAATGAGCCCCAGTGAGAACTACATTGAGAGCTATTAACGAACCTCCGCAAATTGCTAAAGATTCATTGGCTCGACGGTTGAAGTTCCGTCTTAAAATTGCAACCATCCATGGAAATTCGCCATATTCTGCTTCGTTATTACTAAAAGTAACTTTTTCAAGTAATACATTTTTTCATTACTAGGAAGTGCCTCTTACTTATTCCCAGTAATGGTAAAGTCAATTCCTGTAGGATTGCGAATACCGCATTGCACTGAACTAGGTCTAGGTGTAGATGGTGATAATGGAGGATGCGTAGTTGTGCTTGTGGTCGACGATACGGGTGGACGAACCGATCCCGGATTGACCGGATCTAGATTTCCAGGCTCCCTATTGCTCTCTTGAGGTAGCCCACAACAAACATCCAAATAATGGTCGCACTTGTTGACACCAATCCTAGCATCCCTTCATGGTATCTTTTTATGACAATTTAATCAACAAACTTACCTGATATCAATCAGACCAATTCCATTCGTATTAACAGACTTTCCCTCGTCCTCTATGATAATCATGTTGGTATCTCTGTCGCAATTGAAATATGAAACACACCTGTGTTTGCGCTCATCGCTACCCTCACCGCACTTTTCCAAGGGTGCTAAATCTGTTGGTCTCGGTGAGGTCACTTCGATCAGGAAAGAAAAAGGGTCCACCGTTTGGTTGGTCTTGTAGAAATCTTCGACCCTTTGAATGTCTTCTTGATTTTGGCTGTTGACTTTTGATAGCACCAACAGAATGATTTGAAAAGAGAACAAACCTTCAAAGAAAAATTAGTTACCTTAAGATGATGGGAATAATCAGAAGTAGAAAGCAAACTTACCATCGATTTTCCTCTTCATACTGGTCTTCAACAATTACCAATAGTTGATGCACAATTTCAAAAATAGGGATTTCCCGCTAGATCTTGACCGATATCTATAATAACCATTCACTCAATTCAATTCTTCGCTCTTGCGTTAATAACAAGAAATCATTATCCGTTAACCTTGGGAATTATAGAAATTCAGATTTCTAGATGGGCACCACCGTCTGACTGGTTAGGTCCACAATCACTTTGTTTATCTGCTTGACTTTGAATCTCCCACTATGGCAAATCAGTGGCGGAGATCCCTCAACGCCTATAGAGTTCTGATGGCACGAGTGCATATGAAAAATTTCATTTTCTTTTGTGTCAAAACCACGGCGGAAATTTGAATGATCTCCTGTAAAGGTTTATTGAATTAATTAAAAATGATTAGCATGTTGAATATATTATGAGCCCTGTCCTGAACGTGCGATCGTCACAATGAAATAACATGGAAATCCCGCATTACGTATAGGGTACTGATTCTGGGTATGGTGATTTTGAAATGAATAGGACGCTTAATAAGAATAGTTATCACCTCAAAACAGAGATGGATATTTGCATTAAATGCTTAACCTTTTTTAAACCTTTTAACCTTTTTTGTTAGTTATCTCAATCTTGTTTTCAATATCATTATTAGATATTAAGGGAAAGACTATTTACTACTGACTAATTGTAATATTATGCACCCATAAGTGTTGGAATATTTTATTATTTCTAATTGGCATTACGCAATAATTAGGTTGGAATCCATCTATGCATATTTATCCAAATTGTAATTGCGATTAAGCAACCGATAATTTAATTTGCTGCGTGCGCCCCTGTCGAAGCTAATAAACAAAAATAATTATCATAATAATAAGAATATTTATAAAGTAAAATATATGACCCGTCCATATCATTAAAAGAATCCAAAACGGGCCAGTTTAATGGTCAACTAATGAAGACCGTCCAGTACAGACTGGTCTCTGCGCACAACACAGGGGGATTTTTCATTTTTCATTGGCTTCTTGGTGGTACAGGATCGAATTCAAGGAATACCACTTAGTAAAACCCAAACACCAGATTATTAGACGTGTGGTTCAAGTGCAGCAAGTGGTACCGCGGCACTGGTTTAGAAAATAACACCATCATCATCAAGGTAATAACAATCATTGTATTTTTGCGTAAATTTGTTGTTTGTTAAGAGAAAGAATCTGCTGTAGCTTGGTTTCTGAGTTATTTGGTTGCGGTTTAAAATTGTTGTAAAGTATGTTTGTTTGTTTTACAAAACAAATCTGCTTCTATATGTGGCCAAACAAAATTTTCAGATGAAACGTTCTGTGATTCACCTTACCATGGGGGCAACCCTGCTTCTCATAGTACAATGCCAACCCGCTGCCCAAGGTGGTGCTAGCGTTGCCGATTTGCTCAAACAAGCCGCGGGAAACGCTTCAGCTGGCAACAATCTCTTTACTGGTAAAATATTTAAAATTTCATATATCACATCTTCGTTCGTCATGGAAAGTACATGTTTCTCCCTGTATAAATAATGGACAGTGACAGAACTTGATGCATGAGTGAAATTAGAAGTTTTAACGCATATTTAATAAAATGTAACATTTGCTGAATTTTTAACCCCACGCTGCTTTCGTAAAGTGATTCCCCCCTTTAAATTTTTGCACAATTTTTAAAACAAAAATTACGATTTTTTTACAGTTAAATGTTTAAAATAATGAAGTTAAGATTACTTTCGGTTAAATCAAACATAGGCTAAAAAAATGCAAATTATGAACATATTACATAATATGAAATTCAAATTTTTTACTTCAAAAACACCGCCTTGCGTATGATAAAAATAGGTTTATTGTTTGTTTTCCCTCATCATGCAGCTGATTTGAATAAAACAATCGCGGACATTTGGGGAGGCCTCACGACCGCTTCAAGTTCATCCACCACAGCCTCCCCGGCCATTGGCGGCAACATTGGGGGTGGTATTCCCGGGGTGGGAAGCTGCACCTGCGTGCCTTACTACCTCTGTAACAATGGCACCATTAACACCAATGGAGCGGGCATTATTGACATAAGGTTGTAGGGGAAAAGTGGCGAATTCGGGGGATACTTATCAAAAATATGCGACAAAATGGCCGACCTTTTTTCTATTATTTTTGATGTGTAAGTAATGTATCGAACTGAAAACGAGATGAGTTTTCTGCGGCGATTTTGTCACACAACTTTGAATCATTTTCTACATTTCGTCTATATAGAATTATACTGTCGTATGTACATTTAACCTGTATCAGAAACAATGAGGTCCAAATATTTTACTGTACTATTAGGATTATTATTATTATTTAACGACTACGTAATTCCAAATTTTTTACATTAACAAAGAAAAAACTTATTACATACGATATTTTTTATGAAGCTTTAGTGTTAAACTCTTCAAGAAAAAAAGAAATATCAGTTTTCAAAATTTTGACACTTACGACAGTATAATTCTATATAGACGATTTGACATTTTGAAATTCGCCATTAAAATTAATGGTCAGTTCTTAAAATTCCATCAATGCCAAATTTTACAGAATTAACGACGGTCCTTGCGAAACCTACCTAGAAGTGTGCTGCGATAAAGAAAACCAAGAAGAGATTCCTATCACACCCGCGCCGCCTCTAGTGAAACAGTCGGGATGCGGCTATCGCCACCCCGAAGGGATCGGTTTCCGGATAACCGGCGACAACGAAAACGAAGCTCAATTTGGTGAATTTCCCTGGATGGTGGCCTTACTCCGAGAAGAAACCATCGAAGGCAATCCAAATAAGCTCAACGTGTATCAATGTGGTGGGGCGCTGGTGCATCCCCAAGTGGTAGTAACGGCTGCGCATTGCGTCAGCGGTAAGGACAAAATTTTCAAAATCAGAGCAGGCGAATGGGACACCCAGCACACCCAAGAAATATATCCTCACCAAGACCGACAAGTGCAGACCATTATATCGCATCCTCAATACTATGCAGGTGCTCTTTACAACGACATTGCCGTTTTATATCTGGATTCTCCATTTAAATTGGCGGAAAATGTAGACACCATTTGCCTGCCCCCTCAAGGAACCATCGAGAATGGGGCCACGTGTTATGCCACTGGTTGGGGTAAGGACGTGTTTGGTCAGAAAGGGATATACCAGGTTATTTTGAAGAAAATTGATCTTCCCACTGTTGCTCATGATAAATGTCAGAGTCAGTTGCGTACCACCAGGCTGGGACAATACTTCCAGCTTCACAACTCGTTTGTGTGCGCAGGAGGAGATCCCGGAAAAGACACTTGCAAAGGCGATGGGGGTAGTCCCCTGGTATGCCCCATTGCAGGGAAAAAGGACCGGTACTACCAGTATGGGATAGTTGCTTGGGGAATTGGATGTGGCGAACACAACACGCCTGGAGTGTATGTAAATGTGCCTCTGTTTCGAGATTGGATCGATACCCAAGTGAGGTCTTTTGGATTAGACACATCCTCGTATCAAAGTTAATATAGAATATTATTATGTAAATAAGTTTTAGTTATATTAAGACTATTTTTATATTTGTCCAGTTATTAAAGATGCGATAAGAAATATCTTTGATTTGTAGGACATTTAGGAAACAACAAAGGAAAAAAGAAAATATCCTATTAAATGCATATTTTTTCACTGGTATTTTCTGATGTAATATAATTTGATGGAATCAGACTTCCTCTATATACTAGTTTTCAAAATCTTGAAATCGATTAAGAAACAACTGTGTAACGAGCAGAATACACCATAATCGACGCCATCATTCTAAACTTTGCCTATAAAAACAATTGCTCAGTATCTGTTGCATTTTGTGCGGCAAATTTTCAACTGTTAGTCATCTCTCGTTTACTGCGAATTTTTTTTAATGTTCGTCAAACGTTGTATCATACATGTCAATTTTTTTCTACAAATTTCAACATAGACTACAAAAGATGTTGAAAAATAAGGGTTAAAAGGGTATATAAAATGTACCTGACTTAAAAATAGCATTATAAACAAATGGTTCTTCCGATTTCCTTTGAGATTATTACCTTTCGGGAAACTTATTTTCGTCCATAGGTACCTACATTTTTTGTACACTTTCCTCAAACTAATAGTTTTGTTCCTTATAAAATTAAGTCAGTGGTAGGGAGCAGTTGCTCAATTTATTACCTACACATAAAAATTCTGTTCAATAGTCACTTTCCAGGCGCTCTTCCGATAACTTAAACTTGTATTTTCGGTAAAATGTATAACGTGTTAAATAATTCAAACTCGGTTAACAATTTGTACGATAAACAAAAGTATGAAGACGTGTTTGAGGAATATTTTTACAATCGTTTCCTGCATTTTTGGTGTGATGGTGACGTAACTACGACCCTCGAATCTAGCTATACTGATGGCGTAGCAACTAGTGGGCGTTCTGAAAATTGTGGAGCATCACACGAAGGTGGATAAAATTTATAAAAAATTTGAAAACTACTAAATGTTTAATGAAAAATTGTAAATCTGATGTGTAATTTACTTTACGCTTCAAAAATGTTTCAGACCTCATCTACAAAAGTTGTAAATTCGGCAACAAAGTCTACACCACTTGGACCTCAACATCTAATGGGCAAATTTCATCTCCAAAAGAAGCCAATGGAAAACGGCGAATTAGGAAACATTCTCCTAGACAACCCACTTCTGAGGACTCGGGAGACTCCAACAGAAGTAAAGTGTTTGAATCTATGGAGTTAAAGCACTCATCAGGTTTATTTTATAAAAATTCTTTTTTGCCCAAATTTAATTCTTATCCAATAAATGCAAGATGGATTAAAGGCGGTACGATACTGCATTCTGGTCAGGTAATATTACAATTATTTGCTTCAATAACCGCAGCTATATTTAAATAATTACCCATCAGACAAATAAAAACGGATCCAGTAAAGACACAGAACTGACTGAGAAAATCTATGGAAACAACCCCTTCACTCAGGTTAGTTTATAGGGCTTTTGAATATTTTTAAGTAACTATTCATTTTATTTAAGCTTCGATCTACGCTTCAATCAATTTCAAACCAATATAAACAAAATCCTGCAGGATTGAATAGCTACAACTTATTGAGACCGATTTGTCGATTTTGCTTCAAAAATAGAGAACCTGAATTGGTGTATACCAGTCATGAGACCAAAGCCTCTGATGGTACCGTTACGTGTCCAATTTTAAGACGGTGGGTAGTATTTCCCAATTAATTTTATCAATTTATGTTAAATTCATCGATATAGGTACACTTGTGATCTTTGCGGAGCTACTGGCGCTTATTCTCACACCAGAAAGTACTGCCCATTATATGAAGGTTTTATTAAGGGTCAGTATGGGAAATTGGCAAAGGCATACAATTTACTTTAAGCGCGACTTACAACAAAAAATATTTAAAAGATTTTTGACATTGAATGATTTTTTTACGTTTCAATATTATTAATTTTATCGATTCTTTTGTATTGTGATTTTGTGGCATGTTTTAATTTTACTTTTAACTGTTTGAATTTATGTATGTTTTAACATTTTATATATCAATATAGGTGCCCTCTGTAGGATATTTTTTTGTAAGTGCTTCCACTACTTAACTGATTTTGTAACTTTTGCCATTTAGGAAATAGCAATAGTGAAAGTATTTTAAAAAAACATCCTATATATTAATGTTGATTTTGTGCAAGTATTAACGCAATAATTTCGTTATTGTTTTCATGTCAATTTTTTTTGTTTTAAACGATTCTATAATTTTTTAGTTCTCTCTATTTTATTATAAAAAATAAAAATATCTTATTTTCAGTTAAGCTAATATGAAGTGTTTGAATTCTCTGTATTTCTTTAGGTGATTCGTGACATGGACGCAAATGTTCCACGTCCATAGATTGATAGATTTGAAATTAAAGCACTTTTCCCTAATTAACTTGTTGTTAGGAGCTACAGACATATGAAAACATCCAGACAAATATATCAAAATCTTTAATAAATAAAAAAAGGAATAATTATACCTAATACAACATTATTAAATATTGAAATGGTATGTATAAGTATTAAGTAAAAAACACTAATATAATCACAAAACTTAAAAAAGCTTGCAAAAAAATTTTCTAAAATGAATGGTGTTGTTTACGAAAAGTTTTTTGCTATTATAAGCTATTATTAATGATATATTAATTTATTACTGGTCAAAAAACTTTTGAAATTTTGCTGCAATAAAAAATCGATGAGGGACAATAAAAAACAGGATTTCTCGTTAGGCCGACGTTTCGCATTAATTTAAAATTTTCTCAGGATTAAAAGGGAAAACGACACAAAATGCAGAACGAGCAATAACTATCATGTAAAGGGGCAATTAGTAGGAAACAACTGAAATTTAAAAATTGACAAATCACAAATTTTAAGAGCCCCAAAAGCGAAAACTTTTGTTTGTACATTTTCAGAAATTAATTTTAAAATAATTTTTAAATCTTGATAAATTTATGCTAATTGCCCCTTTTCATGATATTTGATGATCCTTTTAGATTTGGTGCCGCTTGCCTTTTTAATTCTGAGAAAGCTTCCAAATTAAAGTGAAGCGTCGACTTAATGAGAAATTCGTTTAAATAGATAATCAGAGACACGAAAACCATAGAATATTAATGTACACTACATTTTTTTTTGGCTTATAATAACTCAAAGCTTTATTATTATTATTAAATTTATTCAAAAATGATATTTTTTACTGTGTAGCAGATCATTAAACTTATCTATCCATTCCGGTAGTAAATCTATTTTTAACTTACCAATTAGGCACTCAACAAAGTGATAATTCTGATTTAAATGTTTCAACATACGTACCTCTATTACGTAATGCGAAAATTAAAAGGTCCTTTTGCGTAATTCACACATTACTTGAATGTGTAAGAAATTCCGCTGATGAAATATACGTTAAAACATTCAAAAAGAGGGAGGCTACAGGAAATCCCATGTCACGAACACGTCGCTATAAATACAAATATAATATACTATACTTACTTAAACCAAATCCTTATATAGACGAAAATTTTGTTTATATAGACTTACACGTTATATGTATCTCTAATTCAAAGCTTTGCTACAGCTTAAATGAATGCACACTATAATTGCGAATACTGAAAGTGAAGGAAATACGTTGTGATATGAACAAGTATAACCTACGCTTACTGGCTAAGGACTAACTTGATGTCTTAGGTAATAGATTCGGTGGTTTTGCGAAGAATAATTAAAAAAATATCCTCTAACAGGGTTTATTATTTAGGAACTCAACAAGGGTTGTTCTGCGTATGCAGACTTGGATTTACCCGACAAAACCCCCAGTCTTCGACCAGTTTTACCACCCAAGACATGTGCAAAATACAAAAATGTGGCCGAAATATAGTTTTTTGTGATATTCGTGCAACACCGCTTGATTGCAGAGTTGGGCTTATAGTCCTGAGCTACTCATACGTTTTTATTCAAATCTTACGATATAATAGTTTTATCACTCGAACACTCTTACTTCCTACACTCTAAAAATTGCCAATAATAACCGTCTTCAGAGTCTGTATTTTGTCATTTACGTCAGACTATCCGAAATAAGAACGTTCTACTTCTTAAATTATTAACGTGTAACACTACTATGAACATCTACAAAAATACTACTATAGAGAGAAAAGAATCAGGTACATCATATTGTTATGCAAAAATTTATGTATAAAGACGGTTATTGCCGGAATTATTATTCTGTACACACGTGGACTCTTTACTTAAAGAAAACCACCAAATATATAGTAATAATACCTAAAAACCGTCTAATGGTTGTTGAATGTTTAGAACGCATGACTCTTGAAAGTGACTAACTGTGTGTGTGACTGATAATTGACATTAACGGGGAGAAGAAAAGATTAAATTCTTGAACTGTTAGATTTTGACAGAAAAATAATTAAATATACGACAAAGCTGAAACCGTTTGCATGTCTTATGCCCAAAATCACCATAAATAAAATAAAAAATAGGTTTAGCAGCGCTTTGCTTTACTTTTGTTTCAAGGAGGCAAATAAATCACAACATCCGTCAAGTCATCAAGCCTCTTACAATGTTGTCAAAAATTCCGTACATTCTTGTTTTATCACCAGAATGTACACATTCAACAACAATTTGACTGTTTTCATGCACGCTTTTTTTCATGCGCGACAATCTTATCAAACGAAAAAATTCTTTGTCAAGCAGTTCAGTCTATGAAAGGCAACATTTTGATTTCTGCGACCCTCACTTGAGCCCTCGTGTAAGCTTAATACGTAAAATTGTGAGATTACTTCTTAAATTTACCCCCGATGCGAAGCAGATCTATCTGATTTGATTACGTACGTAGGGAAAAGCTCAAACCGGTCGTAACCTAACGCTTAAAAAAATAAATTATAATACACGATAATAATAATCATCATAGAACAAAAAGCGCAACGTCAAAAATCACATTTAAATCCGCGAATTTACCGTTTTTTTAACGCGGATGCTTTCAATTGTCATTAATATGCATCTAGTAATGATTACTAGTGGAAATGTTTCTCTTAAATTTAAAATTAAATAGGAGATAGTGCTAATATTACTTTGGTCTGTACGAAATACTAAAGGAAATGGAAAAATTTATCTATAAAACTACTAAACCTATAATACAGTTTAGCATGATCGAGGCGATAGTGCTCTTCACATATACAGGGTTTTTGTCAAAAGAACTGAAACCACCCATAAAAAATCAAGTTGGCAATGTGGACTTAACTTCGCAAATTCGATTTTTAAGTAGGTTGCGTTTGATAAATATTTGACCGCCCCGGTTCTTTGACAAACATTGTATGTTATTGCAATTTGTTGGAAAAAAATCTTGTTTCGCCATGAATGGTAGATATTTTTCCCTTAACTCGAATTTTGCACACAATTGAAGTTAGATTTTGAACCTACATATGTCAAATTGAGTTTCTGTTGGGTGAAAAACATCTCCTTTCCATGGCGAGCCAAGGTTGTTTCTAAGTTCATTCTTACGAGAAAGAAAATGCGTGCAAATACCGTTAATTAGGTCATGATGTAGTATTCTTCAGTTGCTACCCTGCGTTAGCGGAACGAGTAGCTCACTTATCGCTGCTCGATTCGGAATGATCTGAATTGTTGTTTACCGGATTGTCAGGCTTTTCTTTTTTGACCGGCGTTACCGGATTATCCGGTTTCTCTTTTTTGACCAACGTGATGTCTGGATGACTCGCCAGGCCCCCGTCAGATGAAGCGACCTTAACAGACACGCATGTAAAATTGTGACACTGGATTATGACATTCAATAGGCAATTTACCAAATTTTTAAATTCGTTGCCGCTATTTGAAGGAATGTCTGGTAAAATAGAATCGGCCTCGTCGTCGGAAGTGCCTTCGTCGTAAGAACCTTCCTGTTTGGCCGGATAAACGCTGGAAGTTAAACTACTGTTTAGGTCGGGAGGGAATTGGGAAAAAATTATGGCGGGGTATAACATCCAACAACAGTTAAAAGCCCCTACCTGGAAATATTTTCTTGATTATCGGCCTGCGACATCGAAATCAAATAGTTGGAAAGCGTTTGGGGAGTAACGTTGAGTTGCTCAGCCGCTCTGAACAGGGTAATTTCCTTGCGTTTCAGTTTCAGTAAAATATCGGTCGGTCCTTGTTCCGTCCAAAAGTCCCGCACCCTGTCAAAGTGCAACTTAGAAATTGGTTCTTGCCAAGCGCTTTAAGAGTTTTCAAAAAAGCTTGACTCATATACCTACTTGAATCATATTTAATGCTTTTACAAACAAACTTGAAACATTATGTTTGAACAAAAGTTAACTAAGAAGAAACACATGCACGGTGACAAACATGCAAAATAAACAAAATTATCAATGGGACATGTTATAGAAATAAATAAAAGTAAAATGTTTAATTTTCAATAAAAGAAATGAATGTTAAATAAAAAATTAAATGTCAAATTTTATTAATTATTAGCGGCATCGAGCGATAACGTGTCGCTCAAGCGGTGCCACTAAATGAGGGCCTAAATAATAGATTATGCAACAATTAAAGCAGCAATTTTTTTTACACATACTGGACACACTCACTTGAAAAATGAAACTACACAAGGAGCATTCAACTAAATTAAGAAGTTATTTAAACTCAAGCTATTAACACTCTGATTGGCATACCTTCTGTTAAATATTGGGTGAAAACTGCAAAATTAAAGATAATAATTTCAGTGATTTGCAAATGAAGCTATTGAGTCATTTACACAAAGATTAATGAAATATCCTTTTACTTAAAGGAAAGCTTGACAAAACCACTTCGAATGAAAACATTTCAGTAAACTGTACACCCCCCCCCCCCAAAACTTACCTGTAAGGATGCTTCAAACAGCCGTAGGAGTCCCTATACCGTCCGTACAAAGTTCCATAAGAGACACCCAACAGTTCGGCAGCTACTTTCATTTCCAGACTCTTCGTTTTGATGGCGTCCATTACTCTCTTGGTGAACGGTTCCTCCCAGAACTGTTGCCTGCGGCCCGTGTTCAAATATTCGGTCATTTTAACTACATCCGGCCATTCTTTCTCAATGGCAGGCGTCAAAAATGACTGATTTCCAGATGTGGTGACATTGCTCGCTGTCTTGCTGCTGTTATTCAGCGATGGTACCTTCTCTGTAGAGAAGGAGGCATTGCTCTGCTCGTCGTCTTCGTCTAGGGGCTACCGATTTCGTTGCACGAAAAAGGGTATATGGGGTGAATGGTACTTACAACTTCCTTTTTGATCTTCATGGGTGGCTCCTCATTGTCCGTGTTATTCGCCTGGTCTTCATCCCAGATTTGTAGGTCGTGCTCGCTACTAGACATCGCATCGTTCGAATAGGCATCGTCGCCCACGGTACTAACATTACCGGACACGTTGGTGATTTTGGGGGTTGCGAATCGTACGTCATAGTCATCTGCAAAGATATCAAACACTCTATCTAACGAAATCATGTTTATGATTACAATTTTAAATTTTTACCTTGGCGGAGACATACATATCGATGATGTTCTTTCAATATACGAGCATGACAATAATCATTTAGATAACTTTCGGAATCATTTAAATTCCAGGGAATCTAATATGAAATTTTCCATTGAGAAAGGACAAAATAAAAAAATTCATGAAAGTTTGAAACCAGAGTTTATCAGAAATGAAAACCAAATTACACAGTTATTTGAATAATAACTCTAACCATCCAATCATGGTGAAAAGGGGGACTGTAAAATGTCTATATGACGAACGATGAACAAAATGTCAATCTTGAAAAGACATACATAAAAATGTTTTATGTAAAAACAATTATCCAATCCATTATTAATTTTATAGACGAATGTCTTCACAATTTTGAAGAGCTGATAATTGAATGCTCAAACAGCTGACAATGGAAAAATCAAAACAAACCTATTATGAAAAAAATTGAACAAATATACTTGAGGTGCAAAAAGGTCTGTATCAACTTATGGACACAACAAATAATATACTTCGAAAGCACAAAATACCCAATTTCCCTCACTAAATAACACCTATTCTAATGCCGTGTCTCACGAGTGTTTGAAATAAAACAACACTACTACTTTGCCGATTATTATTTTATTCCATATAAAAAACATCAACCAACAGTCGTTTGTTGCCGCGTTAACACTTAACTGAATGATCCAAGGAATTTTATCGCTTCAAAACATGCAAAAAGCTTTACAACCTTTTGCAAAGGTATAGCTCATTCGTTCTAAAAATCGACACACGGCGCGAAATAATATATTTGAATTTTAACATTTTTGCACATTGGAAATATGGAGGGTTAATTTGGTATATAAAATTAAACTTGAATAGAAACAACAAAACAACATCTGGCAAGGGAATCTTCTTTGGCTAATTATTTACGGTCAAAAACTATTTAAAAAATAACAAATATCTAATGACACTTTGATAATACAATAATTAAGAGTCCCACCTTAAAGGGAATAAGAAGTGGAAGTCATATTAATTAAATTTTTGTCATAATAAACATTGTAGAAGCAACAGCCTGGAAATTTAATTTTTCGAATGTATGTAATTGACGATAATTTATAATTATTTTAGGCGACTGTGTTTTAAATTTCCACTTTTGGTATCACATTTATAAAATCAAAACTCATAGTGTATAGGGGTGAATAAATAACATCCTCCTCAACATCTTCTTACCTATGGGAGGCCGCCCTCTTCTCCTCTTATTGGACGCATGATTGAGGGCTGGAGAGTCATATTTAGGACTATCCATAACAGTGGTGACTTGTGGCATAGCCGCTTGTACACCATTCGAATTTCCATCCGCCGAGACGTTAGCCTGCTCGTCATCCTTCCAAGACACTTCAGCCAAACCTTTTATTCGAAGTTCTTCTGCTGTCTTTAGTAGAGTTGCTAAATGATTCTAAAAAAAAAATTAATTTGTGAAAATCCCTCGTTCCATCATGGAATACTCATACTTTAACTCGTAGAAATAATTGACAGAATTTGACACATAAGTGAGGTTAGAAACTCAAGAATAGTTAAACGTCAAATATTGTTAGACGTCAAGTGCGCAGATTCCAACCTCACTCATTTGTCAAATTTACCCATTGTCATTGTCTATTATTTATAACCATCTCTTCTCTTTGGCGAAAGGAGATTAACATTAGCAAAAACTATTGTTTTACGTGTGGAAAACTGAACGTTCTCATAATATTGTCAAGAGGTTAATTTCCATGGGAACGATGAAATAAAAGCACATAGAAGTTGCTTTTGATCTGTTGAGCTTTAAGAAGCAAGAAATTAATGATCGAAACTAATCGACGTAGAGGTGGCAGCGGCAGCAGTCCATTAGGAATAGTTATCATTAGCCGCAGAAAAAAAGACGGGAAGTATAAATAATACTGTAAAGTTTTTCAACACCCGTGCAAGCCAGAACATATTATAACTGTACATACTTTATTCTGAAATAATCAAAAACTCGTAAGCCAATATCCCAGAACCTTGAAGTATTTTGTGCAAGAACTGCTAAA
Source organism: Euwallacea similis (assembly GCF_039881205.1). Lineage (NCBI taxonomy): Eukaryota > Metazoa > Arthropoda > Insecta > Coleoptera > Curculionidae > Euwallacea > Euwallacea similis. Next base: position 5,378,918 of record NC_089616.1, on the reverse strand, counting down.
AGAATGAAATAATGAAATAAACAAAAGTTCAAAAAACAGCTCTTATCTAATTTAGAACTTTTCAAAGATAAATGGTTTTTAAAAAAAAATGGAATTTTTAATGAATCACTTTTTCGGAATGTGGGCTGTGACGAAAGGAAATTAACAATAATAAGCGTAGCATTGAATTTTTTCTCGATTCAGATTTTTACCTTTTCAATGACCTAAAATTTGCCTTGGAGGCAAAATAAACGAATAAGAAGCCTTATTAAGCCTTATGTTGTTTCGCAAGTAAACAAATGGTAACGGCTTTTACATATCTATTATTTTGTATTTAGGTAGGTGTCTATGCTATACTACGAATTATGGAAAATTTTTAATATATTTTTTGTGCAATTCAATTATAATAAACGAATAAATAAATAAATCTTTATTTAACAGGAAAAGTTATGTACAAACGGTAGCAAGTGTCGACTATTGTCGTGTTTTAATTAACACCTGATTACTGAACATTACAAGTTGATTCTATTATTCATAACATTAAGCTGTTTTCAAATACAATCTCTACCATTTTAGCCTTTAGTGTCCCCACACTACCTGACTTGTTGCATGTCTTTGTTGAATTGTTGTGTGCATTGTTATAACATACCCATTATTGACCCTATTATTTAGGTTTTTATTATTTATGTATCCCTTTAACAACTATTTCCTATACACAATATATTCTAAAAATGCCCTTAGTAATATGATAATTGAAGAGGAGTTTTGACTTGAAGTTGAGCCCCAGGCAAAGACTTTGGACTCATATACTTATGGTCAATTTCAATTTCTATCTATCCGTAATAATCAATTGCAACCAGAGGATTGACGGTAAAGCAGTTTTCCTTGTAAATTTTATTACTTATTTAATATTTATTGTACCTACTTTTGCAGAAAATAAATTTTCTATTCAATTTTTCTCATTGGCACTGATACATTCTATAAACTTTATTGTCCGTATAGCTGCAGAATTAACTAGTGGAATGCGGGCTGATGCAGATCGCATTCCACTATATTTTATATAAACTAAGTTGGTATTGATATCTTAAACATGAAGTGTCACCTTGGGATAACAATGAGCTTCTGTTGTAGAGAAGATTGAACTAACAAAAAAAAATGTTTAAACTTGTTTTTATTAGACTGCTCAGTTTTTACATTTGTCATAAAATCCCGGAGAGAGAAAAAAGGGACCGAGTTGCTAACCATTATTACGTATATTAGGGCATATTAAAAGTCCCGTAATATGACCATTTTTTTTCTATTTAACCGATTTTTAATTTTTACTGTTTCAGAGATAACAATAGTGGGGACACCTTATTTGGGTGTGAAAGTAAGACATCATGTATGTATATGTCAAATCTGACACTTAAATATCAGGTTGAATTTAAAACTACGGGATCGTACTGGGCCTCAAAGCTTAATCTCTAGTATAATTTAATGGTTAATAATAACTTTATATTAGTAATTTTTACTAATATCATAAAGTTTTATTAATAAAAAATTTTCGAAAATAAATTTTGTGGCTAAAACTACCAAAATTACTCTTAAGCCAGTAACATACTATACTCTAATCCCTAGATACTGGTAAGTAAACAATACAGTTATTCTACAAATTCTGGTTTTCTAGTCATTACTTTTTTATATGATCCAATGTAATAATTTGGTGAAGGCACTCTACAGAATTAAACACATCAAAGGTATCTACCAGGCATATGTACTATGACATCACCTTTTCAATCGAAAGTCAATTCGTAAGTGCCATTTCAGCCATTATTGCATTGGTTATAAAAATGTAACATAACTGTCAAAGAGACATTTTCCACCAACAGAACTGTATTTCTGTGGAAGTAAAACTGACAAGCATAATGAAATCAGTCGTTGGTAGAAATACTTTTTGACAATTGTGGAGTTTTAAATACCAAAGGAAATGGTTTATTCCCTGTTATATTTCTAAAGTGACAGTTGCACTGTCATTTTTACACTTATAAGGATCCAAAATCATCAAAGAAGAATAAAAAAAAACCTCTATGATACTTACATGTTCAACATTAATTTCTCCTTTGTACATGAATTCGACAAGGCATTTAATATCTATATATTTCACATCTTTCATTATAAGAATAGGGTCCTTCTCTTCATACTGTGACAGAATCTTTTCGAAGTAGGTACTGCAAGCAGAGAGCACAATCTTATGTGCCTTAATCGTTCGTCCCTCGCAGGCGAGAGTCACATCGCAGAAGGCCTGTCGATCCAACAGTTGCGAGAACATAGTTTGGAGGTTCGAGTGATGGTACCTCCATCTGAGACAATACTGTTGAGGAAGCATCTTTGTTTGATTTTTGTGTAGATGCTTTGTTAGGCTGACATATTAGTACATATTTGGTAAATTAAAAGAATTGCTCTGGGTGAGTCAGCGTTCTCTAAACAACAATTGTAAGATTTTCAAGGAAATCAATATTTTTGGGGTTTTCAGTTTGTAGAGTTTTAATATGTCTTTAGGCAGCAAAGCGTAGAATTTTTTCTCAAAAGTTGAAGTTGGCTGTGTGAATAATCATCAGTCATTTGGAAAATTCCCATAAAAACACACGTCGTTTGGTTTTTTTTATGATTCAGTGAGCCAATAGCGGCTACGTAAAAGGCATGCATTGGCCAAGCCTTTGAGCCGAATCAATACATTTCGTCTTACAAAAAATCACCACCATATTTTGAAGGTTTTCGGAATTTCCGGCACCATTCCACGACCACTTGTAAACACCACCACTTTTTGTAAACAACTGGCTATTTAACGACTTGCTAACGGCACTGAATATACGCACATACACAAAATGCGAAACCAAAACGAGGTCAAAAATTACACTACTTTGCGGAGGAAACACTCCGTAATTGGGCCTTTCATATTTATTTTTATAAACTTGAGATTTTTCACAAGCCTGGGAAAAGAAAGAGAAAATCTATTAGATATGTCAAGTTCATTGAACGCAATTTCGCACTTGTAATCGCAATAAACAAACGCGTTTCTAATTTTATTGTTTATCGACAACTTTAATACACACGGAATTGTTAAATGCACTCAAATTTCTGCAAAATACTGTCAATTTTTGGCTCAAAAACAGTCCTTCGGCGATATTTATTCAATTTTTGAAAAACTTTTGGAAAAGAGACGCTAGATTATTTTGTAGGGACAAAACTATTGGAAACGCTTTTTTACCGATTTTCTCGAAAAAAGACAAAAGTCACCAAGCTGACAACTGAATGACACCATTGACAACTGCACAAGGTACTCGTTTCATTCTAAATGCTCTATGTCGTTAAAACAAAACAAAGCGCCTAAAGCATAGAATACTTTGCATCTTTGTTTAATAGAACCAAGTAAAAAGAGATAGGTATAGAGCTGCTAGAGCGAAAAAATAAAATAAATTCTATTTACATCTTTTTCCAATTATGAATGATAAAGTTTGTTAATAGAACTTTTTTTTGTTAACGAAAATAATAATGACTTTCGTTTTAAGAAAGCTACCACCACTTGTCTTAAAAAATCACTTTCTATTAGTTAGACCTGGCACTGTAACACAAAAGGTAAGAAATAAAACATTTGAGAAAGTTTTATCACTTCTTTTAAGCAAGACCATACATAGATGAGTAGCGAAGTAGAGAAAGCCTCCAAGATAAAATATGAGAAAAATACAGAGACGATTTTTGACAAAATCATTGCAAAAAAGATTCCAGCAGATATTATCTATGAAGATGAACAATGTCTAGCCTTCAATGATGTGGCCCCACAGGCACCTGTTCACTTCCTTGTTATACCCAAGACGAGAATACCCATGTTGGATAAATGCGAGGACAGCGACGAACTTGTAAGTACTTTCTAGGTATGGAAGTTTCGAAGAAAAGAAATTCAAATTCCAGCAATTGGGTCACCTTCTGCTAGTGGCAAAAAAATTAGCTCAAAATAGGCTGCCAAATGGCTATCGCCTAGTTATTAATAATGGTAGAGATGGTTGTCAATCAATTTATCATTTACATTTGCATATATTGGGTGGGCGACAAATGAATTGGCCTCCAGGATAAGTTAATTATTATATATCTAAACAGAGATTTTTATTATGTTTATTTATAATTTACTCTTGACAAATTCATTAAATTCTTTTTCCCAATCATTACAATCCTTCTCCTTCAAATTGTAACTTTTTCCATGCCTTCCAATGCCACTTAAAAATTTTTTAGCACCCTCAACAATACTTTTTAATTTAACACTATTAGCATTCTGTTTTTCATATTTTAAAAGTTCCTCATAAACTTGAGTATAAGCCGCATTATAAGCAGAATCTCTGTCTGAGATTAGGCAATCTTGAGGGAATTTTTCTAAACATGTTGCCAGCTGTAATGCTTGCCCTAATCCTGAAAATAAAGCACTTTAGAGGCAAATTGAATAGCATTATGCATAGCTTGATCAAATAGAAGAATTGGAATAATAGCGTGAATACATTTAACAGAGTCATACAATCAGACCTAAACTTTAAATTTACATAATATGAAGGCCACCAATTCAAAATATTACTCCCATGAAATTGGTGAATTTTCATAAATTATGTTCATTTTTAAAAACTGTATTATGTCAATGCACTGGCGACTTTACTTGGAAAATAATTTCATTGGAAACTCTAAACTGAGCCAATAGTGTTCATCTCAACACTTTAATGAATATTATTCTATAATATTAGTAAAGTTACCAAGATTTTCATCTAATTCACATAATAAACCATCTTACCTGTCCCACAAGCAACAATTCTGTTGGCTAAGCCCCACTCGAATGCCTCTTTTGCAGTTAAAGATTTGCCAGTTAAAATTAAATCTAAAGCTCGAGAGAGGCCTATTAAAGCTGGTAATCTGACTGTGGCACCATCACTAATAGGAATGCCTACAATGTGACTAACGAATCTATTATATCTTTGATTGGTAAGCATTGATAGTTACTACCGAATCTCCTTTCATATAATCCTAACACAGCTGTTTCTTCCATCACTCGTAAATCACACAGAAGTGCTAGTTCTAGACCACCAGCAACTGTATACCCACTAAGAGAAGCTACCATTGGTTTTCTGATCATTTTTTTTAATGGTAACTGGAGAAAAATTTTGTTTTATAAATTATAAACACAGTCATGTAAATCATACAATAGAAAACTCTGAATAGGAGCGACAATGCGAGTCACCAACATCAGCAATTTCCTGCAGATCGTATCCCGAACAAAAGTTACCACCAATTCCATACAACACTGCAGTGAGACTGCTGTCATCTTCTTCAAAGTTTAATATGGCCCGTTTCAGTAATTTAGCAGTGGTGCTGTCTACACAATTGCGTTTCTCTGGCCTATTGATTCCTATCGTTGTTATCTTTCCAATTTTATCCACCAAGACACCTTAGAATTATTTGATAATTATTGGGAGCAAAATACGCGCTGAACCGTGAACTGTGGACTTACTGGTCTCATTTATCGCAATGGTCGACATATTTTTGGTCAATGTGAAAGTTTTTAATAATTGTTTAAAAAACATTATACAAGAGGCATAGTTTAGGTTTTTGTTTCTGTGAATTAAATTGGTAATTTTTCATATGAATTTTAAATAATTTCAAAAGTAAATAAATGTGAATGTCAATTTTGGTTAATTTGACAATTATTGGTGAGACGTCACGAGGTGTAACAATTCAGTTTAATCGTTCGAGTGATTCGTAGGGACGTAGCATATTTCTTATTAATCATTCAAACTTTTTAATACGACTGTAACGACTGCAAAGAAAATTTTACACGAGTAAAGGCAGTACTACTTCAATACAGTTTCTCTGATTTGCTGTGTTTGTTTCTTGATTATGGTTCTTCTAAATTGTTTCTATTCATTAGACGTACTCTCTAGGAATAATAATGATTCTATATATCTAGGTAAAACCCCTCTCATACTTCAAAGTAATATTAGATTAGTTATTATATTAGGATTCTAATCGAGCGAAGTATGTTAGTATCGTATTTGCTAATCTTTGTATTCAAATTATTTACATTGTTAACACTTATGACACTTGCTTTCCAAGTCTACCAACTTAACGGTTTGCATATTTTTCTTAATTTCCTTAAATAGTTTAAATTTAAGATTCTATTTATCACATAATAGTTCTAAAATATTTTTTACAGTTTCACTTATGGGAATTTACTTTATTTTTTAATTCAAAAATAATATTCCATTGCTAAATTTTAAAAAACTTCCAAAGACAAGGCTACCAATGTGTCAACAAATAAATAAAATATATATAAACGTCAAAAAATAGTTTTTTGAAGGAAATTTTTTGGGGTGAGCACGCTTTCCTTTCGCCTTCGATTTCCCCTTGTTGGTTTTCGACTCTGTTCCAGTTTAAAAACCAAATGATAATTGATAAAAAAAATTATTTGTTCTCAGCTCACGTGAAAAATCATTCACCAGCAGTGCATTTTCCAAACAACCTGCAAAATTCCAGTTAAAACTAGTTAATGTGCCGTCGAACCAGTGAGAAGTGCTTCAGGAAAAGGGTCATCGGCATTGCAATCACACCTTTTTTTGAATAAATTTTCCATAAAGAAAGATGTCTGGTGAGGAGACGTCGGCAGATCGCAACGTAGAGATATGGAAGATCAAGAAACTAATCAAAAGTTTGGAATTGGCAAGGGGGTAAGTAGGCTGTGATGTGGCATGGTACCATATTGCTGGTCTGAGGAATGATTCATTGCTGAACTGCCTTTTTGTCAAACACGTTTTATTTTTGTACATTTGTCAAAACGGGAAAGATTTTCTTGACAATTCTTCTCTAATATTTCACATAATAAAGCATCAAACTTTGTATCAATAATCCAATAGCACCAAGAATAGTACCATTGCCACTTTCACCTACTGATAAAATTTTCTTGTAAATTTATATAAAATTTACAATCTCGGAGTAACCTGTGGTCGTTCTACTAATAGTTCATACATTCAAATTAAAAATTTCAATTGATCATCTTACAATCTAAATTTTCAATTTTAATCATCCTGCTCTCAGAATGACTCCAAGTTCATCAGTATAAATTCAACAGAGCAATGGTTGATCTCATAATGTCAGTAGATTAATTCAAATCAATAAATTTGAAATGATTTTCATTTTCCTAATTTGCCTAAGTACCTATATTTCCAGATCATTAAACATCAAAATTTTTTATGTTTTCTCTTTGTGTGTTTTCATAGTGTAACAATTTTTATCAATTCAGTGAGGATAAATGGTCATATGAATTGAGTGAAAAACAACTCTGAATCTAATTAATAAATCATGGTCTTCAATTTCTGTGAACTTTTACAGGTTTTTCCATGTCTATTTAAGGTTTAAAATGAAAGTAAACATATTAGCCAATTTTTCTATTTATTTCAGAAATGGAACCAGTATGATTTCCCTTATAATACCCCCAAAGGATCAAATATCTAGGGTCAGCAAAATGCTTGCTGATGAATTTGGAACAGCATCCAACATTAAATCTCGAGTTAACAGACTTTCAGTGTTAGGTGCAATTACGTCTGTTCAACATAGACTGAAATTGTACACTAAAGGTTTGTTTCTTTCAGGCGTTGTGGTTGACTTTTATGGCAAGATTTGTAGCTCGACACTAAACCATAAGGTATAACGGAAAAGGTAAAAAAATCTGCAAAATGGGAAAAGTTGTCTTTTTTGACTACTCTTAATATACCATAAATGGCATTGCCAAAAAGTTTCTTAAAATAAATATTCCTTTATATGAATTCATGTTTTGATTGAGAAGATTATAGTACAAATTCGGCCATAAAAGCTTATCTCCGTGCTTTCACAACTGATCACCATGTATTTTTAGTGCCCCCCAATGGTTTGGTAATTTACTGTGGTACCATAGTGACTGATGAAGGCAAAGAAAAGAAAGTTAACATTGATTTTGAGCCATTCAAACCAATAAACACCTCTCTCTACTTGTGTGACAATAAGTTCCACACAGAGGCTCTCACTGCCCTATTGGCAGACGACAACAAGTTCGGATTCATTGTAATGGATGGTAATGGAGCTTTGTTTGGGACACTGCAAGGGAATACCAGGGAGGTGTTGCATAAATTCACTGTCGATTTGCCGAAAAAGCATGGTAGAGGTGGTCAATCGGCATTGCGTTTCGCCCGTTTGCGTATGGAAAAGCGACACAATTACGTGAGAAAAGTAGCGGAGGTGGCGACTCAGCTCTTCATCACCAACGATAAGCCGAATATCGCCGGATTGATTCTGGCCGGTAGTGCCGATTTCAAGACTGAACTTAGTCAATCTGATATGTTTGATCCTGTAAGTGTAATTGTCCCGGGAAATAAATTTCGTTAAAGCTGATTTTTTTGCAGAGATTACAAGCTAAAGTAATCAAATTAGTTGATGTTTCTTATGGGGGTGAGAACGGATTTAATCAGGCCATAGAACTAGCAGCAGAATCCTTACAAAATGTTAAATTTATTCAGGAGAAAAAACTAATTGGAAGGTATAATACATTATTACCACTGATTGTGCTCTGTATAAATCTTTTTCATCCTTTAACTAATTTTCAATTTGAAGATATTTTGATGAAATTAGTCAAGACACTGGAAAGTACTGCTTTGGAGTGGAGGACACTTTACGGGGTCTCGAATTGGGTGCTGTTGAAACTTTAATCTGTTGGGAAAATCTCGATATTCAAAGATATGTTCTCAAGAACCATACGACGGGGACTGAGACGGTCCTGCATTTGACTCCCGAACAGGAAAAAGACAAGAGCCACTTTACGGATAAAGAGGTGAGTGTTGGTTTTGTCTTAGTTGTGACACTACTGACTGAATGGTGTTTTAGAGCGGGGTCGAATTGGAGCTCGTAGAGTGTCAACCGCTGCTCGAATGGCTGGCGAACAACTATAAAAACTTTGGAGCCACCCTAGAAATAATTACTGATAAATCTCAGGAGGGTTCTCAGTTCGTCAGAGGATTTGGTGGTATTGGAGGTCAGTGTCTAGTGTAATTTTAGAATTTGTTTTGAATGACACTACTAATTCAGTTAACTCCTATTTAATATTAAACATATTGTTTATGCTGCTTGTGGGATGTTAAGGCATTCTTCGCTATAAAGTTGACTTTCAGTCGCTTCAGGCTGAGGAGCCTCTAGACGACTTTGATTTGGATGATTATTAAGGTTTGTATTGTGTGAAGGTATCCCTTCATCGCATGTATGTAGATAATGCTATCAGGTATTTTTTGATTTAATGTGTTAATTAACTTTACTAAATTGGTGTTCGATACATTAAGAGATATTTTATCATTACTTTATTTTTATCGAGATATGTCTTTTTTAGGTTTATTACGATACAAAGTGGATTTCCAGAGTCTTCAATTGGAAGAATTGGATTGCGAAGAATTTGATTTAGACGACTATTAAATTTTCACACTAAAAGTTTTATAAAAGGTGCCCTCAACAGTACGCGATTCCGTTTATTGTAGTGATTGTTCACTATTCAAACTTTCACTCTCTTATATATATTTTTTTTCGTTTAAGTTCCCTTGTATCCACAATAAATTAGATACTTTGACTTATTATAAAAATTTGTTTTTTCTGATCCAGTGTTAACTTTAATATATTTTTTGTTATATATTGTACAAACAACAACGCGCGTAATATATGTAGCCGTAGTCTTAATTGCACCTATTTATAGTCTAAACTGCGGAGAAATGGTGGAGGTGCCATGCGATGGACCTCGAAAAATATGTTTATAGCACAGGACAATGAGGAGTTAGAGAAGATTGATAATAATGTAATGTCATTGATTGATTTTGCTAGCAAATAGTACCGTGCTTCGTTGGTCTTTCGCGTGATTTGCTCTTATGGTTATCGGTTCACCTGCTCCAAATTTCAGTTTGCAGTGTGATGGTGATCGTAGTTTGGTAAATTTGAATTGGTTTAGAAAAGCTGATTATTTCTCTCGTTTTTCCGCAGCGTTTTGTACTGATTATAAATTTGGACTATCGGCACTATTTCCCTTAAAATTTGACATAATAAAATAAGTTAAAACTATTTTTTGCATTGACTACTTTGTTTTCACCCTATAAGGACTTTCACTGTTTTTATCTCAGACTCATCGTATTAAGTAATTTATTTAGTAATAAATTTATACGAATTTACACGTTTTTGCTTCTCACAGGCGAATAAATGTAATGGAACACAGTACTGTTGCCAATTCTGGCTTCACGTCTACCAAATATATGTAACCTACACAAACAAAATCTTTGGTTATGTTACATTATGAGATCGTTTTAAAGTAATTTTTATTTTCGTTTATATTTGGATAATTAGTAAAATTCGGTAAAAAACTTAGTTATTTTGTATTAATTCTAAAAATTTCAAATGGTCGTTCCATGAATTCTTAAAATTAAGCTGACAGATTATAAAAGAGGACTTGTAGATCATTTCTAAAGAGTCTGATATTGAGAGAGAGGTGGGTTACTGCATTAAGCAGAACAGCACTTTGTATATAGAATTTACATTCGTTTTAGTATAGTTAATTTACATAACAGAAATAGCGTAGGTATTGGGTACTCACCATAAAAATTATTCACTTGCAAATTTTCAAATTCCAAGTCACTAACACAAAATTGCAAGTGGTCTTTTTATATCTTCATAAAATCTAAAATCCAAGCTATAAGAAACAATTTTTCCTTATTGTTTTAGATTTTCGTTCTTGTAAATATTCCAAAATGAAGAATGTATTAATGGTTGCTGAGAAGCCTTCTCTTGCAGCTTCATTAGCAAATATTTTAAGCAATGGCAAACACTCATCAAGAAAGGGTATGAAATCTTAGATCAAATTATTTTAATATTCTTGTTTGAAACTGGAATAAACATACATAATTGTTATTCTTGGATTTTTTAAATTTCACATACTCAGGTTTTAATGGAGCCTGTTCAGTACATGAATGGAAGGATTATTTTATGGGCTCCCCTGCAAATTTCAAAATGACATCGGTCTGTGGTCATGTACTTGGAGTTGATTTTATTAGTAAATATAATAATTGGGACCGAGTAGATCCAGTAGAGCTCTTCTCCTGTCCCATTGAGAAAAAAGAAACAACACCCAAGTTAAAAATGCCAGCATTTCTAGCCAAAGAAAGCGAAGGTTGTGAAAATTTGGTTCTTTGGCTTGACTGTGACAAAGAAGGTAAGCAGGATAAAAAAAATGAATTTAACTGTGAAGCCTTTCAATTTCATTGTTATTTTATTTTATTAGGTGAAAATATATGTTTTGAAGTGATGGCTTCCGTTGCCAAGAGTATGAATGGAAATGTATACTCAGACAGTGTAACATATAGGGCAAAGTTCTCAGCTATTACTGAAAAAGACATTAAGGCAGCTTTTAAGAATCTTAGTAAGTAGTTATGTATTTTTTTAAATACGATTTTTGTTGCTTTTGCTGTGATGTACCAAAGTCTTGTCCAAATTTTAGCCCAACCAAATGAAAATGAAGCCAAAAGTGTAGACGCACGTCAAGAACTGGATCTTCGCATCGGTTGCGCTTTCACCCGTTTTCAAACTAAATTCTTCCAAGGGAAATACGGCGATTTAGACGCCACTCTCATTTCTTACGGGCCCTGTCAAACACCCACTCTTGGTTTTTGCGTACAGAGACATGATGAAATTCAGTCTTTTAAACCTGAAACTTACTGGGTGGTTCAAGTTTCTGCAGTGGCAAAGGATAATCAGGATGTTCCTTTAGAATGGGAAAGGGTTCGGAGCTTCGATAAAGATGTTGCGAATATGTTTTTGGGTTTAATCAAGCAGGAGAAACAGGGGAGGCATGTATATGTCATTGGTGACTTCTGAAAATATAAGCAAAACTAAGTTACTTTTAGGGTTGTGAGTGTTGTATCAAAAGAGAAATCTAAACCTCGACCTATAGCTTTGAATACTGTAGAATTAATGAGAGTTGCCAGCTCAGGGTTGGGAATGGGCCCTCAACACGCGATGCAAATAGCAGAAAAATTGTATATACAGGGATACATCAGTTATCCTCGTACTGAAACCACAAAATATCCGGAAAATTTCGATTTGTCGTAAGTTTGTCACGCATAGTTTTATTGATTGAGAGTCACGGCATTGTAGGGGTACCTTAAAACAACAGGCGAATAATCCAGAGTGGAGCAAGGAAGTTAAAGCGATTTTAGATCAAGGCATTAACAGACCAAAATCTGGTCATGATGCAGGTAGAATATAGTTTTATGTAGTCATTTTTCATAACAGTGTGATGTATTCGACAATTAAAGAAAAGTATACATACAGAGTGTCCCACTGAGAACTACCATTAGACATTTCGGTAAAAATATGAATAACAAAGTTACAAAAGTTTAGTAGTTTGGTAAGTCATGAGACGACATCATCTAAAATATTTTCAATGACATCACACTTTCAGTTGTACTGGAAGTCGATACTTGGTTGCTTATTTAAAATGGAACACCCTATATAGGATGTCTGTAAAAGTTTTTACAACACTTTACCACAGATTCTTCAGATCAAAACAAGAGAATTTAGTCATATTTAGTCTAGTCCAAAAGTTGATAATAACAGCGGTAGAGGGCGTCAAAGTTGAAAATTAAAAATCAATTCTTTATCATATTTTCCATACTGTACAACATAAAAACGTGGAAGTTAGTGTAGAGGAGTTTTTCAAAACGCTGAATTCATATCTGCTGACCAATTGCACTTATCTGGTAGAGGGCGCCACTTACGGTCCACAGCATATATTTAATTGATTGAAGTTTTTTGCCTCCTGGTATAAATGATTTTTGAATGCAGTAGTGTATTTAGTTTCTAAGTAAAAAAGGTATACCTTGTTGATGTTGCTAAGAGGAACGGTTTACAAGATAAATGCATTTGAGTAATTTAGGTGTAAGATTTTAGATTAAACAATTTATTTACTATAAAAAAGATACTCTTGATAAGACTTTTAATAATTCGCAGTAGTTTTACAAGAAACTTTAATTACAAAAACATGAATGCAAAGAAATAAAAATATCATAAAAACTGTTCAAGTGTCTACCATTTGCACGTATACAAAAATTTATACTTCGAAGAAAATTAAAATGTACTCTTTGCATAACTTTTTCATCGTTTCTTCGTATACGTATATAAAATATCTTTTCGTTCGTTAACAATTTGCAATTCTGTAGGTATCTGCACTTGTTACTTTCAATATTCAATTGCATATATCTTGAAAACTATTAATTCTAAGATAGCTAAGCAAAATAGCTAGTATTAATAAACTTGTATTTAAATTAAACATAGAATTCAAAAGTGCAATAATATATCGAATGTTCCATTTCAAATAAGCAAACAAGTATTAACTTCCAGTATAACCGGAAGTGTGACGTCACTGAAAATATTTTAGATGAAGTCATCCTATAATTTTCGTAACTTTGCTATTCATAGTTTTCCTAAACCGTCTAATGGCGGTTCCCATCGGGATTATTAGCAGCCACCCTGTATAGTGTTTTGGCGCGATTATTTAAGGAAAAAATCTAACATCTTTAGGTGACCATCCACCTATAACTCCAATGAAAACTGCCACTAGAAACGATCTAGACGGTGACGCCTGGAAACTATACGATTACATAACACGACACTTTATTGGTACTTTAGCCAGAGATTGCAGATTTTTGAGTACTGTAATAAAAATAATTATCAACAAGGAAGTATTTTACATTACTGGGAAAACTTTAATTGACCCTGGATATATCGAAATCATGACTTGGCAAGTAAGTTATTTTACTCAGAAACTCGCCGATTGTATGTCTTCATTTTTACCTCTTAGGCATTTGGTAAAAACGAAATTGTTCCGAACTTCTCTGAAAATGATTTAGTACCAATCCAAAATGCCCGTTTAACTGAGCATCAAACGGCTCCTCCGGACTATTTAACTGAAGCGGAGCTTATAACATTGATGGAGAAACATGGAATTGGCACTGACGCGTCTATTCCCGTTCATATTAATAATATATCACAAAGGAATTATGTTACTGTTACCCCTGGCAGAAAATTAAAGCCCACAACTTTAGGCATCGTTTTAGTACACGGTTATCAGAAGGTTATCGAAATCTTAAAATTTCATTAGAAAGAATGATAATGTGAGGTTCCAGATTGATGCAGAACTGGTTTTACCTACTATGCGATCAGCAGTTGAGGAACAACTGAATCTTATAGCTGCAGGAAAAGCCAACTTTAATGCGGTGTTAAAGCACACAATGGACGTTTTCAAATTAAAATTTCAATTCTTTGTTAAAAATATCGACGGAATGGATCAGCTCTTTGAAGTTTCATTTTCGCCTCTTAGCGCCTCAGGCAAGGCCCATTCTAGGTATTATTTTAAAAAATTACACACTAAGTACAGTTAGCTAAAGAGTACTTTTAGGTGTGGAAAATGCAGAAGGTACCTGAAATACATCCAGGCTAAACCAACAAGATTGCATTGTCCGCATTGCGACGAAACTTACAATTTACCTCAAAATGGCACTGTAAAGTTATTCAGGGAACTGAAATGCCCTTTGGATGACTTTGAGTTGTTATGCTGGACAACGGGCAATAAAGGAAGAAGCTTCGTTTTCTGTCCCTATTGCTACAACAATCCTCCATTTAAGTAAATAAGATTTAAAATACATTATTTTGATTCAGTCTTAATTAACGGTAATTTAGAGATATGAAGAAGGGAAATGGATGTAATTCGTGTACTCATCCAACTTGTGCTTACAGTCTCAATACGAACGGAGTAATTAATTGTGCTGAATGCGAATATGGAATATTAGTTTTGGACCCCTCTTCTGGACCCAAATGGAAGCTAGGTTGTAACAGGTATGCATAAGTACTTAAAATTTAGTTCCTTTACTGATAAAATTTTTTAGATGTGATACGATAATTAATTTATTCGAAGATGCCCAAAAAATCAGTATCTTTGAGGAAAACTGTGATTGCGGAGCGCAGCTTGTGAACGTCGAATACAGAAGCGAAAAATCGAAATTACCCAATCGAGCCACTGAAATGAAGGGATGTGTTTTTTGTAGCGTGGAATTTAGTAAGCTGGTCGATAGACCTAAAATGGCGGTTGTGAGCAGGCCTCCTCGACCATTCCGGTACGTTCTTTTTCTATTTCAGCATTTTTTTTTAACTCTAGGAATGTCACTTAAATAATCTCGGCTATGTGACAAAATGATCCGTCGCCATTTAGCAGTGTCAATTTTTTTTCTTCTTCAGAGCGTTTGAAGCACTCGTGGCCATTTGGTTGCTGTCAATAATTAAAACATAGTTATGAATACATATTTGATAAATGTTTTTTCAGGGGAGGTAAGGCCGCCGGCGGTAGAGGGGGGCGGGGCGCCGGGGGTGGAAGAGGTAGGGGAAAACCCAAGGATAAAATGGCCCAACTGGCAGCTTATTTTGTTTAACGTTAATTTTTAAACAGTAACAAGAAAAACATAAGCCGAATCTATATAATTTATTTTACAAATACATACTGTCAATAGCAAATCGAATATATATACAGAGCTCCAAAACTGGCGTTTTACGCTGAACTTTTCGGATCTCTCTGTATAATGTCAAGTAGGGTATTTTGATTTACGAAAGCTGTATTTATTATAAAAATAACGTTTCTATTAATAAATACATAAACTATTAACAGTCCGATGTGCTTTATTTTTAGATACGAATATCTGAGATATTTGATAAAAGCGAAGACGTTTCAGCCATAAGGTTACAAAGTTGACACAATGCTATAGGAACCGATAAAGCGTAATATATACTCAGAGCTTTTTCATTGACCGATTTTATTTTGTAGGGAAATGTGGGGGCATTTAAGACATTTATTTCAGCATTATTAAAATGATAAAAGTGTCTCTTATGCATAGAAAGGTCTAGCAACAGGGGACTACTAAGTGGGCTGTTATATTCCACACCCCAAAATACCCCATTTGGCACCTATTCCTACCCATATTCCCTTTTATCCGTAGGTATCTACCTAGCCCCAATCACTGTCAAAAACCCACCGCATTAATCTTTTCATCTTACCCAAATCATTGGAAAAAGTTTTAAGCAAAGACATCAAAAACCCTCTCAAATCCCCAGGTACCTACCTGGGGAAAATTAAAGAAATTTATTCTGATTTTTTTTTTATTTCCCCAAAAAAGTTACTTTGCACAACATATGACGAGTTGGAGGAAGACGTTTAGGTGCATCTTTTGTTAGAAAATTGTTACTCCAATGTAAGTAACTGAATGTAACCAAGTGTAACAGTGCGTGCTAAGCGCGAACCTATGCAGAACCAAAAATGCACGAGAAAAAACGTTCCGGTTTTATTCCACGATTCGCAATTGAAATCGAAAATTTCAAAACTAATTTTATTTTGCAAACTCAATTCGACCTTGGGTGCCGGGACAGTTTTGCTTCGTGTACCATCGTTTACGTGCTTTTTAAATTGTTTTAAACACACAAAATGTTGTCCACCGATGTGAACTTTGATCACCACTTGCACAATGTATTTTAAATGGCAGGGATAGAAAAAGTGTCCCTTTTAGCTGTCTCGGCTTTATTCGGTCTTTTATTTTTATGTACGGCTTGGTTTGGTTGCATTAAAAGTGTTACTTCATTATAGTTTTTGCATTGGTAAATAATACAACAAAATGAGTAATAGCAGCGAACATATATCGATATTTTTAGATTCCATTTCTCATGAAAGTGAAAACATTTCGATTGGTTTAAAAATTGCACAGCTGCAAATAAAACAACGGAAACTAAAGACAGTGTTAAAAAAACTAAAATTCAAATTAAAGAGCAAATGAAAAAGTTACAAGTATCAAAACAAGAATTAGATAATGTAAGTTTAAATATTAGTAATTTGGAAAATATGCAAAGTATAGAATCAAGTGACTAAGTTTACAAATATTTTTTAATTATTTTGATAGGTATACGGACTCGAAGAGTCCTATTAGGGCGCTTTGCACCCGTATATTTAATACCTTTTAATGTAACCAATGCTAGTCTCAAGTCTAGAAAAATGCAGGGAGGAAGGTATTATAATCAATTAAGAAAATACAGCGAAACACTGAGTCATAGTAACGCTGTAAAAATAAGATTGCGTAAGTTAAAGGTCATCCATGGATGGTCAAATAAATTATTCATTAGCTTAAAAATAAAACTTAAAGTTTTAGAATTTTTTAAAAGTATTTTATTACTTTTAAAAAAGTAGCAAAGTACTTTAAGAATTATAAGCGTGTGCTGTACATGGTTCCAAGCTCAAGTAATTCAAGTTGTCTGGGTATCGTAGCCAAATTTAATAAAGATAAAACCCATTTATCTTTTTGTTTATAAACAATTCAATGGGCAAAAGCATCTTACCCGTTCTGCCTTGTTTAATCATTATATCCGGAGCTATATCAGATAACGGAAACCATAATCGTTGATCAGTTCGGTATTTTTTGTTTCTTCTAACTATTATTGTTGGTGATATTTGTTCGTCATCTTCATATTCATGTATCGGATTTGTGTATGAAGAAAACAATTCAGGACTTTGTTCACGAAATGTGTTATATCGAATTTTTCCCATTGCCTGTTTGTTCAAACAATTAAAATTTAATACCCCAATTTTATTGATTCTAATAATTTCATTGTGTGATATCATGTCGTAGCTTAAATATTCTCTAGCAAGTTCTTGTTCCGTCATACTGCTGTATAGCATTGCACCCATTAATGAATCTAAACTAGGTGATACGGAAACGGAAGCTTTAAGCTTCCTTCGGATGCCTTTGGCATCTGGTGCTTTGCATCCTAGGGCACTTTGCCCTCGTATTTGAGCACGACCTATCCGGTTTAAATGTTTACAGTCCATTATTAATTGTATTGTTTTATTTTATTTATTTTTACAAAATATTTTTTATATTTAATTTAACTCAACAATAGCCCCAAGGTAAAGTATCTATTATTCCGTCTTCTTCGTTCAATATCATTCTTTTATCATAATCAAATGTAAATTCTTTCGTTATATTTTTATTAACCAGTCTTTTATTTTTAACATCTTTAGTTATCATGTTATAGTTTCGTTTTATTTTGTCAATTTCTTTATCCAAAATTTGTTCCATGGTTTTATGATTTAATTTTTGAGAATTTTCATAATTTAAAGTAAATCCTTTAATTTTCATCACTCCCTTTTTCAATTTTGTATCATAGGCATAACTTTTTGATCCTGTGCTTACCCAATCATTACCATAATCATCTTTGCCAAACTCGGCAGTCTACTCACCAAGCATACAACCTGTTTTAACAGTGTTAGTGCCATCATCAATATAAATTATACTATCTATATCATAATATACCACTGCTTCACCCAATTGATCTAACATATCATACAACCTAAGTCTGACATTAGATGTTGTAAATGCTGCTACATTAGTTGTTAAGCTGTTTTCAACAAACATATTTTTATACTTGTAAATTACTTGAATCATGACATCATTTATGAAGTTAGTATTACTTACTTCAAGCTTATTATCTAATAAAATTTCATACTAACGTTTAGCGTCAATAATATATTTTCTTTTAGATGCATTTTGCCTTTGTCCCAATTTTCCCCAAAGAGAATTTAAACAAATTTTTTCAACAGCTCTTTTTCCTGGATTTGGAATAATATTTTCTTTAACTAAATCTAAATCTAAATGCTTCTTTGCAGCTGATATATAATCTTCTACGAATTTATAATTATCTTTCCAAGAGCTCGTTTCCAGTTTAATTTTTATGAAATCTTTAACGTATTTTTTAAAAAGATTATTACTTTCTTTTTAAAATGCCAAACCTCATATATTTCCAAAATTTTATAACCCTTTTCTATTGGTTTGTTTACTTCATCTGTTGTCCATGTGCCAATAAGAGAACGTTCATCTTCACTATGGCAACATTTTTCACACTTCTCCTTGAAAAATTGCGAACACAAAGTAAATATCAATTTTTCCTCTTTTATAGACAGCACCGGATGATATAGTTTTCTTGGGGGCAAAATTTGGCATTTAATAAAGCCGTACCAACATTTTTCGAATGATTTTGGTTTGAATATTTTTATAGAATGAGCTACAGGATAATAATCAAAGTATTGAACGGAAGGATACAGACTGCAAACATCTATGTACCTTAACATTTTTGCTTTAATTTTTAATTTACAAGCATTAGTTCTTCCGCCATAAAATGCATCGCGTGGATTTAAAAGTTCTACCATGTGAAGTGTTTCATTTAAAGTATTTTTATAGTCTTTTGACTTTATCCATTTACATTCCCACATTTGTACAAGTTTATAACTCGCATCTGTGATTTGCTTGTTTCTTTCTTTCGTTTTTTTATAAAAATCACCCATGGTTTCTTTATTTACTGTATTGACAGTATCTTCTTGATAACATTTTGTACAGCCGTGCCAAAAGCATCCATGATAGTGATAAACAGTATTTGTGGTCTCATTAAACCCATCGACTTTTGCTCCACAAATAATAACTTCACCTCCATTTAATGCGTGCTATATATTTTTAAAGTATTGAGCCAAGTAATGTATCCCTTATTGAAAACTTCTTTTTTGGTGACTTTAATAACAGATATTGTATTTTGTTGGGTACTGGGAGCCGTATGGATATATATATGTGTATATATATAGAGGATATTTATTAAACACACAGATTATACTAGGTCTATACACTAACTACTAAACAACACTACACTGCACTAGAACTGTCTTTTACTATGCTTTGTCTCGATGCACGATACTAGGTAAAACTCCCCCTGTGCCGCGTCACGACGACCTTTTATGTCTCTCCGCAGTCCTTCTAGAAAGGTACGTTCCAGACTTCGCCGGAGAACACATGAAGGTCTAGACGGTGGTAGAGAGAGAGAGCGTCCGAGTGGCGAGTGTACCGTGAACGAGAGAGCGCGAGATCCACGCTCAGTAACGGTCCCAACATATTTTCTTGTAGATAGTTAGACCTATAGATTGCCATACATGCTGCTGCTATCGTGATATACTGAAATAGATCGATGTTTGCTATTTCTAAAAATTGTTTTCGCAATTCTAAACAACCTCTCCGTAAAATATCTACATCAGAATTACAATACTCTACTAACTCTTTTTGAAAGTCAAACACATAATTTTCTTTCACCCGATCAGTATGCCATTCTAGAAATTTTTTCCTAGTTTCTTTTTTCATTGTATTAGGACCATAACATTTAGCATCAGGAATTGAACCGATGTAGTTTTGATTTTTTTTAACATTGAAGAAATGAGGAAAGTATCCTTTTTTCCATTCGGTAAGAGCAAAAGTTTTCGGAAAATCAGAAAGGGCAGAAACAACAAAATTATGACTGTTAATAATTTTAATTTTTGGACCTACTTCGAGCATCATTATTTTAGTTTCATTATAAATTGTATAAGGCTTTAAAGAATTCTCAACGCAAAATTGTAATATGAGTTGTGAATCATAAGCTTTAGTGTTGTGTGCAATAGCTGTATAACCTGCATGCTTTTTAGAAATGAGCCAAGTACAAAATTCTTTATTTGTTTTAAAAGTGTGCCTAGGGCCATTTAAATAATGTGCAATTACGCAATTGGTTTCATGGACGCCCGTTTCTTGTTGAGCTTCGTATTTAAACCATATGTATTTTTCCGTATAAGTACAAGACTTACGTTTTTGTCAGCTTCTCCATTACAAATACAAGGTTGTTTACAAATACCAC
This sequence comes from Euwallacea similis, assembly GCF_039881205.1. NCBI lineage: Eukaryota > Metazoa > Arthropoda > Insecta > Coleoptera > Curculionidae > Euwallacea > Euwallacea similis. Next base: position 5,358,083 of record NC_089616.1, on the reverse strand, counting down.
CCTTTTGCATTTTTTGCTGCATATGCATGCGTATACAGGGTGATTCATTGGGAATGGGACATGGCGAAACCCGAGATAGGGGACACCAAAATATGACGATTGGACGCAACATGCCTTATATCAATGTTGCGCGTTTCAGAGTTACAGGGTGTTAAAAGTTAAAATTTTATTTTAAAATTCCTTAATAACTTTTTGTGTTTTCATAGCATCAACACTAAAATCGGTGTACTTAGGTTTTGTAAGATGCCAAATAAGGATTTTGATCTAATTTTTACGAAATGTCTAGAGGGCGCTAGTTACAACCCACCGCTTCGATATATTTGGTCATATTTTTTTATGAGTGCAACTAAGGTCAAATTTTATTCAATGTATTGAAAGAGCGTTTATTTTTACGCAAAAAAGGTATTCTTATTCAATTCCGATATCTCTCTTCGTTTACGAGATTTTTACCTATAAGCTAATTCGTGTCCTTCCATTTCAACTCGGTTTTATTAATTTTCAAATAAATATTTTGCCGCATTAAACAAATGAAAAGCCATTAACAAATGAAAAATAAGTTTTATTTAAGCAAATGTTCAAAATGACGACCTTCCACCTCAATGCACTTTACTAACCTTTTTCTCAAAGATCTTTTTATTCTAAATTGCATATTGACGTTCTTCTTAATTTCATCAGCTGCTTGTTGAATTTTTTGGCATAATTCTTCGCGAGTATTAATTGTCCCTTTGTATACAATTGCTTTCATACTTGACCATATTGAGAAGTCCAATGGGTTGAGGTCTGGACTTCTCGCAGGCCACGGAAATTCACTTCCACGACCGATCCATCGATGTGGAAAAACATTGTTTAAATGTTGGCGTACTTGGAGAGAAAAAAAAAAGCCACCTCCCTTTTTGAGGATTTGAAATGGCACGACACGAATTAGCTTATAGGTAAAAATCTCGTAAACGAAGAGAGATATCGGAATTGAATAAGAATACCTTTTTTGCGTAAAAATAAACGCTCTTTCAATACATTGAATAAAATTTGACCTTAGTTGCACTCATAAAAAAATATGACCAAATATATCGAAGCGGTGGGTTGTAACTAGCGCCCTCTAGACATTTCGTAAAAATTAGATCAAAATCCTTATTTGGCATCTTACAAAACCTAAGTACACCGATTTTAGTGTTGATGCTATGAAAACACAAAAAGTTATTAAGGAATTTTAAAATAAAATTTTAACTTTTAACACCCTGTAACTCTGAAACGCGCAACATTGATATAAGGCATGTTGCGTCCAATCGTCATATTTTGGTGTCCCCTATCTCGGGTTTCGCCATGTCCCATTCCCAATGAATCACCCTGTAGCATGCGTGCAATGCAATGTTGTTATAAAATTTATTACAATTGAAGCATTTTCCTGAACCACAATTATGCTATTTTTCCCTGATACGAATTTTATTACACTCCAAACATTTATAAACTTTCGGACAAATACTTTTGTGATTTTCAAGACATTGTTCGTTATAACAATATCTGTTGCATTCCTTGCAGTATGTTTTATTTTTGTCTGACTTATCGCGTTGAAGTTTTTTACACATTATACAAACGTAGTTTTTCTTATTTTTTTCACAATTGTTTTCCTTATTTTGGTAAGGTGTATCGCACTTTTTGTAATAATATGAAGTAGCATAGAAACCTGACATGCTATTAATTGCATTGAAGTGATTACCATTTTTATATAGATAAATTTTAGTCTCTTTTTCTTCTCCCGAATATATTACAATATTAAAATTTTCAGCACAAATAATTTTGATTTGAATATCTAACAACTCCTCCGTGTTTTTAATACCTTCTAGTGTAAAAACATCTTCGTTATAATCCTTTAATTTTTGGCCTAATGCTTCTGTTAAATCAAACTAATTTCCTCCCATCTCTTATACTTCTTACGTCACGATTGATTAATTCTCTTCCTAAAGTATTCATTGTGTATGTATTGTGTAAGTAAGAGCTGTTATTATAGCCCTTGGGCAACATAAATTGTTGTTTTTAATTTGTGTAATACTTCTTTTTATTCTTTTATCTTCCATTAAATTTATAATTTTTGAATATCCGTTTATTTTCTTTAGTTCCTGGCTTTTAGGAATATTAACAACTTGAATATGAAAACTAGTTATGTTTATATCCACACTTTGATTTGATGATAAAATGTTTTTTATAAAGTCCAATAACATTCCAGCATTAAGTTTCTTCTGGTAGCCTGTAGATATATGTTAAAAAGTCATAATTCAAAACTATTATATTCATTACATCGCCTTTTTGGAAGTTAGTTTTTTGCTTCACAACTTTTTTAATGTTAATAATAATTTGTCTTTAAGTGGCCATCATTTTAAGTATGACTTCGTCCAAACAATTATTTTCGTCATCAAAATCGAACGGCACATTTGCATTTCTTCTTCTAAAGTCTTTTATTTTATCAAGCTTTATTTTGTAATCCATGAACCAAGTTAAAATTTTCTTATTATATTTGTATTTATTTTCTATTATTGTGTACACTTCTTTCTGCGCTTTAAAGTAATCATCTCTGAAAGTAAAAAACGTCTTTTAATTGTACTTCTTTTTCGATTATTTTGTTTGCGGGAGAGTTCTCTTTAAATAAAGTGTTACTAAAATTGAAAAAGCGATGTAGTTTTCTATATTTTGGTTCTTTAAGCGTATTTTGATTTAAAGTTGAAGAACGGTTATGCCTTAGAGATTTGAGATGACGTGTAAAATTTGAAATGCTGTAATCATAATTACAGTTATCACAATGTTTAACTTTTGGAGCTTTTCCTTTCAGGTATTGTTTAGATTTACTATGTCGTGCCCAATTCGATTTGGTAATGTCAGTATTACACTTAGTGTATTTCACAGTATTATTATAGTTATCGGTATGTTTCGTTTTTAAATGGCGAGCCCAGTTTGAATTTCTTTCTTCAAGATTACATTGTTCACAATGCTTAACTTTTTTATGCATATTATTTTCTTCATTTATTTTAATAGTGGAGCTTCTTGCAGTGGCATCAAGAACGGTTCGCGAATCTGCGTAAAACGCACTGCGGTTATGACGCTTCATCTTGTTATTTATCATATTTATTATATAAAAAAAATATTATTTTAATTTTGTTTTGATATCTTAATATTTTAAGAGATTTACAATGTCTCTTAAAATACAATGCGGTGAGGTAACTTAAGGACGAAGCTGTTCTTTAAAACTTTCGAGTAAATAATGATTGCCTGAAATTTTAAAATTCACAATTAATTCTTTTTTAATGGAATCATCAAGCACAGGCTTTTTATCTGGAACCCAAGACACAATCGATTTTGTATTTCAATTTTCTAAGTAAAGAGGTAGGCAATGTTTGGTATAGTGAGACGTTTTCCCAGTTTAACTTATCTTGAAAGCCATCAATAAATTGTGGAGAGATTGTGGAGAAAGTTTTTGATACTGAGATACATTATTCCAATGTAGTTTATGTGCCCATTTCCTCATAATATTTTCAGAAAGATTTTTTGTAGTACACATTTCATTCCAATGAATCAAGTCTGAAAATTCTTCAATAAAAGGCTCAGAGAGATTTTGTTGTATGGATACCCATTACTAATCAACCCTGTCTTTGAATTTTCGTATAAATGTTTCTTTTAATTTTTGGTACATCGAAATTCGTTTCCAATTAACTTTATGTTGAAAATCCTCTATAAAAGCCTTAGATATCTTCATTTCACTAATTAAATTCCATGTGTGATCGTCTAAAGATCTATGCTGGGCTAACTTGAGTACATATTTGGTATTAGTGTAGAATTTTACTAAATATTGTGTACTTTTTCCTTGAATTCTATTATAATCATATATAAAAACAAATATAGATGACACCGAAGGAGGTAAAAAACATAATGTTGAAATTAAATACTCGATTTTATAATTCATGTTGCAATTTATTTATAACAAATATTTTATTTTTACAAAAATTTAAAACTTCACTAGTAAATGGTTTTCCTTTATATAAGAAGTACAAAACAAGTAAACATAAATGACCATACATTGGCGGATCAGTGTAGTTTTGAATCCTATCAGAATTATAATATAAATTAAATATCTTTGCCTAAATATTTAATCACTTCAATAGGTGGCTTCGCATCACCGTAGAAATCAAAATAATATTTACAACTTTTAATTTTAAAGTACGTGACCCAATGACTATCGTTTTCATAACTATTTTTTTAATTTAGATTACCACATTCATTTATTTCAGGATAAACAAGAAGTTCGTTTTTCATAAAAACTCCTCTAAATATGTTTTAAATTTAATGTTTTAGCTAGGAATGTTATGTCTAAATTAGTAAGTGGTTTTATTATGCTTTTTTGAGAGGCACTTTTCGACTTTATTTTAATCCTGATCCAACATTTAAATGTTTTGCGCCTGATTCTAATTCTTCCACTTTTTTGTTATGTCGTTTCTGTTCTTCCAACGATGCAGCTTTATCTTTTGCATTTACTACCGCTGAAGCAATCGAAGCTTCACCACGCAAAAGCGCACCTAAAGCTCCTAAACCAGCGAAAACTAAGGGAAGAAATCCACCGGAATGATTAACTTTAAGTTATTCATAAGAAATATCCAATTTTAAGCCCTTTTTTTCAGTTTTACATTTTTCCAATTTCTTTTTTGTTTATCGATTAATATTAGTTCATGTTTTCCGTTCACAAGTTGCTTATACTGTAATCGCACTGTAACGGTATCTTGCTTTTTATAGGCCCGTTTAATTTTTTGTATTTGATGATTAGTTAATGTAATTTTTGTTATATTAGTCATTTATTATAAGGAAAATTAATAATTAATGCAATTTATTTAATAAAACCCCTAACTTCAGTGTTCTGTTCTTTAAAATTTTAATCCCAAAATATTATTTTGCTTTCATAGCATTCGTCGCGGCCCATGCTCACGATTTTTCATTTATATCAGCGTCTAGTGCTGTTACTCTTTCCCAAGCCTTATGTTCGAGTATTTGATTTGCTTTATCTTTGTTTTGTATCTTTGTGATCTCTATAAAATATGTCATGTTCCTTTGCTGCTTTGTCCAATTTGTTTATGGGTTTATCGTTTCTTTTTAAACGTTTCTCGAGTTTTGTACCCGGCCCTAAATATGAATAACCTGGTGCGTGTAATTCGAATGTTAAGTTGTTTAACAAGTTGTTAAAAAGTCCCGAATTCTCTTTTAATGATCCTCTAGAAAGACTAGGCACAATTCTTATTAAATATTCTAAACCTTTTTTGTGTACCTAGGATATTTTCAAGTGAATTTTTAATGAACTGAATTACACCTAACTTTTCATTATGAAAATTGTTATTACCAGTTTGTTCTCGTGCATATTGTATGTATTCCAATCTTTTCAGTAAGTCATTCAAATTATTGACGTATTTATATTCTATCTTATTTTCGTTGTATTTTAAGATACCTTTACCAGTGTGTTCAGTTTGATTTTCTTCTCCTCTTTTTAAAGCATTGTAAAAGTTTTTTATAAGTACATTATATTTTTGTCCTCCACTTGATTTTGGCTTATTAGTAGTTTTATCGTTATTTTGATAAATACTATTGGTTGAAAACAGTATGCTTTTATAAGTTTCTAAATCATCTGTTGTATACAGACCAACATCAGGTACCGCTATATAGGTTAGTAATCTTCATAATTCTCTGGTTCCCTCGTACGTTTTGTCGTCTAACATTATATTATCATGATTAAAATTAATAGTTTTATTACCGATTTTATGAATCTTACTGTCTTTATCGTACCATATGCCAAATTTTGAATCGTTTGCTCTTGGCAAATATTCTTTTGCAATTAGACCTAGCGTTGTGAATTTCTTTTTTACGCTTGGAGATATTACAGCTGGTGTTGTTAGCTGCGGTACATCCAATTGTAACGGTGAAGGTAATGACAAAAATTTTGTATGTGATAATTTTCTAATATCTGCATCAGTCTGTTGTATTCCTTCTTTAACTATCTCTACAGCGTTTTCAACTTTTTCTAAAGCAGATGTAATAGATTCGTACAGTTTCTCCTTAACTTCGTCGTGCAATAATTCGTTAACTTTTGTCCATTTAAATTTTTGCATTAATTCCTTTTTCTGTTTATCGAGTTTTTTAGGATCTGTTAATTTATACATCAGTCGATACGAAAAGAATTTATTATACATATATATTGAACTTCTGACTGTAACGAGCGGCAAAAATGAACTAAACTAAAACTGATATATCTTACGATTAAGAAAAACAATCGGCGATGCTGATTCGGATATTATTTGTTGGCTGAGAAAATTGGCTCTAAGCAAAACCAGCGAAGAATAATAAAAACAAATCAAGTTAAATAGCAATTAGATATGAGCTTAAATAAAGGCTCAAATATTCTTCTAACCTAATTCCAATTGAACAGGATCTACTGCATGATCCTTTTTCTGTGCAATCTTCTGCTCTGATGCAGTTTCAATAAAATTTTCCTCGTTTTCAAAAATTTCTTTCTTCTTTTCGTTCGTGTTGCGCTGTATTTCTTTTTCAGTTACTTTTTTGAATTTTAATCGTAGTTGCGTTTCTACCTTTTTCAGCTCTTTCGCTTCTTTTGCGTTCATGTCTTTATTATTAGAAAATATTTTTTAACCTTAACTTTAAACATAACGTTATGTTTCCTCATTATAGTATAGTTAAATGTTAAACGTTAAATTTAACACAACATGTTGATCTATTTACGTAATCTAATATGCTAGGATTCGTATTCGTCAATGTTTTGGAATTTATTCCTATATTTTTCTTTAAAAATCTTTTTTGTTAAATCTATAGATAGAAAACCAAAATCCTATTTCGATAAATTACAAATTTCTTGGAATTTGGAAAATGACACATCAGAACTTACAAAGTTGTTGTAAACTTTATTAGTGTAATGATTGTTCTGTTTAAAAATGGAAATAAAATTCAAATTGTTTCTAATAGCTTTCAAATCGATCAACGTGTAACATTGACTTAAATACACTGCGTGACATAGAAAAGAGAACACCCCGTAAAAATGGTTTAATTTAAATAATTTTTGGTATGCATGTTTGTTTATATGTATAGCAGAAACGATCAAAATTTCACTCATATTTATCTACGTATTCACGAGTTATTCGGAATTTTAGGTTTTTTTTAAATATAAAAATTGCAATAAAATATCAACAATACAACTGGAAAATAACATTTATTGGAGTGTAGTGTGCTTAGAAACTGCGTAGAGATATGCCTAGAACCAGAATAGAGCGAAATTTTCATCAATTGAGCGAGTTTGAGAGGGGTCGAATAGTGGGTCTACGAGAGGCTGGTCTGTCATTTAGGGAAATCGCCACTAGATTGAACCGTAGTGTAAACACTATAGTGAGATGCTGTCAGGAATGGTTCGAAGAAGGGCAAACAGGCAGAAGAACAGGTACTGGACGACCTCGAAGAACTACAGAACGCCAAGATCGTCGACTCCGAATTATGGTCCTAAGAGATAGGTTCGTCTCGTCGAGGACGCTGGCGGATCAGTGGTTCGCTGAGTATGGAAGGCCCATTGGGATACGAACCATTTATCGCCGCATAAGAAGTTTTGGATTGATTTCCTACCGTCCCTATCTCGTGTTACCCCTCACCTTAAATCATCGTCAAAATCGACTACAGTGGTGCCAAGAACGGATACATTGGACTCTGGAATGGGATAATATCGTGTTTAGTGACGAATCCAGATTCTGTTTCGGTATGCATGATGGTCGGGCAAGAATACGAAGGAGACGGGGTGAAAGATGGGATCCTCAGTTTGCAATACAGAGGCATGTCCATCAGACTGTTGGGGTAATGGTTTGGGGTGCCATTGCATATGGTAGCAGGTCACCTTTAGTTTTCGTCAGAGGCAGTATGACAGCCCAGCGATACATCCAAGAAGTAATGGAACCTCATCTTGTGCCTTATCTGGAAACTCTTGTTGATCCAGTTTTCCAACAAGACAATGCACGACCACATGTGGCTAGAGTGACTATGGACTTCTTCCAACAAAATGCAGTCAATTTGCTACCTTGGCCACCTCGATCTCCAGACCTCTCACCGATCGAACATGTATGGGATATTATAGGTAGAAGGTTGCATAATTTACCCCATCCCCCGCAAACCCTAGCGATGCTGTGTCATGCTGTCCAGTTAGCCTGGAATGAGATCCCCCAAGAGGACATCAATCACCTCATTAGATCCATGCCTAGACGTGTACAAGAATGTAAAAGACACCGCGGAGGACCGACAAATTATTAAATTTTTTTTAGTTTTTAACAATTAAATTTGTTCAACTTTTTAATGAAGTATTTGTTTTGGCGTAAACAACATGCATACCAAAAATTATTTAAATCAAATCATTTTTACGGGGTGTTCTCTTTTCTATGTCACGCAGTGTATATACAGGATATATTTTTTGGCCTACCTCTAGTATAATATGATTTAATAGTTACTTGATTTTTCTAAAATACAATCGTCGAAAACGATTAGGCTGTTAGGAGAACGAACAGTCATCAACCGACATAATTTCCTCGCAATTATTATAAAAATGTGCCACTTTTTCGCCTTCAAATGTTTCAATGTTTTGATTAATTTTTTGTAAAGTTTGATATATCGGTTGTTCAATGGATTTAGCAAAGATTTATACATATTTAAATGACAACTAATCCTTAGTAATTAAATTCCACAATAACGTAGTTTTCTCACTTCCAGATGCTCCTATAATTAAGCGCCTAATTGGTTGAGGAAACAATGTGTCGTGCTCGTACTGTTCTTCAAATGGAAATGCACTTACTGAATATTTTTCCTTAAAATTATTCATATTTTTAATTTTTTTTTGCTTTATTTTAACGAAAATAATATTTGTGCAAATAAAATAGAAAAAACGCCTTAATAAAAATATCCGGAAATTCACCAAATCTAAATCTAAGATTTGAACAACTGTAAAGCACCCCAGATTACGCATATGTATCATTATATTATATATGTATTAATCTCTTACATTATTACATATATTATTTTCTCATGGAAACTTAAGAACAATATTAGAACTTAATTAGAATGTATGTTTACGTAGAAACACAATTCCTTTGTCTAAGTAACCCATCAAATTGTAATTAGCTGAGACTCAAAGTCTCAGTACTGTTTAAGGTTCAAACTACCCTTATTAATGTACTTTAGCAAAGTCCACGTAGATATCATTGATATAAATAGGGCAGTCAAGCAGTTAAGATATAGTCCAGCAGAAACCTTCAGACTCATCTTCACAAAACACTTACATAAAAGGGTCTTTACGCCTCGCTCCCGCTCTTGTATTATCGAGAAGTTAATAAAGTGTTATATTTTTGACTCGCGTATAGTTATTCCAACCCGGCACATTACACCTGTTTTGCAGTTTATATTGTGTTGTGTAATGAATCATTGTATTTTTTATAGTGACGAAAGCACGTCAGAATCAGCACCCTCAAGTATAAGTTCCGATTCCAGTTAAACACTGCCTGCCATCCATTTTTAGGGAACCTTAGCACGGATCCAATTCATTTGTTTTAATATTTATTAGTTATAGTTAGTGTTTTATTATTTTTTAATTAAATGTACCCAAATTCTACAATTAAAAGTCAATTATAATGTTTTTACTTATTTTGAAAGTTTTTTTTTTGACTCTTTGAAGAGCCGGTGGCACTGGTTTTCAAATATGGTTTCTGTGTGCCGATTGACTCTTATAATGGACGAGAGAAAATGAAATTGTGTTTATTGGATTATGGGATATAGAAATAAAAGAATCTAAGACAGATCGCTTCTGTTAGAACTCTAATTTCTTTATTACAGTCAGAAGGCACGTGTTAACGGTCAAAAGATCTGTAACGAACTAGCTACTAAAGACTCACACTTTTACCACTCATCTGTATTAAAAAGGTCAAACACCGCAACTATTCTCTTGATTTATTGTCTCGGTCATCTGATCTTTACATGGGTGAAATATTAACTTCAAGTGACAAAAAAAGCCCAAAAATCCACACCTTCTTCTTTCTTCTGTTTTAAGAAAAAGAATCATAAATTAAACAAACTTGACTCTTACAGACAATAAATTTGAGAACATAAAGACTATTGAATTTTGGACGGGAAAACTTGTATCGGAAATCCAACACACCCCCTCAAAATTTAATTGGCTTTCCCTTACTAGCATAGTTATAAAGCGATGTCCAAATCTACCGATTACATACAATATCAATATTCTAATTTTTTCTCAATGTACCTTCTGACTGCCTTCTGAGAACAAAATATTAGGTCGTGTAGTATGAAATGAGTAGAATTGAATTGAAACTTTAGTCATTTCTTTTTCATATGAAATGTTTTTATTGTCAATCGAAATATGCACCACCATTATCAATACACTTCTGCCATTTAACGGGAAGTTCATTGATTCCCCTGCTGTAAAAGCCGGCAGGCCGGGAGTCGATAAACTCTTGGAAGGCAGCTTTGACAACCGCGTCGGAGTTGAATGTTTTCCCTACCAAGAAGTTATCCAAATTTTGAAAGAAGTGATAATCAGTGGGTGCTAAGTCTGGTGAATACGGTGGATGACGAAGAGTTTCCAATTCCAACTCCTGTAGCTTGGCCAAGGTGACTTGTGCGGTGTGTGGCCGAGCGTTGTCGTGCAACAATAGCGGTGCGCTTCGATTGACTAATCTTGGCGCTGCTTAACCGTCAGTTGCCTCATCATTTCGGTCAGTTGTCGGCAGTAGACATCAGACGTAATCGATTCACCAGGTTTCATGAAGCTGTGATGGATGACACCTGCGTTGGACCACCAAACGGACACCATAAGCTTCTTTTGATGAAGATTTTTTTCGCACAATGTTTTGATGGTTCATCTTGATCCAACTACTGCGATGAACGTCTGGTATTGTCATATAGGATCCATTTCTCATCACAAGTAACAATCCGATTCAAAAATGGATCGTTATTATACCGGCACAACAAAGAACAAGCCTCGAGACGTCGTTCTTTCTGTATGTCGCTCAACTCATGCGGTACCCACTTGTCCAGCTTTTTCACCTTACCAATTTCAGCCAAATGAGTCAATATTGTTTTTTTGGTTACACTGAATATTAACGATAATTCGCTTGCACTTTGACGTGGATTCGCTTCCACCACGGCTTTCAGATAATCGTTATCCACTTGAGTTTCAGGTCGTCCACGTGGTTCATTTGTTCAGGTTAGTTCAGGTCAAAATTGCCAGAACGAAATTTCATGAACCAACGAGATACTGTTTGCTGTGAAGTGACTTCAGCACCAAACACATCATTAATATTGCGAGCCGTCTGAGCTGTTGTGGTTCCACGGTGGAACTCATATTTCATTAACACACGAATTTCACTATTTTGCATGGCTGCACAAAAATTTTTATAAAAATAAAAGTTTTCAATAATTTTTAACACTTTAAACTCTGATCGAAAGAGGAAGAATGTGCCTTTTCCACATAAAAAAGTCAAGTCCAAATATAGATTTAGAGTGAAGTTATTCGCAGTTGAATGTGGCACTTCGAGAATCTACTCATTTCATACTACACGACCTAATACAAATGGTCCAACATTTACTGCTTGGATTAGAGAAACCTAATTAGAACATTCTATTTACATTATATACAAAATGTACGATTCAAAAAAACTCTCATTAATCCATATTCATTCTCCTTCTAATTTCCATAAACTTTGGTGCCGGTAGCGGTTTCGTGAACGCATCGGCTAGCTGTTGACCTGTTCCGACATATTCCAGTTTGATTAGACCTCTTTCAACCTGTTCTCTGGAAAAATGATACTTTATATCGATATGCTTTGTTTTCTTGTGATTGGTTGGATTGTTGGCTATGCTGATACAGCTGTTGTTGTCTTCATAGATAATTATAAGGACTTCCATCATTAATTTGATACTCTCTGCCAGTGATTTTAGCCATAAGGCTTCTCTCACTGCCTCAAAGAGAGCCATATATTCAGCTTCTGTAGAGGAAGCTGCCACCGACAATTGTCTCTTTGTATTCCAGCAAATTACACAGTTCCCAAACAATTGAAATAGGTACCCTATGGTACTTTTTCTATTATTTTCATCACTACCTCAGTCTGAATCAGCATACCCAACCAACATATGTTCAAAATCGTTCCTTTTATACGTTAACTTAATGTCTATTGTGCCTTTCAAATACCTCAATACTCGTTCAAGACATTTCCATAACTCGTCGTTATTTTTACTTGTGTATCTGCTCAAAATACTAATTGATGCGTTCAGATCAGGTCTTGTGCACCCTATCAAGTTTCTACACGGTGCATTTGTCTCTTCATCCGAGTTTAAGGCTAAATAATCCAACCTGCTTTCAAGAGGAGTGCTCACAGCATTACAGTCCGCCATTTAAAATTTTTTCAAAATGGTTTTTATGTACAGGCCCTGATCTAACGAAATTTTACCATCTTTCCTAAGAATTGCTAATCCCTAGAAACAATTTTATTTCCTCCAGGTCTACCATCGAGAATCTGTGCATCAGATATAATTTTAAATTATCCATGGTCTTGATGTTTGCGGTTGCTATTACAAGATCATCGACATGCAAAACTACATAGATATTCTTATCTATGTCTCCACGATCCAAAACATATATACATGGATCAACTGGTGAATTTATAAATCCTTTCACCTTGAGAGCTTGCTCAAAAACTTGGAACCAACATCGCGCTGCTTGTTTTAGACCATAAAGAGCTTTATTCAATCTACAAACTTGATCTTCATTATATTCCATTCCGTCTGATACCTTCATATAAATTTCCTCCTTTAATTTTCCGTTCAAGAAGGCGGTCTTCACATCCATATGAAGTAACAACAAATTAACCCAGCAAGGACGGAGTTTTTGATTAATCAAAATAATGAAATTTTTGAGGCATCAAATGGTGGCATCATGAATAAGTTACAACTAAATAAGTGAATAAATATTTTAAATTCAATATTTTCTTAGTAATTGCCTGTTGCCATATGGCAACGCTAGTATTTAGTGGCAGCGTCGAAAATTGAAACCAGGATATGAGAAAACTGAACAGATTTCTATATGCATCAATATATAATGTTATAGTGTAATAAACATATCTTGTATAAAATCATTATATATTTGTGTGAAAAACTAAATTACAGTTTTTACAAAGTCCAACATCACATTTTACACATTTCGTACGCATTATGGAGCTACAGTTTTCACCGGCACACCGAATTTTTTTGTTCTGAGCGACAGGTACTAATAAGTGACCTAGGCCATCGAATCTGACATTATCAGACACTCTGCAAAATGATCTGCCGGAAGCAGAACTTCCTGACCTACCCCCTTGTTTAAGTGTAGTTTTATATTTTGTTAAATACACTTTCACAATTTCTCTTCTAAATTGAAGTTGGGTGAGGTTGTTTCCAGACTTTTTACTCAGAATACAGGCATTTTGAATGGTAGCGTCTAACAGCCATGTAAATAAGACCCAATTCCATTTTTTTGAACGAAGTCCTATGCAAAAATGATTGATACTTTCATTCATCAAATCAGTTCCGCCCATGAAATTGTTATAATTCGTGATTAGGTGAGGTTGGGGCACTTTAATTATTTTTTGCTAGCTCTTGAATATCGTTAAACCATGGACTGTGGACTCACACCGCTACTAGTTGATACTATTGTCACGACATTATTATCTAACCAGCGAACAAGAATGATTCCATTTGTTCTATCGAGGATTGATGTCGCTTCGGCTCGTTGTTTTCTCTTCATCATAGCTTTCGAGACTATCGGACAATTTTTAGGAATCCGATTGTCTCGTATAGTTCCTGTTACATCGTAACCTCTCTCTTTGAAATGGCTAAGTAAATGGAAACTGGTGAACAAATTGTCACAAAACAGGGAATAAGGCAAATGTTTCTTATCGTTTGGTAATTCGTCCATCATTGTTACAAAAGGAGCAGCACATGCGCCAAATACTGAGGAGTAATTTTCGTTGAATTTTGGATCTTTCCCTTGGTACATATTGAAATTTATTAAATATCCACTTTTTCCGTTTAAACACCAGACTTTATAACCAAATCGAATTGGTTTTCTCTTGATAAACTGCTTGCATGAATACCTGCCGAAATATTCCACCATCGATTCATCGAAATTTAGATTTTTCTCAGGTACATAGAATTGAGCAAACTTGCTTTGTAACTTTTCAATTAGTGGTCGCAATTTATAATATTTATCTGTTGCATCTACCTTTGTATTGTCAGCTAAGTGAAAGAATTTCCAAATTTTCAAAAATTAATCGCGTCGCATTGCATCTGAGACCATTTTGCAACGCAGTCTCAATAAAACTTTTTTCCAGGTAAGCAATGGCGCCCTGTTAGTGTAAAGATGCCCAAAAAAATAACGAATCTCATCGGTTGTTATTTGCGGGTCTGGCGAATTTTTAAAGAGTGCATACTTTGTGGTTTCTGACTGAATGTAGGAAATAATATTATTGTCAAAGAACAACTTGTGGTGCCCCGACGCTCCACCATTTAGTAGAACAGATCCAGAATTGTGGTTTTCTCAATTGGAATCATAATTTTTTATCAACGGAGTGACTTCAGACGACTTGAAATTCCATACTACTATCGGAATTATGGACACAGAAAGTTTGATTTGTGTTAGAGATCTAGTTATTAAACCTCCCATGAACAACAAGTTCCAAACCCTTCGTCGAAAGGTATTGGATGCCCTCGTAGAATCACAAGAAAAAAAGTATAAGAAACTTTTTTCGCAACTCCAACTCGGAGACAAAAAGCCTTCCATACTTCTATCCGAAATGAACAGTTTGGGAGGCTCTTCACTTCAAGAAGAGATGTTGAAAACCCTTTGGATGCAGAGATTACCTCACAATATGCAGACCATTTTAACGGCATGTTCCTTGCCATTATCAGAAGTGGCGAATATAGCCGATAAAATTGCTGATATAGAGTTTTCCCAAGTTTCTCAAATCAAGTCAGAGGCACAAGCAGTTTCAATGAAATCAACAAAAATATATTTTCAGAAGAATTCAAACACATCACTAAACGTTTGGATAAATTAGAGAGGCAAATCAGATCCCATTCAAAATTAAGATCTTTTAAATTTCGACGCAATTCACTCAGCAGAGATCTTCAAAATTCTTCATGGTGCTGGTACCACCAAAATTAACAAGAAAAAGCTCGCATGTGTCTCCTTGTGACTACAAGAAGGAAAACTAACAATCGCGTCGTCGTGGGCAGCAGACGGCGCGGGTACAAAGGACTGCCAAGTGAAGATCTCCACGAACACCAACGAAGATAGACAAAAAACATTAATATAATTAGTCACAGGTTAGTTATCAAAGACCCTTTAACTGGTATTCATTTCCTTATAGATACTGGTTCTGATGTTTCGTTGTTACCCAAATCTTTTCAAATACAACAAAATCAATCTCAATACACCTTATTTGCGGCCAACAACACATGTATTTCCACCTTCGGGACCAAGACTCTTACAGTTAATTTAGGTCTCCGAAGAATGTTTACATGGAATTTTATTGTGGCACAAACAAATCACGCGATTATTGAAATTGATTTTCTTCACTATTTTAACATAATACTAGATTTGGGCAGTAAACGAATTATCGACAGCACAACTAATCTGGCAAACAATGGTAAAATTTCTTGTCTTTCTACATCATCAGTTCATGCAATTCCTTCTTCATGCAAATATTTTAACATTTTAGTACAATTTCCAGAAATTACAAAATTCTCATCTACTCCCTCATCACTAAAACATAGCACCTCTCACACTATTCTCACAGAAGGTTTTCCAATTTCTTCCAAACCTAGACGCCTTTCAGCAGAAAAGTTTAAATTGGCAAAACAAGAAATTCAACACCTCATTAACTTAGGTATTTGTCGTCCTTCAAATAGTCCTTGGGTCAGCCCTCTCCATATGGTTCCCAAGAAAAACTCTTCCGACTGGCGACCGGTTGGAGACTATCGCAAACTCAATTCAATTACTGTGGTAGACAAATACCCAGTCCCCAATTTACATGACTTTTCTTATTTTCTCGAAGGAAAAACAATTTTTTCCACGATTGACCTCATCAGAGCTTATCATCAAATCCCAGTTGAAGAGGAATCCATTCCAAAAACAGCCATAATCACACCTTTTGGATTGTTCGAATTTACAAGGATGCAATTTGGATTGAAAAACGCAGCACAATCATTCCAACGCTTCATCAATGAAGTACTTGGAGATTTGGATTTTTGTTTTTCATATATAGATGATATCCTAATTGCATCAACAAACGAAGCTCAGCACAAAGAGCATCTCAAAACAATTTTCGAACGTCTCCATCAATATGGGTTGACAATAAACCTAAACAAATGTGTTTTTGACGAACACCAAGTTCAATTTCTCGGATACCAAGTTTCTGAAAAAGGTTTTTCTCCCCTTCCCGAAAAGGTATCCACCATTTCAAACTATCCTCTTCCTAAATCAATTTCTGATCTCAGACGTTTTCTAGGAATGCTCAATTTTTATCGTAAATGCTTACCTCACGCTGCACATCACCAAAATGTTCTTCATAACTTACACAAAAACTGTAAGAAAAATGACAAAACACCAATCAAATGGACTGACGAAACTGTAAATGCTTTCAATGAATGTAAACACGACTTAGCAAACGCTGCTACATTAAATCACCCCAGTTCATCAGCTCCACTTTCTTTAACAGTGGATGCATCAGATTTTGCTATGGGAGCAGTTGTAGAACAAATGGTAAATTCCTCATGGAAACCCTTAAGCTTCTTCTCCAAGAAATTTTCAAAAACTCAATGTAATTACAGTACTTACGATCGCGAATTACTTGCACTGTATTCAGCAATCAAATATTTTCGTCATTTTCTTGAAGGAAGACCTTTCATAATTTACACAGACCACAAACCACTCATTTATGCATTCATTCAAAAATCTGATAAAGCATCTCCTAGACAAATGAGACATTTAGATTTCATTTCACAATTCTCAACCAACATACTTCACATAAGTGGCAAAAACAACATTGTAGCAGATACTCTATCTAGAATTCAAACCATTTCCTTTCCGAATTTCATAGATTACGATGAAATAGCAAAAGCTCAAACAACAGACCCAGAATTTCAACACATTTTTAGAAATCCTCAACTTACATCACTTACCTTAAAACAATTTCAAGTTCCCAATACACAAAATTTGATTTACTGCGACGATAGTAACTCTAGAATTCGCCCATTCATACCGAAACATTTTCGACAAGCTATATTAATATATTTAATACATTTCATAATCTTTCTCATCCAGGTATTAAAGGTACCACAAAACTTATTTCATCCCGTTTTGTTTGGCCTTCAATGAATAAAAATATCCGAGAATGGACTCGTTGTTGTATTAACTGTCAAAAAGCCAAAATTCATAAACACACTGTTACCCCATTCAAACAAATTCAAATTCCGGATTCCAGATTCCATGATATTCACATTGATATAATAGGTCCTTTACCTCCTTCAAATGGTTTCACTTATTGTCTCACAGTTATTGATACATTTTCTTTTTGGGCAGAGGCTTATCCCATGACCAATATATCATCAGAAACCGTTGCCAATTGCTTTTATAGCAATTGGATTTGTCGCTTTGGCACCCCTATTAAAATTTTTACAGATCAAGGTCGTCAATTCGAAAGCTCTCTTTTCCAATCCTTAACCCAAATTTTAGACTGTAAACGTGCCCGTTCTTCTCCTTACCATCCGATTACAAATGGCAAAGTAGAGAAATGGCATCGAACATTAAAAGCAGCTATCAAAGCTTATGCAACTGAACGCTGGACAGAAATCTTACCTACTATCTTACTCGGATTACGTTCTACCTTACGAGAAGAGATAGGAGTTTCCCCTGCTGAAATGTTGTACGGTACAACGTTAAGACTACCAGGTGAATTTTTTCAAGACAGCAATATCGTTGACCATCCTTCTTCTTTTGTACAAACCCTCAAACAAAAAATGCAATCTCTTCAACCAGTTCCAACTATTCATCATTCTAACAGAAAAATTTTTATAACTCCCGAATTAAACACTTGTACACATGTTTTTCTTCGGAATGATACCATAAAGAGACCTCTTCAACCTCCGTATGAAGGTCCCTTTCTTGTTAAAAATCGTGAAGACAAATATTTTACAATTATTGTCAGAGATAAGGAAGTGAATATTTCCAAGGATAGGTTAAAACCTGCATTTTTAATCTCACAAGATCCAAAAATTACTAATCAATTCGATTCTCTTATCAACCAACCAATCATCCATCACCATACAAAGAAGAAAGATAAAACCGTACGTTTTGCTAATGTATAAATTATTAATCATAATTAAATTATATTTTTTTTATTGTAACAATTAATACCCTTAACATTATACCTCCGTTATGGGGGGGGGGGGGGGGGGTGATCTTGATAATACCATTTAATGAATTGGATTTTTTCGAAAACACTATAAGTAGTCGGCATTTTTAAAATAAATTTTTCGTTCCTATTCAGAGAAAAATACCTTACCCTTTCTCTATCTTCGATAGTTCGAAGTAACTGCCGGCGATCTGCTCCATTTGGCTCGGAGCATTATAATGGGAAGAGATTTAGCGTCAGTTAATTCGACTGGTTTTTCTCGTGTTCGATTGGCCTGAAACAGTACTGTATTGTGAAGTTTGATGCCTATGAACGCGCATCCGGTACGATCTGTGATGCAGCTGCGACGGGAACTGAATTTAAACGTCTGTCATTGATGACATTGGGTCATCATACGTCTGAATTTTAGTTAGAAAATTAGTATTTTTGTTCATTTTCTATATAAAAATAAACGATGTTGTCTACACGCAAATTTTTAATAGCGTAAATCAAAATGTATTGCATTATTTGGAGAGCCATAACACACCTCCTTCGAAAGTTTTAGGTTTATTAAATTCAGTTCCCATCGCTGCTGCACCACAAATCGGACCGGATGCGCGACGTGGATGCGCGTTCATAGACATTAAACGTCACAATATATATATAGATATAGACATTAATCGTCGCAGCAATCTGTATGTATATGTGCGTTATATATTTTAGTTGCATAGCGCTGAACGCGAGTAACAATTTCCTAACAAAAGATACACCTAAATGTCTTCCTCCAACTCGTCATACTTGTGCAAAGTAACTTTTTTGGGTAAATTTTTAAAAAATCGGAATAAATGTCTTTAATTTTCCCCAAGTAGGTACCTGGGGATTTGAGAGGGTTTTTGATGTCTTTGCTTAAAGGTTTTTCCAATGGTTTGGATGAGACGAAAAGATTAGTGTGGTGGGTTTTTGGCGGTGATTGGGGCTAGGTAGGTACCTGGCGGTAAAGGGGAATATGGGTGGGAATGGGTGCCAAATGGGGTATTTTGGGGTGTGGGGTTAATAGCCCACTTAGTAGTGAGGGGTTTTTAAACCGAACCATCATAACACGTTCAAATTTTATCAAGTCTCCCCTCTGTCCTGTAGTTAGAAGAGTCCAATACCGCAACTATTTTTAATAATTACTTCATGAAACTGACCGCAACCGACCTTTCATTCACCGATAAGAAAGAATGCACGATATGATTTAAATTGACTATGAGTGTCAAAACTCTTAGTGTAGAGACGATGGCCTGTTCGTCGAGATTGATTATTTTCTGGGTGATAATCGGGTGCGCGTGGGGTTGCGAATTAACATTCGACAATACCACCGTCACCTTAGTGGGTGCAAAGGACGTAAAAACCGTAAGTGGTTGTTTCTCGCTAACTGAGGACTTTATCAGGGTATCTTACATTCAAATAATCAACGAAAATGTTCCGATATTGAGGAGAGATGCGATATATGGTCTTCCCAATGTCATAGACATTATCATCGATAACAGCAACATTACCGACTTGGAGAGCGGGTGTTTTTGGGATCTTCCTAAGTTATATTTAATAAAGCTGCGACACAATAACTTTAGTACCGTTAGGGAAGGGGTTTTTAACAAGTTGAACATTAAGGAATTGTGCTTGACAAACAACAGCATAGAAACTATACATCCAAGGGCGTTCAACGATATGCCCAATTTGACCATGTTACAGCTCGATCAAAACAGAATCGGCTATTGGACTGGGGAATGGTTCGCTGGCAGTCCGAAAATCAACGTGCTCAATTTTGAATACAATTTGATTTCCAACTTCCCAACATCAGCTCTGCAACACGTCAATGGGGTGCATTACGATTCGCAGGTGAACTTGAACATATCTACGCACGTTCATTTAAACAACAACAGAATCAGATACCTTAGCGACGGAGCTTTCAATGGAATCGAGGCTTTTGGATGGTTGTTTTTGCATCGCAACGAAATTGAGGAAATTAGTGAATCCAGCCTGGGATCGTTGAGATCTGTGGAGTGGGTGCGCCTGGAGCATAATCAGTTGAGATGTATCCCACGGAAGCTTGTGGATATATCGCCAAAAGTATTGTTCTACATGTCAAACAATCCCTTTACGGACGAGTGCAAGAATTGGTCCGAGGCTTTGAAAAAGAACTTGAGTGGGGAAAACGAACTAATTTAGACAGTTGTTAGTTTTAGTACGAGTCTTTTGTGAAAGTTATTTATTTGGAGTGTGTCAATAATTATTTCTGCAAATATTTACATATTTTATTAGTTCAATTCGAGCATATAGCCTTTGTAGTGTGGAGCTATTCAGACAATGGTTTTATACAGAAGTGATGTCCTTATCAAAAAGCTGATAAGTGCCGTTTTTTTATTTCTAAAGCGTCCAGCCTAACAGTATATGTATTTTAATTCATAATATTGGGGTGAATTCAGACAAAAAACCACAAAATGGTTTTAGACTGCTTTTCGTTTTTATTATAATATTTTATAAAGTGTCAAACTGACTTATAATATGTGGTTGAAGCGGCCATATTGCCGCATGGAAGCCTGCTTTCCTCGTTAACTTAAAAAATAAACTCTTTTTTTAATTTCGATAAGTTCTCTAGTGTTGCTAGAATGATAAATAAGTGATAATACAAAAGATTAAAGACAATATTGTTCTTAATAGTTAGGTTCTTGAAGGCACAAAGTGTTGATAATAGCTTCGTGTATAATCCACCATCAGTTCTGCCTGACATTCTGACAACTCACCCACTTGAAATCCAGGAGATCCTTCGTACCTTGTGAATGGTGGAACTACTGTTTCTGGTGCCAAAACTGTGTTATCCTCAATCACACAGCAATCTCGCAAAATGCATCTCCTTCCCTGTGAGGAAAAAAATGTTGCTAATTTTATGTTAGCAACCCAATTAAACTACTTACAATTACACAATTTTTCCCTATATGCACGTAACTTCCAATCTGTGCCGCATTTATTAAAGTCCTTTCTCCAATAAACACATGATCACCAATTGAAAGTGGAAAAAAGGCGACACTAAAATTATTTTATTGTGGAACTTAAGGTCTGTTCCAACACAGAGGAAAACCGATTCCGGACCATTAGAAACATTCGCAGTAAACCAATTGAGATTCTTTGCACACATTTTTAAGTTTTTTTGACAATCTAGAATTGGTTTTCTTTGCTGTTTGAATAGGATTTGAATAGATCATTGAAACGCAGGAAAAATCATCATGCTTACGTACCCTTTGCTGAACTTTTTATATGGAGGCCGTAACACTGCCTCATTACTAATAATACAATATCGACCACATCTAACGTTCGCTAAATCTCCTCGAATAATGGCTTCAGCCTGAATTATCACTTTTCCTTGTAAAATGATGTTCTGTGAACCACATAACACAGTTTGTCGACAAACTTTGTTACCGGAGGCCTAAAATGAATGTTTTAAATCCATTACTTGGGGCATCTCTTTTTGGAAGGTTAATGATTTGTTGGATTCCACTTAAATGTGTGAACTTACCGTCTCAACATATTCGCTCTTGTTGTAATTTATATCTTTAAGCTCCATTTCAATTAACCTCTTTACGTGTATTTATGTATTATTAAATAAATGAAAATTACTTTTTAATTAGGTGGTAAATTATTGATTTATTTATGAACGAGTAGACCTTTACTGTTATTATCTGTCACTGTCAAAAGTGTCATTTTATTTACCAATGTTTACAATTTGCGTAATTTGTAGTTTCTGTGTTGTATTTATATAAAAACATAAAAATTCTGTTCGAATAAAAGTTCGTAAGAAGGTAAGTTCGTTGATTATTATTTGTGTCCTTCAAGGAGTGTATGGAAAAAGCAACTCCACCATGCATGTGCGATTATTACCTCTAATTAACCAAATCTAATTTGCTTTTCCTACGTACAATTATCCTTTTCAGCATATCAACGTATTAACTTAACTGCATCCACATACCCACGATTATGGCTTCAGCTGTTTCAGACAAAATTAAAGATCGCAGAAACAGGGTGAGTAAAGTAGTTCAGATCAAGAGTGTACACATATCTGTTATCCCCCTATATATAAAAACATGTCAATATTCTATTCCAAAAACGATTTGATTAATAGGTGCTCCTGGGACCTCTACCTGAGGACTTTTTACGCATCAATATTTCCCCTCAGGAACAGCAAGAAGCTGCGGACCGTCAAGCAGCAATTGCATTGCAACAACAGTATACTGTAGGTAATACTTCTTCCCCATAGAAGGTGATTTAAATAATTCATGAAAGATTTTTCTTACTTTAATTAAGGGATTAATCAGATTCCAAATCCAGCAGGAAAGCTTAGTATAACAATTATACAAGCAAAATTAACAAAAAATTATGGTATGACTCGCATGGACCCATATTGTAGAATTAGAGTAGGACACTTAACTTATGAAACTCCAAGTGATCCTAATGGGGGAAAGAATCCTAGATGGAATAAAGTTATCTATTGGTGAGAATAATACTGCAAGTCCATAGAAAAAAAATGTTCAATGCATTTTCAGTCTTATTCCCCAAGGAATACAATCATTGACCATTGAAATATTTGATGAACGGTCATTCACAATGGACGAGCTTGTTGCTTGGACTCAAGTGGTTATTCCACCGAAAGTGCTTGCAGGAGACACTCAGGAGGATTGGTATCCTCTCAGTGGGAAACAAGGAGAAGGCATGGAAGGGATGATAAATCTGGTTATTACTTACAATGTTAGATTTTAAAAAATTCATTTTCTAGTTAAAACAGCTTTAAATATTTCAGGCGGGAGGTCAATACTTTTATCAACCTTATAATCCAGTAGTAGTCCCAAGAGTTGATGCTGGGGGAGTAAAATCTCTGAGAGTTCATACTGCTCCCCCTGAAGCAGGGGACCCTGTACTTCAAACAGCACCTGTCTTAAATGAGAATGATTTAAAGCAGGTTTGTTATTGTATTTTGTTATTATTTGCCTTTAGTATCTTATCATTAAATCATTTTTAGATTGAAGAAATGTTTCCAAATATGGAAAAAGACGTAATAAAGACAGTTTTTGAGGCAAACAGAGGGAACAAAGACACAACCATAAATTCTCTTTTGCAAATGTCTGATTAATAATTTCCTTGGAACTTTTTAAATTATGAAAAAAGGTGAGGATTAATTTGCCATAAAATTTGAGTTTAATCTGACTGATAAATCAGCTATGTGATCATCAAGCATTCTTTAATGTTTGAAATGTTTAATGTGTCCATTTGTTATGTGATGTGCTTATATTAAATTGTTATAATTTATTTATAAAATATTATAAATAATCAATTTCCATGGTGTATAGTTCATGATATTTTTTGGACCCAAAATCGAATTTGTGCGATTCGTGTTCTAACAGCGGCATATCAAAGCTGTATCGTACGCCTACTGCGGAGCCCAAGCCCGTTGAAATCGAAATACCCAATTTTCACTTTTTTTTGTGCAGAATTGTCATGTACGCCATTGATTATATGAAGACCAAATTTTGCGGTGAAGTGCACAGTACTAAAAAAATTTTTTTCGAAAAATTTTACCAATAAGTTTTGCCTTCTCGAAGATAGTGGCATCCATGACAATCTTATTCACACAATTTCTTAACAATATATATCTTAGCCTTAAATGTGTGTTTTCATTCCCATTTCCATTATTGGAAATTCAAGGAAACAAGTTCGACCAAAAAAACCGTGCTCGTACTTCTCTTTGGCAGCCAAAGTTACAAGAATGAATGGCCATTCTTAATGATTATCACAATATAAACTATGTTTTTATGATAGATCGACAAAAATTCTGAAAATTTAGATCAATTTATTGAAATTTGTGACAAAATAGTTTTGTAGTGACTGGTAGTGCCATCTAAATATCATATGTAGGATTAGTTACTAAACAAGAATAGATTCCTTCTATGGTGTAAAATTTGGTTTGCCTGCTTACCTATAGATGGTGCCACGAGACACTACAAGAGCTCTTTAACGCAATAACATGTAAATAACACCACGTTAAGCTTCAAGCAACCCACAATACAAACAAATTTGCTCATTTGGTCGCTCACAGGTGGTTATTTTTTTGTTGTGTACATACACTACGTATGGAACGTGTCGCTGGAAATCTAAAATCTCGCCTTAGGAATGCAGAAATAACATGAGATTATCAGAATTTGTGATAAAAATATACCCCCCCTCGCATTTCTATGATACTTTCCTGACACGATATGTTAAATTTTTAGTAAAATATTTTCGAGGTCTAAGGTTTTTCGCAAAAAAAATTCATAATGTGCACTTCATCCCAAAAATTGGTCTTTATAAAATCAGTGACGTACAAGAGAATTTTGCGCAAAAAAATGAGTGGAAATTGAGTGCTTCGATTTCGACGCAATTGGGTTCCGCAGGAGGCGTGCGTTACAACTTTGATCGCTGCGGTCAAAACTCTGGTTGGACAACTTCAATTTTTTTAACTCAAAAATGAGATATAATAAAAACTACGATTGCTTTTGCATGTATTTGAAGGAAGAATAGTATTCCCTCTGTCCCATATTATGGTATACAAAACAAATTAATTCATATTTTCTTTTACATTACTAATTATTTTTTACAAGTACATAATTTACATAAAATAGGTCTACTTGTTACGTTATTCGAAATTTCGGGCTATGGCAAAGGCCTCTTCATTACACATTATTGACACTGGTAAGCGTCCTTCACTGCGAAGTTTTTCTTTGTTTATGTGTTGAATCTTGTAATTATTGTCTCCTCTAGTCATCAAAATAGACTCCATGCATTTTTGAAGAGTCAAGAAAACATTATCTAATTCGTTTCTATTTAACTCATTGAAAGCATTTTGCACACATTCGATTAATTCGTCGATAGTTTTTGGGGATCCTTGATCCTGGAGCGATTGAATCGAATTGAAGAAACCAAGATCCAAAACATTTAAATCTGAACTATTTGGTGGCTATGATTGGAACTGAATTTTCCATCCATCTTTTGATCCTTCAGCCAGTAAAACTCCATCATTATTACGTGCATGCGATTCGGCGTTGTCTTGTTTAATATACAGGGTGACTCAACTTTAAACGGCATAATTGAAAATTTAGATTTTTCTGATAAAATTAAGCATATTTTGTTCTAAAAACTTTTTTCGGCTCTTCTTCCTTTTCAAGATATTGAAAGAAGAATTTAATAACACATTGTTTCAAAGTATTTTCTGGCAATCAATCGAAGATACTCATGATAAACAGGCTTTCCAAAAAAGGATAAATTCTAAAAAGTTTCTAACTAAGGTCTAAAGTTTTTCTGACGCTTATCTACAGCGTTTTAAAATAAAAGTGAATAATTGCAAAAAATTATTATGTCCTTGTTTAAAGGCGTCTAAAAATGGATAGCAGTAATGCTAAGTGCTATGTTTAACATTTGAAGGAAGGAATTTAAGCGTCTTTCAGAACGTGCAATCAGGACTTCCCTACTAGGTTTGGTTCTTGAGAAATTTTAGTATAAGGGTTTGAAAACATGTGAAGAGTTAAAAATCTTTGATTGTCAATATCTTGAAAAGGGAGAAGAACCGAAAAAAAAGTTTATAGAACAAAATATGCTTAATTTTATCAGAAGAATCTAGATTTTCAATTATGCCGTTTAAAGTTGGGCCACCCTGTATATGGGTTTTAGTTTATGTCCCATTGGAAACTTAGATCTAATGGCTGGCAAAATAATTTCAACGATCATTTTTTTACATGCAACGTCGTTGATAGATCTAATATGTTTGGTTACTAACAATCCTTTTTTTTTGGTTCTTGCTATTTCGTTTGACCGGCTCTTGATAGACAAAGGGCCGAATTCCGACTTTTCCGTCAAAGTACTGTTTTCTAGCATAATCAAAAAGCGGTCTGGCCACTGCAGCCGTGAACATAACTTTGATAATAAAACGCTCACTTTTACAAGATCTCTGAGGTTTTTGCTCATCAAGCAAGACATAATAAGATCGTCTACTTTGAGTCAGGTAAAACCATTTTTCATCAATATATGCATAGTAGTACACGTCTTTAAAAAATCCAATTGGCTTCACCTTCGATAAGCAAAATTTTATTCGAGCTAATTTGTTTTGTTCTGTTAGAAATGGTTTCACTGTTGATGTTATTCGCTTCAACTGTGTGCCTTCTTTAAATATGCGAAAAAGAGTTGATCTTGGAATGTCTGATGAAAAAGAAATGGATTGTATTACGACGATTGAACGGGATATCCCGGATTTTGTTGAAATTTTCCAAGTAATTTTTGAGTTTTCGACCACATTTTTCTTTTTTTTTTAAGACGAAACATCTGTACAAAGAGATCCCTTATCATATTGCTCTTTAGCCTTTTGCCAAATACGGGGCACACTTAATCGAGTAACGTCGAATTTGGTTACAGCTTCGTTAATAGTACCGCGGCTCAGTTTGTTCCCTACTTTATGCTGCAGTAAGAACTGTAAAATTCCATTGCGTTGGTCACAAGTCAGTTGCTTGGTTTTTCGGCCTCTTCTAACATATACAGTGGAGGACAAAAGTATTGGAACAGCATACATTTTTTAAAATATAGCCTTATATTTCATAAATAAAAAGGATATGTATCATACAGATAATACTACAAGCAACACCTTCTCAGTCACCAGACATGAATCCGATCGAGAATTTATGGAACGATTTAGAAAAATGCTTCAAAAAGCACCATTTTTCGAATAAGAACTAACTTAAAGATATTCTTCTTCGAAAATGAAATTCTATAAGTGAAGAATATAGTCGAAAATTAGTCTATTCTATGCAAAGACGGCTTCAAGAGGTTATAAAAAGAAAAGGTCTACCGACTATTTTAGTATTATTCTTTTATTTCGTTGTGCTAATACTTTTATCCACTTAAAATTACGCATTATTCTTATATTTTTAATGAAATATTTTCTATATTAGCGTTTTAAATTTTAGTTTATATCAGAAATAAAGTTAAAGGTTAAAGAAATAAAGTTGAAGGTATAACATAGCATTATTCATATGATTATTTATGAGATTTTATTTATGAGGCTCTATTTCAAAAAATGTATGCTGTGTCAATACTTTTGTCCACCACTGTACACCACTATTTTGATTTATTGTATCTCCCATATATTTTTCTTAACCGGTGTGGTTTTGATTTTATGTCTTTTGCACCTTTTTTAACTAATAATGACAAACTGTCAAAATTTCTTTTGAGCACAGCCTACTATTAAAAATCAGGTATAGCATTTGTTTTTCAAAATGGAATGATCAAAACCCATTCAGTTTATTAAACTTCAATAATCAAAGGATTTTAAAGAAATGTATAATTTATTATTAATATCATAATTTGGGACAGAGGAAATAATCGCTTTTGCTAAAGTAGCAATTGCTTCCAGCATTTACTTGTCTTTTATTCATTAGGCTTGTGGTGCCTTTAGAGTAGATCAGGTTCTGTACCCACCAAGTTTCCACTTCAGTACAAGTTACTTGTCCTTTTGTTTTAACTGTCGATGGGTGGTTTGTTTCTATGTATAACGTGACCCAGGGTGTTATCACCATAGTGGACTAAACCACTATTCGCGTTTATACCTTTTTAGAATAGTGGCATGGTATCAATTGTTGTTTTTCAAAGTTAATGTAAAAAAAAAACCTTTTATTATTACTCGAAATTAATTATTCGAATTCATTATATTCTTAAATACAAATTTAACGTCCAAGTCCATTGGACAGGCTCTGTCAGAGCCATGTGGACAACTCGTTTCACCAAATATCTGGTATCAGGACAGGTACTGACTGATAATCAGTGCCTGTAAATAATTCAACTCAAGGGTCGTTTAGGTGTCACCATGAGAAACCACAGGTGGATTCCGCATGTGGCCTTCAGACCATTTGGAAGTCTATTACTTTGACCAGGTCCTTGCAGTGGTTGTTGTAACTAGACATTAATTGTGAAAACTTTTTAAGGTTTTGGTTTTCCCAAATTATTGACAGAAAATAGAATCTTCAGGTGTGAGAATTTGCCTACTAGTGTCTTCATTGGTGCCCGAAAAGGGAGCCTGAGCCGTGAGTCTTGATCGCCTTCACGCAAAACCCTTGGAGTTTTTAATCCAGGTGATATATTATACAGGGTGAGTCTTAAGTAATGGGACACAGAGCAACGATGGATTTATGACATAAAAATAATGCAATATAGCTAAATTTATGTTATTCCAAAAGTTGATAATAACTGAGATACAGGGTGCCAAAGTTGAAAAATAAAATCAAATTTTCTTTAATATCTCTGGAACAGTTCGGGCTAATTTCACAAAATTTCCTATATAGGGGTTTTTGGAGATGGTCAATTCAAATTTATCGACGATTTCGGAGTAACTTCTAGATTGTGCCACAATCGACAATTAGGAGTCATTTAAACCATTTAAACTTTTTTGTGCCATGGTGTATGTCATTTGAACTCATTAAAATTTGTTCCCCTACCTTTTCTAGTTAAAAAAGTTATACTTTATTGGTGTCGCTAGGAGCAACGGTTTTCGAGAAATTCAATTAAATAATTTAAATTCCCATTTTTTCTACTTGTTGACATGTAACAACATAATTTTTTTGTATTGTTAAAAAAGTACAAAGATAATATGAAAACAATTTAATACCGTAGTTGGTCTTCTATTGACATATTTATTTAAGTTCCAAACGAATATTTTAACAATAACAAAAAAAATTACGACATTACTTTATCTTAGTAGTCTATGATATAACAAATGAATGATATAACATATGAAAACAAAGATATTAGGTGTACAACTTTGCTTCCGCCGTTTTTTTTCCGAATTTCGCGATTTTATTGTAAAAAACTAATTATACCTTTAGGATCCAAAGTATTGTCCATCGCTGGCCACTACTTTCTCCCATCTTTCGGGCAGCATACGAATCCCGTGTTGAAAAAATTGGACATCTTTTGAAGCGATCCACGATTCTATCCAATTTCTTACTTCTTCATAAGACCGGAAGTGTTGGTCAGCTAGCCCATGTGCCATGGATCGAAACAAGTGATAATCAGAAGGAGCTAGGTCAGGAGAATATGGCGGGTGGGGTAGGACTTCCCATTTCAATGTTTCCAAGTATTTCTTGACCACTTGCGCAACATGGGGTCGAGCATTATCGTGCTGCAAAATCACTTTATCATGTCTCTCGTTGTATTGCAGCCGTTTCTTTTTCAATGCTCGGCTCAAACGCATTAATTGGGTTCGATAAAGAGCACCTGTGATTGTTTCAGTTGGTTGTAACAGCTCATAATATATTACGCCGAGTTGATCCCACCAAATACAGAGCATGATTTTGGAACCATGAATAGACGGTTTGGCCGTCGACGTGGAAGCATGGCCGGGATATCCCCAAGTCTTTTTGCGTTTGGGATTATCGTAATGAACCCATTTCTCGTCCCCAGTCACAATACGATGCAGAAATCCCTTCCGTCTTTGCCTTGCAAGCAACTGTTCACAAGCGAACAGACGCCTGTCAATATCTCTTGGTTTCAACTCGTACGGCACCCAATATCCTTGCTTCTGAATCATTCCCATGTCTTTGAGGCGTTTTGAGATTGTTTGTTGAGTCACTCCCAATGATTGTGCCAATTCTTGTTGACTTTGACACGAGTCTTCGTCAAGTAATGCTTCCAAGTTCGCATCTTGGAAAACCTTCTTTCTTCCACCGCTATGTTGGTCTTCGACGTGAAAATCACCGTTCTTGAAGCGCTGAAACCACTCACGACATGTCCTTTCACTAATAGTGGCTTCCCCATAAGTATCTGAGAGCATTCGATGAGCCTCAGCAGCAGATTTCTTCATATTGAAGCAGAAAAGTAAAACCTCCCGCAAATGACGAGAATTTGGCTCGTACACTGACATTTTCAATTGCGAATAACTTTATGATGAAGACACAAATAGACTAATATTTTTATGAGGTTATGTTAACAGGTGCCCAAGGCTCCTGCATGCCCACATGGGGTTATTTATTTCGATCATTACTTACCGCTACATACATCTATTCAAAAACGGCGGAAGCAAAGTTGTACACCTAATATGTCAAACAAAAATTCAGTTTCACTGCATTGTGTTTGTAAAGTATACAAATAAATTTACAATGTGCCTCTGAATTTAAGGCAAGTAATGTTTTTTATGCAAGATGGTGCACCCGCACATTTTTCCCGTCCAGTAAGGGATTTCTTAAGTACACGTTTTGCCAATCGTTGTATAGGACGTGGATTTGAAATACCCTGGCCCCCACGGAGCCCCGACTTCAATCCTATGGACTTTTGTGTATGGGGTTACATGAAATCTTCGGTTTACCAAAATACAATAAATACACCTAAAGAATTATTAAACAAAATTCAAAATGCAGCCACATTATTTCGGAATGAACAATTGCTATTTAAAATAAAGAGGTCGTTCTGTAAAAGAATTGCAAAATGTATCCAAGTAAATGGTGGACACGTCGAACATTTATTGTCAAAGGAAGATATGTTTAATTTTTAATTTTTTGTTATTGTTAAAATATTCGTTTGGAACTTAAATAAATATGTCAATAGAAGACCAACTACGGTATTAAATTGTTTTCATATTATCTTTGTACTTTTTTAACAATACAAAAAAATTATGTTGTTACATGTCAACAAGTAGAAAAAATGGGAATTTAAATTATTTAATTGAATTTCTCGAAAACCGTTGCTCCTAGCGACACCAATAAAGTATAACTTTTTTAACTAGAAAAGGTAGGGGAACAAATTTTAATGAGTTCAAATGACATACACCATGGCACAAAAAGTTTAAATGGTTTAAATGACTCCTAATTGTCGATTGTGGCACAATCTCGAAGTTACACCGAAATCGTCGATAAATTTAAATTGAGAATCTCCAAAAACCCCTATATAAGAAATTTCGTGAAATTAGTCCGAACTGTTCCAGAGATATTAAAGAAAATTTGATTTCATTTTTCAACTTTGGCACCCTGTATCTCAGTTATTATCAACTTTTGGAATAACATAAATTTAGCTATATTGCATTATTTTTATGTCATAAATCCATCGTTGCTCTGTGTCCCATTACTTAAGACTCACCCTGTATATTATATATATTCATGGCGCACATGAATATGTAGAAATGGCTGTGTTTTATTTTAAATTTAGTATAATTGGTTAAAAAGGTTACAAATTGAGTGGCTATTATTAAAAACATTAAAATTCCAGTATTGACGTTATTTGAAATGTTTAATAAAAATTCGAATTATAACATACAGTGTAGTAAATTGATCAAAGACGGAGTGCGTAAATAAACGATAAACAAAAGTATTTGGAAATCATATTCATACGGTAAAATTCTTTAGTTGCACCTAAAATTTAAATTTATATCATAAATAAACCAAATCGGGAGTGTTATCAATTAATTAATTTTTACTAGTTCACATTTAAAAGTCGTTATAATAGCATAACTAATCAGTTAAAAATGAAAACTAAAGAGATTAGTTTACCAGAACGCGAGCTTATGATTAAACTACATCTAGATGGTAAAACTTACCAACAAACAAGTGAAACAATGGGAAAATCTATTTCTCCAGTTGGGTATATAAGAAAGAAGTTCAAAACTGATAATTTGATCAGAAATAAGCCCAGAGAAGGACGTCCAAAAAAACTCACGGATCGGGAGAAGAGAAAAGTTGTACAAGAAAGTCATAAAAGTGCCAAAAATCTTGTTGCCAGATTTCTGGAAAGGCAGCTAGTACCGAGACAATCAAACGTATATTAAGAAAAAGAAACTATGCGAGGAAAGTAGCT
Organism: Euwallacea similis; assembly: GCF_039881205.1. Classification (NCBI taxonomy): domain Eukaryota; kingdom Metazoa; phylum Arthropoda; class Insecta; order Coleoptera; family Curculionidae; genus Euwallacea; species Euwallacea similis. The sequence continues at coordinate 5,325,687 of NC_089616.1, read as the reverse complement.
AGGAAAAAGCCTTTCATTAGTAAAGTTAACCGTCGCAAAAGACTGTCTTTTGCAATGGAACATCTTAATAAGCCAATAGAATTTTTGAGACGCGTCATTTGGTTCCAACGAACGGCAGTACGTGTGGCGAAGACCAGGAACCGCGATTAAAAAAGAAAATCTGCTTCTAACGGTCAAACATGGGGAAGGTTCGGTGATGTTATGGGGATGTACGGCTGTCAATGGTGTGGGAATTTACATATTATAAACGGAATTATGGATAAAATGATGTACATTCATATTCTTATACAACATTTGACTACTAGTGCTCAAAAATTAGGTAGGTCTTCAGGGAAATTATTTGCTGCAGCAGAATAATGATCCCAAACATTCGGCTAGAATAGTCCAAAAGTGGTTATTGTAAAACACTCCAAAATTCCTTCGTACACCTCCTCAGTCACCGGTCTCAATCCAATTGAGCATCTTTGGCAAAGTTTAAAAAATCGTATAAGCAAATACAAGATCTCCAACAAAACAGACTGTATTGCGGTTATTCGTGAAGAATGGAATAAAACCGACGTTCAACAACTTAAAAAACTTGTGGATTCGATGCCAAAACTGTTATAAGCCGTTATCAAAGCTAAGGATTATTCGACTAAATACAGTTGAACTCGTTTATTATGGACTCGTTTATAATGGACACTCGGATATAATGGACAACTTTTGAGTCCCCGTTTTTAAAGATAAAGGAGAAAAATGGCCCGGGAGATCGGCATCAGTGAATTCAGTGTCCGTACTATAGTCAAAAAGAACCTTAAGCTTAAGTTCTTGAAGCTCCAAAAAAGCCAGCATCTCAACGACCAAAAGTGCAAAGTACGGCTGCTACGTTGTCGACGATTGTTACACAAGCGAGATGCTCAATTTCATAAAAAGGTTCTCTTTTCCGACGAGAAATTCTTCAGTGTTGAACAGGCCCACAATGTCCAAAATGACAGAGTACTTTCTTCAGGGTCCTCGGAAACCAACAAAAAAGGACGAGTGGTCTTGCGTACCCAGAAACCATCCGGAATTATGGTATGGGCTGAAGTGTTGGCGAAAGGCAAAACCAGCCTAGTGTTTGTCGAAGATGGCATCAAAATCAATGCCAACAATTAGATTAGCAATATTTTAGAGGCTAAAGCGATTCCCTGGGCCGAACAAAATGATCCAAAACAGCAGTGGATCTTTCAGCAGGATTCAGCACCTGCCCATCGAGCAAAAATGACACAAGAGTTCTACCAAATTCATTTTCCGGATTTCATCAGCGCACAAGAATGGCCACCCTACTCACCGGATCTGAACCCGTTGGACTACTCCATCTGGGGAATTTTCGAGACAAAAGCTTGTGCTAAGCCCCATAAATCAATCCAGTCGCTGAAGCGCGATTTGGTGAAAGCGTGGGACGAAATTGAAGAAAACGTAGTGCACGCCGCGGTTGACCAATTTCCACGACGTCTCAAGGCCTATATCAAAGCAAATGGAGGAATTTTTGAAAACGACCACTTCTAGACAAAATTTTATCTTTTACATTATTATTACATATTTCGCTGGTTTTGCTGAATAAAATTTAATTATAAAATAATGCTCTAAAAAGTTGCAGAACTTTTATCGTACCCTGTATTTGAGAGTTGGGGTGATAAGTTTGCTAGATCTTGTTAATGAGTTGTTCTTATTAAATGAGCTTGAGAATCCTGTAAAGTGTTTGAATGCTTAGTGGGGTACCACAACCACAATTCGTATGTTCGCGGATAGTTGTGGCAGCCAGAACAAGAATCAACATGTTATTCATTCCATAGCCTATTGATTCCAAAAAGAAGCCTCTAAGCCTATTAAAGAAATAATTTTGGCTTTCCCAGTTTGAGGCCACTCGTATTGACCAGCAGACCAATTATTTGAAAGGGTTGAAAAAAAAAACTTAGAAAAGTTGGGGAAACTTTTGATCCGACTGGTTATCACAATATTTATCGAGAAGTTGGTGAAATCAGGAGATTGGGAAAGGAATGGTTTTTAAAGGATTATAAGAGCTTAACGACTGTATTAAGGAAAATACACACATCAACAGAATCTGGGGATAATGACGGAAAATCGCAACAAATGATTTATTTCTATATGAAAACCGTTTTTTTGTTAATAAATAGACATGCTGTTATCAATTGAATATTAAAGATTGAAAAAATTATCAGACCGACGATAAAAGATAGAATGTACAAAAATGTACAAAAATGTACCAAAAAAAAAAATTTGATATAAACAGTTAGTTTTTTGTTTTGTTCTTTTTTTAACAAATAACGGACATTCACAAGTTGTTCAGTTAACGGTTAGTTCAGTTGATTATGGCAAGACAACATTTAACAGAACAAGAAATGTACAGAGCTATTGGGACGCTTGAGGATGGCGCAACTCAACAACATGTTGCTCTTCATTTGCAAACCTCTCAAAGTGAGATTGGTAGACTTCGTCGGTTTCGTGAAACAAACAGTGTACGTGAGAGGCATTTGGGCCAGGCAAGACTGACAACCTCGATTCAAGATCGTTTTATAACTTTACAAGCCAGAAAAAACAGAGTTCAAACAGCATCCAGTTGGTATCGGAATTACAGCATGCACATAATGTGACGGTTAGTGCTCAGACGGTCGGAAGGCATTTGCATGAATCAAATCTTCATGTTAGACGCCCATTCAAAGTTCCTCCTCTATCATGTGGAAATCGATCGTCCTGTGGTGTGAGGAACATTTGAATTGGACAAATGAACAATGAAGCACAATCGTTTTCTGATGAATCCCGATTTGGTCTTCGTCCAGATTCAAGGCGAACTAAGATATGGCGCGAACCTGGAATGGTAGAAGGTCTACAAACCGCATAAGAGGTATACACTTATGGAGGAACAGTTATGGTTTGGGGTGAGATTAGCATTGGCGTTAGAACTTCCCTCGTTCCCTTAGAAGGGTTTTTAAATGCCGTTGACTACTGTGATAGGATTCTTCAGCCTATAGTGATTCCCTATGTAGGAGCCGTTGGACCAAGTTTCATGCTTATTGAAGATAATGTTCGTCCGCATACCGCACGTGTAATTCAATATTTTTTGACTGAAGAATCTGCTGATGTTTTACTCTGGCCAGCACAGTTTCCGGATTTGAACCCTATCGAACACGTTTGGAATATGATTAAACGACGGGTCCTACGTGAAAACCTAGTTTTTGATACACGTGAGCAGCTTATTTTATGCCTGCAACGAGAGTGGACATCAATTAATCAGAACGATATCGATGTGCTCATTATGAGTATGAGCAGACGATACAAATTCGTATTGAACACTAAAGGAGGCCACACTAATTTTTTTTTTTCATTATTTTATTTAATTTATGGTGAAATTTGAAATTTCAAGATTCTATTTTTGCAATAATTTATGTTTATTTTCAAAAATTTGTTAACATTTAATTTTTCTATCCCCTAATAACTTTCATTAACTTATGAGACATGTTGTAAACACTACGTATAAGAATTTTTGGTTTTCGTACGGAAATAAATATGTAATTTGTTGTAATTTTTCGTAATTATCCTTAGACTCTGTTGATGTGTGTAGATGGGACAAGTGAAGCCAAGATAATTTTTTTTTTTAATTCCGAAAGAACAATGAATAAGCTGTTAAAAAGAAGACATCATTTTTTATTCCTTAATCTTGTATAAATATTAATGAACTCAAAACATGTTAGAAAAGTAGACAAATAATGCATATATTTAAATAGATGCTTCATCTATATGTCCTCCATGTAATTGAATAATTGCAACGCGTAATCGAGGTATCTTCGCTACGATTTTTGTCAAACTTTTAGGTGTTATTTGGTCCCTTACTGCTTCTAAATTATTGAACAAGTTGTTAGTTCATGTAGACGCCAATCGTTGAACCTTTCTGTCTAATTTATCTTACATTATTGTGTTCAATGGGATTTAAATCCGGGCTCTGAGGAGGCCAAGCCATTAATTTAACAATGCCTTCCATTTCTAAATTGTGTAAATATTCTTTACATAATTTAGATGTGTGTTTCGGGTCATTATCTTGCTGTAACACAAAATTCTAGTCCAAAAGCATTAGTCCAGAAGATATTGCATAAGTTTCCGAAACGTTACGGGATCGTTCTTTTCCCAAAATCTCTTCAATTCTCACTATGCCATCCACAGCTGTGCTAGCAAAACAACCCCAAACCATGACTGAACCACCTCTATGTTTACAGTAGGAAGGAGACACTCCTCTCTTGCACGTTCACCCACCGATCTACGAACAAACACACGTCTTTGTGAACCGAATAATTCACGATTCATCGGTCCATAGAACTTTGTTCCAGTCTTCTATCGTCCAATGTTGGTGTTTCCGGGCCCATTGAAGACGCTTATGTTCATTTAGTTTGCGTAAGGAGGGTTTCTTCATAGCTATTCGTCCATATTCCTGTAGGCAACGTTTTACCGTAGAAACATTAACTGGCTGTGACCGCGTAATATTTATTTCTGTATTAATCTTTGGAGCAGTTTTACGTCTAATCAATGCCATTGCACGATCATCTGAAGATGTAGTCGCTCTTGATCTTCAAGTCCGTTTTTTGTTTACAAAACTACCAGTTTTTTGGTATTTTTTTACAATGTAGTCAACGGTGGAGTGAACTAAATGCAATTCTGTGGCAATTCGTCGGTTGCTTTTGCCACTTTTGTGGTAAGCCTCTATCAGCACACGTATTTCAATGTCCATTTCTCCTCTTTTAGGCATTATTTTTGATTTTTTAACATTTTATTTTACACAAGACCTTACCACTGTGAAATCGTAAGCATACTAACTTTGATTTCGATGTATTATGCCAACTCCGTCAAGAACGTAAAATTATTATCACTAAGTTGAATATGTTGGAGTCTTTAGGGAAAGACATTCTGACAGCAGGTACTATTTTATACGTGGATACCGCCATGAAAAATCAGGATGATGATCGAGAAAAAACACTACCGTTAACGCCAATAAAGTCTATAATTAAAATGAACGATGACTTTATCTGTACATGGGGTGCTCGAATATCAAGTTAAAGTATTGTTCGAATTTGGAGGAATATTGAACCTAACTCTAAATCTGCCAAAAAAAGGAAAACAGGGAAAATAAGCAGAATTTGGCATCTGCCCATTTTGTTCTGGTTGACCAATCAGAAGACGGATTAGGTACGTTCCCACGAATTTGGGATTTTTAGATTAAATGAAAAGAAACAGACCTTAAAAGGTTTTTGCAATTAACGTGTTAACACGTCGACTCTGCGAAGGGCCAAATTACTGAAAACGGCTGATGAGTGACGACAGAGTCACGGTGTGTGAAGAGTACTCGAGAATATTTCTACCTATTGGTTTTCATGGTCAAACAAGGACATCCCTCAAGTTGAGCGATTTATGAATGTTGGTCATCGGTTACATTCGAATGAGGCATAACAGGTGGTTTGGATGGGTATCCAATAGTATACAAGGTGATCCACAACTTACCTATAAAATTTTAGGGGAAGGTGTGTCATGAAAAAAATGAAATATTTCGGAAAAAAATTGTTAAAATTTAATCATTGTATAACTGGACGACTGTAATGTTTTAGGTTAACGTACGCCATGGAATTTTGTTGGATACCTTCTCAACCTTACGTGTAATTTACAGTTGGGTCTCCCACATGTCAATGGTTGGGAGCTGAAGACATGGGTGATCCGACTTACGGGTACTTTTGTTTCATTTAAAATAAAAAAAGCGAGCTTACATGTGTAAGCAATTTTGAAAGAACCCTTAAGTAGAATCACCCATGTCTTCAGCTCTCAATTATTGACATGTGGCAGTCCCAACCATAAATTATACGTAAGATTGAGAAGGTATCCAACAAAATTCCATGGCGTACGTTAACCTAAAACATTACAGTCGTCCAGTTATACAATTCAAATCAACAATTTTTTCCGCGGAAATTAAAAAGATTTTCCAAATAATGTTCTTACAAAATCGACTTAGTTTTTCATGACACACGTACCCCTAAAATTTTATAGATAAGTTGTGAATCACCCTATATATGCCAAATAAGCCCAACCAATATGGCGTTAAAATATATGCATTGGTAAATGCAAAAATGTATTACTGTGCCAATCTCGAAATATATGTGGGAAAGCAACATCCAGGCCCGTATAAAAAAGATATCTCAAACATAGCGTTAGTGTCTCGACTTCGCCAATCCATTTCTAGTACTAAAAGAAATGTCACCATGATAACTTTTTCACTAGAAAACAACTCGCTGATATTTTACAAAATAACCACAAGCTCACTATTATTGGAAGGATGTGAAAAAATAAGTCTGAATTCCATCTAAAACGACCTGTAGGATCCAGCATGTTTGCATTTCAGAAAAAATGCACATTAGTATCATACAGTGTGACCCACTTAAGAGCGGGACACCCCTGTAAAATTTTTATTTGTGGTTCGATTTTGATCATTTTTTTATATGTTGTAGGGCATCAAAAACTCTATTTTGTGACAAGTTCTTGTTACGCTCGCTTAAAATCTAAGGTCTACTTTGCTCCTTTCTTATGACGAAATTTTAAGAAAAGACATTAGGGAATTTTTTATTTTAAATTTAGCTTCAGTAATAACTTTAGAATTATTCAAAATGGCTGTATTTCAAATTTCGTTAAAAAATGTTTATCCATAAAAAAGTTGTAGAGCAATCCAATTTTAAATTTATTGAACCATCTGGATGTAATAATTTTTGGTCAAGTTGGCTGAGTACGGATCCAATAAACATAGTTAAGTCACTTGTTTTATCCTTGTCATTAAATACAATGCAATTGTCTTTTTGTAAATAAATAAACCAGTTCTTGGTGGTTTAGAAGAAAATTTAACTGTTTTTGATTGAAGAAAAAGTTCAGATATGAATAATCAATTAACTTTAAGGGAAAAAATTGAAATAGTGCGTCTTTCTGGTGACAATGACAGAAGTGTAAGGGAAGTGACTAGAATATTTAACACAAGATATCCTAATCGACGTCCGATTACTAAAAGTACAGTGAATCGAATAAATCGTACATTTAATGAAACTGGAGCCGTTGATAGATATTTGTTAAAAAACAACCGTCCTGGAAATAGAAATGAAGGTGATACAGAAATCGCAATTTTAAATTATTTTACTAATAACCCACATGCTACATTAAGAATAGCAAGTTTAGATTTAAATGTACCGAGGGAAAAGATTCGTCGATGCCTGAAAAAGAATAAAATTAAGCCATTTAAACCAAAATTTCTGCATACTTTGGAGGAAGGAGACAAGAACAGAAGATTGGAATTTTGTTTGTGGGCGCAAGGGGAGTATCAAGATAACAACAATTTTCTAAAATGTATTCTATTTAGTGACGAAGCTACATTTACTACTAACGGGATAGTTTCTTCACAGAATTGTAGATTTTGGTCTCATGAAAATCCACGCTGGATTATCAACTGCAAAAGTCAATATTCCCAAAAAGTAAATGTTTGGTGTGGAATAATCTATGACAAACTTATCGGTCCATTTTTTCTTGAGGGCAATATGAATTCTGCAAGTTTTTTAGAACTATTGAGAAATGAATTATCCAATGCGATTGACAATCTTCCACTATTATACACAAGTAACATGTACTTTCAACTTGATGGAAGTCCTATACATAACGCGAAAATTGTTCGGCAGTGGCTAAATACAAACTTTCCCAATCAATGGATCGGACGGAATAGTCCATTAATACAATGGCCACCCAGATCACCGGACCTGACCCCTTTAGATTTCTTTTTGTGGGGTACTCTTGGGCAAAAAGTATATAAAAACCGCCCCAGAAATAGAGAAGAACTATGCATAAGGTTGAGACGCGCCTGTGAAGAAATTACTCCCTTATCTCTCAGAAAAGTAATGAGTAATACTAGAAGAAGATACGAGAAATGTATCCAGTTGAACGGTAGCTTAATCGAAGCAAGTGTTTTTTAAAATGAATTAAATCTCTTTTCGTTACAATTTTTTTTTCACATTGAATCATTAATTAATTTAAATTAAATAAAATTTAATTGTTCTACAACTTTTTTATGGATAAACATTTTTTAACGAAATTTGAAATACAGCCATTTTGAATAATTCTAAAGTTATTACTGAAGCTAAATTTAAAATAAAAAATTCCCTAATGTCTTTTCTTAAAATTTCGTCATAAGAAAGGGGCAAAGTAGACCTTAGATTTTAAGCGAGCGTAACAAGAACTTGTCACAAAATAGAGTTTTTGATGCCCTACAACATATAAAAAAATGATCAAAATCGAACCACAAATAAAAATTTTACAGGGGTGTCCCGCTCTTAAGTGGGTCACACTGTATATCCTGAAACACGGCAAGAATGTCATTCTTTTATCTACTATGCATTATGATGACCAAATAGATGAAAGAACAACAAAACCAGATATAATTCTGGATTACAACACTACAAAAGGAGGGGTGGATATCCTGGACAAAATGTGCGAAGCATATAATTGCGCTAGGGGCACTTCCAGATGGCCCATGGTAATTTTTTATAGGCTCTTGAACATTGCGGGTGTGAATTCATTCGTAATCCATAAAAACAATACACATACACTACAAAAGCAGCCAAGGCGTCTATTCCTGGAAAATTTAGGAATGGAGCTGCTGGATAGACATGTTCGAAGGCGAGTCCATTAAGAAAATCTTCCAAGAAATATCAAATTACGACTTATGGATATACTTTCAATAGACTGTTAGGGATACGGTATATAACATCTGGGCAAAAAGAACAAGAGGACGAGTACATAACTATGAATTCTTGGAAGGCTCGACCTCGGCAAATACCATAACACCATAAATTAAGTGATAGATAGCCGGGAAGAGGTGTTAGTTACGGGATAGGGGTAAGTGCCGGTAACCGGAGGTAAAATAGGAAAAAGGACAGTGTTGCATGAGATGAGCGGCATAGAATGCATATTATCTTTATAAAACCATAGTTTTACTTAAACGGTTGTGAAATACGTCTTAACAAGACATTCCGGAAGAAAATGAAAACCTATTCAGACCAAGTGCGTATAGATGAGATGTAATTGGTGTGATAGCAAGAAGAATGAAAAAAACTAAATGTTCTTGCACAAAATGCCATAAATTTATGTGCTTAGAGCACATACAGTGCACCTGTTCTAATTGTTACAGGGAGGTTGAGTTAATTTTATACAGAAAAAATGTTTTTGTTAAATTTTATTCCTATTTATTATATATATTTTTTAAATTAATATATTATATTTATATTATTATTTTTTCTATTTTGTAATTATTGTTAATTTGTACTTTTTTATTGTTGTTTTAAATACAAGTGTAGTTTACTTTGCCTGCCGTAAAACTTTTCTTATTCCCCATTACGTAGATGTTGGGTTTCAGAGACCGACGTTAAGGAATATGTAATGTTACTGCACGTTAAGGAGGAAGGAATAAGGGTTACCCTGTATAAAGAAACTTTCACTCCTTTTCCTTGTCAGGACAAAAGTCTAAACATCCATGTTTAGCCAAATTCTGTACAGCTGCAACTCCCCCGTAAATCATCATTTCTTGCCATTCTCTTAACGTTACGGTTTAAGGATTTAGAAAGTTACCATCTGTAGATTACCTTGTTAATTGCCTAAAACCGGAGTACGCCTATGGATACTGACCCCCAGATTTAGTACTTAAGATAATCCCGAAGCTTCTAAAAGGGATTCATATACAGGGTGTTAGTGAAATAACTTTCGGAAATTTAACCAGTGATTAAGAACATCATTTTGAACAAAAAAGCTCCTTAAAACAGGGGTCCAAAACCTAATAATTAAAAAAAATATATAATACAGGATGAGTTTTTTAAGTGTGTCACGTAAATATCTCTGAAGTTATGAGTTTTAGAAAAAAAGTTTGAAATAAAAAAGGGATTATATGAAAGGGGGAAACTTTTGGCATCATCACTGTTTCGATTCAAGGTCATCTTCAGGCTCTAATCAAGGTCAACTTTGTTTTTTCAAATGGAAACCCCACATTTTTTTGACAGATTCTGATTTGTTGTTCAAAATAAGCATGTTTTTACTTGAAACATTTTTTTATTCATTTGATAGTTTTGGCACAAATTGACATTTTTAAAGAATTTTGTTCTAACGAAAATGCTTGATTCGATACATCCAAGAGAAGAAATTAAAAAAAAAACATAATTTTTAAAAGAAGTTGTCTACACTGAAGTGCCAACAACTGCTGAAAACATGAAAGAAAGAATAAGAGTAGCTTGCCGTAACATTCCACCAGAAACATATTGGAGTATCCAACAATCATTCAAAATGAGGATCGCTAAATGCATTGAAGTAGAAGGACATCATTTTGAACACTTATTTGATTGAATTTTTAAAAATTATGTTTTTTTTTTTAATTTCTTCTCTTGAATGTATCGATACAAGCATTTTCGTTAGAACAAAATTCTTTAAAAATGTCAATTTGTGCCAAAACTATCAAATGAATAAAAAATGTTTCAAGTAAAAACATGTTTGTTTTGAACAACAAATCATAATCTGTCAAAAAAATGTGGGGTTTCCATTTGAAAAAACAAAGTTGACCTTGATTAGAGCCTGAAGATGATCTTGAATCGAAACAGTGATGATGCCAAAAGGTTCCCCCTTTCATATAATCCCTTTTTTATTTGAAACTTTTTTTTCTAAAATTTTTTTATTTAAGCGATTTTATTTAAGCGATATTATTAACAGTACCTACGTGACAATGTATTCTGTACGCGAGTATCATGACATGCTTTTGATCTATGGAGAGGCGTCACAAAATTCTGAAGAAGCTAGGCGCATTTACGGTAATCCTTATCCAGAAAGAAAACTTCCAGCTCGACAAACATTTGTGCGAGTTTCCCAAAACCTTCTGGATACAGGGAGCGTTGTTCCTTCATATCAAGGACACGAAGTCGACATAGAAAAGTTGGTTCTGAAGCCGAAGAACAAATTTTAAAACTTGCTCAAAAGAGTTCAACAAGGAACACCCGGAGTAGAGCATGCATAGAGTCAAATGGTGAACATTTCGAACATTTAATGTAGCAAAAACAATAATAAATTTGTGTTTTTGAGTGTGAAGTGAGTGGTGTAAAATGTGTAATGTGACATGTTAAGCTAATTAAAGATGATAACAATAATTTCACGGTAAATGGCTTTTCAAAATAATAAAATAAGAATCACATAATTTTTAAATTTCATGAATGTAGTGCATTTTGTTAATTATGTACTGTAAAACCTACCAGACCCAAAAAAAACGTGTAAAAAGTAGACCCACTTCATATAGCTACCTAGGTGGGTGTGGAAATGAAATAAATTGCGACGCGACGTTGCCAATTCTCACAAAACGTTTTTTTGATTTTCCGGGGAAATGGTTGTATTTACGACCCCTCTTAAAAGAAACTTTTTTGTTCAAAATGATGTTCTTAATCACTGGTTAAATTTAACTCGACGCTTCCGGAATTTTGTTCTCTCCCTCATAACTCTTGCACTTGAAAATTCGACCCTCTCTATTGGATTTTGCTGAAATTTGCTTTAATACCAAGATCTCGAGTTTTGTTTCGCGAAGTTCCATTACATGACATCATCGTACCTAGACTATCGCTCAAAAGTATTTGGGCCTCCTCATTTTGTCGTATTATTTAAATAAAAAGATAGTGTAAATGTCCCTTTTGAATGTATTTCATTACTTCTCTCTAGTACAGTATTTTTGCATAAAAATATAACAATTAATATTAGTCTGAAGATATAATTAATTATCTACGAAACCATAAATTTAAACAAAACCATTACGAGACATTAAAAAAAACGCAACTGTAGCAACAGCTTAAAATAATTCGGAGAGAAAATTTGGATTTTTTTGTTATTGTTATTTGTTTGTACCCATCCAAACCACCTGTTATGCCTCATTCGAATGTAACCGATGACCAACATTCATAAATCGCTCAACTTGAGGGATGTCCTTGTTTGACCATGAAAACCAATAGGTAGAAATATTCTCGAGTACTCTTCACACACCGTGACTCTGTCGTCACTCATCAGCCGTTTTCAGTAATTTGGCCCTTCGCAGAGTCGACGTGTTAACACGTTAATTGCAAAAACCTTTTAAGGTCTGTTTCTTTCCATTTAATCTAAAAATCCCAAATTCGTGGGAACGTACCTAATCCGTCTTCTGATTGGTCAACCAGAACAAAATGGGCAGATGCCAAATTCTGCTTATTTTCCCTGTTTTCCTTTTTTTGGCAGATTTAGAGTTAGGTTCAATATTCCTCCAAATTCGAACAATACTTTAACTTGATATTCGAGCACCCCATGTACAGATAAAGTCATCGTTCATTTTAATTATAGACTTTATTGGCGTTAACGGTAGTGTTTTTTCTCGATCATCATCCTGATTTTTCATGGCGGTATCCACGTATAAAATAGTACCTGCTGTCAGAATGTCTTTCCCTAAAGACTCCAACACATCATACCATGAATAAGAAAGCAGAAACAACCTCAGCAGTTCAATTCGAATTACCAAAATATCGTTTAGACAAAATGCAGATAGCGGTGTCTATGAGGATCGCATTTCCTTTAGTAGTAAAAGCTACACCATAAATATCCCGCTGAATGTACTTTAAGGCAGAACCACTTGTACCTTTAACTAAGAATAAACTCTGATTCTGTTCAAAATCTAAAGCCACTAATTTTCCCAAAGAACATTCAAGTTATAAAACTTAACTTCTTTGCACTGACACTGTACTTTAATCTTAAAACCAAGTGCTCGTTGACCATATCTAGAAAAAGCAACATCTGAACCACCCTGTCGACACTCAACGATTGTTTGCAACGATGAAAATTCTAAGGAAAACTGGATAAAGCAGTCAGTGGCAAAGTCGCTCTGACTCACATCGAAACTGTCATCCTTACTCTTTCATAACCCATTAGTGCCCATAAGTTTTATTTGTTTCGACTCATAAAAACTACGTTCATGGAGAACTATAGACACTAATTAGATGTAGGTATTATACAGGGTGATTTACAACTTATCTATAAAATTTTAGGGGTAGGTGTGTCATGAAAAACTAAATCGATTTTGTAAGAAAATTTTTTGGAAAATCTTTATAATTTCCGCAAAAAAAATTGTTAAAGTTTAACCATTGTATAACTGAGCGACTGTAATATTTACGTTTTTCTGCAGAATCCCTTTTAGGTTTATCGACTTTACGTATAATTTATAGTTAGGTCTCCCATGTGTCAATGGTTGGGAGCTGAAGACATGGGTGATCCAACTTAAGAGTAACAATTTATGATGCCAAAATTGCTTACACTTGTAAGCTCGCTTCTTTATTTCAGGTGAAACAAAAGTACCCTTAAGTCCGATTACCCATGTCTTCAGCTTCCAACCATTGACACAAGGGAGACCCAACTGTAAATTATACATAAGGTTGATGAACCTAAAAGGGATGTTGTAGAAAAACGGGAACATTACAGTCGTCCAGTTATACAATGGTTAAACTTTAACAATTTTTTCCGAAAAATTTTTAAGGATTTTTCAAAAATTTTTCTTACAAAATCGACTTAGTTTTTCATGACAAACCTATCCCTAAAATTTTATAGATAAGTTGTGAACCACCCTGTATAATGCAATTTCAATTTTATGTTGATTGGAAGTACAAAAAAAAGGTGACACATAATGCGCCACTATTTTTTTAAATCGAAACATAACATATTATTCTAAATAAATAATGATTTTTTTATACGACTATCCAAACAAAGTATGTACAGTTGCGGAAAAAAGTATTTAGACACCGTTTCATTTGGAATATAACACTTTCCAAAATCGAAACTGTATTAGTTATATTTAACTATGTGTATACAGAAAATAAATCTCATAGCCAGATTTTTTAAATAATGTATAATTTATTAACAAAACAAAAGTGTGAAACGACAACAATAAATTATATTGAAACAAGTATGAAATTCAATAGGAAAAAAGTATTTAGACAAATTCTACAAAGGATAACAAACAAATATTCTAATATTTTGTTGCGTATCCTTGAGACTTAATAACAGCTTCTAACCGTCTAGGCATAGAATGAACTAAATTTTAATAACTTCTGGAGAGATGCTCATCCATCCGTCCATTAACTCTCTTTTCAAATCGGTACGGTTGTGAATAGGTTTTTTGCGAATTTTTCTGTCCAATTCTTCTCACAAATGTTCGATAACATTCACGTCACTACACGTCGTTCACGTGATTGAGGAGGTATTTCCAATACATGGGGAGTATTGTAAAGAAGCCATTCCCTTACTAATCGCGATTTATGCTTAGGATCGTTATCTTGTTAAAAATGATAATGACCTTCTAGATTCAATTTAATGGCACTTTGACGCAAATTGTTCTTCAAAATGTCTAAATAAGAATATTGGTTCATAATACCATCTATAAATACAAGGTTTCCAACACCATTTGCCGCCATACATCCCCATACCATCACATTACCTCCTCCATGTTTGACTGTAGGCTGAAAGTTTTCCTTATTTAGAGCTGTACCTTTCTTTCTCTAAACTAATTTTCGTCCATCTGTAATGGAACTCGCGAAACAAAACTCAGGAACACTTTGGTAGATTTTTATTCCACTCGTTATGACACACACAACCCTTAATCGTTTACAAAACTAAAGATCTCGGGATTAAACTGACATTTCAATAGAGAGAGCCAAGCGATTATGAGGGAAGTGACAAAATTCCGGGAGCGTCGAGTTATATTATTATAATCGTAATGGTCAAAATAGTTATGGTCCTTTTACAAGCTTCGGGGTATCTTAAGTACCAAATCTGGGGGTCAGTACCCATAGGCGTACTCCGGTTTTAGGCAATTAACAAGACAATCCACAGATGGTAACTTTCTAAATCCTTAACCCGTAACGTCAAGATAATGGGTTCCCAACATATGGCCATCCTGGACATACCACCAAAGTAATGAAAATTCATAGGCGTAGCCTAAGGGTACATTACACATCCAATCCCCAAACACTAAATTTACTTTCGTCCAAAAATATAATAGTTTCCCAAAATTCATTTATCTTGTGTTTATGAGCATTTGCAAAATCAAATCGCTTCTTTCTATTCATATTATTAATTATTGGTTTACGACGTGCAGTACAAGCTTTGAACCCTTCCTTTTTCAATTTGTTTCTTACTGTTCTTGGTGTTACAGACTTTCCTGTTGCCAATTCCAAATCTCTGGCGATAGTTGTTGAACTTTCAAATGGGTTCTTCTTAATGGTTCTGACAATTAAGCGCTCATTTTTGTCGTCAAGTTTTGAAGGTCTGCCGGGTCTTTTTCTATTTTGGACTGTGTTTGAAATTTTGAATTTGTTTATGGTATATGCCACTGTCGAATGGTGTCTACTCATCAGTTTCCCAATTTCTCTTGCAGATTTACCGTCTTTATAAAATTTTAATAACCAAATTTTTTTGCTCATTTGTTAATTCCCTAGTTTTTGGAGCCATTTTAAAAAATTTCAAGTTTTTATTACCTTAACGAAGCAAGAACTGATTCTAAATGATTGCAGTATACAAGTTGCTACAAGTTGTTTCTTTTTCCTGAAGCAGCAAAATGATTAAAAGGCAGTATGCACGCGTGTCTAAATACTTTATTCCTATTGAATTTCATACTTGTTTCAATATAATTTATTTTTGTCGTTTCACACTTTTGTTTTGTTAATAAATTATACGTTATTTAAAAAACCTGGCTATGAGATTTATTTTCTGTATACACATAGTTAAGTATAACTAATAGTTTGGGTGTTGGAAAGTGTTATATTCCAAATGAAGCGATGTCTAAATACTTTTTTCCGCAACTGTATGTAGGATAAGGAAAATGAAAATCGTTATGTTATAAAACAGTGCAAGTGTTGGAATTTCCCAACATAAAACGGTTGAAAACCGTTGGGCCTCCAATTGTTGTTGTGCCCCAATAAAATAGACATCCTCGAGCCACCGTTACGTGCCGAATTAAGATGGGAGCTATGCGTTCCGCCCATCTGGTTCTTTGCGGCTCGGGGTTGTAGCCCAGAATTGGAACCACCACCGACCTCCAATAAACCATCAGGAATTCCCCGGCGTAAATATTGCACAATGCGGCACCCAAATTAGAGGGTGGCGGCATTGATATAATTCAGAATAGGTTAAAAAAGTAGCATCTCTCCCACCAGTTCTTGCAGCCCTAAGAAGTGGGGAAGTTGGCAGACTCCTCCAGGGCGAGATGGGTAGTACGAAAAAAGATCTCTAAGAGTGCAATTGGACTCCCGATTGAGAAAAGTATCTCAATCTCTCAATCTCTCTCTCGCTACTTAGTAGTTACTCTCAGAACTCAGGGTCTATTGGTCGCTGCTCAATCACTCCAAACTCTATACGCGTACACTAAAGAAAAACAGTTCTAGCAATTTCGCGTATTCTCAACCTAGTCCTCAGATCTCGCGTACACGGTGCCTTCGACTGTATCCGCTATTGTGAATTTATACAAGATAGTAGTGTATTAAATTATTAATTGTGCAACAGTGTTTTTTATGAACTGGAAAACCCATAAAACCTACTTCCTCTAAATGACGGTAGACCGTCTGGTCCTTCGAAAAACCCAACCAGCATAAGTGGATTAGTCCGTGGGTATCTATTGAGGTAGTCACTACTGTTAGGCAGACTCTAAGAGACCCTGGCCTAAACAGCAAGTAAACAAAAAAATTACTTATTACAATGCAAACACGTTAGGACAACAGCTGTGCATCGCGCTGCATATTTACCAATTTATGAAAAATAACTAATTATAAATGTTAATAAAAATTTATGCAATGAAAACACATCATCACAAAGAACGCCCTCGCATATACAGTCAAACTTCAATAAGTCGAACTTTGATAACTCGAATTTTTGATAACTCGAATCAAATTCACTGGATTTAGCACCAAGGTTGTAAATTATGTATAATTTTTACTCGATAACTCGAACTTCTATTACTCGAATATCTTGATAAGTCAAACGTAATATTTGGCGCCAGCTTCGATAAATCGAATTTTCCAGGGGAATCCCCTAATTGCCTGTCTTTTAGCCGTTCCCATCGATACCTTCTTACGCGCTTCAGTTAAGTTAATGAGCCGAACTTGCATGCTTGTTAACGTTCTTTGTTACAAAATAGTAAATATTTTCTTGTTTTATAGTACTGGCAAACTTTTATTTTTATTAAACTTTTATTACTTTTATTAAAATGTCAACGAAACGCGTTTTAAAAACTTTATCTATTGATGAGAAATTTAGACTCATAAAAGAGGTGGAAAGTGGCTCACGAAAGAAAGATGTAGCTGCCAAGTATGAGGTTCCGGCAAGTACAGTGTCTACCATTTTAAAAAATAAGCAAGCAATTATTACCGCGTTCGAAAGTGGTGTAAGTGGCAGTTCCAAGAGGCTTAAAAAACCTACGTACGAGGATGTGGACAAAGCAGTTTTAGAATGGTTTAAATCGGCAAGAAGGCAGAACTTACCTATATCCGGGGGGTTAATTAAAGAAAAAGCTTTGGAATTTAGTCGAAAATTAGGACAACCCAATTTCAAGGCAAGCACGGGGTGGTTGGATAATTGGAAACGAAGGTATTTTGCATCCATTCATATAAATTACATAGTGCTTAAATTTTTTTTTTTCC
This sequence comes from Euwallacea similis, assembly GCF_039881205.1. Lineage (NCBI taxonomy): Eukaryota > Metazoa > Arthropoda > Insecta > Coleoptera > Curculionidae > Euwallacea > Euwallacea similis. Next base: position 5,307,919 of record NC_089616.1, on the reverse strand, counting down.
TTTTTTAAGGTGTGTTTTTAAAGTGGTCATAAGAAGGCTTGTGGAGAGAGCAATGATGTGAGTGACGAGGACTGTACGAAATGGAAACGTGATGTTTTGCCACATTTATTGGAAGGTTTTCAACCACGAGATGTATTTAACGCGGATAAGACTGGCTTATTTTTTAAATGGCTCCCAAATAACACCCTAACTTTTAAAAATCAAAAGTGTCATGGAGGAAAACACAATAAACAGAGAGTTACATTGATGATTGCCACAAACATGGATGGATCAGAAAAATTGAAATTGCTCTTGATAGGAAAAAGTAATCAACCTCGCTCTTTTCGAGGTGTAAAATGGTTACCTGTCGAGTATAAAGCAAACTCAAAAGCGTGGATGACAGGAGCAATTTTTGAAGAGTGGTTGTTAAATTTGGACAACCAATTTGGAAACATGAAAAGAAAAATAATTCTTTTTATCGATAACTGTCCAGCCCATCCTAAAGACATTCAACAAAGGTTAAAATTTATCAAACTTGCTTTTTTTCCGCCTAATATGACATCAAAATTGCAACCCCTTGATCAAGGTATCATACAAAATGTGAAGTGTCATTATCGACGCAGAATTTTGAGAAAAACAATCAAATGTTTGGAAGAGAACATAACATTAATGGACTGCGTTGATGAGGTGAACAGTGCTTGGAATATCGATGTCAGGCCCGAGACCATTTCAAATTGTTTCAAAAAAGCGGGATTTGGTCAATACTCCGAGTGGGAAAATGAAGATGAAATTCCTTTGATTTTCATTAGTGAACGATTGAAAGAAAGAAGAGAAGAAGAAATTCAGCTGCAAATGGAATATGAAGCTTGGGAAAATCTTAAAGGTAAAGAAGGTGTTACCTTTAATGATTATGTCAACGTCGACGATGATATTGTTACTTCGGAGTTTCCCACAGATGAATACATTATCGAGTTCTGCAGATCCGATTCTGAACCGCCTGACAATAAAGACGACAGCGACATTGATGTAGAGAACACTTTAGAAGATAATCTGCCGCAACCACCCTCAAACACGTTGGTTGCAAATTCGATAAGTGTTTTGCGTTCGTTTTTAAAAACTAACGAACATACAACAAACTCGTTGTATAACGGTTTGAATAACATTGAAGCTTTTTTTGAAAATCAAATTAAGAAACCTTCTCGTCAGTCACAAATAACTGAATTTCTTAAATTAACATAAAAACTACCACACTACCACTGAAATAAAACATACAAACATAAATTGTATTTTACTTGATAAGTCGAAGTCTCGATAACTCGAATTTTGTTTGTGGCAAAACGTAATTTGAGTTATCGAAGTTCGACTGTATTTAGAAGCGTTAAGTTCATATATTTTTCATTAAAAAAAATGAATTTTTTTTTAGTACATTTATGAGCCTATGGGCCTTAATGGGTTAATTATTTATTCGCCGATGTACTGACAAAATCCTTTCCAACTCCATCTGAGAATTGATTGTTGCGAAATTTTCTTTTTTTATCAGGACAATTAGGGCGTTTTAATGATTTTTTATTTTGTTTCCTGTCCATTTTCAATTACTCAGACTCTAAAAAGTGACGCTCCATTCACAATCAAATGTTGCATAATGTTGTTCCTTTGGGAAAACTGGCCGCATATTTATACGACATTAGTTTCTAAAGTATTGTCGACATGTCGCAGATACGTATGTAGCTCCGCTTACGACACGTAGATTCTTGTGACGATTCATACATCAAGCAGACACGCCGCAGACAGGACAAAACTTGTGGCCAACAAATATTATATAACACGCTTTGTTTAAATTCAAGCGACATTTGTCTGCGATTACATTTATATAGGGTGGTCCACTTTTTTCTAGCAAGACATTAACAATCGATAGAAAAATATTTTAAGAAAATTTGATATCAGCATATGTCCATGAACGCTTCGTTTTATAGATAACGGGCGTGGAAAACTTTTTAAAAAAATCGATTATTTTTTATAATACTCCAACTTTTGGAGATATTTATACGAGCAACCAGTGCCAGAGTTGTGAGGTTTTACTACCATAAAATTTAATAAATTATTACTACGGTCTTGTCTAAAATAATTTTTTTTTCTAAATGAGCAATTCATTCTCTGCAAAAAATGTCACTTGACATTTTTTCGTATCTGGCTCAGTTGCGTAACAAATTCAACCAAAAAAAAAATTAAATTAATAAATTCTCCCGACCTATCCCCGTTAGACTTTCTTGTTTGGAGATTTTTAAAAGAACAAGTATTCACAATTCTTGTGAAAACAAGAAAAAAACTTATTAGCGGCATTAGAGATGCGTGCACTGAATTTAGAAATCATAATTTAATTGGTGTTGTCTGATTCATTAGACGTCGGTGTGAATTATGTATGCATCAAAATGGTTCATACTTTGAATACCTACTTTAAATTAAGTGAATTTTTGTAGCTGTTTTTCACTTTTAATTATGTAATGCGTATCATTAACAATAATAAATAATAAGATTTCATTTCAGACAGAACCGTATTAGTAATTTTTTTAATTTTATGACAGTAAAACCCCACAACTCCGGCACTGGTTGCTCATGGCCTGTGATATTTCTAAACATAGCAGCATACAATGTGATGCTGTACACCAAATTTAGTTTAAATATCTCTAGAGGTTGGAGTATTATAAAAAATAATCGAGTTTTTTTTTTAAGTTTTCCACGCCTGGCATCTGTAAAACGAAGCATTTATGGGCCTACGTTGATATGAAATTTTCTTCTTAAAATAAGTTTTTCCATTTTACTATATATTTCTATGTTAAAGTCCTGCTACAAAAAAGTGGACCACCTTGTACAAATAGTTAAGTAATATGATGATCCATATGATCACACTGTAGAAGAACATTCAAATAGACATGTGCAGGAAAAATCTCAATGCATACTCTATTTATAGTATTGGTCAAAATACTTGGAACTTAGAAATTGGGCCTTTATTTAGATATCCTTGTTATAATACAGGGTGATTCATTAACAATGGGACAACTGAAAACTGAAAATATTACATGTCAAATAGATTGGAGAAAATATGCCTTATCCGAAAATTGATAGTTTCGGATATACTGGGTGTTGAAAGTTCACATTTTTAATAATTATTTTGCCATTATCCTGAAAATATCTAGGTTAGACCCTTGAAAATTTGCAAAGTTATATTTTTTAGGTGGCAAATAAGATACGTTTTACAATTTCTGCGTTGCTAATAGGGGGCGCCACTTACGGTCAATTTTACAGAATTTACAGTTAATAATTTTTTACCCTATATATCTAACATGAAATTTGATTCAAAATCTGAAAGAGCAATAATTTTTCCATGAATTATACAGTGTCCTAGTTGTTTCTAGCAGGACATTCGATAGAAAAACTCGATTCAGGAAAAAACTTTATATAAAAATATGTAGGTCCGAAAGTGCTTGCTGTTCGAGATACAGGGTGTTAAAAATGTCAAAAAAATCGTTTTTTGTTATTACGTTTTCATCTTTGCAATTATTTCAATTAACATTGGTGACATGATATCAATCAATGAGCTGCCTTATTAGGTGTTAATAATACGTTTTAGATGCAATCAGTGGTGGCGTTGTGGTGTTGCATCACCATGAATTACGACAAAAAAGTTAAAGGAGACTGTTTAAAATAAAATTGTGTGTTTTTTCTAAAGAAGCAGTTCAACCTCTTCAAAAAAGGTCTCTTGATTCTTCTTCGTATCTGCCTCTGTTAGAGGGGAAATTGGTATTTTAGTTAACAAATACAATCATATGACAAAACTAATTTATTGATAAAACATACTTAAAGCAGTTATTAGATATTAGATATTTAAAGTAAATGTTCAAAATAAGAACCATACAGGTTTTTTGTAAACTATGTTCTTCATGCGAAATCATAAAGAAAAATCGAGAGGATTAAAATCCGGACTCCTGGGTGGCCAAGCAAAAATGTTTCCATGGTTAATCCAACGATTTGGAAAAACTGTACCTAAACATGCTCTAACTGACCGAGCAAAATGCGGTGGAGCTCCATCGTATATTAACCACATGTCTCTTCTTAAGTAAAGTGTAACTTTTTCATGCAATTAGACCAAATCTTGTTGAAGAAAACTTAAATACAATCGGTTATTTAAATTGGGAGGGAAGTTTGAAAGGAGCAACAAAAAAATTGTCAATCACACCACACCAAATATTCAGTTTAAATTCATATTGGAAGTATCTTGCTTTCACTCCATATTTTCATTCTCACAAATGATTACTTCGCCAGTTAAAAACTCCACGGCGAGCAAACGTCGCCTTACCAGTAAATAAGATTTTCTCTAAAAAACTAGGATTGTTGGTTTTCTGTTCTTTTACAAAATGGGAAAAACGCAGAGAAGCAGGAGGATCTTGAGGCAATAAATTTTGAAGAGGTTTTTTTCGAAAACGGATTGAGATATCGAAATGAAACAAAAATACATAATTAATGAAAAAATGATCGGTCGTTCAAATTTTGAATCAAATTTTATGTTAGATATACAGGATAAAAAGTTATTAATTGTGAATTCTGTAAAATTGACCGTAAGTGGCGCCCTCTATTAGCAACGAGAAAAGTGCAAAACGTATCTTATTCGTCACTTAAAAAAACATAACTTTGCAAATTTTCAAGGTTCTAACCTAGCTATTTTCAGGATAATGGCACAAAATGAATAAACATTTCAAAATTTCAACACCCTATGCATATATCCGAAACTATTAACTTGCAAATAAGGCATATTTTCTCCAATCGTCACCATTTGACGTGTAGTATCTCCAGCTTTCGGTTGTCCCATTATTAATGAATCACCCTGTATAAACAAACTCATTAAAACAAAAATACCCTATTATTGTTCGACTAAAATAAAGCATTAACATTTTATTGTCTGCATTATTTTATTTAAAAAAAAATCATCCTTTCGTGTTGGACAAAATGCTTGAAACTTATTTTTGTTATCATTTAAAAGCAGTTTTTTACATTTATTTATTATTTTCTTGGCCATTTTATTTTAACTTCTTGATACATACACTACTAGCTATTTGTCAACAATGTCAAAAGGTAAATCATTTTCACTCGATTTGAGGAGCAAAATTGTTCAGTTTTATAAGCAAGGCATATTGCAAAAAAATATTTTTATTAGACTAAATATACCGTCCAAAAAATACCGTATCGCGTATTATAAAACAGTTTAGAGTGTACAGTCATCCGGTTTTTGTCCCTGTACTTTTTCCCTGGATACTTCCGGGGTTATTCCGGCACACATACAGGTAAGCTTAAAAAGACTGCCAGACGAATGGATTAAAAAATCATCAGCATTGTGACCTATTTTTGTCATCATCAATTATCTTACAAAAAATACAGATAGACGGACATTCAGAAATGTCATTGAGAATCATCAGAAGAAAGTTGTTAGAAGGTGGTCTGAGGTTCTATCGCCCAGCAAAAAAAACATTCTTATGGAAGAACATCAAAGCACGGTTACAATTTGCACTCGATCATATTCACTAGTTAGTGCAAGATTGGAGTTATTTTTAGTGATGAATCCAAATACAACCTTATTTCCAGTCACGTTATAGTCCACGTAAGATGTCCAAAAAACCAAAGTCTAAATAAAAAATATATACTGATCACAACGAAAACAGAAAAAGGAGCCCCTAATTTAATTTAGTATAATTTTTTAAATATTTTAAGGAAAGTCCCAAAAATTTAAGTACACTCTATAGACAAATACTTTTTATAAATGGAAAAAAGAACAAAGTTCTCATCTTTTTGTCGAAGAAACTGAAAAAAGTGAAGCATTTGGAATCACACATTGGATCGGTTTTTTAATTTTTATCAATATTCACTTTAAAGTTATTGAAGAGTAAAAATGAATATTGATATTCTTGGAAGGCCACGAAGACATAGAGTGTATTTAAAAAAAATTCAAATTGCCAGGGCCAATACATTAATTGAAAGCCATTCAAAGCGACATGTTGCCGAAATCCTCAATGTTAGTCGTACTGTAACCGAGTGTGGAACCGAACGTGGATAAGATGAAATGTATGGAATTTTTAGAAGGCAGCTTTATTCAAGCCATGCAAGGTCGGCTACAGCTTGAGAAGATGGTCTTCTTCCGGGATCGTTGGGTACTACTCGAACGCTACAAAATGAGGTGATAGAAGCTACAGGTTCAAGAGTAAACATTCGAACTATATGAAATCGACTTCATGAACGTGAAATGAATGCAAGAAGGCCAGCTAGAGTACCCCTTTCAAGCCCTGTACATTGTAGAGCGAGGCGCTTCTTTGCAAAAGAACATTTAAATGGAACCATGGATCAATGGAGTAATGTTATGTTTAGTTACGAGTCCAGATTTCTTCTAAACCATATTGATGGGCGTGCTAGAGCGTGGAAACGACCAGGTGAGCGTTTTTTGGATTCCACAGTTCAAGAAAGACAAGCTTTTGGAGGTGGTTCGATTATGGTTTGGGGTAGAATAACTTTAAATGGCTGCATTGATTTGGAAATTGTTAGACAAGGTGCGATGACGGCACAGAGGTACATCACCGAAGTTCTTGAACCACATGTTGTACCATTTTGCTGAAAACATGAGTCCTAAATTTATTTTTTAGCATGATAATTTTAGATCGCACACGGAGGATAGTGCAAAATTTTCTTACGGTCCATAATATAGAAGCTATGGATTGGCCTGCAAGGAGTCCTGATTTAAATCCCATTGAGCATATTTGGGATACGCTTGGACGGCATTTGCTCCACCGTCAGCCACTCAGAAATTTTAAACATGTCGAAGATGTTCTCCTGGAAGAATGGGAACAGCTCCATAAACAAATATTGAGAAATGTTATTGAAAGCATGCTTCGACGATGTGTGGAAGTTCAACGAGTTAGAGAAGCCAATACACGTTATTAGTACATTATTTTTAATTTTTTAATTTTTGTTCATAAACTTATTAAAATTATAAATTGCATTTATCACATTTATCACATTCATCACTTTCCTATTTTTCCCAGGATTTTTATTCAATAAAATATTAAAAAGCGTACTTTATTTATAGCGGAAAGACCTAGATAAAATGATATAAAAAAATTATAATTGTAAAAATATTTTTTTTAAATTACGACTATTTTTGCAGGTGGCTCCTCTTTCGTTGTGATCAGTGTATTAAACCTATCGTTAAGCATGGCGGAGAAAGTGTAATATGCTTTTCTTAGTATGGCATGGGCTCTATTCATCGTATTGTTGGAAAAATGGATATAAATTATGTTGAGTGTAGGGTTTTGAATTTGAAAATTAAAACCAACGGTCCAGTAAAGAGATCTAATGACAAAAATATATGATGCCTGTTCATAAATAATACCGAATCAGTTCTGGCCCTCTGCAGAGAGCCGACTCGTTATTGAAAAAAAACAATCTCGAGTATAAAATCAATATGCCAAATATCCTATTCAGCGTCTAGCAAGATGTGTGGACGTTAGCATAACGTATATTCATGTATAGGGATATATTTAGAAAAATAATGGAACTCTATTCATTTGAATCATTGCTAGTAAACTTTATTTTCCAACACGATAATGATCCCAATCATTCTTCAAACTAGTGAAAGAGTGGTTAGAACAAGAACAATGTAGCATGAAGTGGTCTGCCTAAAGTCCGGATTTAAATCCAATCGAGAATTTATGAAACCTGTAGATCGTATAACCCGAACAAGGAAGCCCATTAGAAATGGAAATGAACTGTTTGAAAGGTTCACCCACGTCTGGCATCAAGTTAATCGGCGACCAATTGAAAAATTAATAGAATCAATGCCTAGGAGAATAGCAGAAGTGATCAAGGCAAAGGGACACCGCACTAAATACTAAAGCTTTTTTGGTTCTTATTTTTAACAATGAGATTTTCTATTAAATTAATTAGGCTCTAACAGTTTTGTCCAGTTATTGAATTTTTTGTTATAAACATAAAATTTTGTAAAAAGCATTTTTATTGGTTACGTTTAAATTGTATCTTTATTAAGAGTAACATTACAATTAAAAAAAACTTGATGATAATCACCAAATTTTCAATTTATGCGAACTTTGGAAAAGTTACAGTATTTTGGCCAATACTGTACCTACTCCCAATCCCTACCACGCGCTCTTAGTGCCTCTACTTTGAAATGTTATTATCAGTTAAAAAAGAAGGGGTCTAAACTGATTGTGGAGTATTAATTCTATGACCAACTATCGAAAAACGACAAAACATTTTTTTACCCGTCACCCTAGACTAAACCCTTAAAAGGAATGCATCGTTCTGAACTATCACTTCACCTTTTGGAATATTTAATAAATTTTTCTCCAAAGCATTGGTGGACAAAGTGCATTTGGCGAAAACTCCTTCATTTGAAAATCTTTCTTTGGATATCACATCGACATACAGTAGCGGATATAATATGGAAATGTATCTTCTTTAGAAATATTCTTTTTATTCTCTAACTGAAGAACTGCCAAACACCAGTAAATTATACACATACAACATGTTTGTTTTTAAATAGCTTAAAAAGTTTAAAATCAAACAGCCAGGTATATTCAGAACATATTGTATTGATAATAAAGCATTTTTAATAAATAATATCACTTCTTACTGACAAACTATAGACTGTTTAAAAAAATGTAAATTCTAACTTTCGATTTGAAACAAAGTGCCGACCATTATACAGGGTGTCCCATAATTATAGGGACGCAGAGCGGGTGGAGATAGTACATGTAAAAATGAGACATTTGGTATCAACTTGTCTGTGTCAAATATTGATAATTAAGAAAATAGAAGGTATTTTAATTAATCGGGTATTTTTAACAGAATAAGACAGTATTTGAATAAGGCTCAGAAAAAATGTATTGAAGTTAATGGAGGTCACTTCCAACACCTTTTGAAATAAGTAATTCGTTTGATGTTTTGTTATTCGGTTTGTTTATCACTATTTTGTTATTTTTAGTTAAAATGTAAAATTTAAATAAAAGTGTAAGTTTTTTTTGCATAATTTATTTACTAAAATAAATTTTTTTATGTAAAAATATTTAAGCTTTCATAATTTTCAATAAAAAATTACAAAAAAATTTTCTACAAAAAATTATGGCAACATTTATGCGACATGTTGCAAGTAGGCGGCGCCCTCTCGACGCTACATCAAAACTGAATATTACATCTTAGATATAGTATAAAAATATACAAATCCACAAAATTTCAATAATGTATCTTAAGTGGTTTTCAAATAATTTACGATTTTCGAAAAAAAATTTTTTTGCGCACCTTATATTTCCTTAACTAGCAATATTTGATACAGGCAAGTTGATACCAAATGTCTAATTTTTACATGTATTATCTCCACTCGCTCTGCGTCCCTACAGTTATTGGACACCCTGTATATTTCTGGCAAGCTCTTAGTGACTAGAATGTAACTACCAATTAGCATACAGGGTGACCCATTTAAGAACTCTTAACTTTGGTAATTTTCTCAAAAATGGGGACACCTGAAAAAAACTGAGCATGTAATGTACCTATCTTATGAATTAGGATAAATTAACTGACATTCGAGCTTATTTGTATTTCTCATGAAGAATTGTATTTGTTCTGTACTAACTTAACCTTGGCCCCACAGATAAAGTAATTAAGCCAAGGTCCGGGGTTTTTCCAATAGACATTGCATAGTAATTAGTTTTGTAATCACCCTTCTATTTGATTATACAGGGTGTCCCAGATAAGGATGAACAGCATGGGGATCTTGGAAACGGTAATAGATACAAAATGGTTTAAATTGGGAAAAAGTTGGGCAATTTAAAGCAAATTAATAATCTGTTTTTATATCGACGAAATTCCGAATGGTTACGAAGATATCCGGAAAAAAACGAATTTGGCGGTTTTCGTTTTTTGCAAATAACTCTTATACGGTTATAGTTAGAGGAATAAAAGTTTTACATTATTAAAGCACTTTTTTGAGAACTGTTTAGCAGTGTTGCCAGTTTTCTTGTTACATCCTTACTTTCGGAGAAAAATGAGTAAACTTTTGATTTTCATATGGGCGTGATATCAATTATTTATATTTTCAAAATCGTCATAAAATTCCCTTTTCAGCCATGCATTACATTTAATATTTTTCTCAGAAACTCTATGAGTTATAGCCATTAAAGCATTTTTTGATAAGCATACCTATGCCTGGAAAATAATGGTGGTTTATTTGAACATTTGTTATAATTTGAGATTTTGATTCGATCCAAGTTTAGCCGCATTGTTGTTATTAAATACATAATTTGAAACAATTATTTTTTTAATTTTAGGGTGATACCAGTAATATATTTATACTTTTAAATAATGTTGACGTTTCCACAGCATTCATTTATTTAATGTGCACCATTACTATAAGTCAAAATCATGGCCTACTTATCAAAAAATGCTTTAATGGCTATAACTCATAGAGTTTCTGAGAAAAATATTAAATGTAATGCATGGCTGAAAAGGGAATTTTATGACGATTTTGAAAATATAAATAATTGATATCACGCCCATATGAAAATCAAAAGTTTACTCATTTTTCTCCGAAAGTAAGGATGTAACAAGAAAACTGGCAACACTGCTAAACAGTTCTCAAAAAAGTGCTTTAATAATGTAAAACTTTTATTCCTCTAACTATAACCGTATAAGAGTTATTTGCAAAAAACGAAAACCGCCAAATTCGTTTTTTTCCGGATATCTTCGTAACCATTCGGAATTTCGTCGATATAAAAACAGATTATTAATTTGCTTTAAATTGCCTAACTTTTTCCCAATTTAAACCATTTTGTATCTATTACCGTTTCCGAGATCCCCATGCTGTTCATCCTTATCTGGGACACCCTGTATATACAGGGTGAGTCGGGAGGATCGTGCCAAACTTCAGGAGCGTGTTGTACATGAAAAATAAATGTAAAAAAACTCAAATGTTGTTATCCGATTTTCGTTTGTTTACACGTTATAGCGTAAATAAAAATTTTTAACTAGGATTCTATTTACCATAAATGTACCTTTGGTATTAGTGATATTGATACTGCTTGATGTTTATTTTCGAGTTCAATTAAAGTGTTACAAGATGCCAAACATTTATTCAAATTTAGAATATGCAAATATGGTGTTTGTTCATGGTTTTTGTAATGGGAATGCTAGAGCTGCTGCTGAAGAATATCGTCAACGGTTTCCACATCAAAGACATCCTTCTAAAAACGTATTTATCCGAGTGTTCAACAATTTGTGCGAGACCGGAAAGCTTCCCAGTGCCAACATATCATCTGAACGATCTACTGAACAAAGCTTGGAAGAAGTAGAAAATATCCTGGATCTAGTAGAAGAAGATGCAATGACCAGCTCACGAAGAGTTGCTACTCAATTGGGCATTCCACAAAAAAGAGTAATAAACACATTTCACGAGCAAGGCTTATATCCATATCACGTACAGAGAGTACAGCACTTACCACCCGGAGATTATGCTAAACGTAGGGAATTTTGTGGATGGATCAATAATAATCATGGTGTTGTATCAAGCATTCTTTTTACGGATGAAGCAACATTCACCCGTGACGGCATTAATAATACACGTAATTGTCATGTATGGTCAGACGAAAATCCTCACGCAACAGTCGAAAGTAATTTTCAACATAAGTTTTCAGTAAACGTGTGGTGTGGTATGATTGAAAGTTATTTAATTGGCCCTTTTATTTTGGAGAATCGCCTCACGGGAGAACGCTACTTGAATTTCCTTCAAAATGAATTGCAGAGACTTTTTGAGGATGTTCCTTTAAACATCCGAATCCAAATGTAATATCAGCAGGATGGAGCTCCCGCACATTCTGCTCGACAGGTTAAGCAACATTTAGACGAAACGTTTCCTGGACGTTGGATTGGTCGTGGTGGCCCTATTAGTTGGCCTCCAAGGTCTCCAGACCTCACACCACTAGACTATTGTTTATGGGATTGGTTTAAAACTGAAGTGTACAGAGTAAAAGTGGACACTCAAGATGCACTAATTCAACGCATTAGAAATGCTGCAGCTGTTATTAAAGAAAGACATGAAACAATCAGGAGCGCAACAAATGCTCTTCATAGATGAAGCCGAAAATGTTTAGAAGCTAATGGCAATATTTCTGAACATTTACTATGATATCCAAACGTTAATTTATGGAATTTCTTATGAAATTTATAAATTTTTTTAATTTTATGTTTTAATTTTATTTACGCTATAACTTATAAACAAACGAAAATCTGATAACAACATTTGAGTTTTTTTACATTTATTTTTCATGTACAACACGCTCCTGAAGTTTGGCACGATCCTCCCGACTCACCCTGTATATATAAATACAGCTTTAGGGTAAAAACAGGCACTTCCGAATAGAATCTCGACCAGAATAGTTGATTATAGTAGTGGCTAGTAGAACCAACGCGTTTTTGTTGACCAAACCTATCTCCCTGCATCGGGGTACATAACAAGTACCCCACTGGATTCTGCATAAAAAAGATGTAAGATTCCTTTTTACCTAGTCAATAACTTACAAGACAACTGAATTACAATAGGTGTCTGAAAATGCACAATTTTCAATCTCGCTATGTATTTTAAAAGCCAAGAGGGCCATGATAAATCTGTTTGCGGCATTGCTTCTTTTTCAAAAAAGTGACACAGGTTTGCGAAAACCCCAATCCTCGAATTGCAACAATAACGGAGATACCCTGTAAAACTGTCGAAAACTTAACACCCTGTACTTTATTGCATGGTATTCATATTATTTTGTTCATCCCCTATAAAACTTTTAGCAGCTTAAGGGGAAAAATATACAGTGTGAAAGTTTTGGATGAAACAGCCCATATAACTAAGGTACCGAACATACGCGGCCAAAATCCTCGGACACGTCGATTTTTATTTTTTCTTGTAGTTTTTTTTATGGTAAATTCGTATATACAGGTTAGTCCAAAAATTAGGTACAACCACCACCTTTGTTTTTTCAAATGGAAACATCTATTTTTTATTTGATTTTTGAATTCTACATAAAATTTTAAGTGTGTTTCATGTGCCATGTCCTATACCTAAACGCAACAGGTCTATACACTACTGTCGCTATTGGGCGCCCCAGAACCCTCATTGAATGATGGAGGCCCACACTCAATTTCCAAAAAAGGTAAATGTTTGGGTCGGAATAATTGGCAACAGAATTTTAGGACCCTATTTCATTGACGGGACATTAACGGGTGAAAAGTATTTAGAATTGCTCATAGATCTTGTTGCTGCTCTTGTTGAGCTACATGCACATATCCAAATGAGAATCAACCTGATGTTCCCAGTGATACTTTATAGTTTCAACATGATGGAGCACCCCCTCATTACCACGTTGATATTAGGGCTTATTTAAATGACATTTTTCCTGAACGCTGGATTAGAAAACGAGGGGTAATTGAATGGCCAGCACGATCACCTGATCTCACGCCTTTAGATTACTTTCTATGGGGTTATCTTAAGAGTAAGGTATACTTTAACCAACCAGCAACTATCAAAGTCTTAAAAGAAAAAATCCGTAATGAAATAATAACAATTACCCCAGCAATGCTTCAAAATGTCAAACAGGAGTTCATTCATCGTCTTGCTTACTGTCAAGAAGTAGGTGGGATCCAATTTGAACATTTAATTTAATTGTTGCTTGTTGTGTTATTTTGTATTAAATCGGTCCTTTTTAAGACCAAAGAAATCAAAAGTTTTAGTTTTTGATGTGTTCAATCGTAAATTTCTCGAGACCTGTTGCGTTTATGTATAGGACATGGTACATGAAACACACTTAGAATTTTGCGTAGAATTCAAAAATGAAAAAAAAAAATAGGTGTCTCCATTTGAAAAAATAAAGTTGGTGGTTGTACCTGATTTTTGAACTACTTTGTATGCATGATTTTACCATCAAAAAAATATATACGTTTCCGAGGATTTTGGCCGCATATATTCAATATCTTAGTTATATGGACTGTTCCATCCAAAACTTCTACACTGTATACAGGGTGGTAACGATTTCGATGTGTCACTATTGGGATCTCGAAAAAAAGAACAGATAGAGAAATGGTTAAATTAGAGAAAAGTTGCGCATTTTAGGGCCTTCTCACATGAGGTTTTAAAAAAGTAAAATATTCTGTAATTTTTGAATTATTTGAATAAAACTGTAAATCATCGATTTTGTTTTTTATTATTTTCTTTGCTATTATAAAGAGTAGAAATATGAATTTTGGTATACATACTTGATTCAGTGAGAGGAATAAATTGACATTAGAATAAAGACGATACATGTTATAATTTTGAAGATACGGCACCCAACTTTCGTTTTTCTTATGGACGCCATACTTCATTTTTATATTGTTGGATAGATCGGAAAATTTCCTTTACTAATATGTGCAACACATTACAAAATGTTTTCAAAAAATTCCATAAAAAATTAAATTTCTAATCACCTTCACTATTTCACTTTTAATAAAGATATTTTTTTATATCGGATGGGCCATAGAGGCGATGACGATTTAGATATTATACTACTAAGATGTCGAAAATTATAAAATAAACAAAAAATAAAATAATTACAAAATTTTATTTCTATATTATTCTAATATTAATATCTTACACCTAAAAACTTAACAAACGTTTTTCCCAGAAGAAATAACTAATTTAATAACTGTTCAAAATGGCCACCATTATTTTCAACACAAAATCGTGTTCTTAAGCTCATTTGATCCACAGCTCTTAGAACACTTTCCTGTGATATTGCTTGAAACGAATTAGTTATCTTCATTTCTAGGTGTTCTAAATTGTTTGTAACGGTTGCAAACACATCGTTCTTTACAGTACCCCACAAGAAGAAGTCCAAAGGGTTTAAGCATGGAGAACGTGGTGGCCACCGAATAGACCCATTAGTGTCCATCCATTTGTTGGGAAATCTATTATTTAAAATTTGCCTCACAACATTTGTGTTGTGAGGAGGAGCGCCATCATTTTGAAACCATAAGTCCCGCTCGACAGCTAACGGAATTTCTTCCATTAAATTTTCTAAATCGTCTTGCAGAAAATTTGCATATGTGCGTCCGTTTAATTGATTATTGATAAACACAGGACCCAAAATTTTGCTGCCAATTATTCCAGCCCATACATTTAACGAGAATCTAATTTGAGGACTACCCTGCCTCACTAAACCAAGATTTACTGTGGAGTAAAAGTGCTGATTTTTCTTGTTAAATATTCCACTATTGGTAAAAAAAGATTCGTCGGTCCAAAGCACTTTCCTGGAGAAATGTAAATCGTCTTGTAGTTTTCCGGTGCACCAATTGTAAAACTCCAATCTTCGTTGGGCATCACCCTCATGAAACGCTTGAACGGGAAGGAATTTGTAATCATGGAGCTTCTTTTTTTTTTCAAAATCTTAAGAACGACACTGTCGTGAATGTTACATTCGTTGGCAATGTTGCGACTTGAGTTAACAGGATTAATTTCAATTTGCGCCAAAACGTACAATTTCGTTGATATTAGCAGTTCTTAGTCGATATTTCAGTGAACGTATGTACAGTAGTGGCAAAATGTAGAGCAACTTTTTTAAATTCATTATTATTTTTCGATACGAATAAACCCAAAGTTTTAAATATTCCTATATTTATTGCAATGTTATTTATTATTGGTTTACACGAAAATATTTTGCATTATATTCTTATCAACATTTTTGGAAGTAAAAAATACCTTTGACCTGGTATAAAGTAGAGCAACATATTCTTTTCCATTATTCAATCGGGCTTTTGGGCTGTGTTATTAAAATTTTATAATTTCCTAATCCCTGAAAATGCCTAGGGGCAAGTGCTTATCTAACGATTTAAAAGTGAAAGTTGTACAAGCATGGAAAAATGGAGAAAAGAAAGTTGCCATTGCAAGACGTTTCGACTTAAATAAGAGCATAGTCACGAGAGTATTACAGCGATTTGTAAAATTTGGGAACGTTGAAGCCAATCATAAATCAGGTCGACCAAAAAAAACTACTAACTTTCAAGACAAACAAATTGTAAAATGTTCTAAACAAAATCCGTTTGCATCTTCGCGGGAAATAAAAGCCTCTATCTCCAAGGAACTGTGAATCGAAATCGCTTCAAGAACTGTACGAAAGAGATTACAAGATGCTGGATTATTTGCCAGAAGACCAGCCAAAAAACCATTGTTGTCAGAAAGAAATAGACGGGCCAGGTTAGAATTTGCTAAAGCACACGTTTATTGGACAGAAAATGAATGGAAAAGGGTGATTTGGAGCGACGAGTCAAAGTTTAACATGTTCAACTCTGATGGTGTTACATTCGTAAGACGGCCTGCAAATGAAAGATTGAACAAAAAGTGTACTGTTCCCACGATAAAGCATGGTGGCGGGTCTGTTATGGTGTGGGCTTGTTTTTCGGGTTTTGGGATGGGTCCTTTAGTCAAAATTGAAGGCACGATGAATCGATTTTCTTACAAAGAAATATTAGAAAATCATTTGGTGCCATATTCTGATGATCACATGCCAGTAAAACACTGGTTCCAACAGGATAATGATCCAAAACACGCCTCAAAATATGTTCAAGCTTGGCTTCGTGAAGAAAAATTTAATCTTTTGCGTTGGCCATCCCAGTTACCCGACTTAAATCCGATTGAAAACTTATGGGAGATCTTAGACCGCAAGATTAGAGGAAGATCATATTCGAATCATGAAGAAATTTTCTGTGCTCTCAAAGAAGAATGGGCGAAAATGGATAACGTTATTATTGGTAAACTTATCAAATCGATGAAAAATCGTTGCCTCCAAGTAATAAAAAACAAAGGATACTTTACTAAGTATTGAACAACAAACTTATGACAAAGAAATATTTGTATAATTAATTAATAATTATAATTTTTTTACCGTTGCTCTACTTTTTGCCAACCAAAAAGTGATTTTCCTTAATAAAATTTTTTATTATGGGGTTATTGAAAATATTTTTATATGTATTAATAATACATATCAAGGGTATAAATATCAGAATAATTAGAATATCAAATTCATTTAGATTAAAAACATATGATAAAAATAAAAAAGTTGCTCTACTTTTTGCCACTACTGTACATGCTGGAAGCTAACATAGGTTGCTAAATTTCGGGAAAGCCTGGAAAATATTGCAGAATTTGGCTGTTGCCTTTCAGGGTATAATTGATGATAATTTTCTGCAGTGGTTCGACAATTCCTGTAACTACGTACGTAGGAATTGTAGATATCATGTTTTTCTTCATTTGAAAACATTTTAGTACACTCCACACTTTCCAAAACAGATTGAATTCAGATTTGAATAAGGCGTAACTATTTTCAATTCGAATAAACGTCACAGCAAAGTAGTTCTTTTTTTTCTCATGGCTCACCCGATGTAAAAAATATCTTTATCAAAAGTGAAAATGGTGAAAGCGATTAGAATTTTTTTAATGTGATTTTTTGAAAATATTTTGTAATGTGTTGTAAAAGAAATTTTCCGCTCTATCCAAAAGTATAAAAATGAAATATGGCCTCCATAAAAAAACGAAAGTTGGATGCTGTATCTTTAAAATTATAACACGTACTGTCTTTATTCTAATGTCAATTTATTCCTTTCATCGAATTAAGTATGTATACCAAAATTCATATTTCTACTCCTTATAATAGCAAAGAAAGCAATAAAAAACAAAATCGACGATTTTTAGTTTTTTTCAGATATTTCAAAAATGACAGGATATTTTGCTTTTTTAAAAAGCTCATGTGAGAAGGCCTTAAAATGGGCAACTTTTCTCTAATTTAACCGTTTCTCTATCTGTTTTACTTTTCAAGATCCCAATAGTAACACATTGAAATCGTCACCACCCTGTATAGAACGCTTGTTTTTTAAGATTTTTTTTTCCAGAAATTACTGTGTCGTGTGATTTGCAATTTTGTACAGGGTGGAACCGCCATTAGACGTTTTGGGAAAACTATAAATAGTAAAGTTACAAAAATTTCGTGGTTCGATAAGAGTCTTGGGGCGACCTCATTTAAAATATTTTCAATGACGTCACGCTTCCGGTTGCACCAAAAATAGATGTTTGCTTATTTAAAATGGAACACCCTATATATTATTACATTTTTGGATTCTACGTTCAATTTTAATACAAGTTTATTAATATGTTGACTATTTTAGAATTAATAGTTTTCAAGATACATGTAATTTAATGTTGAAAATGACATGCAGATGTCTGCAGAATTACAAATAATTAACAAACGGAAAGGTATTTTGTAACTTTTATTTGTCATAATACGGTAAAAGGTCCATGTTGCCAAGCTTTGCCTAATATTTTTTATGTTGTCCACGAGAATAGAGCCAACATGAACATCAAAAAATTATTGAAACTTAAAAATATTAAATGGAACTCTACTATTTTGATGTATTATGAAACTGTATCGAAAAAAATTTATGTTCATATTTAATTGCCTATAATAAAGTTGCATAGTTTTTGAGTCATTTCGTTTTATAAATTGATAAAGATATAGTACATCCCTAATTCTACGGTATAATGCGAATATGTTAGACATATCTGTGGAAAAGGGAAATACCAGCAAAATGCTATTGTTATCTGACATAAGTCATACATACTTAAAGAAAAAAGTATTTATATTTATTAAAAAGAATTCGCATTCATGTTCGCAGCCTAAAATTAGGGCTGTACTATTCCGGCATGAACTTATAAAATGAAATTACGCAAAAACTCTCCAATTTTATTATAGGTGATGAAATGTGAACATGATTTCTTTTTCAACAGAGTTTCATAATACATCAAAACAGCAGTTTTTAAAAATTTTTAAGTTTTCATAATTTTTTGCTGTCCAAATTGGCTCTATTTTTGTGGGCACAAAATAGAAAATATTAAGTAAAGCTTGGCAGCATACTAAAATCTGGATATTCTACAATCAGTTCCTATTCAAAGTGAAGATCACCTAAGAAATCGAATTTTGCAAGCAGATAATGAAATGCGCGATAATTCAATGATGTTGGGAAGAATGGGATTTAATTTTTGTCGACACTTGAATCTGTATTCGATGGTGTTGAGCATTTATTAAATTAATTGTTTATTGAAATTTATGCTTATATTTCCTTCTGAAAGCTATGCGTTCACTGACATTGTCAACAATGAGCTGAGTTGGTGACGGCATTCTAGTCAATTACACAACAATGGTATCGCATTCAATGTAGCTTGTTTTCTAGAAATCGAAGAAAAAAATTACATTTTTTTTCGTCTAATTGAGGCTCCAAATTAAAATTCAATAAAAAATATTAAAAAGTTGCGTAACAGGCCAGGAATTTGGTTAAAAAAAACAACCGTCTTTCTGAGCGAATAAAAAAGTTCTGGTGTATTTCGCATTCGACTTTCTAGTAATTGACCATTATCCCTGATTGTTTTAGAATAATAACCCCCATCGAATGTGCCTCGAAAAGCAGAAAAATTCTACACTAAATTTCGTTATAATCCATATAGCCGTTTACGACCTATCTGCAAAATCAAAAAAAATTGAACGATTCAAAGGGTGTATCTCTAGAAGAAGATACAGCCATTTTACATTATTTTTTGACACGCTATATAAGATATCTAAATTTTCATGTTTCGTGTTCAAAGTTTTTAAATTTGCACTACATTTTTGTAAAATCTTAATTATTTTAAAATCCTTAAGGTTAGGATAGGTAAATCTTAATCAAACCAACATTTATTTTTCTTAAGAAATCTAAAACGGTACTAATACAGTCAAAAAAGTATTACAGTATTTAGTATAAAAAAGTATACAGGTCAAAAAAATATTCGTACACCTTGACGAATATCATACATCAGCTATTTTAAGAGACTAAAAACGAAAAAATTTGAATTTTTTTCTCATTCATTTATGCGAAAAAGGACCATCTACACATATAAAAAAGGATAAACTCATAATGCCTCTTGGATTATAAAGAAAATTAACATTAAAGTTTTCCAGGTATACCCAAAAAAGTATTCATACACTTTGTTTGTTTGGTATTTTTGGAAGACATTCTTCTTTTCAAATTCTACTAGCACCCGATAAATATCTGTTGGCTTATTTAAGAATATTTTGTCGAAAAGTACGGTTTGAAAGGCCGTTATGGGGCAAAAAAATAAAGAAATTAACGCAGACCTCAAAAAAGTTATAGCAAAACTTCATCAGGATGAGAAATCTTATAGAAATATTTCGAAAAGTGTTGGAATAAATTTTTCTACAATTCAGTACATCATTAAGAAGTATAAATCAACAGGATCTGTAAGTAATTTAAAGTGCTCTGGAAGGTCATTGGAGATAGCTCAACGGAATGAGAATTTTATTTTAAAACTAATTAAAAACCAATCTGATGTAAGTGCCCCATATCTCGCAGCAGATTGGAGAAGACCACCGGGCACAAATTCATCCCAAGATAATTAGGTGTCACATAAGAAAAATGGGAATATAATGGTAGAAGACCCGCAAAGAAGCCATGGATAAATGAAGTACGTAAATACATAGAAACGGGTTGCTATTCGCGCTTGAATGTTATTTTGATTTGAAATTGAATGTTAATAAGCCCATTGAGTTTTGAAAATAGGTGATTTTCTCTGATGAGAGTAAATATAACTTATTTGGATCTGATGAGGTCAAAACAGTGTGGCGAATGCCCGGGAAAGAATGAGAAAGCGTAATTTAAAGCCAACAGTGAAGCATGGCGGTGGAAATGTGATGGTCTGGGCGTGTATGGCTGCTAGGGGTGTGGGTAACATAACATTTATCGAAGGATAAATTCGGCTACAAGGATATCCTAACCAATAATTTAAAATCTAGTGTTAACAAAATTGGTCTGGGGAATCAGTTTTACTTTTAACAAGATAATGACCCCAAGCACTCGTCGAACCTAGGCCAAGAATGGCTGTTATACAGTACTCCTTGTTTGTTAAGAATCCTCCACAATCACCTGACCTCAACCCGATTGAGCATTTATGGGAGCATTTGGAGAGGCGGATTAGAAAAAAGGAAATATCCAACAGCTAGTAGCTTCGCGATGCAATTTTAGAGCAATGGGATAAAATGCCAGAAGAAATCACAAATAACTTAGTGAAATCGATGTCGAGACGTTTGCAAGTTGTTCTCGATGCAAAAGGGCATCTAACCAGATATTAATTAAAATATTATTTATTTGTTAATCTTATGAAAGTTAAAAGTTTATAGTGTATAAATACTTTTTTGGGTATACCTGGAGAACTTTAATGTTAATTTTCTTTATGACCAAAGAGGCATTGTGAGTTTATTCTCTTTTGTATGTACAGATTATCCTTTTTTGCATAAATAAATTTTTTAAAAATTCAAACTTTTTCATTTTTAGTCTCTCAAAATAGCTGATGTATGATATTCGCCGAGGTGTACGAATACTTTTTTTGACCTACTGTATATTGGGCGTTCCATTAAGAAAAACATAACTTTGATATTTTTTGTTTATTTACAACCCCCTGTATAAAAGGAAAATAATTTTAGAATATAAACGTAAAAAAAATTCAAAATATTAAATACTTTTGCCGCAATATTCCGTATAGCATGACGTGAATAACTCTGTATGTATACGTGCCGTATCGAACTCCATAACGTTTTTCGGATCGAAGAAACATTTCGCGAATCCCATCTACTTCCATCTTGCCGGCTGATCCAATGTGATTTATAGGACACCCCTCTATAGTCTTTTGGTAATCCGGATTTGTTTCCTCTCTCCGAAACCATGTGCCCACTTGGCAGTACATATCTTTCACTAGTAGATCGATTACTTTGCTAATATTATAGCCAATCAATGACGTTACACCGTAGAGTGAAGAGAATTCTCTTCGGTTCCATGAACCATGAAATTTTCAAATTCAACAACGGCTGATTCTCCTTCTCGTTCTCTATTTTCTCCTCGTTAACTGCCTCCTATCACGAAAGGTTTAATAGTTTTTCCACCAAGTGATGGAGATGCTTCACGATGCGCTGCACAAAATTTCCACAAAGCTACTCGGTTTTTAATGAAATTTCATGATTATTCTATAATAATGAAGATGTAGTTTCTTTTTTTGCTTTTAAGTTATTAGAACAAAATATGCATAAATGCATGGATAATATAAGTATATACCATAACAAAAACATGAAAAAGAAATTTTTAGAAAAGATAAAGTACGAAATTTCCATAAAGCCAAAATATTTTACAAAAATAACACACAAGAAATAAAAAGTTTCGTCATTTTTTAATATTAATATTTCATATAATTGCCATTTTTTTATTAGGTGTACAACTTTGCTTCCGCCGTTTTTGAATAGATGTATGTAGCGGTAAGTAATGATCGAAATAAATAACCCCATGTGGGCATGCAGGAGCCTTGGGCACCTGTTAACATAACCTCATAAAAATATTAGTCTATTTGTGTCTTCATCATAAAGTTATTCGCAATTGAAAATGTCAGTGTACGAGCCAAATTCTCGTCATTTGCGGGAGGTTTTACTTTTCTGCTTCAATATGAAGAAATCTGCTGCTGAGGCTCATCGAATGCTCTCAGATACTTATGGGGAAGCCGCTATTAGTGAAAGGACATGTCGTGAGTGGTTTCAGCGCTTCAAGAACGGTGATTTTCACGTCGAAGACCAACATAGCGGTGGAAGAAAGAAGGTTTTCCAAGATGCGAACTTGGAAGCATTACTTGACGAAGACTCGTGTCAAAGTCAACAAGAATTGGCACAATCATTGGGAGTGACTCAACAAACAATCTCAAAACGCCTCAAAGACATGGGAATGATTCAGAAGCAAGGATATTGGGTGCCGTACGAGTTGAAACCAAGAGATATTGACAGGCGTCTGTTCGCTTGTGAACAGTTGTTTGCAAGGCAAAGACGGAAGGGATTTCTGCATCGTATTGTGACTGGGGACGAGAAATGGGTTCATTACGATAATCCCAAACGCAAAAAGACTTGGGGATATCCCGGCCATGCTTCCACGTCGACGGCCAAACCGTCTATTCATGGTTCCAAAATCATGCTCTGTATTTGGTGGGATCAACTCGGCGTAATATATTATGAGCTGTTACAACCAACTGAAACAATCACAGGTGCTCTTTATCGAACCCAATTAATGCGTTTGAGCCGAGCATTGAAAAAGAAACGGCTGCAATACAACGAGAGACATGATAAAGTGATTTTGCAGCACGATAATGCTCGACCCCATGTTGCGCAAGTGGTCAAGAAATACTTGGAAACATTGAAATGGGAAGTCCTACCCCACCCGCCATATTCTCCTGACCTAGCTCCTTCTGATTATCACTTGTTTCGATCCATGGCACATGGGCTAGCTGACCAACACTTCCGGTCTTATGAAGAAGTAAGAAATTGGATAGAATCGTGGATCGCTTCAAAAGATGTCCAATTTTTTCAACACGGGATTCGTATGCTGCCCGAAAGATGGGAGAAAGTAGTGGCCAGCGATGGACAATACTTTGGATCCTAAAGGTATAATTAGTTTTTTACAATAAAATCGCGAAATTCGGAAAAAAAACGGCGGAAGCAAAGTTGTACACCTAATAATAACATTGAAAATTCGGTTAGGCATTGAACAAATTAAATTTTGTAATACGTCAAAGCCGATGGAGGTCCACACTTCGTTTACCGATGCCTGTAATTTAGAAATCGAGTTATATTGCTTACAATTCTTATATACTTTTCGTGTAAGCATCCCCCAAAGATTTTCGATTGAGTTTAGATCGGGTGAAGAGGCTGGCCACGTCAAAATATTGATGCTGTATTCAAAAAGTTGTTGTTTTGTGTGTCTCGATGTATGCACTGCAGCATTATAATCTTGAAATAGCAAATTTATACTGTCGATTTCTTCAAAAAAGGGTATGAGAACAACTTCTAGTAACTCAGTATAAATAACTGAATTCATTTTACGGTTGATGCGGCAAATAAGAGTTTTCTTATTGGATGTAATTGCAACTCAAATCATCAATGAATTTTCACCGAAGTTACGACTTATAGCCACGTAATTTTCTTTTCTCAAATCACGCCAGTAATATTTATGCTCATCTGGTTCATTTAAGTTTAATTTTTTCTCGTCGGAAAAAATAACATTATGCCATTCGTGGGTCGAAGACATGTACTTTCGAGCAAATTCAAGTATTGCTTCTTTATGTTTTTTTTTAGTGCTGGTTTCTGTAACATTTTCTTCTATTTAAAAAGCTTAGAATCGTTTAAAATTTGCTGTAGACGTCTTGTAGTGATTGGCAGCCGCAGATTAGCTCGAAGTTGTGCAGCACTTTTGGTCTCTTTTGCTGTTGTTCTTAGCAACAGTAAATATTACCTTTTAGTTAATTTCTTATTATCGCCCTTAAAATAATTCTCTCCATACTTTTCACCTAAGTTACTATAGTTGTTAATTCTCGTTCGAGATCTCTTAATTTTTAATGTAATTTCGCGATTAGAGCACCATTTCTTTAAAAGTATGGACTGCTGCTTTTTCCTCAAGTGCTAATAATTTACCTCGTGGTATTCTGCTAAAAAAATAATATTTAATTATTAAACTACAAATTAATTTATTTCTGAATATGTACTTGCATACATACAGAATGTTCCGGATAAGAATGCACTCTACAGGAATCTTGTAAATCATAAGATGCCATAGAGAGATAGTTAAATTAGCGAAAAGTTACGCCTTTTTGTGTTCTGCAAAATTATATCTTCAAATTTTAAAAATTCCCAATGGAACCGAAGTTATTTGAGAAAAACGATTTTTCGCGATTCCTTTTTTACTGTTTTCTGATTTTGTTTCAAAAAATATTTTAAAATAATTTTAAACATTTTCATTGCTACTTTTCCTCCTCTACAAGATGGTATTTTTAGATTTTCGATCCGAAGTTTCATTCCTTCGAAACCATCATAAATTTTGTTTTTTTAAGTAGCCAATAAATTTTATTTTACGCTCAGTAAATTCTACTCTTTTTCTGTATCCAACGATATATCACATTTATGACTTATTAAATAGTTTAATGAAAAAAATCGAATTTTTCTTTTTCCAACATAACGTAACTTTAATTTGACATTCATGAGTGCCTTTGAAAATAATTTATTTAGATTTGCCACTTAGTAAATAAGAAAATAAACACAAAAAAATTGTTTTAAGTTATTTTTTTATGTTCAAACATTTCATTCTCATTTTCCAAACATAAATAACACCGGTTAACAATTTTTTCCAAAACACTATTTAAAACCTCCGGAGTTATCTATCTTATTGCAAATCGAACTGCAACCTTCAATTCATTATTTTGAAAAGCCTTCGAGTAAATTTCATTTTTAAAGAATTCTCAGAAGGGAAAGTCCATTGGTGTAATATCGGGAGATTGCGGTGGCCAGTTTATGGAACCGTTAATACAAATTAAATTATTTTGAAAACGACCTCTTAAATATTCAATATTACATCTAGAATTATGAGGAGGAGTTCCATATTGTTGGAATCATATATTACCGATGAATGAGAGTGAGATTTTTGGACTAAATCATTTAATAAATCATAAGTGTGGCATATCGTTGGATTCAGAAAAAAAGTAGAATTTCCTGAGCGTAAAATAAAATTTGTTGACAATTTAAAATAACAAAGTTGATGACACTTTCGAAGAAACGAAACGTCGAATCAAAAATCTAAAAACACCATCTTGTAAAGGAAAAAAAGTGACAATGAAAACGTAAAAATTATTTTTAAAATATCTTTTGAAACACAATCAGAAAGTCGTAAAAAAGAAATCAAGAAAAATCTGTTTTTGTCAAATAACCTCGGATCTATTTTGAATTTTTCAAGTTTGAAGACATGATTTTGCAGAACACAAAAAGGTGCAATTTTTCGCTAATTTAATCACCTTCCTATTTCTTTTAGTTTACAAGATCCCTGTAGAGTGCACTCTTATCCGGGACAGCCTGTATACAGGCTGCATAAAACTTTGTGAAAAACTAAATGACTTTATAGAAATTTCGTGCTGGTATTCCGCAATAATTCCAAAAAAAAGTAAAGAAACGCGAATCGTAAACACTTCGGATGTAGTAGTAATTCCATTTGTGCAGCATCGAGAAAAAAATGTCGTAAATATCTAAACTTGGAGAAAGTGGCATGTTATTTACTAAAAATGCATAAAAATGAGGGTGACTTTATAGAAATTTTAGGCAGTGAATTACCGTAGGCACTTTGGCTTATTCCGGGGCCAAGTTCTATGAAGCCGCAAAACAAATTAATGCCTTGTCTTGCAACATCCAGCAAACGTATAACTATAACAACTCGTCTATTTATTTCATAGACATTGTTTACGAACGGTCCTAAATTGATTAAACCAGTGCCAGACAAACATTTTACACCAATTTTAAAAGCCAGTTCTCGGTTACTCGCCTGACTGATCGCTTGTTCCTGTTTGCACTTTTTATACACAGAAATGTCTGATTTTGAGGGGAAAACACTTATAAATTTAATAATTCGATAGCAGAAAGTAATTTACGTAAATATCATCTGCAGTTGCTTTTATTTTATTTTTTTGCCGATGCACTAACTCCGCTTGTCTTTCTGCCGGTCCCTGCTCCTTCTTTATCGTCATCCTCCTAATTTTAGCGTCCAATGCATCAAGTTGATTTCCGAAATATCTACGCTTCTTTGGCCGATTTGGTCGAAACCGTTGGTTATCGTGCGATTTTTTCCTACTTGATATGCGAAATAAACACCTACTGCTCGGATTCACGCTGCTCAACATATGACAACGAATAAAGGCTACGCACACAACCGTTATATAACTGTTTTATAGCGGTTATAGTCCCACAAATACAGTATTGTTAAGATTTGCAAAAAATCCAAGAAAAAGAGTCACGTAAAAAAATTTCGGGCCATCTAAAAGTCTCCACTACTTGCACACTCCGACCGACCTGACGTCATCGCACTTTTAGCAAGAAATAATAAAGGAGAAAACCTGAAATCAGCTTTCCACTTTTCCTAGAATATTCTAGAGATCTTTTCCTGTCATTTTAAGGAAAAAAACGCTCAAAAATTTGTTTCTACAGGGTGGCCCAATAAGAGGAATTCGGACACTTGTTTTTACACTTATACGGTGCAGACGTTAAAAATCCCCCCCCCCCCTTACTTTTTTTGAACGGAGAAAGATATGGATTTGGGGTAAATTTTGTTCGATTTAGGGTCACATCTACTACATTCCCATGAACAAATGACATGTGTCACGTGTACACCCTCGGATAGGGCGCTGTCAACGCAATTTTTCCAAATGGAGAGAGGGATTATGTGACATACCCTTTTAAAGGGAATTTTCAGCGAACTACTTTTTATTAAAATCGGTTCAGCGATTGGAGAGAAAATAAAATACAACAACTTATTAAAGAAAAACATTTAGTGAAAATGGTACAGATTATCTCAATAAGTGTTCGAAATGTCCACCTTGTACTCCCTGGTAATAAAACAGTCCATTCTCAAATTCAGCCCTCACATTCTGGAAAATTCGATCGATGAACTTATTGGTAGAATAGAGACGTGTGTGCCAATATTTCTCCAGAAATGTCCTATATTGATTTCTATAGTTGCAAAAATTTCTAAACAGTGGTATTTCATTTTAATTGAAACTCCACATTTTCAGGAAACTCTTTAAAATAAGAGAAAACGGCAAATAAAGTATTTTTTTTATTACAACAAAGTTGAATAAACAAAATATGAAAATATATTTTGTAAAATTGTAAAATTTTTCAAAATATAAATTCAAAATGTCGACCATTATTTTGGATACAAAGTTCAATACGTTTTATAAAGACAATTTAACTTTTAATAACATTTCTGGTGTGATTTCTCTAAAAGCATTCCGAATTCAAGTTTTCATATTTCTTTTCGTTATCGGTGGTTCTTGGTAACCTATATCTTTAATATATTCCCACGGAAAGAAATCCATGCAAGTAAAATCGGGCGATTTTGCTGGCCACAATCGAGGTCCTCTTCGTTCAATCCATTTTTGAGAAAGTAAATTATTACGAATGTCTCTCATCTTTCGATGAAAATGTGCTAGAACCCTATCTAATTGCAACCACATCACAGATACTGAATATGACAAGAATTATTACAGTCTAATGTTTTTGTAACCATGGAAACCAATCCAAAGCATGCTCTAACAATGCATCGTTTTATGTAATGTTATTTAAAATGAAATAAAATCTCATTTTGCGGGAAACGGTTAAAGATAGGTACACCTTAGTATTATTTTAAAGAGTATTAGTTAGTAATTCTGACGAATGCATTAAAATGTATGCATTTCATTTAAAATAAGGGAGATACATTAAAGGGCCCGCCAAAATAGACTCAGGAAAGTAAAATTATTAATTTAAATTAAAAGCAAATGTAAAATTAAAAATGCAAAAAATATTGATTCACATTCACATTCGATCATGTTTTATTTGAACTTTGAATTATGCCATTTATGTATAAAAAATAATATCACTCAAATGTTCACCACGACTTGTTTTACAGACGTCCATACGATGATCGAAATTTTCATGACATTTTCCAATGTGGTCGCTTCAATTGCATTTATCTCCTCAATAATATTATTTTTAATGTCTTGGATGGTAGCTGTATGACTGAAGTACACTTTACTTTTCAAAAATCCCCACAAAAAAAAATCGACTGGTATCAAATCGCATAAACGAGCAGGCCAAGACACATTTCCATTTCGCGAAATTACGTGTTCATCAAATTTCGACTTCAACAACTCAATGTTTGCATGCGTTGTGTGACATGTCGCACCATATTGTTGAAAGTGAAGGTCCTTTAGGTTGATACGATTAATTTTCGGAAAAAAATAATTACTTGTCATGGCACGGTATCAGTCAGAATTCATAGTAATCGCATTTTCATTATTACTTTCAAAAATATAAGGACCAATGATTCTTTTCGACCACACCAAACAGTTAATTTTGGAGGATGCATCGGTTGTTCTCGATATTCTCTATGACTCTCATTGGTCCAAATGCAGCAATTTTGCTTATTTACTGTCCCATGTAATGTGAAATTCGCTTCATCGTTAAAGATGATTTTCGATGAAAAAGTGACGTCAATTGCACGATGTTCAATGAGCCAATTCGAGAAAACACGACGGGTAAAATGATCTGCTAGTTTGAGATCTTGTGTTAATTGAATCTCGTATACATGTAAACTCAAGTCTTTATGCACAATACGGCGTAAACTGGTGGATGAAATTCTCAATTCTTGTGATCGACGAATTACACTTAATTTTCGATCCCCCTTGACACTTTCTTTCACAGCAGCGATATTTTCTGGTAAACGAACACTTTTTCATCTGCCAGTCTTTGGTAGATCATTGACCGAATGAGTTGACCGAATGAGAAAACCGTCGATTGTGCTCTGATTTGAACGGTTATGCCGACCGAGAAAATCACGTATTGCGCGAAACGTATTTTTTATTTTTACACCACATTTATAGTGCTCTTGAATAACTTTAATTCGTCGTTCAATCGCATACGACTCCATAGCGATAAATGACAAACGCTCAACTACCAAAATGACATATAGTTGATAGAGAAACAAAAGAACGTCTCTGTCAAATTGACGTTTACTTTCCTGCGCCACGATTAGCGGACCGTTTAAATTAAAAGTGGGCAAGATGTAATTAACATTTTTGCTCATCCTTTATATTAAATTACAAAAAAAAACTATCTTCAATTTCAAGAATAGTTTGTTGTTAAAACGTACCAGTCAAAAAACAGTAATTAAGTGACTCATTTCACTTAGAAAAAAAATGTTTTCCGAACTCTTATATTTTTACATTTCGTTAAATTTCTCAAGGAGTATTGTTTTAGGCTTAATGAGATTTATATAATCTCCTAGAATTTTCTTCTTCTAATTTCAAATATGTAAAAAACTATAGGGTATTCAATTAAAAAAAACAACATAAGTTTACATATATTTTTTTGCGTACCCTGTGTAAATGAGAATATTTTTAAATATGTATGTTCCATGAGGTCCTACACACAACACCACATACAAACTTATTAAATTTTTGTATTTTATTTTTGAACCACTGAACCGATTTTAATAAAAAGTAGTTCACTAAAAAGGAAATCAAATTCCCTTTAAAACGGTATGTCACATGACCCCCTTTCCGTTTGAAAAAATTGCGTTGACAGCGCCTTCTCTGAGGGTGTTCATGTGACACATGTCATTTATTCATCGGAATGTAGTAGATGTGACCTTAAATGGAACAAAATTTACCCCAAGCCCATATCTTCCTTCGTTCAAAAAAAAGTAGGAGGGGAACATTTAACGTCCGCACTGTATAAGTATAAAAACAATGTTTTATCAAAACCATTAATAAAGTCGTAATCGTCCGAGGCGCTCTTATTGAACCACTCTGTATATAGGTATGTTTCCCTCTTTAATAATTATTATGAAATAATAACCAAAACAACCATTACTTTTTCAGAATGAATGTAAAAAATTGTCCTTGACAAAAATAGGAAAAGAAAATTTTAAAAGACTATTTTACCGTTCTATTCCGAAAAATTCTAATATTTTATGGAATATTCGTTTGCTTCAAGGACTGCTCTACATCTTCTGGGCATTGAATCCACAAGTTTCTGCAAACTTCTACACTTGCCCTTTCACTCATCTTGCAGTATCTCCCATAAATCCCGCACATTATGAATGATCCTTAATCGAATTTTGCCCTCTAAGTAGTCCCACAGATGTTCTATTGGGTTTAAATCTGGTGATTAGGAGGGCCATTACAAAATATCAATGCTTTTTTCCAAAAACCAATTTTTTATCAGCCGAGAAGAGTATTTAGGATCGTTATCCTGTTGAAACCTCCACATTAGAGACATTTGTTCTTAAGCAAATGGTAACATCGTATTTTTCAAAATGTTTCTGTACATAAACCAATCCATTTTTCCATCTATTTTAAATAACGGTCCCATTCCACACTGAGAAAAATATCCCCAGACTGTTAGACCGCCACCTTCATGCTTCTCTGTAGTTTCTCTTTGTTTATATCATATCTCACATGACAACATATGATTTTTCACCCGATTCAAATATTTTAAACTTACTTCCATCACTTAGAACGGTATTCTATTTTTGAGTATTCCAGTGTAAGTGCCTATTTGCAAATCAAATTCTGTTCTTGCTATTTTTTTTTTTTAAAGCAAGAGTTTCTTTACCACAACTCTTCCAAAAAGACCATCTTCATAAAGACATTGTCTCACAGTGCTGCCAGTCACAGTTACATTTAAATTTTCGCGAATTTCCTCGTTTATCTGTCGAGATGATTTGTGTGGGTCTCTTATCGATATCTTTTAATACACTTTTGTACATAAGGGCTAGTTTTTCTAGGGCTACCAAATTTGGAGCGATTTGTTACAATGCCTAAAATTCGATATTTCTTTCAAATTTTTGAAACTAAACCTTTTGATATTCTTAAAGATTTTGCGATTATGCACTGTTTCAATCTTTGTTCATTTAACTCTACTACTTTGTTCCACAAATCTTCTGAGAAATAATTGTTTTTACTCATTTCTAACAATGTGTTACTGCAAACAACACTACAGTAGAAGTAAAGTAATGGCCACAACGGCAAAAATATGAAATAACTAACTTCTTTTCCATACTTTTGACCGAGCCCTAAACAAGAAAATGTTGATAAGAAAGGAATGTCTACAGGGAACTTCAAATTCGACCCTCACCATTAGGATCTCGGAAATTAGAGAAGATACAAAGAAGTTTGAATTGGGACAAAATTGTATTTAGGACTTGATCAAATGGCATTTTCAAAATTTGAATTTTCCGAATACTTTCGAAGATTCCGTTTTTCTTCATTTGTGAAACTCATTTTCATTGGAATCTGCGTGCACCGATCGCGTTTGACATGTTCTGTCATGTAATGCGCATAAAAAAAATCCTTCGATGAAATTAAGGTCAATTAAAGTAATATTTGTTTTTATTTAAATATTTGGGCATTTAAAATAACAAATTATAGGAAATTGTATATCAATGAAATCAGAATGACACGCATTATTTTTCTGTCAAAAAATCCAATATGGCGCCCATAAAAAAAATAAAGTTGATGATGGTAGACGAAACGTCGCATAGCAAATCTGAAAAGGTCATCGTGTAGCTGAGAAAAAGTGGCAATGAAAATGTACTTATTGTTTTAGACTTGTAAAATAACGCTAAAAATAAATAAAAACGAAATTTCCAATTTTTAATATTTTTCGGATATCTTGAAAAGTACTCGGAAAATTCAAATTTTGAAAATGCAAGTCCTAAATTACACAATTTTGCCCCCATTGAAACTTCTTCGTATTTCCTCTAATTTCTTAGAAGCTAATGGTGAGGGTTGAATTTGAAATACCCTGTTTAGTCGAAAATATAAACAGTTCAAAATGTTTAGTACCCATTTTGATTGTTATAATATTTAACACAATGTTCCTTTTTTTATCGACTTTGCTTAAATAAAGTACAAAATAATAATCTTTTCATATTTATGTCCGCCACTGTATGTAAAGCAATAGTCACGGTCCACTAAAGCGAACAAAACCATGCTATGATCTTTTTTATAATTAAAGTAATCGGATTCTTTTCTCTGGTGTTCTTTTATTACGATGTGTTTTCCATCGATGGCTCCAATGCAAGATGGAAAATTGTATTTATTTTTAAATCCCGCTTCTATACAGGGTGTTCCCGATCAAAGTGAAAATATTCTGAGCATACATTCTACTACTGAAATGAACCAACAAGTATTTTTTCTTTTTGTTCAAAAGTTTGTCGTTTAAGCACTAGGGCTTTTTGAATATGGGGCCCCATTTGGATAAAATCATTTATTTTGGCAAAACCCTTCAATGGGTTATTATAAAATTGGTATACAACCATTTTTTATCGTAGCAATTCAAAAATTTTAAAAAATCAAAAATATAGGTTTGTCATAACATAGATACACAATGTTGATCAAAAGTGGTGAAACTTTTGAATTTTCTTTTCTACTTACGATTGTGCATAATAATCTTTAATCAAATTTTTTTATGAGTATGCAGGTTAATTCTTAAATTAAATAATGCACAAATAAATAAATAAATGGAGATTTCTATTATACAAAATAAATGAATGTATTTTCTTAGAGGACATAAGTGGAAAAATTTTAATAAAAATTAACAAAACGTACATATCTTTTAATATTTAGTCGTAAATCCTTTGTTCTTTATCATCTCTGTACATCTTTGGGGCATTGAGATCAAGGAAGATCTGATTTTGTTTTAAAAAATTTCATACCAAGCTTGTGAAAGAGCAGCAAATAATTGATCTTTATTTATAAATTTTTCCGGGTATTTATTCCTGACTTCACGTTTGAATTGTTTCCACATGTTTTCAATGGGATTTAAATCCGGACTCCAAGCTGGCCATTTTATAATAGGCACTTGTTCTGCTTCAAGAAACTCTTTGACCAGTTTTGCAATATGCTTTGAAACCTTATCGTATTGAAATTTCCAAACTAATGGTAAGGATTCCTCGGCAAATGGTAATATTTTATTTCTTAAAATGTCAGGATATTGATATTCCTTCTATTTTTGTTAGTGGTTCCATCCCATGGCCAGACAAGAATTCTCACACAAGAAAGTTGCCAACCCATGTTTAACAGTTGGTACAGTATACTTAGGGTTGAATATCCCCTTTCTTGATACAATTTCACTTGGTTGCAAACAACACTTTTGTTTAAATTTAACTGTTTTCCAATATGGATTTGGTTGACCCCCTGGTGATATTTTTTAACAATAAGATCCTTTATCTAATTTGATAAATTAACAACTCGTGGCATTTTGAAGAAAAACTACAAAAATACTGATAAAATATCAGCTTTTTTAGGCAAGCAATATTTGTTTCATACTAAAGAGACCAAAAGGTTTCTCCATTTACAGTGGAAGTCAGCTAATTAGAAAGGCCTATCGTAAAAATGAAAGTATTAATATTGGGACTCTTCAATATAAATATATTCAATTATTAGTCATTTTTTTATAAGGAGGGCTCATCAACAATACAATTTTTGTTTATTGATATTTTCGGTCCAAAAGGGCATGAAAAAAAATCTTAGCAGAAACAAAACTGGACATACCATCTGATAAAACTTAACTCGGACTGGTTCATTTAAACTACGCTCGTAAACCGAAATGAGTAAAATTTTTTTTCCTAGATTGATAAAACCTTTTTTTACATTCGTGTGAAGTTTGAGCGGG
Source organism: Euwallacea similis (assembly GCF_039881205.1). NCBI lineage: Eukaryota > Metazoa > Arthropoda > Insecta > Coleoptera > Curculionidae > Euwallacea > Euwallacea similis. The sequence goes on along the minus strand of NC_089616.1, from coordinate 5,273,498 downwards.
ATAAGTTAACCAACATGTGTTTGGCAGCTATTTGTTTACGATACGAAAAGTTTGTCTGGCGATTTTTACTATGGAAAAGAAAATTGAACGAGTTTGCTTGAAATTTTGTGTTTCCAACGGAATTACAGCTTTTTTTTATAGAGGTTGAGGAAATGCATTTACGCACACCAGACCGTTGTTGTTATGTTGTTGATCGGCCTAATAGTGTGAGACTACAGTATTTCAGGCAATTGCCGACTACCCACTAAAACCTTTTTCCTCTCTTCACCCTGGATCCCCACCGGAACCGCCTCTCGGCATTAATTCAGTGAATGGAATTACAGTTACGGAATTATTGAAAATGTCGCAGAAGTGTGAAAATTGCAAAATGTTTTTCGACAATAATAATATTATGCTACTTTATTAACTAAATATTTTTCCCTATTACATGTAAAGCATCCTTATCTACAAAAACTGTTCTCTGAAGTCCTTAGTTTACGTTACTCCAGTGGAAAATGTGGAAGATTTTTTGAGAAATTAAATAATTGTAGGGTGTAATGTAATAAGAAATGACCCTGGTATTTTTGAAAGAGCTCGGCAGCCAATGAGGAGAAGATTAGATTCCTGTATTTTAACTGGTGGTGGTCATTTCCAACAGTTTTTGTAGATAAAGATGCTTTACATGTAATAAGGAAAAGTATTTAGTTATTAGGTCGTGTAGTATGAAATGAGTAGATTCTCGAAGTGCCACATTCAACTGCGAATAACTTCACTCTAAATCTATATTTGGACTTGACTTTTTTATGTGGAAAAGGCACATTCTTCCTCTTTCGATCAGAGTTTAAAGTGTTAAAAATTATTGAAAACTTTTATTTTTATAAAAATTTTTGTGCAGCCATGCAAAATAGTGAAATTCGTGTGTTAATGAAATATGAGTTCCACCGTGGAACCACAACAGCTCAGACGGCTCGCAATATTAATGATGTGTTTGGTGCTGAAGTCACTTCACAGCAAACAGTATCTCGTTGGTTCATGAAATTTCGTTCTGGCAATTTTGACCTGAACTAACCTGAACAAATGAACCACGTGGACGACCTGAAACTCAAGTGGATAACGATTATCTGAAAGCCGTGGTGGAAGCGAATCCACGTCAAAGTGCAAGCGAATTATCGTTAATATTCAGTGTAACCAAAAAAACAATATTGACTCATTTGGCTGAAATTGGTAAGGTGAAAAAGCTGGACAAGTGGGTACCGCATGAGTTGAGCGACATACAGAAAGAACGACGTCTCGAGGCTTGTTCTTTGTTGTGCCGGTATAATAACGATCCATTTTTGAATCGGATTGTTACTTGTGATGAGAAATGGATCCTATATGACAATACCAGACGTTCATCGCAGTAGTTGGATCAAGATGAACCATCAAAACATTGTGCGAAAAAAATCTTCATCAAAAGAAGCTTATGGTGTCCGTTTGGTGGTCCAACGCAGGTGTCATCCATCACAGCTTCATGAAACCTGGTGAATCGATTACGTCTGATGTCTACTGCCGACAACTGACCGAAATGATGAGGCAACTGACGGTTAAGCAGCGCCAAGATTAGTCAATCGAAGCGCACCGCTATTGTTGCACGACAACGCTCGGCCACACACCGCACAAGTCACCTTGGCCAAGCTACAGGAGTTGGAATTGGAAACTCTTCGTCATCCACCGTATTCACCAGACTTAGCACCCACTGATTATCACTTCTTTCAAAATTTGGATAACTTCTTGGTAGGGAAAACATTCAACTCCGACGCGGTTGTCAAAGCTGCCTTCCAAGAGTTTATCGACTCCCGGCCTGCCGGCTTTTACAGCAGGGGAATCAATGAACTTCCCGTTAAATGGCAGAAGTGTATTGATAATGGTGGTGCATATTTCGATTGACAATAAAAACATTTCATATGAAAAAGAAATGACTAAAGTTTCAATTCAATTCTACTCATTTCATACTACACGACCTAATAATAAAGTAGCATAATATTATTATTGTCGAAAAACATTTTGGAATTTTCTCGAAAACGATTGGTCCTATCGATATCGACCAAGAGTATCTTTTTTACGTAAACGTGCTTCAGGCATCATATTGTAAAATGGAAATGACAAAAAATTACTATTAGCAAAAATGGGGTAATTTTTACCTCTAACCCCTCCAGTACGGTACACTTTTGATTAAAATTTTACAATTCTGGACTCAGATTCTGATTTAGCGTCAAAAGTTTATGCAATATACCAAATTTCATAATTTTAGTGTGAACGGTTTCGAAAATATTGACGAAAAACCGTCTTCCGGGTGCCCCATTTGAAAGGTCCTAGCTCCCTTAGGCAGCATTTTTCCCCAAATATTCATATGAACTTTTCTTCATAAAAACACCTGAGGAACCACCCCTTGAATTTTTGCCGCATGTTTAGGATACACCCTGTATATTCCCACATGGAAATATAAGAGTTATGTGATTACCTAGACTAAATAAGAGATAAATTCAAAAAGTAGGGTCAGATATAAAATGCTCGCACTTAAAGGCTCTCTTATCACCGCCAGACTAAATCATAGATTTGGTGGTGACAAATCAATCGAAAAAAATCTTAATACACTCACTTTCACATGAAATGCACCACCCAGTAATAATAATAATTAAGTCTTGTAATTTTGGCAAAATAATGCTTCATAATAGAGTATCAAATGATCAGACTTTCAGTAAAAAAGAAAGAATGCTGGTGGTTTTTTTATCATCGACCTATTAGATTTTTTATTCAATTGTAAATAAATAAAATAATATTTACATAGAAATATCAGTTTATTTTGTTGTTGAACTGTGAACAAGACATCTCAAATGCCCCTAGTGAGACAGCGTTGAAAATTTTCCCACGTTTCGGATTTTGATAAAGGGCGAATTATCGGCATGAAGGAGGGTGGACTTTCTTTTCTTGAGATTGCCCGAAGAATAAATCGGAACCACACCACGATTGCGAGAATATGGTCTTCGTGGTCTGAAGAAAGGGTTCAGCGACATCGTCCAGCTGGACGTCCTCCCAGCAACGCACGTGAAGATCGACTTCTTAGACGGATGGCCATTGATGATCGATTTCAAACAACAATGTCTGTTGCAGTAGATTGGATGGGAGCTCTAAATCGTCGGGTGTCGATGGCAACAGTTTACAGAAGAGTTTCGTCTTTTGGCCCGCATTCATACCGCCCAACACCAAGCTTCCAGATTGGCCTGGTGTCAAGAACGAATTGATTGGAATCATGAGTGGAACAATATCGTCTTCAGTGACGAGTCGCAATTTTGTTTATGGATCAATGATGGTCGTAGAAGAGTCAGACGATACCGAGGTGAAAGAAGAAATTTGCAATTTTCTGAAAGGCGCCACACAGCTTTAACGCCTAGTGTTATGGTCTGGGGTGCGATATGTGTTGGCCGAAGATCTTCTCTTGTGTTCGTTCCAGGCACCCTAAACGCACGTCGCTACATTGACAATGTTCTGAGGCCAGTATTAGTATCTTTCATGCAAACTTTACCAAATGGCATTTTCCAACAGGATAATGCAAGACCACATAGTGCGAACATTACTCGACGATACCTGGAAGAAGCACAATTGGAAATACTGCCTTGGCCTGCACGGTCACCGGACTCATCGCCCATCGAACATCTTTGGGATATGATGAGTAGCCGTCTTCGAAATTTACCGAGGCATCAAAACAATGTGGATGACCTACGACATCATCTTGAGGTAGTATGGAATAAAATACCCCAGAAAGATATTGATCATTTGTTGCAAAGCATACCGCGAAGAGTACGTGCTTGCATTGCGGTACGAGGCGATGTCACTTATTATTAATTTTTTCATTATCAAACGATGTATCTTTTAACTGAAAGTCTGATCATTTGATACTCTATTATGAAGCATTATTTTGCCAAAATTACAAGACTTAATTATTATTATTACTGAGTGGTGCATTTCATGTGAAAGTGAGTGTATATGACACCAAGCTGATCGCACCAAATACACAACATGAGTGTTTTTCCGTGGATATTTGGTTTGGCTGTTGATGTTGAAGCATGGCCAGGTGGTCCCCATGATTTTCTTTTCTTTGGGTTAACGTAATGGATCCATTTTTCATCACCAGTGACTACTCGATGCAAAAAATCCTTTTTTTATGCCTAGCAAGCAGCATTTCACTCATGCAAAGTCGGCGTTCAACGTCTCTCAGCTTCAATTTATAAGGAACCCAATTTTTAACACTTAAACGATGCGAAATTGCTTGTTGAGCCACTTCTAATGTAAGTGCAAGTTCTTTTTGCGTTTGGGATGAATCTTCCTCCAATAATACTTCCAATTCCGCATCTTCGTACACTTCAAGTCTTCCACTGCGTTCTTTGTCTTTCATGTCAAATTCACCATTTTTAAATGTGTGAAACCACTCGCGGCGACTTCTCTCACTTAAAGCAGTTTTACCATATGCTTCTACAAGCAATCGATGCGTCTCAGCTACAGATTTCTTCAAATTAAAGAAGTAAATTAAAAGTTCCCGCAAATGACGCTTGTTCGGCGTAAAATTTGACATTATTGAACAAAATAAATTATGTGATGCTGATGAGGAGTCACTAATATTTCAAGGTTAGTTCAGGTTAGTCAGTTGTTATTAGATGACCAAACTTCCCTCCTGAGGTGTCTTCACCTTGTTGTGGTGGGAGGGCTAGAGGGTCCCTGCGACCCTAGGAGCCATGCCGGTGGGTGCAACCGTGCCGGACGGGTCCTGGGAGAGGGACCGGACAAAGAAAGACACACAACAAGATGATGAGTGAACTAAGGAACGCGGTACCCCAGGCGGGTGGTAGTTCCGCCGCCGGTTCAGACTGGGTGAGAGCCCCGGTTACCAGCGCTGGCCCCATGGATTCGGGGGGGAGGGGGCAAAGACTCTCAAAGCATTCAGACAAACAGACATACGGACAGGCATATAGATAAGATAGAAAAAAGGAACTTAAAAAACCAGTATATTAGTATAGTATAAAGTATTTGCAAAAGGAAGAAAGGAGAAGAAACTCGGAAATGGATATAAATATGGTAAAGAAAAGGAAAAATAATGGACACCTCGATTGGAAAGAAAGACTGTTATGCGTATAAAACTAAAGAAAGTACGGAAGTGTTTATTCTAACTAAAGCAGTGGACAGAATTTAAAAAATTATAGAAGAATTGGAAGGTAAAATTGAGAAAAACACGCAAAGGGATATAAGGGAGATAACAAAAAATTTAAAGAGACAAAGGAATATTCTAGACAAAGACATTAGAGTAAACTGGTTGGAGAAACATAGGTATGAGAGGGCGGAGAGGATGTATTATGACGCGGATGTACAGACCGAGGAAGGTTGAGGAAAGGAAATCAGGGATCAAGGAAGTCAATCGGAGATAGAAGGGGAAATAAATACAGTGGAAGGGATAAATGACTATGGGGATTTTAAAAGAGTAGCACAAAACGAATGGAATAAGTCGGCGTATGTAAAATCTGAAATACAAATTGGGAACTCTTTGAAAACTGGAAATAATAATAATGTAAAAGTAGTGTTGGTCGTATTTGGGGACAAGGGGATGAAAAAAGGGGTACAAGCGGGATATAGGATGAGGTTTCCGGAGTTGAAGGAGTGCGGAGAGGGCTTTGAAGTATTAGAACAAACAGTAAAAATTAAAACTGGGACAAGACAAAGACAAAAAGGACAAAAAGTGGTGAAGATAACGCTTACAGGGAGGGAAGAAGATTTATGGGAGAGCCTGGTGGAACTACGAAGAGAAACGGAAGAAGAGAAGTGGGTGGTCATGCATGAAGTGGGGGAGATGGATGTGGAAAGAATGAGAAGGATGGTGGAAGCTGTATTCGGGAAAACAAAACCAAAAATAATAATATTTATAGACAAAAAAAAAAGAATAAAGTAATAAATAAAAGGAAGAAAACCTATGCATTAGTGGTGAGCAGGGAACCGAGGAAACAATTGAGGAAAACGGTGGACAGAATTAAGGAGTAAGTAAAGGGCAGGGAGGAGAAGGAGCAAATACAGGGACTACGAGAAAGGGAAAAATTCTGGTGGAAATGGGGAAGGATGAGGAAGATGTTAGGGAGCTAAAGGAGGTTATTGAAAGGAGCATAATAACAAAGGTGGCAGTGAGGGGACCACATAAAAAAAGGGACATAATACACGTAAGGGGAATAGACGTTACGGCAAGCAAGGACGATGTAAGGAGAGCGCTATTGAAAAAGGTGGAGGGACTTAAGGAATGGGAGTTTTCAGTGGGGGACATGAGGGAGAATAGGGCGGACACACAGACGGTGACAGTTGTGATGGATGAGGAAAAGGTGAAGGCGCTGATGGACGACCCATACTTGAGAGTGGGGTGTAATAGGTGTAGGATGGAAAGGAGAATGGAAGTGGGGAGATGTTACAGGTGCTGGGGATTGGATCATGTAGCGAGGGACTGTAGGGGAGTAGATAGGGCAGGGTGTTGCTTTGTGTGCGGGGAGGAAGGACATAAAAGGGAGGAGTGCATATGCAGAGAGAGGAGAGAGATGTTGCATATGCAATGTGGAGGGACATAGGACGGGGACGGGTAGGTGCGAGGCTTTTAAAAAAGTCTTGGCCGCTGCGAGGAGAGAGGAAAGGAGGAGAGAGTTTGCCCCCCCCCCTGGTGAAAGGGGGGGCGTAGACTCTAAAGATACCCCCCCTGAAGTAATGCCTAGCGGCGGTTCCGGAGGGGATTCAGGGTGAAGAAGGGAGGTTTTTAGTGGATAGGCGCGCCCTCCCTTTAGGGGGGCGAATCCCACATAACCCGGTCGCCAAACTACCAGACCGGGTATCTATGAAGGTTTTCCTTCCCTAAAGAAAAAATGACCAAACTTGCGATAATACGTTATATATCTGACAATTTCAAGATAATCTTCTGGTGGGGCCATGTTTTGTCAAACAGTGGAAACTTCTTTGTACACCTTATAAATAAACATTAATTTTTGTTGCAGTCGTTACTAATTAGTTGACCACCAGTGTATATCGCATCTCTTTTGCGAAGTTTGTCTATACAAAAAGCTTTAAAATCACAGAAAGAAATTATTACTGGTGTACTAAACGTTCACATGTCGGGTTCCGATCCATCGTTATTCACAAATCTCGACAGTCAGATGAATGTTGATGTTTTTTCTTCCCCTTCTACCACTCAGAATTCATGAATTAGTGAGCTGCCTACTGCAATGGACAGTTACTCAGAAACCAAATAATTTAAAATGTATTCAGATTTCATTTACGCCTAGTCAAAATAAATACACTCACATGACAACCAGAAGACCAGCTTATTTTTACTTGTTACTATAAATTAATGGGCTACAAAAAATCACTGGTCTATTGGAAACTGGACAGGATCAAATTTGACGTTTTTGTTCCCTTAAATTGTTGACAACTTATTATAATTTCTTGATTAGTGCGTTAAATTTAGATTTATAATGAATTTTGGTCGATTCATTTATAGTTTTTGTAAAATTTATCAAATTATGTCCTCCATCGACACGGCTGATGAAGTTGCAAAATATGATTTTTCTCCTCTCAAAAAACAGCCTAAAAAGAGTCATTTGAATGTCATAGCAAAAGAAATGATTCTCAGTACTTATAAACGTGAAATTTAAAAAAACTTAGATATGATAGTACATGGAATCGAAGAGAGAGTTGCTACTAAAATAGGGGTTTGTGCTAAAACAGTTTTTAATATTATAAAGGAATATAAACAGAATCATACATTTTCGGAATCAAAAAGAAAACTACGCTACAAACAAATTTCTGATATTGTGGACAATTTTGATAAAAACGCAATAAGACGCAAAGTACACCAATTCTTTTTTCAAAACGAACTTCCAACAGATCGATAAAGTACTAAAAGTTGTTAATGATGATCCAGATTTGCCGACGTTTAAGTAAACTACATTTTATAAACTCCTAAAAAAACTTAATTTAAAATTTAAAACTCGGGGAAGAAACGCCTATTATTAGACGAAGATGAAATTACTTTGTAGCGAAGATTACTTTAAAAAAATAAAATTATACCGAAATGAAGGCCAAAAAATTTACTACCTGGATGAGACATGGATCAACACTGACCACATCAAATCTAAAGTATATGGTAGTCTCATCGTCCAGGCAAACATTTTTAGGACTTTTTACTGGATTAAAAATCCATCAGGTATATTCTCAAACCTTTTGAACCTTAGAGATTTTAATATTTTATGATTACAAACCATGATAAAGAGGATAATTTTTTTTTCTTAGGAAAGGGTAAAAGGCTAATCATATGCCACATTCGAAGAGAAGAAAGGTTTGTACCAGATGCACTATGGGCAATAGAATTTAAAAAATCCGGCGATTACCATAAAGCAATGTCAGGACAATCTTTTGAATATTGGTTTTCAAACATCTTACCGAAATTGGCAGATATGTAATTGTGTTATTGTGCTTGATAATCCACCTTATCATTTCAGAAAGTTGGAAAAATGTCTACCACTGCTTCTAGAAAAGATGGCATCACGAAATGGCTACAATCAAAAAAGATTTAATTCGATAGCGATATGTTCAAAATACAATTTCTTTCTCTTGTTAAATCACATGAAAAGTATTATGATAAATATGCAGTAGATGAAATGACTAAACAACAAAACAAAATAATCCTTTGTCTCCCTCCATGCCATTGTGAACTCAACCAGATTGAGTTAATTTGGGTCAAAATTAAACAGTATTTAGGTAAGAACTCCACATTTAAATTTAGAAACATGAAAATTCTTTTTGAAGAAGGAATATCGTTAATTTCCCCAGAAAATTAGAAAAGATGCGTGGAACATGTCCCCTAAAAAACTGAATTAAAAATGTGGCAATTAGACAACATCATTAAAACGCAAATAGAACTGGTTATGATTAGATCTGATGAAGATAATTCTTCAGGTCTCTCTGATTTAACCGAATGATCAGAAGAGTAACAAATTACAGAAAATCTCAAGCCGTTGATGCTGTTATCAAGCCGTACCCTATACAGGGTGTCTCTAAAAGGTCTTTACAACGCCCTACCATAGGTAGCTGAGATCAAAATAAAACGATTTAACCACATTTGCCTTAGTCCAAAAGTTGATAATAACCGAGCTACAGGGTGGCACACAGCAACAGGGGTTAATTTTATTCGTCGCATTAATTTTTGTGTGCGTGTAAATGGTGGGCATTTTAAACAGTTACTTAAGTAATTTTTTAATGTTATTTTTAATATTAAAACATATAAATTTAGAAAATTACATTCCTTTCCATTTACTTTACAAGCGTTTCTCTCGAAAATTATTGCAATTAGCGATTTGATTAAGGTACACCTTTTTGAAGCAAAAATACAGTGCAAATACGTTTTTTCATCCAAAACTAGTTTACCGTTAAAAACAAAAAAGTTTGAAGGACCTAAACAAGTACCTAATGTGTATACGTGGGGCCCTCTGCGATTTACCGAAATTTTGTTTGTAGATATGAATTCCTCATCCCGAAAAACCCCCTTGTAGAAAATTTCATGAGTTTTCCTCTTGCCTTTTAATAATTATGGCTAAAAATTAAATTTCACATTTCAGCTTTGCCACCCTGTAGCTCGATTATTATCAACTTTTGGACTAAGGCAAATGTGATTAAATCGTTTTATTTTGATCTCAACTACTTATGGTAGAGCGTTGTAAAGACCTTTTAGAGACACCCCGTATAGCCTGCAAATGTTACAATCTATTATAACAAAAACTTATTTTGCATTTATAATAAAATTTTGTTTTGAATTGAATTTAAGAAAATAAAATTTGATTAACAAACAGAAATATTTGTTAATCCCTAATACTAATTGAAATTTGTTTAAATAAATACCTTTTCACATATACGTAATTACAATATGTCAAATAATAATTTATGAAACTTTTTTTATTTAGAATACGCCCCTGCTCAATTCAGATGTTTACGTGCTTTTGTTTACATCAGGCGTAAATTAAATCTGAATAGACTATAGTATTTTTTTGTATTTATGTTTTCATATTGTTAAACTGTGCGTTTTAAAAAATGTTCCATCAAATAGGCTTGAAATTCTTTAACACTGAGTCCGTATGTCTTTGATATATTTTTTCACATAATCTCGAACATAAATAAATACACCTAACCTCACTTAAATAGGACTCTGTGTACCTTTATTATTAGTTGGGTTTTATTAGAAATAGTCTTTTTTAAGACTTCAAGACAAGGCGATACATTCACTTGTTGAGGAAGTGTTCTTAAAGATGTACTGGAATTATCATCCAATACTGGCCTCCTATTTTCAACAAGTTCTGGAGTTCGTTTTATTAATCTACCACTTCCCAATTTCTTTTGAACAGAGCAAGTTTCACGAAACAATTTCGCAGCTTAATTTAAATAGTCGGGAAATTGCGATCCCAGCACTGCAATGTTGGAAAATTTTTCACGAAACTCTTGAAGACAGAATTGAATTTTAAAGGCCAATTTTGCATTTATAAGCTGTTCATTTTGAAAAAAGACTCAACCATAACGATTTTTTGTTCAAATATAAACTCCATTTTTAGCACTCAGAAAACTTTAACTAACCAACATAGAAGTCCGTGGAGTCTTGAAGAAGACTATTTTTAATAAAATCCAACCAATAATAAAGGTTAACAGAGCCATATTTAAGTGAGGTTAGGTTTATTTATTTATGTTCAAGATTATGTAGAAGAACATATCAAAGACATACGAACTCGGTGGCAAATAATTCTAAAGCCTACTTGACCGAAATTTTTTTAAAACGCATAGTATGTAAATTAAATGATGCCTTACAAATAAAAATATTACTCATATATTATTGACATTAACCTTAGGTCCGCTACTATTTGTTACTTACTTTGATAAACTCCTCTAACGAAGTTATTATTGCATTTAGAACGTCCGATAAAAATTTGCTGATGGAGGACTTTGGAGTTTTAAACAAAAATTCCAAATATTTAAATTATCGCTTGTTGCTAGATACCGCAATATTAACATTAATTTCGTTTTTACTGAAATAGTTTCTCGCACATTTGTATCTTCGGAGATATCCGTTCCAACAACAATTGGCATTCATCTTCCGACATGCGAAGGAAGCTCTTAAGATAATCAGAGTATTGCCTTGTAGTTCTTTGGCAATGAACTGCGTAGCTCTGAATGTTTCGGTTTGCAATCCACTTCCTCACCCATCATCTGCGCTGTCTCGTGTTATTTTGAATCTTTCCAATAGTACCATGGTGTGATAATATTCTAAAATCTGGCACATCACAGTACTAGCTTCTAGTGCACTACTAGAGGAACCCATGTTCACGACCGGCCAAATTGACGACCCGTGGTTTGCGATTTGTAGATATTTTCTTACTTAACGGATGGTGATTTGATACTTTCGTGCCCCACGAATAATTCACGATCGTGGTGCGCTATCCGTGTCAAGATAGCTTTAGTTTGGCTACTTACGTTGAGGTGGGGCTACTAAGAATTTAGAGGTTCCTTTTCCGAAAAGACTTTTTTGACCTAGTGCTACATAGATGGCATCACGTCAAGAAATTTTCGATAAGGGGGTGAAAACGTATTGGATTTTGCCCCTCGAAATTTACCCAAGATTCTGACAGATTTACTGAGAGTTTTTACGAACGCCAGTAAAAATGTATTAAAAATGATTTCCAACTGAATAAATGAATTGATAATTTTGGAAATACCTACTGCTATTCCTCATCGATCCGAGATACAGTTTCTTTCAGATCAGTAACGGCTGTCAAACATTAAAGGTTAAAAGTAGGATGAGAGAGTGTTGATTTTCTTTTTGAAAGAAATTACATTATTCTGCATCGGAATTATTGTGTTAGTGAGAAATGGAAAATATTAAGGTTGAAGTAGAATATTGGTAATACAACTTTAGATCTGTAATTAACGTGTTACATAATAATTGTTTTAGCAACAAATGTGGCTATTTTTTAAAGTTTGAAGAACTAAAACAGCATATTACTGAACAGCATTCGGATATCGAAGTAGTAGGACGTGAGGGGCGACAAGGTATGTTGTAAACTAATCACTTTGCCACTCAACTATATCAATTGTAGGCGCATTCGAAGTAAAAATAAATAATTCGCTGGTTCACTCGAAATTACAAACTTTGGCATACCCTGATTATGCAGACTTGGTCTATTTAATTGGTGACGCCAAACTAGGGAAAGAAGTTAAAGGTCCTTGCAAACAACAGCCAATTACATCTTGCGTGGTTTCCTAAAGATGCAGGAAAGGAAATAAGCAATGATTTACAGTTAACAAAACACCTCTTAAATATTTGTAAGTGTTCTATTGTGATGTCGGAAATAAATATGCTAAAATTCCTTATTAAGAAATATTCATGAGAGTTAAGTATCAATACAAAAGCCGGACAAAAGAAACAATTAACGTCTTAACAAATTATTACACACACCACTACAGACAAAAACAGATGTAAAAATACACTTACATGTTTTTCCAAAGAGACTTGAGAAAATTTACACCAGTCTCAAATATATTATATATTATTCTTGTTATGTTTACACTAAAAGTTTCGTTCTTCTGACATCAAGTTGCAGCTAGTACCGATTAAATTCTGGACGTCACCTTTTCTGAACCTCTGACATCGATATATTACACATAAAATTGTCCAAAATCCCATCGGAACTAGTTTTCGTTTCATAATACAACCATTCGCTCGTCATACGTCTTATTACTATCATTTATATTCAGAACAGTCACCATCATGTCAACGGACAAAAACACCATAATTTCAAATATGGTACAAAATTGATCCTTTTAGTGTAGTTCATTCAAATGCGGAAAAAAGAGACCCAGTAACATTTTTATGGTGCTGTTCACGTTGAAATGCAGATAATTTGGTAAAACTCTTTATGTTTAAATCATCTCATCAAATAAATCATTTTTTTTACCAAATTCCCCATTTCCACGAACAACGAAACTTGTGATGTGTAGTTTAAATCTTAAATTTACTGTACAAAATGTGAGCTGCCTTTACCACCTAAATAACTTCTACATGCCCATTCACACATTATTTAACCGAGGTACCTATGGTGGGGGTTCCTAACGGAACCAGCAAATAATAAAAATTGCACACACGTCGTTTTTGAGTGCAACGTTTCGCTCTGATACATTTCAAACACCGAAACTGCGCGATTCCAGGAAGGTTTGGCGTCCGTCTTTGCTTCATTCGTCTGTACTGAAATCTATCAGATGTAATTCACTATCATTATAAATGCACTTCAATTTGTTGCGTCCTTTAATAACCGATTTAACTATAATGTATTTCGGATATTGTGAGCCTCACATCGGAACCGGGAAGGAAAATCTCACGAACGTGATGTAACCTGAAAAATTGCCACGTCGCGTTAGCAGTTTGTTTTTGCTGGCAACGTCACACTTGTTGGAAATTACTGGATGTTGAATCTGATTCTTCAAAATTACAAATTAAAACGTCATGATAAAAAAAACATACTAATGAGTAAAAAACATGAAATGGCAACATTGCACCCACCATTTGTTTTTAAAAATGAACGTTTAACTTGCCAGATATGTGCGAACTTTTAGATAGACAGCGCTTCCAGATCTAACAAGATGTTTCCTTCATTTTCTGTCCATTAATCTTCAGATATTCACTTTGAAGCAAAATGGCGGACAAACAGGAGAGAAGCATCGACTGTTTTTTGCTTTAAAATGACGATTTTAATGATCAAAATTGATCATTCCAATGGTGTCAATATCAAAACATCTATATAACTATTGAAGATGTGAAAATTTATGAAAATTTGATAAAGCACATTGACGTTCATTTGATTGGTGAAAACAGCTCCCTCTCGGGACAAATTCAAGACCCACAATACCGCTGGGAATCCGACTGTTCCCCCGCTTCATCACCACTCTCAAAATGTCCTTTGCATATCACTATCAACGTTTCGATTTTTTGCTGAGATCCTGTGGCCCCTGCGGGCCTAACCCCATTCCGTAGCCGAAGTAGAACCTTGCCAGTTCCTGCTGCAACTGCTGGTGTAGCTGCAGCCAGTGCATGTAGGCCCGCGACAAGCCAGTGGTGACTTCCGGCTCCGTTTCATTTTTGGGTTCGGCGCTCGGACTCGACGTTGGTCCGGGCACGTCGGACTCCGACGGTTCATCGGTCGCCTTGGACGCGGCTGCTTCGCTGCTGTTTGGGACGTCGTTTTTTGTGTCGAAGCTGCCACCCGGTTTGGGCGTGCCCGTTCTTTGTCATCACTGGCTCACCGCGGGCGACTTTTTGTCCTGCGCGGAATCACCTCCTTGAGGAGTCGAACTGCCCGGCGGTGCTCCCGATGGACCTCGGTCGCTGGGACCCGAGTTTCCGCCACCTAAAAGACCGTAGTCTTTGTTCAGACTCGAGAGGAAAAACAACGAAAATAAAAACAGACGAAGAGGGGATATAATGGGCGATGGAAAAAAATCGCAAAGGATTCGTCAGGCTCTCGGGCAACTCACCCCAAGAATTGGATCCCTGCATTGGGGAGTCGGCGCCGTGGAAACCGGCACCGGCATGGTTGTCGTGGTCTAGAGAATTGGCTGCGTCATACTGGGTGTTTTCGAGCCGCGTGATTAGCCTCTCGTCTTCGTCGCCGAACTCGCCGCCCATGAGTGAAGGTTCACCCACCACCATCACGTCCTAAAGATCGAATTGTTACTATAAAGTCAAACCCAGTAAAATGAGATCAGTTCATAGACGCATCACGGTATTTCAGAGTTGGCTAAATTTTTCAGACTCGTGGAAACACGGTCTTAGCTATTTCAATTGAAGAGCAAATTCCAATAAATTCTGTCAACATAAAGCTTATTTTTAGAGTTTTAGTTGAAAATAAAAAATATTAAGCTTAATTTTCGTATCTTCGCCATTTCTTCATTACATACCCCAAAACGTAAGCATGCTCGTTTTACAGCATTGAAAAATGAGAAACGTAGACGTTAAGCAATGTTGACTGAAGGATAATGGTAATTTATTTAAAACATGCTTCTATTTCTATTAATTTTGGTGCGCTATGACTGCGCCTTCTTCATTTCTTTATTACACACACTAACACTATAAATGGCGATAGTGCGAAAAAGACTACTCTAACACTACTAAATATGCCATTTTTTCTGTTATTTTTAAACCGCGAGGAATCTTGCATCTTTACCATTCCTTAATTGCACATGACGACAATAAGTACACCTGCTTGTAACAGTGGGCATTAAAGACATATGGAAGCCAAGCGGCCGCAATGCTCATGACACTTGAAAATGTTGCCAGATTTACTAGTAGACTGAGATATTTAACTCTGTGTGTGTTAAATGAATCGAAATTCCCATTAACCCTTTTGATAATTTTTCTACTTAAATTTTATACTGACCTGCGACGCTAAGGAAAAATTTGGCCCGGGAGACCGCTTTTTGTTGGGAACCGGTGCTGTGTTGTTGGCCGCCCCGCCTGAATTCGAACCTTTCCGTTTCCGCCTCTTGTTCGCCGGCCTCTGCGATTCTGGACGACCAAATTATCGAAATAACATAATTAGGATGCTGTCATTGTCGCCACTGTAGGCAATTGACCGGTCATTCGCACAATTAGAATCAAAATCAGCAAAGAAACGGTCAAAAATACCTTGAAATCTTAAACTAAAACTACTCACTACTATTCGTGCTTTTATCATCAAGATTTCTTCAGGATTCTTTTCATTTTTGCAATACATTTAAAACACTTACAGTTTCGCAGACAAAACCCACAACAACAACAACTTCCCTCTGCTTTTTGCGTGTGAGCATTTCAAATGGACTTGAAAGAAAACCATTAATTAAAAAAATCGACTCTTTCGCACATTCACACAACCATTCGGCGACTCTCAATGGATACAAAGTAGAGCAAAAATGAACAATCCTATAGTGCAAAGTAAAAGAGGTACCTCTCGTACCAGGCGGGGCGATGATGCGTTGCCACTTCTGAAAAAGCGTCGTTTTCAGACAGTCCCGCGGACTGAGGGCGTACGCCTTGTTCCTCGACATTAATTCCTGCATTGGTTCTAATATCACACACAGCTGGAAATCGATGCGTTAAAAGGCGATTGTGAAATAATATCTCACAGCAGATTTTCTTACCCTTAAATAATTAAGTGTAGAATTCGTAATGCCCTGTCTGGTGATGTTTTTGCTCAGCTGCTCCAGCATTCCTGGGTCTTGCTGGGCGTGCATCCCGACCACGGAGCGGGGTACCAGCTCGCGGTGCGTTCGCACCGCGAAATGCCACGACTTTATCCGCATCAAGTCGTCGAACGTGAATTCTAAGACTAAGCGGCCTTCGGTACACACCTGAAAATTTCTTCCAGATACCACAAACTCCTGTTGGGAGTGTTCTAACGGAGAAGAAAAGAAAACCGAATGCAGACCATCTTCTAATAATTCTGAATTAATTTTCTTCCCGGTTTGAACAAAGCTCGAAACATCTGAAAAAGTAGCTTTACCTTAGTAAATAGCGGTTTACCATGGTGCGTGACCATAGTGCACTGATCACAGTCTAACGAAATAGTTGTGTTGTGGAAGGACTCTTTTGGATGCTTCATATTATAATACAGTTCAGTCACTCCACCTTCGAATATACTCCTAAAATACCTTGGTATCAACGTTCTCCCGATAGCTGGAAAACAAAACAATCGATTAAACACTCATTGAAATGGTTAATTAACAGATAGAATAATTATTTTTCCATCAACTGCGTCGTAAAAGAACAAAATAGTTATTTATATAATAAGAATGTAATGAGCTATAAGATGAATCGTCCATAGATGGGTGAGTCGAATAAAATTTCATTATATACAGGGTGTCCCAGATAAGGATGAACAGCATGGGGATCTCGGAAACGGTAATAGATACAAAATGGTTTAAATTGGGAAAAAGTTAGGCAATTTAAAGCAAATTAATAATCTGTTTTTATATCGACGAAATTCCGAATGGTTACGAAGATATCCGGAAAAAAACGAATTTGGCGGTTTTCGTTTTTTGCAAATAACTCTTATACGGTTATAGTTAGAGGAATAAAAGTTTTACATTATTAAAGCACTTTTTTGAGAACTGTTTAGCAGTGTTGCCAGTTTTCTTGTTACATCCTTACTTTCGGAGAAAAATGAGTAAACTTTTGATTTTCATATGGGCGTGATATCAATTATTTATATTTTCAAAATCGTCATAAAATTCCCTTTTCAGCCATGCATTACATTTAATATTTTTCTCAGAAACTCTATGAGTTATAGCCATTAAAGCATTTTTTGATAAGCATACCTATGCCTGGAAAATAATGGTGGTTTATTTGAACATTTGTTATAATTTGAGATTTTGATTCGATCCAAGTTTAGCCGCATTGTTGTTATTAAATACATAATTTGAAACAATTATTTTTTTAATTTTAGGGTGATACCAGTAATATATTTATACTTTTAAATAATGTTGACGTTTCCACAGCATTCATTTATTTAATGTGCACCATTACTATAAGTCAAAATCATGGCCTACTTATCAAAAAATGCTTTAATGGCTATAACTCATAGAGTTTCTGAGAAAAATATTAAATGTAATGCATGGCTGAAAAGGGAATTTTATGACGATTTTGAAAATATAAATAATTGATATCACGCCCATATGAAAATCAAAAGTTTACTCATTTTTCTCCGAAAGTAAGGATGTAACAAGAAAACTGGCAACACTGCTAAACAGTTCTCAAAAAAGTGCTTTAATAATGTAAAACTTTTATTCCTCTAACTATAACCGTATAAGAGTTATTTGCAAAAAACGAAAACCGCCAAATTCGTTTTTTTCCGGATATCTTCGTAACCATTCGGAATTTCGTCGATATAAAAACAGATTATTAATTTGCTTTAAATTGCCTAACTTTTTCCCAATTTAAACCATTTTGTATCTATTACCGTTTCCGAGATCCCCATGCTGTTCATCCTTATCTGGGACACCCTGTATAGTATATATACCGACTGTCTCATAAAAAAACGGGCAAAGCTAATGTTCCGTTATTTATGAACAGAAATTTAGGAACTAAAAATCAAATAAAATAATATTGTTGAAACTACTAAATAACGCCAAAGTTGATTTTTTTTAAGTCAATTTCTGCTTCAGATATCAACTTCAGAACTTTAAATAGAACTCCGTATTTTTTAAAAATATTTTTTGATAAAAAGCTTTTTGCTGAATTGGTTGATTTCTGACAAGTTAATGTTAAAACAATTTTTAACTGAAAAAAAAATTAAAAATTGAATATGTTACAGTATGTGTTCGAAATAGATGATATTATTATCATCATCAATACGGCCGATCAAAAGTCTTGCAATGGTTTTTTCAGCTGTTCGAAAGAGCCGTAAGAGAGTAAAAAGTAGTAAGTTGTGTTCTAAATGTTTAAAATTATTACGCTTAGGTACTTTTCTATTAGGAAAACGGGTTGAATAAAGACATATTGGTTTTACGGAGTTTTTATCGCTTTGAAAATATGCTTCAAGCGTATCTAAATTTACTATTCATTTTTAAATATTTTCAACTGAAATTGACGCTTGATTATTGTATATTAATACAAATAAATAATCTGTACTGTTTTGTAAATAAAAATAACAACATCCATTTTGAACACTTATTGCGACATATTCAAATTTTTCAACTTTTTTCAGTTAAAATTTTTTCTAACATTAACTTGTCATACATCATCAAATTGAGAAAAATATTTTGCATCAATGTTTTAAAGAATCTGTAGTTCTATTTAAAATTCTGAAGTTGACGCATGAAGTAGAAGTTAAGTTTTAAATAATCAACTTTGACGCTATTTTAGTAGTCTGAACAATATTATTTTATTTGATTCTTAGTTTAGTCTGTTTATAAATAACTGAATTATAGCTTCGCTCGTTTTTCATGAGATAGCCGACATATCACCATTTAATTAATAATATAAAAAAATGCAATAAATCACCCGTTAGCAAAAATTACGTCTATTAATATTCATTCATTAATCTCCATGATGAAGACCACCGGGAAAACCCATTGAGCGTCGTTGAAAACGTCTGGAGAAAACTCGATTTTAAAGTTCAGAACTTCTAAGATTCTTAAATGCTGTACACGGTAAAATGCGTTTTTTATTTATATGAGAGCCTAAATTACGTTCATAAACCATTTTAATTGAAAACTTATCCATTTCTTCACCGCAAAAAGAAAATTGGCTAACTTCACTTTCTGCGTAAAGTTCTTTTTTAGTGCCGATTTTTAATGTTTCCTCTTTATTCTTCTTCGTTCTAAATTTTAAAATCGGGCAAATCTAACTTACAAAATCAATTTTGGGTAGTATAAGGGAAATACTTACTGTATCGCTTAGGACCGTCCTCTAGACAAAACGCTAAAGTCAAAGAAGCGTCGTCCTCGAAGAATTCCGTGGCGAACGCATCCCACCACAGGTTATCACTATCCTGCAAAAGAAAAATACAATAATCTCCATCCAAAGCTCAACTTAACAACCGTGTACCTCCGCCCGTTGCTGTAATCTCTTATTTAGCTCATATATTCGATAATCCGGCTGCCCAAAGTAGGGAGTGTGGCGCCTTGGAACCGGCAACGACCTGAAAAAAAAACCATGAAAAAATATGGAAAAAACACGGATCTCACAACAATCTTCAAAAAGTTCCATCACCTTCCTAGAATTACGGAAAAGCAAAACTTGACCAAGGTCTAGGTCTGGAAAGTTACTAAGTGCGGAAAGGGCGATATCTAGGACCGGTTGTTGTCTTGATTTATGCTCCCCGTAATTACATACAAGAGGATATGCCAAGTTCGGCGCATAGGAAAGGTGATTTATGGGTTAGATATGCAGGAGTCGAAGATTTAGGAGCCTGTTGTCGAGCTTCCACGTTGTGTCAGTTAGCGCGATTTGAATAATTATTAGCGCACTGAAAGGTAATTCAAACAGTAACACAAACCATAGACATACCAGGCTTTCTGGTTAAATTTTTAGCGACTTCGCCAACTCACTACAGCATCAGTTACGAATTCCAGCTTAAAACACAAAAACAATAAAAAAATCCATATTCAGGTCGGTATAAACGCTTATTGTAGTTATGGAACCTGTGCTCTGGAAAGCCTCAAATAAATCAAACGTTAAAATTGAAAATGCGGCAACATCGCGATTAGACTTCGTCAGCCATTTTGTTAATTTTTTTCAGTTTCTCCAGGGTCTGGAAATTTGTGTGTTGTTTTTTTTCTGCGATTTTTTAATGTAAAACTCTAGAAGGGCTGGATGCAGCATTGTTTCAAGCTACGGCCCTCCCTTCTGACAAATAAGAAAGCTTCTACAGTGGCAAAATTGGGGCAAATAACGCCACCACGACCTTTTACGTCTTAGTGCAGTGGCGTTTGATGCATCTCTGGCGACAAAATGACGTAATGAGGACATTAATATATGGCAGCAATCCGACCAAAAAATAGGACTGAGTTTTGAGAAATGCCGGCAATAATTATTGGCAACGATCTTGATTGTGTTATGAATTTCATGTGTGAAAGGGGATTAACATATCGAATTAGGTAAGAAAAACGGCAAAATTGCAGTTAGAGAGTCAGGTATATATATTTTTTAATTTCTCCTCCATTGCGTAAGCTACCTACATTAAGTACCACGATTAAACGTTTTTGACAAATAAACCTAGTAGTAATAAAAAAATTAAATATCAGTTCCCATTTCAGGAGTTGCAGAGGATCCATTCCATATCCCGTCATGTGTGGGAAAATATTACGTGGTACTCCAAGGTACCATCCGCCATCTATCTCGTCCTCCATTACTGACCCTATTTAATTAGAATATTATTGAAATTGGCTCAATCGGCAAATCAACCGTTTTAAATCCAGAACTGACTCCACTCCACACTTATCAATCTGCTTACACCTTAAATCACGTCAGTGTGCATTTGTACACACACACATCCAGCTTCAGTTGATTATTAATCCTAATGAGACCGCCTGCCGCAGAGCAGAACACAACCGTATGACGATAAATTGTTTCGAAGCCCGATGATGTATGTAAGAGCGGTTAAGAGTTATCATCCCAATGGGGATTTATTCAATTAACCGTTCGTTTTAATTGAATGAATAGTTAGCGGAATAAATCATTTCGCTAGGCGGCCATTCATCATTAACTGCGATAAAATTCGGTTTGTCGCCATCTGGGCGATTGTCTTATGACGATCTTAAATCTTTGGTCGATAGTCGAATCCTCGTTAACGATGATTTATATAGCGCACGGTGATTCTAGATGGTTTATGTAGTACGGATGGTGTCGATTCCAAATTTGTTTATTATACGGCGACACCTCAGTGGAAATTTATTCGCGATGACGAACACTTCATCGCATATTTTTTTAATGTTCCAAGTAAATAACTGCGGGGAAGTTTTTGAAATCAAACCGTTTCAATTCGACACCATATGGAATGAGCCGCTCATTCCAGCATGAGTGCTCATTAGGATAACATAATTATTATTACATTTTTTATCGAAAATCAACACGATAGACCCGATGAAATGCAACCTTACTCGAAAAATACAACAAATTGAACACCTGTTCCTAACCTGTAGTACGGATTTCCGAAGGGGGAGCAATAGAAGGGGTCCCCGTGTACATGGGGCGGCATCCCGCCGGGTCCGCAGGGAGACCCCACTGGTAACCGGGGATGATGGTGGGGACCCGCCGGGCCCGGTGTCCCCACCAGGGATTGGGCCCCGTTGCAAATCGTGACTTCACTCGCTCTTTATGTTCTTATCGCACTTTGATACTTTCGAGCCTCAAAACTTTCCTTCAAACTCGCTGAAAAACATCGCGCGTTCGGAGCCGGAGGTTCAGGGAGCGTCGCGACGGACCTGCCGTCGTGTCGGGTCGCGTACTAAATCGTAAATCGAAATCGGTCTGTCATATCCACGTGAACAACCGGCCGGCCTATATCCCTTATTGAACAACGTTGCGCGTGTTCCAGGAAGGACACTCCTCCTGGATACGCCGAGAACGCAGCCTGGACGAGCACTTGTAGATCCAGATATAATTCGGGAAGATGACGACTTGGGGGGATAATTAGGTCAAAGGGGTTCAAAAGAAATCCCCCCTTCCTTCTGCGCTAGCTATAAATAATGTTTCATGTTTGCTGGATCGGAGTAACTAATTGTTCTATATAAATTACAAAATTGACTGATTCTTGCCGAGGGGGAAAAAGCAAATGTTCCCATTAAAGCAAAAAAAAAATCAGAAGACAACACACAATTCAACACGATTCATGTCAAGTCCAAATGCATAACTCACTTTTGTTCAATTGGGCGTAATTTCTTATCAAAAACATAAATAATTTGTCAACACTGTATATCCAAATGAAGAAATTTTGAGGTTAAATCGCGCACGTTGTTGTTATATATGTGACAACTATGGCATAACTGTCTGACATTTGGCAAACAACATAAAATCGCAGAAATGCCATTGGAGCAATTGACGTTTGACATTGCTTACAGTGCCACCCCTAAAAAAAATCGGGGTCACTGTTTGGATTTTGTCAAGATGCACAATGCTTCATCATTGTAAGACCCCAAAAACTTCGAAACCAAAGGATATCAAACATGTCCCTGAATTTTTTTTTTTGTAATATATCAATAACCTGAATTTATCAAATTTTGTCCCATGGATTTAGTAATTTCATTCTTAAGCCTTTTGGTCTATACATACTCGAGTTAGATTGTCATCTTTCAACACCAGAAAACACTCAAAAATAGAGATTAACTCGATATAACCACAAAAATTTCATTCAAAAACAATCGAAAAAAAACACGTTTGAAGCAAAAATAAAATTCTATTTCCGCCGTCGCAATAACAATACTCCACAATGCAACTGCCAGGAGATATGATGCAAATAGGCAACGAAGATATTACATACAACGAAATATCGGAATGGCATTAAAAATAACCCGCTTTGTGGGAGTAAATAGTTTAAAATAGAAATGAAGTTTACATGGGATGGATTTTATCGCTCTAGGCATTTCTGAATGGTAAACAATGAGCACAAGACATTGGAAAAATGACTCGTTATTTTCCCCAGAAGAAAATTATTCAAAAATACGCCCAAAAGCAATAAATCATTCCAGAGAGCTTAATCAATAACGTAATGCACGGCAGTATCGATTTTCTCCGGTATAATAGCCACACGCACAGCGATATATGGAACATGAAAATCTCTGCCAGTCTGTCCAAAATTTGCGGAGAATTCATAAAATAATAATCCTGCAAGACCTGCCAGTCTACATTGAAATAATGAATAAGCTTCTTCAATCTTCATGGGTTGACTGTACCGGCGGGAAGAGCCCCGAGGCAGCGGACGAAGAATGAAGCGTAAAGAAGCCCGTTCTAGACCGGTTTCATCCTCCCGGTTTATTTTTCGTGTTGTTTGGCATCTCGAGAGACTACTTCATGTATTTCAAGAAACATTGTTATAGACGGACATTCTTGGGGAGCCAATCATTAATAACAACAACCTTCCTTTTAACAATTTTTAACGGTAAAAGAAACACATAGGTCGGTAAAAACGTACATGATGGAAATAACCATTATTTGCTCATGCAGAAATTTTTACAGACTGAGTAACGGATGTAAATAACGGTGGTTCGGAGCAAAAATAAGAAAGCCCGGCATTTCGCCTAGCAAATGTAAGTCACCGTGGTACCGTATACATAAATCTAATAATGGCAGGCGACTTTAATGAGCAGATTGGGGTTGTAGTGATAATAATTCTACAGTTCAAACAGTGAACGCATCATATTGCACTTAGAAGACAGAGAAGTAACCTAACCTCAATGTCATGTCAAAGATCATGAATCGTAACTGTCAAATTTGTGTACAAAGAATTTTTTGACTAATCAACGTTAAACACTTGTCTTAGAATACTTGAATACGAATTTTTCTTATAAAATTTTGATAACCAAACCGACGAAAGTACTGTGGCTACCACCAGATGCGACTTTTTTTTTAATTTCACATTAATTATAAGTACCCATAAACGATAACATATAGAGTAACGCTCGATGCAAAAATATAACATAAAATACAATTCGAAGCTGTTACTTGTTATTGACATTCACTGATTTGTTTATATTTCACAGCGCCCTCATCGGCAGTTAAATTTTCCAAATACAACCGCAAACGAATTAACACCTATTTAAGAGTTATTCAATCTACAAGGGAACCCCCGGAGGGTTTTGTTTACCACACGGAACGCGCAAAAAATAAATTATAACTGTAATGCCATGTTCGGAGGCGCGCGGGGCCCCATAAAAGGCTTAATGAAGCGATTAAGTGCACTGCGGGCGTGATTCGAATTATCGCCTCTTTTACAAGGCATCACGACTTCCGAATAATCTGATAAACTATTTTTCGTTTTGACATTTTAATTGGTCACCAACGACCGACCAACTATAAAACGCCTGTAGGAAATTTGTAAATTATGGTGATGCTTTTCTTTCGCTGTCAAAGAGCTGGAACAGAAGGTAAAATTTTACGGCAAGCAATGGCGATATTCAGTTTTCCTAAATTTCATAATAAACCTCGATTCACATTAAAATATCACCTTGCTGGCTGCAATTCATGACTGGCGGGCATGAAACCAGAGTCAGGTTGAAAAAACAAAGTTATCGACCGTTCTAGCAAGTGGTCACCAATCTTCAAAGAAGGCACCGTTGTCAACGCTTCGAATCATTTCCTTTGTGAGGCATTTAACTGATTTTGCCCCGGCTATTGGGAATGTTTGTGCGAGCGGCAACACCGCTACGTTCCATGTCCTAGAACTTTACCGGACTGACGACATGGTGGCCGCAGATTTTGAGAGATATTTCTCGTGGTCAGCGGCGAACGCGCTATGTTTTTATTTCTATCTGCCCACAAATAATTTCGAGCCACGTTACAAATGACTCTGCGGGAAACCGGATTGTCTACCGATTTTGGCGGCTTGCCCTCCACCCACCAAACGAAACTTCTCCCAACAGTTCAGATTCCATAAATTAATACTTGCAGACATTAAGACAATTTATGTTGCAAAAATTCTCAAACAATCAAATCAAAAATGTTTCATTTTAGAGAGAATGAAGTCTTCCAAAGCAACAAGTCTAAATTAACACGACTATCTTCATTACGTCATCCAGTTAGAACTAATCAAAGCTACTGTCACGATTTGACAACCACTTAAGGTAGCGACTACTTAATATACAGAGCAGTAACATAAATGATGGCAACATTGTCTTTTAATGACTATTTTGAGCTTTCAAAACGTATGCTTTTCCATCCATTTAAAGGGTTAACAATCCCATGGAAAACGACATGGACTTCAATTAATAATTATGAGCTTGAAGAAAAAGCATTTAACACTATTCACTGTGTTAATTAAGACAGGTAAAAGCCGAATTGAATTAAAATCCAGTCGCGAGTACATTAATAAAAGAAAATTGGGTCGTTTCCATTTAGATAGCCATGGGAGACGGTTCCATTCATTCATGGAGTGGCGAACGTGCACGCACGCCGGATTACAATAATGTGTAATAAAATGCAGCCAATTAGGTTGTTTGCCATTTTGTCGCCCTTACTAATGCCCGGTAATTTGGCGAGACACGACAATGTTTCTTTATATGCCCGTTTTTATCTCTGTTCACTCCGCAGAATCGTAAACGACTCACTCGACTGGTACAATGGATTGAAGAGAGTCCCTGATTTATTCGAAAACAATAATTTGGCTTGGAATAGTCTGGGATAGAGGGAATCAGCTCCAAAAGAAAAAAAACCTAACACAAAACTTTATTGCCTATCCAAAATAGCACCAAGGGTACAAGAAATCTAGAACATCAACTCAAAGTCAAATTGGCTTCTTCGAAAGGGCGCTTCATTTCCAAGAAGCGTCATTTTCGTTTCTCAAAAAAATGACGACCATTTTACGATTAAACATCACCTAGTGGCACATAAAAAAAAGAAATTTGACGACTCTTGTCAAATGTCAACGTGATGATAGGAAATAGTCTCTGACATTAAAACCGTTAACACAATCACGTGGGTGTTACAAGACTACTGATTGGTCTAACGACAGAATCCAAAATTTATGATTTCTGTAATCGTTCAAAATTAATCATTTCCCACTAAAACATATTTGAGGAGCTCAAGTATAAATATTTAACGGACGACATTTCCGTATTTGGAAGTCGTCGGCGGGGTTGCCTACCCTCCTCTGCTTACACCCCCGAATCCGAGCTGAGCGAAGCGCTTTGCGCCACGCTTTCCAGTCCTGGCCCGGCAATACGAGGTCGGCGTTGCCGGCTCCACGTGTCTATAATACAGTCGCCGCGTCGGGGACTTGTACAAGCACCGCGCTCGAAACGAAAGCAACGTTGCCACACTACACGAATTACCCTGGTAAATTATTTACTTTACAACAACTACCAGAAACTGCTGAGAATAACCAACAGAAATATTCGACGCTAATAAAGAACAGGATACATTTAGATTCAATTTGATTGTTGCCTAAGTAAATCGAGAGCAAATAAGGAATTTGTTCAAACGCTTATTCCATATAAAAATTTTAATTTTTGGTGCATGACAGTTGCGAAAAAGCGAAAGTTTTGCAGCGCAAATATTGTTAATTGCAAAATTTTGGTACGGATAAATTTAGATCTGCATATTGAATTAGAGGGGAACATGGCAACGGTGCGGAGCGGTGCTGCAGGAAAAAGCGAGAGCTCCAGCAGCAATGGAGAGATCGCACTTTAAGTTTTACATCGTTGTTTTTACAAGGGACGTTCGAAACATCATTCCAATCCAACCTATGTACGACTAAGATCCACGGCAACCTCAAACGCAAATTTTTGTCGAAGTGAATGTCGGAATTACTCGCCTTCGCAAGTTTATATTTTACCCATCAAACATTGCATTAACTTTTACAAGTTCCCAAAAAAAATTGGGCGTTCGTATGATGACAAATGAGAAGATAAATTTCATAATTTGATAATAACGTTGATACTACAAAGGCTATTGTGTTACCAACAGATATTCTTAGACTTTGCAATAATTCCTTGAAATACATTTAGGTCCGACTAATAGAATTTTTGAAACGATCCCCGTATACACCGAGAAGAACCCAGACCTAGGACTTTAGAGTGCGTTAGCACTTCGTCACAGTTGCTCTTTATGGGGCCCCGACGCGCCGTTTTGAGTGTAGACGGCAGGGGGATGGTTACGGCCCGACGGGGCGCCAGTGGCTACAGAACCGGCGGTGCGGGGTTCGGGCGGATTAAACGCGACGATGCCGATTTGCTGCATGAAATCCTGAAACGGCGACATTTTCGTCTAGTTTGGTTAGTTAACTGCCGAAGGATTTAACAACAATTTACAGCACGATAATAATAATTGCTTTGAGCGATAAATACTGACCTCGAAACGAGGTATCCCAACTTTTTTTCCTTTGGTTATTATTATCAACAATGTATGTAATAACCTTTTTTTTTTCGTTGAACGAATCGAGGTTGCTGATAGATTTCATTTCACTGAATGAACCACGGAATGAACGCTACTTTACATATTATTATTACAGAAAACGCCACAGGCGAAAATACACCGACGTAAACATTTACTTTACGTGTTACATGGCGGAACAAAACAAATAAAAAACAGGGGCAAAATTGGCAACCATGCAGTATATACCACCCCCCTCTCGCACCTCTAGGCTACACATAAAAAAAAGTCCCTTTGCCCCACGCCCCCCTCCCAAAACCTTTTATATAGAGAAATTCTCTAGGAAAATTTCTATTAGCATTCTCAATAAAAATATCATTATTATGCAATTTTTGTCCATGAAATGAAACAAAAAAAAACAGTATAAAACATCAAAACAATATAAATGGCACCCTAAAAAGGTAAATTTTTACGAAAATATGTATATGGCAAGCCTACCTTTTTCAGGGAAAGGATCAATTGATATATTCGGCAACGCCGGACGCAACCATCCACGTGGTTAGAGATAATAATGCCGGCTGCGACGTTGTCACATCTCTTATTGAGCATTTTTTCAAATACGCCACTCGTTTTCCTCTTTACAGACATTTTTTCTATGCGAGATTTCCAACTTGCTTCGTCACAAAACTCATTTTCACAGAAATTGCTTCATTTTATAAATAATTAAATACCAGGTAGCCCAAGAAACATGCATTGCTAATTTCCATCTTCAAGTAATTCCTGTATCACCCTGTGCATATTGAAAAATCAAACTCACCCTTGTTCGACTGGTATGGGTCCGCCCATGCCTCGGCCCATCATCCCGTGGCCTGGCTCCATAGGTCCCGACATCGGATGTCCCGGTCCCGGACCAAATGGCGATCCCGGCGGCATGCCGAACCCACCGGGTCCCGGGCCGAAACTATGGAAATGGGGGTTACCCCCAGGACCCACGAAGGGGGGTCCCGAGGAACCCGGTCGCCCGAATGGGGGTGGTCCTCCCGAGGGGGAGCCAAACGGTCCTCCAGGACCAGGTCCGTTGTAGGGCGGCCCTCCACTATTTGGGGGCGGAGGAAAACCTGTGGAAAGTTATACTGAATTGAAAGCGTTCGCTAGATAATTTTATACTCGTATGTATACTGTATTGTGGTTATTATCTCTGAATTGACCATATTCGAGATACTAAAGCGAACTGGACAGTATTTGCGAGGACTGGCAAAACTCAAAAGCGGTAAAGCTGACTTTAATACAAGCATTTGGATTTTTTACCCATGATTTTCACTTTAAGGGTCTAGTTGAGGCCTCATATGGCCAAAACAAGTGGACACATTTGAGGGCAAAATTACGAGCTGCCAAGGCGGTAAATAACGGAATGGTCAACTCTAATATTGGGGGTACACCAACGAACATTTTCAAGCACTACATGTCACCCTTTTTAGGCAAAAAGCACGTTTTTAATTATGACAATTGAAGGCACGATGCTATTACTTATATTTAAACAAAAAACAAAACTGACAAGTGACAAACGTGAAACATTTAGTTCATCAAAATGCCATAATGCCATATGATTAGAAGGCAAATGGACCTTGCCAAGTTTTCATCTTTGTTGCACACATAGAGAAACACCATTAATAAAACAAAGATACCTATATAAAGCCGGCCATTTTTGGACCTTGTTAGAGAAATATTACTTAATTTTTTCGGAAATTAACATTGTTGATTATTATAACTTACCACCTGCATTTTGAGGTTGTCCGGGGGGTCCGGGAGTGGAGCTACCGGAGGGCGCAGGCGAGGCTGTATATTGAGGGGTGGAGGCACCTGGGGGCGGCCCGCCGCCCTGATACGAAGCTGCGTTTGCCGCCGCCGGGGATCCGGCTCCTGCGGGCGGCCCTGCCTGGAATTGTTGAGCCTGGAACCCAGCCGGAGGACCCGTACCGAAGGCGACGGCGCCCCCCGCGAACCCCTGGGGTTCCGGTCCGGGAGGCGGACCCTTCCAGGGCGCGGCGGGGTCCTCCAGGGTGACTGGCAGCGTGCTGGAGGTGGCAGTCACGCGATGTCTAGGGCCTGTTATAAAAATAACGTTTTTTGTATCTCCATTCAAAGATGAGCAAACAGAAAAATTAGTCAAAACTAATGAAGAACAAATCCCACTAAGGTTCAGCATCATAGTATCAGCAAGTTCCATTAAGTTTGAACAATATTTTACACTTTAAGGGCCAATAGATCAATGCCCTGACAAGTATAATGCCCTGACAAGAGAATAGTATCCATGGAAATGTTGATATAAAAATAAGGTATTGGTCTTGTTTGTGCTTTTCATGGAAATTATGTTCCAAGTAAAGTTACCAGTACATTGATTTTATTCCTTGGCCAGTGAAGGAACTATGATTTTAGATTTCTCCTCATGTTCTTTATATGTATTTTAAGGCAATATAAAAAAGATGACAAATAATTTTTGGGTTAATTATCGTTCAAACAGTTTTATAGTTAAAACACGAATCTACCAACACAATATAGACTAACTTTTCATAAGTCTGTTCCCTATTTATTAAAATGTTCTTGTGTATTCCAATATGTTTTTTTTTGTTACAGCAACGAAAAGTAAGTGTTCTGTTATGTTGGATCACTACTGTACAAATGTGAAACAATCATAAACCATTAAATATCAGAATCTTCGAAATTTTGAATAAAATTATTTGTCCTAATATTAAGTCACTCTTCTTTTACCTATAATAGTAAAAGCTGCAAAGCATTCATTAATATTATATGTCTTACATTCATTTCACTTCCCATAGGACAACAGTGGGCAACAGAAATATAGATAACAATAACAACACACTTGAGACTAATCATTTGGAATATAATTCCTGAATAAACTTGAACTGAGAATTTTATGCCATGTTGCAGGAGCATAATGAACAGACCATCCTCACCTGGTGATCTGCATGGCTGAAAAGACAGAATTATCATTTTCAGTCCAGATTGTCTTAGGACTCTTTTGAAGGCTTCTCAGCCTCCCTTACTGGGTTACTTCTAGTGACCTTGATGACGCGGCTTCTATTCCCTCCTCAGAATCAAACTGCTTGAGAAATGTCAGTTTGCTAGAAATTCTAACATTTCTTTCTGATGGAACAACCTGAACTAAGCCAAACAACTATAGATGTAGCAGACTTTCTTCATAAATTAACATACAGAATTATTTAAATTTGCTGATTATTATTGACATCTCAAAAATCTGAAGAGATGTTAAGTTCCTTAAACTGAGTCAAGGTTGGGCATTTTTATGCCTAGCAAAACTGCCTTTGAAAATTCAGAAAATTTTAAAAAGTCCGATTCCGAATTTGATTTAATGCAATGGTATTTATCCTTAGGATTTATGGTTTTATCATTAGGACATTGGAAGGTTTTTCTTAAAATAAATTTAACTTCATAGTTTTTCTTTCTTAAAAGGTGACGTGATCAGATTTGCAATGGGACAATTTTGGATTTTCTATTCATCTATTTTCAGTTAGTTTCACTTGCTTTTGTGGAGACATAAACATTCTTTGTGTTGCCATCAAGTTCCTAAATTTTCAAACAAGGCAAAGAAAGGTTTCTTATTGTTCATTTGATGAATGGGTACCTTAATATTGCATAAAATGTTTAGAAATATACCCTTTTTTGGCCTGTATTGCAGTGACTTTTAATTGCTGACTTACTTTTTAACCTAAATTAAACCGGTTTTCAAGAGGAAGATTGGTGATAAATCTTTATGCATCAAAAGACGTTAGAAATGTCTTGAAGTACGGATCTGGAAATCTACTACTTCTTGAGATTGGTCAATTCAAATATCTTAATTATAATCAATAGCTGGTAACGAATAATATACTAGAAATATAAAAAATTAATACAATTTTACTACTTACTGTATGTTTTGTTTTGTTACAAAGTGAGGTTATGGACATATGACTTTACCTCGCTATTGCACAGGCGCGTTGTTAGACCACGAATTATTTTTACAGTTCGCTGTGACAACGTGGATATTATCTTGAAAAACCGTGCAGTCAAACATCATTCTTGTAAAGTTGCAAAATATGCACCATAACAGAATGGGACATAACGAAAAATCGCCCTACATTAAGCTGGGGGATATACATAAAAAACGTCCCAAACTTATAATTAAAAATAACCGATATTTGGAATGGATTCAAAGTCGTACATGACAAAAGTCAAAGCTCTTGATCTTTATTAAAATCAATTTATTAGAGGGCTCTGTATTGTCAATTTGACAGGACTGAATGTTTTCAATTGCAGCTGATTCATATTGAGTGCAGCAGTGCGGTGAACTCGTTGCTCCAAGTTCTGAGATAGGGCAGCTAGTTGAGAATATGGCAACATGGTTAAGAATGTACAGAGAAGCTGCTCTATTATTTATTTTGATCTACCAGCCATCATTTCATCTAAATTTCAAGAGTGAAAATTACCATGGACTTACAAGGCTCAAATCAGAACCCATGAACCTGTGTATCAATTGTGCACCCATTAAAAAAATTCCATGTTCTTTATACTAACAGTGTACTAACTACCTGAAGAGAAAAGTGTAAATTTAGTTCAGCAATATGAAACAAATGTTTTGTTAAGTTGAGTTTATAACAGGAGCTCAAAAAGAATTGACCTCTAGTCTAGGGAGTATTGGAAATGGAATGAATTGCATGTCTAAGATTAGATTGTTGAAGTACCTAATTTAAGCATGTACTTGTTAATTAGAGCAGTTTTTTGGTTGATGTGGTTCCAAATTGTACATCCTCCAAGGTGTAAGAGGATAAGGGTGAAGACAGGGTCTTTATTTTGTATGCACTGTAAATTACTGTATTGCTAGTTGCTTAAACTGGGTGCCTTCACCTTGCCAGAAATTATTTTTTTGCATTTTATACAGGGTGTCTTATTTAGGTGTGTCCACTATTGCTATCTTCGAAATGGTGATAATTGTGAAATTGATTAATGGGGAAAAAATTGTAATTTTTGAGAACTCCCATTGTAAGGCATTATCATACAATTCACATTTTACAAAAAACATAAAATACTTCAAAAACAGTCTGATAAAAAGAAATATTAATACATTTTCAGTTTCTTTGCTTTTTTATTCTTTATGTTGTACTTTGCTTAGCTGATGCCTTAGCACAAAAAGACACACTTTTACACCTAATATAATCAACTATTAATAGTAATCCTAATTTTATGATTATTGTGTCTTGATTAATCAAATGATTTATCAATTCATTAATTTGATCCTTTGGTCATTCCTGAAAAAACATATAGCAAACATAATATTGTAGTGTGGGGTAGCAGAAACTACCAATGCCACATCACAATAATTTCCTGGGAGTTCTAACTTCTCACGAAAAAAAAGTTCATTTTAATTTTTATCTATGGTAAACAATCCTATTTTCCATACTATTGCCATAAAAGACGCTATTATGGGGCCTGTTGCATGTCTTAAAAGTATATTTTCTCCCCATGTTTGGAAAACATGTTATTAATGACAGGCTATATGACCCATTATCTACCTAGGAGTATAATGAAAATAGTTGCCATGGAAACGAACGTTGTATTTTTGTGTTGTTGTATTAATTTATTCTTAACTTAGGCAAATTTTTACCAAAATCTAGTAATGGAAATAATCGTATGCAAGGTACCCCTTTTATGACCCCTCTACTGAGATCATAGTTATCTTAACAAATAGAAGGTCCCTTAAATTAGGGCATTGTTGCATGATTTAAAACTTAGTCTCAATACATTCTAAAATCTACAATGTTGCCAATTCTTCTCTAAATATAATATAAACTTATAAGTCCCTTGGCTCATAAGAAGATGGAACCAAAACATCCTTAAGGCCAATTTTGGTGTACTTTTGAACAGTGTTGTCAGTTTTCTTGTATTGTGTCCAATTTTCTAGATATGAAATGTAACTTTTGCTTGCCTTATAGCCGTCACATTAAATTATCACACATTTAGGTAGTTTTATTTTTTCCAATTTTATTAATATGACGTGTGAATATTCATGTTTTTATATTGGTCAAAATATGAAATACTCTTTTTTTGTAAGAGTACCTTGGGGTAACAAAATGGTTTACTGGCTAGTTTTTGACAGTTTTCGAATAGATTTGATATTCTCGAAATTTAAAATAATTATATGTGCAAAACAGTTATAAATCAGAGATATACACAACTCAAAAAGTAACAAATAATATGATATTAACAAATGACAATATCGTTCAAAACTAGTCTTAAAAGGAGATAAAAACTATTTTGGTTTCATCTAATTATGAGTAATTTTTAATTTACCAACATTGCTAATTTCAAAATGTATTATTATTAATCTTTAAATTATATACAACACCTCTCTTGCAAAATAACTGAGATCTCACTGAGTAAAGACATCAGGGTTGTAAAATGCTTATGACCCTTATGTCTCAATTCGTCAGGGCTGCATGCCTCATGACTTAAACTTGAAGTCTGGACCAAGATTCTATTTGTAAGACTCCTAAAAGATGCGCCCTGCACAATATACATAGTAGATTTTTAGGGCTGCGGGCTTTATGACTTAAACTTGACTTTCGAGTCGTAATGATGCACTGTACAAACTTAGTGTATAATATGGAGGTGTGATTTTGATAAAAGTAAAATTTGTCTATTGTCCCAGAATCTATGTAGGGAGACCTACATACCTCAAGAGTGTTGGATTACCTACATAATTTTTAATTACAATTCAGTAGGTCATGGAATGTTCATTTTTCCCTGTCTTTTGTCTTCCTATCCATCTTCCTTACACATGCGGGAAAAATAGCAGAAAAATGTAATATTTTCCATGGCCTACTGCTGTGATGTTTAATTAGAAGAATCTACTGATACTACGTAAAAGTAAAGTACCGTGTGATTATTAAATTTGGCTTTTTCACATTTGGGATTTGTTCTAAAATTAAAATCCCACCTTGGTCGGCTGTGCCGTTGGCCTTTTCGAGTAAGGGAGCAATGGCAGCAAGTTTTACCGCGACGCTTTAATTTTCTTCTTGGATTTCCTCGAGGATCGTTCCTGTAAACAATAATGGGTGAGCGCCTCCATTTTTACTGCGTCGGTGCTGCCCAGGCGTGAATATCCGACCGCGATATGTTTGGATGACACATTCCACCGGTTTCAAATTCAACCACTAATGCACTAAACACACACGCGTCGGTGCAGGTATCTCTCCCAAGCCCGACAGACGAGAGATAAATAGCCGGGATCACAAACTAGGCCACGATATTCGGCAGATTTCCGACGCGATCTCGAGTTTTTGCCTTTTTTCCATGGCGAATTCGCAGACGGCAGTTGACAATGTCACCCCGAAAAATCAATAAAGTTAACCAACCCCTTATCCTTTCCCCACCCTCTGCTCATTCAAAAACATCACGATTATCATTACACCGGTCGGCGGCGTCAAGCGGAGCACGATTTTTCGACACTTGCCGCTAAACGAACGAACTAACTTTGCCGGGCTTCGGCCTTGCTTGACTCACGCTCAGACGTCACTGTCGCCTTGCCACGTCTCCCCAAACTAAGTAGAGCAGCCATGAGAACCATCGGTCTGTTACGTTACCAGATTCATGGTCGTTTTACGGTGTAGCGCGATCAAATCGTCGTTACTTTCTGTCCCTTGTTCATTCGCATTAAAAGCTTCAAAGTAGAAAAGTGTGGCCGGCATCGGCACATGCTGACTGCCACATACCGAAATAATGTAATAGAGGGGATGCGCCATCTTTCGTTACTCCATTGTCGTCATATAATTCAATGACGTAGAGAAGCATAGAGCATGGTCTTACACTGCGCTCCTGATTTTTATGCATCTTTTTGTGGCAAAGATCTTCAACATGGTATCCTTCAGGGGCGGAATAATGACGATTAAAACAGCAAAAATAATTAAAAACTTTCTTTTGTGCCACAGTGAAAAAGTCGCAAGAAAATCAGATTTGTTACCTGAGTTAAGAGAGGAGGATTTAATTTTTTTTAATTAAAGAAGAGGAAGGGAAACAGGTCTCTCTTTAAGAGGGGAAACCATTCAAACCCCTATACTGAAAAATAGCTTCTATTTAAGTACAACTAATCACACATTTGAGACTAGACGCACTGCTACCAACAGAGCTGTAAAAGGTACTTCAAAAAAGTATCTAGATATTTAGAGATATTTTACCCAAATATATACCTAGCGACTTAGTTTAATAAATATTTTGGCCAAAAATATTGGGAATAAAAATGGAGACTTTCAAATTAAGTCTGTTAGAAGTAACAAGACATTAAAAGACAATTTAAACCGACAAAAATACGCGAATTGAGGGTATTTGAAAGTTTGGTTACTACGACCATTCAAAACAGGGTACTTCTAACCTCAAAAGGGTGTGTCACACCCTCTAAAATGGTCAAGTTAAAGGCACTTTTATGGAGCACCTAAAATACAGTTACTTCTTAAACCTTAAAGAAAATATTTAAAATACTAGGAACCAGGCACCTTTTTTTTTATCTAAATACTTTAAGGGTATCTTGCAGTCACTCTGCCATTCACCAATTCATTTTTTCGGAATTCAAACCGCAAAAAGAACATTTTTAAATTAAACTATCATTGAAACTTAACTATACAGGTATGTACACTACTTCCCCTTATCACACCAATAATCTTCGCTCTGCATTTCGGTCAATCTAGAGATCGTCCTATCAAAAGCAAATATCTCCTCATCCCCTGTAAATATATTAGCAGTAAGATCTTGGTCTCCAATCTTCAAATCGTCCATCAACATCCTGTGCTCGTCACTAATACTGTCTTTGCTGCTCTTGGAGTAGGTGAATAGTTCCTTTATGGGGCAGCTTGCTGATAAAATTACTTTCGTCTTTTGATCGTAGAAGGCATCTATCAGGGTAATGAATCTCCTTGCTGGAGACCGCATTTTAAGTAGATCAATTTGTGGAACGTCTCTTATAATGATAGTATGGAAGAACTGAGTTAAATGAAGGTAATCGTTAGCCCCCAAAGGGCGATCGCACAGCTCTTCAAAGGTACTGTCCAAAATCCCCCCACAGATTTTCCGAAAAGTAACATCCCTGCCCAAGATGACAAAAGTTTTACTTCTGACTATATCATTCTCTTTTGAACATAGGAACTTAAATATAGGTTCAATAGGATCAAGTTTGTGATCCTTCTTTACGAAATAATTAGTTTTATCTCCTACAAGTTTCTGTCTATAATCTATCCCAGAGTCTAAGTTGGCTACTGCACAGTGGCATTTTAAAACATCTATGAAAGGCAAAAAATGTGATCTTTGTAACCCATTTTTGTACAAATCCTCTGGAGGCCTGTTACTAGTTGCCACCATCACTAAACCATTATTAAACAGCTCTGTAAATAACCGCTTGAGAATCATAGCATCTGCTATGTCAGTTACTTGGAACTCATCAAAGCACAACAGCCAAGATTCCTGGACTATCATTTCAGCTATAGGAGGAATTGGGTCGAATGGTTTAGCTTTCCTTTCAGAAAAGTCTTGCACCACTTCCTGCTTCAGTTGGTGCATGCGATGGTGCACCTTAATCATGAATTCGTGGAAGTGAATTCTCTGTTTTCTCTCTACAGTACAGATGTCAAAAAATAAATCCATAAGCATGGTCTTACCTCCACCTACGGCTCCATAGATATACAACCCTTTAGGGGCTTTTTGCCTGTTTTTAGACAATAGCTTACTAAAGAAGGTCTTCTCCAAGGGCTGATAAGTTTTTACATCTTCATACACTCTTTGCAGTTGTTCCGCTACTGTGAGTTGCACTTTGTCTTTTTGCAATTTGCCGGCTGTGATTTTGTTTGTAAGTTCTCCCACTGGACCATCGCTGAGGGTTCTAGGGTTTATTTTTACGGCATAATATCTTTTCAGTGTACCATATGCTATTGGTCTCATAATAAAACGTTTCATGCTGGTATTTTGAGTTGTAAGGCAATAACATTATTAAAATTATTGACTAGACAGGTACAAGGGCTTCTGTAGCTGAGGAATTACTACATTTTAGCTTACGTAATAGTTTATTTAAATGTTTTATAAGCTATTTTTGAAGGAAAGGCGCGAGAAAATTCCCTTTATCGATTTATTCCCAATTTTTCATAGCTGACACTTGACATATGAAATAAGAGTAAAAAGAGTAGATACATTAACAACAGACCACGGTACTGAGAGTTGAGTGATTTCTAATTAGAAGATTTATATGAACATTTAAAAATATTTAAGAAAATGATTGTTCTCATAAAAATCCCTTTTAAAATATTCAAATCTTTCCAGTAATATATGTCCATTTGTTTCAAAATCTTTCATAGAAACAAACATCGTACTGAAAATCAGGTTTATTTTCCACTTTCTCATTCACAAATTATCTGGTCAACATAATATAACAAAATCAGTGATATCTGACGCTAAACAAAAATCTACTTTACGTTTAATTCAATAGATTTATTTTCTCCCAGAAATAGTTTAAATTTGCAATTTTTAGCGTTTATGTAGAAGTCGATACCATT
Source organism: Euwallacea similis (assembly GCF_039881205.1). Taxonomy (NCBI): domain Eukaryota; kingdom Metazoa; phylum Arthropoda; class Insecta; order Coleoptera; family Curculionidae; genus Euwallacea; species Euwallacea similis. The sequence continues at coordinate 5,235,269 of NC_089616.1, read as the reverse complement.
AAATGGAACCAATAAAATTACAAAAACGTAAATGCTAAAAATTGCAAAGTTATTCTACGTTGGTCAAATTGCTTAATCTAATATTAAACATGTAAATCAAGAATCGCCGCACAAATTTAATCCACAATGTCACTGGCTTGCTCCAAGACTGCGCCACTGTATGCCAAATCCCAATAATGCTCCACCCGGTGCTTCTTAAAGTGCTCCCGGGCCAATCTTTCTGTGGGACACACTTTAAACTTCACCTCTCCGAAATTCCTCTGCTTGGTAGTGCCCTGCCATACCAGCACACATTTATTCGGAACGTCGTTGCCGTCGGGGTCTTTTACCATATCTTCCTCCCATTTAATTCGGTTCATCATCAATCTTTTATACTTTTTCAACTGTTTAGTTCCACCTTCTACAACGACGACGCAACAATCCGGATATAAAACCACGCACCCGGTCATATAGAGCTGTTTCGCATTTGTTTCCACCTTGAATTTTTTGGCCGCCAATTCGTGAAGATGGAAAATCCGGAAAATGGCCACGTGGACACCTAGAGAAGTGTCTTCTTTCAGCTTTTTTATTTTTTTTTCGCGCTTTTGTTCGGCGGTTAGTTTACGAGCCGCATTTGCGTCTTCGTGCGCTTTTTGCCGTTTGGCCATTTGCTCTCTGAAAAGTTTATAATAATTAAGAGGAAATTGTGTCTCTCTACAAAATACTTTTACCTAACATGCGCCTCAATTTTAGTGGGGTCTTGAACGGCTTCAGTTCCGAGAGCTCTCATCAAATTCGAAATTCTGAGTTTTGGCTCAGGAGGCGGTTCTAACCCCAGTCGAATTTTTTCCTGTTCCTCCTTCCAAGTCTCTCTCCTTGTCTGCCTGCGCAGCTTCTTTCTCTCCTTTTTGGTTAAGAACACTGGCATGTAAACCGGCTTAATAGGGTCGGCTAAAAGACAAAAAAAATTGTCATTTTACTTATTTGAAAGCAGGATACAACTACAAACATGTGGTTGCACTTTAATCTTAAGAAACCTTATTAGTTTATGGTACTTACTAGGGCATCTCATTTGTGTAGGATGTTCCACTAAGTTGTTAATTGCATCTTTCTTTATATAAATTTTACCATCTGGTGTTAAAGTCTCCAAGTTATCTTCCAAAATGACAGAGTCCCACCATTCCATTTGCGGCACCTCGTCACTAGTACCTTCAGATTTTGCTATTAGGGCTAGTTTGGTCGCCGATGAGATTCCAGTTTTTTTCGCAATTTGGGATATTTCATTTTGTAGTTTTTCCAGTTGGGTCTAAAACAGATGTACTTTTTAATTTTTTTTTTTTGAACATCAAGGTAAACAACAAAAAAATTGTTGAGGAAAGACTTTAACATGCTTAAATTACATAAATAAGGAACCGACAACTATTAAAAACCAAAACAAAGATAACAATAATAGGAATAAAAATTCTCCTCTTTGAATTAATTTATTTACCTTCATCCTAAGCCTTTCAGCCAGTTGCTGAAACTTGCCAGGTTCATGAAACCGTAAAACTCTTTTAGTACGAAGAGCGGGTTTCAACCCGATTCTGGGATCAACGAAACGAGTCTCAGAATTATCTTCGTCTCGCTTCTCAGTTTTTTCCTTGTACTGATCTCGTTTCAGAGCTCTTAAATTTGCTTTTAGTGTGGGTTCTACAAGAGTAAGTTGTATCGCTTTACCTGATCTATCAATTGTCCGACCCTCCTCATCCAAAATGAGGGGTTGCGGTTTATTTGGGATGATGGGGATTTGGAGGGAACTGCCCAACAGGCCCGTTTGCAATTTACTCTGAATTTGGGCCTAAAAATAACAGTTTTTGTTAATCAAGCAGGAAATTTCGTGTAGTCTAATGAGAATAACAGTTTACTATTCAGGTGCCTCAAATGGATTTTTGTTTCTGACTTCATATGATATTAAGAATATTTTGTCAATGTAAATCAATCTAAGCCATTGTTTATGCAAGAAATTGTGTTTCCTGCACTTTTTAAAAGACATTTCTTGGATACAGGGTGATTAAATAAAAAATAATAACAATGGGCCTACAGGATAATAGGCCAATATATCTCTACTACTCATCACTATTTTGAAGATTCTAGCATTTTGCCAAGCAGTGGACTATTTACTAACTCAGTATTATATTAAGTATATTTCAATCAAAAAGTGTAACAAACTTGATATTTATTTGGTGCCTGGATAGTAGTCAATTACCTTAATAACTAAGATACTTGCTATGGCTCAAAAAAATGAACTTACCTGTAACTGAGCAATTTTTCTAGCCTTCTCCGCATCCCCTTTTTTCAATAAGCCAGTAGGAATACCATAAATGCTAGGTTGTGGAATTCTAATATTCCCAATGCTTATATTAGTTTTGCTTGGGGGTGGCAATGGATCCATTTTAAGGTTTCTAACAATTCCATCTTTTTCGGACAAATGCTTATCTTTTTCATGTCCTGATTGTGAATCTCTTCCTCTGTCCCTCTCTCTACTGCCATCGCGTTTACCTCTCTTTGAACCCTTATCTCGATCCCGATCTCTCTCATCATCATAGGAACGCTTTTTGGACTTACGAGAGATCTCAAAATCATCAATCAAACCCTGAATGCGATCAGCAATTTTCGTGGCCTTCTTGCTGTCCACGTAGGAGTCCAGCTTATCAGCAATTCTTCGACGATCATAACCGTTGTTAAGGCAATCTATTGCTACCCTGAGCACTGAGGTGTCACCATTGCCCAACGTTTTATATATGGCTTTCTCTATGTTTGGTTTCAGATCCTCGATTTCTCGACGAGACAAATAGGCCATATTTAAGCACTTTTATTACAATTTGATAGTTTTTAATACAGGAAAAAACCAGAATTTTTGTTCAAATTTATAGAAATTATTACAATACGACACAAACTGTAAATGATCACGAAGGGAGTGAAGGGCGAGGCGAAGGGATATTTCACTTTGACATTTATATGTCTATGTCAAATGACAATTTTCGTTTCATGGAGTAAAAAGTGTTTTCGTGATCAGATCACTCAGCTCTAAGTTAGGCCTAAAAGATAAAATCTTGATTATCACGTGGAAATAATTAAGTACGAAATTAATGAAGAAATAAACATTACTTAAAAGGTATAATAATTCTAAGGCCTCCATCTGGATTCAAAAAGACCTACAAAATATTATTTAATATAAGTCGGAGCAGTTTGAATAGTCCATTTCATCGAGACGGGACAATACCAATTGTTCTATTCTCACGCGTTAGGACAGGTTAGGTTTTTAACGAAAAAAGTAAACAAGCCGCCGTTATTAAATCCAGCAGCAGGTAGTTGATTTTAATAATAAATTTTTTCAATTAAAGTTTCGTAGTATTTATAGTTTATAAGAGTTTCTAACTGATATTTTTGTAAATTACTATATTTTCCCTACTTAAGACAAGTACTAAAAACTAAGCCTTTATAGTTTAACATTAAAACCTGTGATTTCGGAGATAAAATTTACATACATTTCATTTAATTCCAAATACCTCCAATTCCTAGTCCAATATGTAATAAGCCACAGTATAGTGATTAAACATTTATTCCCTGCTAAAATTTCTAGAATGGATTACGATTATCTGATGAAGTTTCTTGCTCTGGGTGACTCTGGAGTAGGCAAAACCAGCTTCTTGTACCAATATACTGATGGTACATTCAATTCCAGATTCATTTCAACCGTGGGTATCGATTTTCGTGAAAAACGACTGGTAAATCTTAACAATAACCTCATTTTGCAACCCTAAATAAAATCAATTTTCAGATATATCAGTCCAAAGGACGGAACTACAGAGTGCATTTGCAATTGTGGGACACTGCAGGGCAAGAAAGGTAACCCTTAATATTTTATAATAATTTTCATATTAAAGCTTAGGACTAAGTAGTGAGTAGCAGTTAGGACACATATTTTTAATAGGTTCCGCAGCCTAACAACCGCCTTTTATAGAGATGCTATGGGTTTTATACTTCTATTTGATTTAACTAATGAACAGTCCTTTCTAGAAATACGTAATTGGATAGAACAGCTCAGGGTATGAGTACCACTGATTTTTCTATTAATTTTGGCTTGTTTTCTAATTATTTTAGCACCAGCACTATATCGCCTTAATGCACCTTCATTTTTTGATAATGCTTTCTTGTTAAGTTATGATTTGCCACCTATTTTTTTTTATCTCTTTTAAAGCTTCAACATATGTAATAATGAATCACTTGTTAGGTTCATGCCTACTGTGATACACCAGACATAGTGCTATGTGGAAACAAGGCTGATTTGGAAGATCGACGGGTCATATCCGAATGGAGAGCAAGAGACTTTGCGGAACAAGCCGGGTATCAAATTTTACGTTTTTATGAATGAATAAATAAAAATACATATGTGTGCTCGTCAGGCTTCCTTATTTGGAAACTTCAGCAGCAACAGGCCAAAACGTGGCTCGCTCCATTGAAACTCTACTGGAAAGGGTGATGTTCCGCATGGAAACTGCAGTAGACACAGCTATGTTGCCAAATCGGCGCCGTAACTTCGACGAAGTGGATTTAAATGCCTCAACTTCTGCTCAAAAATGCCTTTGTTAAATGGTCTTCCAACTATGTATTATTGTGGATATCCAGGGTGATATTGGATAGTTAGTTTATACATGCTCGATAAAAATAAAGAATAGTTCCCTTGCGGTGGTTGTGGTATATAATCTGTAAGTCTTAGATCTGCCAAAGAGTCATTTCTGTGAATGTTCAGAGATTGTGTTAAGGGTATGAAAACACATTATTTAGGCGGCGAGGAAGGTAAATGCTTATATGACGTCTCTGTGGTAGAAATATATTACCAACAAAGTAAAGATTTTTTTTTGTATAAAAGTAAACCTACCTGTTACTATCTTCGTTTGCCCCTTTAAGGAGAGTAAGGAGCAAATGAAAAATAGATAAAATTCCCATATAAAAGAAGCAAATTCCTGTATGGGGGGCTATTATTGATGCTCTCTTTTAAATTCAAGTCTCTGCATTTTGCAGTTTTCTTGTAGATTGGCCAAAGATAATGTTGTTTTCTAGTTTACCAGGTGCGCAAATCAAACAACACGTTCGTAATCCACACTTTATTAAACAAAAAAAAACGTATCACACTAGAGTATTTTAAGTATTAAACATTCTAAACATTTTGCGTAATAATGGAAAGAACAGCGAAGAGTGTGCAGTAAATCTAACATTGTTCCGTTTGCTATAATATACGCACAATCTTTAAGTCTAAAACATTTAATTATTACTTTAACACCGTGTCTGCATAATCAAAATATAACATGCTTTTTTCAGATAACACATTATAGCCCCATCTACCGTTATTGCACATGATGAGGAACCTTCTTTGGCTTCAAAAAATAAATAGGAAAAAATGGAGATATGGGAAGAACAACTGCAACTTTTTCCTCATTGTTAATTGACTGAAATGTTCAGAAAAAGTTGCTTTCATCGAAATGGAAGATTAATAAGCAGGTATAAAATATTGAGCAATAAATCTACCAGGTGTGTCTATCACACCTCCTACTTACCGTTTTAAAATAAGCTATTTAATATTACGTCTGTGAGATATGAGTCGGGTCAAAGTTAGTAAATACAACATCGATAAGTAAGTAAGAGCGCGTGCATCTAAAGGCTAAAATACGATAAGTCGTGTTGTGAACCACTTAAGCAAAGCTTTGCAGCTATTGGAGTAATATGTAATAATTCAGTTTCAGCTACATTCCGTAGCTTAAAAAGTAACTACAAATATATATATGTATGTATATATATATAAGCTCTTATTCTTGAAAAATAAGCATTTTTACCCTGAAAATTTAGTTGCCAAAGTGTTTGTCGTATATACAGAGAGAGCTCATTTTTTAGAATATCGTGGTTTTTGGCAACTCAATTTATGCGCTGCCGCGATTCAACAGCGATAAAAGAGGAATAGTCTCGTAAAATCAATACTGCGTCATTTGCATAAATAGTAAAAACAACATCTTTCAAAATAATCTACGATATTTGTCTAATATATGTTAATAAGACCCTGTATTCGAAAGGCTTTAAACGATATTATTACTTCTTTATGATTGTGTTTATAATTATTTGTTTCATGATGGGGTGGGGGTCAGGGCGTTAGTAATCTTCCTTTTATTTACATTAATACATTTTTGTCGTTAGTATTTTCAAGGTATCATTGCAAAAATATTTTTATGGTCATCAGTCCACGTATAAACGAGTCATTAATTTCTTCTACTACATAATACTTACTTACATAGAAATAATTACGTAATCACCATGTATACTCATATATAGTGTGTAACATATCATTATTGGGATATTTTAGAGAAAACTATGCACTGCAAGATAACAAAAAGTGCTAACAAACCTATGGTCGAAACCGCATCACTTTCGCTATACAGGGTGGCAAAGTTTCACATTTGCAAACGTCTTAATATAAAATGTCAAAAATCAAAACAAAATTATTAAAATAGCTGAATTTCAGCCATGGCATTCTAGATTACCGACCGGAATATGTATTCTTAATTTGCATCGACAGACATTAAGATATGAAATATTGCAAGAAACCAAAAAGCTGAAAAATTGGAGAAAGAATTTAAATTTGATATCAGAATTCATACAGGGTGTTCCAAAGAAGATTCAAAGCATAAAATAGCGCATGACCAAAAAAACCTAACACCCTGTATATAGCTATCGACGATTTTCACATTTTATCGTAGAAGGCGTTAACGCGTTGAATGCGCATGACGTTCCGGTGAGTCATTTCGTACCTTAGAGCGGCGCGCGTGACGCACTGGTACGTCGACTGTTGTAAAAATCTCGTCAGTTTTACCAGAGCATTCGTTGCATGATGTTGGATTAATACCAGCATTTTTAGCAACGGTCTTGACATCTATATTCAACGCAGTCCCGCGATTCCAAGCTTTAGAAACGAAAAACAAGGTATGCTTTCAAATATTTGAAAAATGGATAAAGTTGGTCCTGGCATTCGAAAGTGAAAGACAATTATCAATTGACAAATCATTAACTGGTGAAGAGCTTATTCGTATTTTAGAGGAATTGGACGTGTCTGATATAGAAATTGATAGTGACAGCGATGCATACGTTCCGCATGAAGATGAATCGCCTTTTTTTGAAGATGAAGATGAAATTTTCTTTTTTTCGATAGTTTAGCTAGAACGAATAACTCGCTTATTTTATATTTTCAAACGCAGATCTATATAGTTTAGTTAATAATCCAAACCATACAATTAATGATTCTCCCGATTGGTCCGAAACCCAAACATAAATGAAAGACGCACCATTCAAAAAGCTTTCAGGTTTGTTTAAATTCGGTAGATGGCACAGAATATATATCTAACTTTTTGAAAAATCATTTGTGCTCATATTAGTGCTATATAATTATAGATGAATAATAGTGATCTTCAAGCAGTCTTCTTCTATGAGTTTGAACGACGCGGTAATGCGGCTGCAACCACTCGAAACATCAGCTCTGCATTTGAAGAGGACTCAATGAAGGAACACAAAATACATTATTGGTTAAAAAAATTTTAAGCTGGTAAGACAAACCTCGATAAAGACCGTGGACGACTGGAGCTTGCAATTAATAATGACCTGTTAAAGGTTCTCATGGAAGGGGATCCACGTACAATTCGAGCGTTCGTAGAAGAACTGGATGTTTCAATCAGAACAGTTTTCAATTATTTGCGACACGTCGGCAAGTCGAAAAAGCTCGATAAGCTTCATAATATTTCCCAAAGAAAACTTGCACCAGAAAAAGGTTATGGTGACTGGTGGTCTGCAATTGGTTTCATCCATCACAGTTTTCTGAATCGCAGCGAAACGATTACGGCAACCGTCAACAAATCGTCTAAATGCGTCAGAAATTCAATGCTAGAAAAGTTGAATGAATTGGGCTACGAGACTTTGCCTCATCCACTATACTCGCCAGACTTCTCACCTACTGACTACTAACTTTTTGTGCGAGAAGTGTTTTAGACGCCGCGATGATGTTGAAACGGCCTTTGACGACTTTATCGCCTTCAGAACTGTGGAATTTTATGCAACCGGAATAAATGGACTTGTTTCTCATTGGCAAAAATGTGTTGTATCCAATGGATTTTAATACAATTCATAAAAGTTTGTTTGAATTAAAATATGTGCATTTAAAAAAAGATAAAAATCTACAACTTTATTTTGAGAACTTAATAATTCGTTTTTCCTATACAATAAATACTCCAAAAAGTGTTTATCATACTATGATTTCCGTTTGGCAGTTATAGAAGAAATGCTTCCAGAAGAAGTAGCTGCTGTAAGATATCTAACGTTCAAAGAATCAATTCATAACCACGTTCCTTACAAAATTCAATTTCGTGGAGGTAAAGGGAATAAAATAATGCGAAAAAATACAAAATTTGTTGCAATAACGGAATCAGGAAATATTTCGCTTATCACTGCACATCATGTTCTGATGCACCGAGTTTATGTATTGGAAAATATTTTGATGAGTGACATAAATTCAAATATCTTTTTTCCTACTATTAGGATGGACCAAAAGTTCGTGCGTTTTCAGTGTTGTTGCAGTTTGTGCAATTTTATGAAGTCAATAACATTATTTTATAGGCAAATGTTATACAGGCATCACCAGTTCAAGTGGAAACAGGAATTGTGCAAGTGGGAGAAGGACCGCGTAAGGTTTAATATGTTTCCAACAAAGACCAACAAGAAGTGGGCGGAGTCAGTCCGCTTGATGTTTCCACTTCGATGTTTAGATCAGTATTGAGTTCCCTGCGTTCACGGTGATGGAATTTTTTTAAAATATTAGAGCAAAAAACAGCAATGAAATAAATAAATAAATAAATAAAAATGATTAATTAACCCCTTGAGGCCCTGTGTGCAAAATTATGTACATTTATTTTCAATATATTCTTTGAGCACAAAATAAAAATGTCTTACGCTCATACTGAAACAGCATAATTCTGAACATATTATGTTTAACGTGGAGTAATAGGAAGTATCATCTTTGAAAAATTATGGAATATACAAAGTTAGTCGCCTTTAGTTGCCGCCATGTCGAGACGTGTACAAGGTAAGTGCTGCACACATCTTTGTTAATCCTTGAAGTATTAGAGAAATACTTTCCTTTTTCTAAAACTATGTCTCAGATAAATGATAAGACATGACAAATGTTCGCGAATTTCTGAAATTTTATTAAGTTTGAGGATACATCTGAAGGGCTGTCTGCTCCATATGCATAATTATGTGCCTAATTGGTTTCAACGTTAACTTTTTTTTAGGCAAAGAATACGACCCTGAGAGTGAAGAAGGTATTTCTATTCTTCTCGATATGCTCGAAAATAGTTCAGATTTGAAAATTTTAGTCGATTTAATTATATCAACATTCATATGATTTTTAAATGCACTACCTGTATATTTGTTACAAATGCGAGAAATGTATGGTTATTTTTTTAAAATGTTCGTTTATAAGAATTATTTACACGATTTTAAATATTTGCCTGGAAAAAAGTATAGAAACTATTATATTTTTTATTAAAATACAGAATTTATATTTTCAATAATATCGTTCAGTATGGTGTATCACAGTAAGCAACAATAGCCACAATATGCCAAGAACGCGTTATTTTTTCTCTAAATTAAATAAAAAAATAGTAGACTTATGTAAAAGTGGAAAAAAGCAAATTGAGATCGAGAGATTACTACATATTAGCAAAGGAGCTGTTTGAAAAATTTTTATCACAGTATCGGACTCGTGGTGGTGTAGAAGTTGCTAGTAAAACAGAATGGTCCAGAGGAACCTGAGCGCGTATCGACAAATTAATTAAAAGGATATCTCAACCGACCCTCGAAAAACACCAAAACAAATCAATGAAGACATTTCGGAACAATTTGGTGTCCAAGCAACGTCAAGGGCAATAAGGAACCGTTTGATTGACACTGGACTAAACGGCAGAATTGTCGTTAAAAAACCTCTCCTTTCCAAGAAAGATAGGAAGGCTCAGTTGGAATTTGCTAGAGCTCATTTGTCGTGGACAAGTCAACAATGAAATACCGTTCTGTGGAGTGACGAAAGTGAATTTAAACTTTTTGGTTCGGACGGAAAATGTTATGTGCGTCGACCAATACACAAACGATACTATTTTAAGTACCAAATTCCGACTATCAAACATGGAGGTGGCAATTGCATGGTCTGAGGTTGCTTTTCAAGGTTTGAAATTGGGCCAGTAGTTCAAGTAGATAAAAAAAATGGATAGATTTCAGTAAAGGGACATTTTGAAAAACACAATGCTCCCATTTGCTGAAGAAGAAATGCCTCTGCACTGGAAATTTTAGACAGGACAACGGTCCGAAGCATAGATCGAAATTGGTAAAGGAGTCGTTTTTCGAAAGAATGTTATTCTACTTGAATTGCCCTCTCAATCTCCAGATCTTAACCCCATAGAACACCTCTGGGAGATTCTAGATCGTCGTATTTGCAATAAAAATGTTAAAAACAAAGATTGAAGAATTGTCTACTACACTAAAAAATGAATGGAATCAAATTCCTCTAGAGACGCTCAGAATTAATTGTTACAGAATGGTTATTTAGAAGATATGATTTTTAAAAATTGAATAGTTATCTAAATTAATAATAAATTCCATAGAATTAGCTATATATTAGTCCAATAAAAGATTGTTTTATTCTCACTAGAAAGTTTTTATTTGACTTTTAAAGTGGATACTTTAATATGGAGAACCCTGTAATAGTAAAAATTTTCAAATGGTGGGAAATCTGGTAACACTGGACTGACTCCACTTATATCAGCCGCAACCCACGTCGTTGGTATTTGTTGGAGGCACATTAAACCTTACGCGGTCTTTCTCCCACTTCCAAAATCTTTCTTTTTCCTCTTGAACTGGTGATACTTGTATATTATTTTGTAGCTTTTGAAAAACTCTTTCATATTTACTTATTAGTTACAATTAATTGTTTCGTTTTAGTAAAATTATAGAAAATTTTGAAATTCGAATTCTTTTACGTCATTACTGAAATAGAGCCAGTGAAGCAGCATAAAACATATGAGAACTGGAAAGAGAAGAGGTCGTTTCAGTTCGAGCTGCATAAAAATGGTTCAAGGTCAGTGAAGGGCACGCGGACCTCAGAGATGGGCCATGCTCGGGTCGTTCTATGACGATGAATACTGAAACCATCTGTGAAACCACTGAAGCCAATCTATACTCGCAGAATGTCGGCTGAATTCAATATTACACAAACATCAATCGTTCGTTATTTTACCACTATTGGAAAGATCAACAGATGCTATCGTGAAGTTACACATGATTTAACAGAAAATAGAGTTCAAAATCGTGTAGACGCATGCAGTAAATTGTTGAAAAATTCGCGTGACAACCGTTTTATCTGTCGAATTGTAACTAGCGATGAGAAATGGGTTTACTTCTGCAATCCAGACAAGCAAAATCACTGGCTGAATCCTGGACAAATGGCGGAACTGGTAGTCAAACGAGACCGTTTTTCCAAAAAGACTTTAGGGTGTCTTAAGTGTGACTTAGGGTGTCTGGTGAAATTTTGGAGGTGTGAGCTTGTAAACAATCGTACCATCAACGGAGACTTCTATTGTGCTCAGTTCGATCAAATGTGCGCAGAGTTGAGCCGAAAATACCCAGCAATTGTTAATTGAAAGCGAGTACTTCTGCAAAAAGACAACGCCAAACCGTAGTCAGAAAACCAAGGAAAAGATCAAAGAACTCGACGTAATTGAACGTCTACCACATCCATCATACAGTCCCGACCTTGTGCCATCAGACTGTCATCTTTATGGTTCAATGGCACATTTTCTGCACGGTCGTAGCTTTAATAACTTCGACAAAATCAAAGCAGGGCGTTGCGAGTTTTTTAATTTTAAGGACAAGGAATGGTACCAGCATGGAATTAAGCGACTCGCCGATAGATAGCTTGGGACAATAGAATCAAATGGTCTTTACTTTGATACTTGATAATGATTTGTTGTAAAATTTACTTTGGAAATATAGCAATACTTAAAAAAAAACGCGCAGAAGTTTGGTTCATCCTAATATTATTTATGTTTTGTTGTTCTTCTTATTGCATTTTAGATATGCATTTTTTTTACGCTACTTAGGACTTCTGTGTTTAGTTGACTGTATGCTTTTTTTGGTTCTATTTATTACTTATCATACCTTTTTGTTTGTTTATTTCCTATTCAAAACTATTATTTGTTCGATTTATTGGTTATTCTAAAGTTATTCAAAACCAAGAGTTAGTAGATGTAAATGAAGGAAAACGCGTCATTAGCGACTGATACGAAATATACACCGTTGCGATAGGGTTGGATTATAGTTGCAGGTACATCATATCATTTTTATCGAAAATGTGTACTGAAAGTTTGTGGTTAGTTTAATTACAGTTTAAATATTTTGTGATCGTAGTGTTTTTTCGCATTTCGGGACATAGACTTGTCTATTTTGAATATACTCTTTTGGTATTTTATAATCTTTCCTTTCCGGGTTTATACGTAATCGTTTTTAGATTTTTAGATACTGGTTATCCGTTGTACTATTTTCGCTTTCGAAACATATCAGAATGTCTGACACCGTTAAAATGTCCAGCAGTACAGATACCGCAGATGAACCTATGCTCATCAACTTATCTTCACCTAAAAAAAGATTTTAAAAATTCCATTTTGATACAAAAACTAAAGCGTTAATTTTAAACATATATAAATCTGATATTCAAGATAATCCCATTTTGGTAGTCGATGAGGCTGTGCAAAAGATAGCAAATAAAACAGAAGTTTGTAGCTGCAGTGTCCATAGGATAATCAAAGAGTACAAGGAGAAACATGAATTTTTGGCTCCTAAAGCAAACCAAAATCGTAAACATGTTATCGATTTAGTTGACGAATTTGACAAAAATGCTATAAGGAGAAAAGTTCATGACTAGAAGCGATTTTAGAAGTGAATTGCCGACCACTGATAAGGTGCTTAAAAGCGTAAATGAAGATCTCGATTTGCCTAATTTTAAAACAACCACATTTTATAAGTTACTAAATACATTACATTTTAATTATGAAAAACAGGGTAGAAAGAGCATGTTGATTGAAAAGGATGAAATGGTAATATGGAGGAGGGATTATTTAAGAAAAATAAAAGCGTACCGAAATGAACACCAAAAAATTATTACCTGAACGAGACCTGAATCGATGCTGAGCACACCAAATCAAAAGTTTGGGTTGATAATTCTATGTCAATGTCCAGAGAAGCACTTTTAGAGGGTCTTTAAACAGGATTAAAAAATCCGGCAGGTACATACATATTCGTTTTCATATATGCAATAACAATAATCAAATTTTATTATGGTAAATTTTGTAAAAATAACATAAGGAAAATGTTTTAAGAAAACATTTTTGTAAAATTTTTGGGAAAAGGAAAAGAATTAATTATCTGTCATATTGGAAATGATGATGGATTTGTTCCTAATGGCTTATGGGCATTTAAATCGAAAAAGACAGGAGACTACCACGAAGAAATGGACGGAAACTCCTTTGAAAAATGGTTCGATAAAAAAATTTCCTCACCTCCAGGAAAATAGCGTCATAGTATTAGATAACGCCTCATATAATTTTAGAAAATTAGAAAAAATCCCTACAGAAAATCTGAAATACAACAATGGCTGCGATCTAAACATATCAATTTTGAGGAGGTGGACTTAATAAGGTGGAACCTCTATTAATAGTTAATGAACATAAAGGAAAATATAACAAATATGTGGTGGACGAAATGGCCAAGGCTCAAAATAAAACAGTGTTGAGACCCCCACCTTACCACTGTGAGCTTAACCCGATAGAACTTATATGGGCGAATGTTAAGAATTTTGTAGCCGACCATAACAAAACATTTAAATTTGCCGATATGAAGACCATTTTTACTGACGCTGTAAAAAATATTACTGCCGATAAATGGCAAAGATATGTAAACCATGTGAAGGAAAAAGTAGAAACCAAAATGCGGAAATTAGACAATATAACGAAGAATCGAGTTGAACCGCTGATAATAAATGTTGATAGTGACACGCCTGGTGCAAACAATGAAATTTAAACATATACATGTGTATTTCATTTTCAGTAACATGAAATATATCCTACAATAAAATATAATTTTCTACATTTTCAAAAACTAGTAGATACCTATCTATCAATGAAATATATAGGGTGTCCCTAAAGTCGAGGTCAATCGTTCGGAAGGTGAATGGGGAACCAAAAACAAGAGAAAAGGTTCATATAAACATAGGTCCAATTGTCCTTTGTTTTCGAGATAGAGTGTTGAAATTTAAGAAAAAAAACTTTCATTAATTAATTTTCAAACGGTTTAAGGTTTTTAAATCAAATTTTATACATGAGTTTGGTATATTGGTAGGTATAATCCAAAAAATTAGCAGCTTTAATCATTCACCAGTGACGGAGGTATGGGTGTCATGTGTCCTTAGTAATAAAAAGTTGTAACACTCAGTATAATATGTCATTTAAAGTAGTCCATCATATGTGCCAATGTATCCTGCAAATTTTTTGTCTCTTCTTAATTTGTCGTATTTCGAGTAGTTTAGCCAAAAAGGCTTTGATTAAAGGCATTTTTATGTTAGAATTTGAAATTGCTTTTTTTCGATGTTTTTTTTGCAGAAATTCAAACTTAAGATAGTTTTTATTCAAGACACAATTAAAGTCACATAACAGTTGTGGTCTACTTTAGCACTATCCAAGATGCACCGCATCTCTCGAATGCTTACTTTATACCTAAGCACTTCTTCGAGTTTTCGTGTTATCGTACAAGCTTTGTTTTGATTTTTTGCTTTGTTCAACTAACGAAGTAAACACATCGAAATTAGTGAGCATTTGTTAGTGTGTTTTTCAGCCATATCAATTTATTTGTATGTAGTAATGGATCGTTTAACCGTTAACGAATTAGTCAACATGCATTTAATGTATGGGCTCGCTCAAGAGAATGCTACAAAAGCAAAAAGGTTGTATATGGAAAAATTTCCTCGGCGGTAGGCACCAAATTAACGATTTTTTGAAAATCTTGACCAAATGTTGCGACAAACGAGACAGTTAATACAACATCGAAGAGAGGGTGGGTAGGCCTCGAATTAACGCTAACACGGAAGAAAGAATTTTGAACGCATTCCAGTTAGACCCTTCTGCTAGTATCAGAAACATCTCAGGAGTGTTGGACCAACCAAGAACTACAATATGGAAATCTCTTAACAGAAATTCTATGTATCCCTATCATGTACAACGTGTCCAAAGACTGACCGAAAACGATATGGTTCACATCTCAATTTCTGTCAATGGTTCGTAAGCAAATTGGCACGAATGCCTACTTTCAGTGAAATAATTTTGTTTACTGATGAAGCAGCATGCGATAGAGACGGTATTACGAATTTTCATAATACACATGAATGGATGGAAACTAACCCCCACACATTTTAAAAAAAAGCACCAACAACAGTTCAGTTGTTCAGTTTGAGGAGAAATCATTAACAATTTACTTGTTGGGCTACATTTTTTTGAAAATAGATTAAATGACGAAATATAAGTTGAAATCCTTAGAGATAGATTAGATGTACTACTTGAAAACGTTCCTTTGAACATTCGAGTTAATACGTGGTTCATGTACGATGGTGCAATTTTTGCAAAAAAATCGAAGGAAAAGCAATTTCAAATTCTGACATAAAAATGGCATTAATCAAGTCCTTTTTAGCTAAAGTACTCGAAATACAACAAATTAAGAAGAGAAAAAAAAATTGCGGAATACATTGGCACACATGATGGACTACTTTAAACGAAATATTATACTAAGTGTTACAACTTTTTACTACTAAGAAGGACACATGACACCCCTACCTCTGTCACTGGTGAATGATTAAAGCCGCAATTTTTTTGGATTATACCTACCAATATACTAAACTCATGTGCAAAATTTGGTAAAAAAATCTCAAACTGTTTGAAAATTAAATAATAAAAGTTTTTTTCTTAAATTTCAGCACCCTGTATCTCAAAAACAAAGGATATTTGGGCCTATGTTTATATGAACTTTTTTCTTGTTTTTTGGGGGGGGGGGGGCCATTCGCCCCCGATCGATCGACCTCGACTTTAGGGACACCCTATATATGGAAAAAATACCATCTCTTAGTGCGGTCCTGGTTACAACTCACGTGCATTTATTTACTTCTACAGACTCTTGGTTTTGAATAGACTATAGTATATAAAGAATGTTTGACGCACCTGTACATCGCAGCGCAAATCATATTGACCAATTGCCCGTATTTTAAATGTATTGTTCTACTTAAATTATACGTATACCATATTGATTCCCCATTCTAATGAGAGCGATAATGCATGTTGCTTAAATTGCATCTTATCTAATATAAAAGCAGACAATGCTTCACCGTATTATTGTTGTTTTCAACCATCCGTTATAGCAATAAGTCTCCGATATGTAATTTTTATTTTAAAATAAAGTTTTTTATAACTTTATTGAGATTAGAAATATAACTCGCACACTAAATGAAATCCTTACAGCAGCGAGCATGAAACACTTGTGCGTTATTCCATTAAACTGCCGGAATCTATAATTTTCCATTAAGTTTTGAGATACAAATTTCGTATATCTCATATTTAAAATAGGAGGAATGATTCAAATATCCAGCGCGAAAATTGAATGTTCTGATTGGCTAAATTCAAATTCGATTTACACAATATCACTGATAAATGTCAAGCGCCAATACCGTTGAAATTTTAGTTAAACAGCTAAATAATCGTTTTATTACGTTCGATAGATCGATTTTCATCACGGTTTTTTAGTGTTTTTTGTGATTTATTGTTATTACAATCGGAAAAATATTTGTTTTTAAACTGGTCTGGCTATGGATGCAATTCCACATACGAGTGTAAGTGCGGGTCAAGCTCCTCTTTCGCCATCCAAGAAGTGCAAGCTTTTGGGGTATTTAAGCGTAACGGAAAATTAAAGTATTGTTAATACGTTGAAGATAATAAATATATAATCCAAATTTAGGAATTACTGCTGTGGCTTCATATGGAGCTGGTACATTAGGTAGATTAAGAATATTTTAATTTATGTGTTTTCTGAAATAATACGAGGGCCGTTTGATAAGTCAGTGACTTTTTGAATTTCCCGCGTAATAACTTTAAATGCAACACTACTCCCGTCAACTGTCATCTGTTAGTAGACTACTGTCAAATTTTGAGCAAGTTACGTCATTTAATTTGTGTTTAACAGCCACTGACGATCTCGTGAATTTCGACGAAAATAGAAAAAAGTGAATTTCGTGTGCTGATCAAGCATTATTTTTACATTATAAAAAAACCATCATCGAAACCAAGGAAAGGCTTGATAAATACTATGGGGACTCTGCACCATTAATTTCAATGGTTAAGAAGTCATTAACTGAGTTTCGTTGTGGTCGTACCAGCACAAGTGACACAGAACATTCAGATCGTCCAAACACCAGAAATTGTCGATAAAATCCATGGAACAATATTGGGCAATCGGAGAATAAAAATACGTGAAGAGGCTGAGGTTGTAGGAATCTCAACTGAGCGGGTACATCACATTTCACATTCATATTCACATAAACATGTGGATATGAAAAAGCTATCCGCGAGATGGGTGCCGCGCTTCCGTGTGACCATTTCAAAAGAGTGTTTAGCGATGTTCAGCCGCAATTCGAACGAGTTTTTACGCCTTTTCCTAACCGTTAACGAAACGTGTATCAATCGCAACACATCAGAGACCAAGGAACAATCGAACCAGTGGGTTTCTCCAGGTGAACGTGCACCAAAGAAGGCCAAGATGGGTCTGTCGGTCAACAAGGTGATGACCCCAGTTTTTTTGGGAAGCAGGCGGTGTCATTAACATCGATTACCTTCAAAAGGGTAAAACGATCATTGGTGAATATTATTTAGAGCTTTTGGACAGATTTGATATTGAATTGAAGCAAAAACGACCGCATTTGGCGAAAAAAAGCGATATTCCATCAAAACAATGCACGAGTGCACACGTGCGTAGTCGCCATGACAAAAATCTATAGATTAGGCTACGGACTGCTAATCCACTCAGCATATTCTCCAGATTTAGCCCCCTGCGACTATTTCATGTTTCCAAACCTGAAGAAATGGCTGGGCGGTAAGAGATTTGGGTCGAATGAAGAGGTCATCACTGAAACAAGCGCCTATTTTGAGAACCTTGATAAAACCTATTATCTGGAAAGGATAAAGAAATTGGAAAAACG
Organism: Euwallacea similis; assembly: GCF_039881205.1. Lineage (NCBI taxonomy): Eukaryota > Metazoa > Arthropoda > Insecta > Coleoptera > Curculionidae > Euwallacea > Euwallacea similis. Next base: position 5,216,881 of record NC_089616.1, on the reverse strand, counting down.
CTATGTATCGAGCTAAAAGGAGACTATGTTGAGAAATAAAACGTTTGTTGACCCGAAAAAATATCTTTCATTCAAAAAGTTACTCATTTATCACACGGCCCTCGTATTTCAAAGGAGAGGCAAAATCTACAGTATTTCGGGTACGACAAGAACATTTCCAAACAAGAAAACTTTCAGAGCCTGGAAAAGCCCCCAGACGAAAATCTTTGATTGCCACATTTGATGATAGCATCAAATTTGGAGTACATAAAATAGTATATGACTTTTTCTACAACAATGGGATACCCATATGGAATAAAATTTTGAATGAGATTAAAAATGGTCCAGATTTGCTACAAATGAGTCGTTGAACTTTATATAAATTAATGGAACAACTAAATTTTAAGTAAGTCTATATACGGTTATTATTTTTTATGTGGTTGCCTTTAAAATATTTAAAAACCTACACAAATCTACGATCGAAAAAGCATATCAAATATAAATAATAGATACCTACATATATGTATATATACAACTTTAAAAATTAAAAAATCAACGGAACTAGGCAACCATTTGAAACAAGTACATGTTTTTGAAAACTAAGAATTGATTATTAACTTTTATCTTTGTACATTTTATTGTTTCAAAATGTATCATTTTATATTTACAGATTTTTAAAAAGATCTAGAAGTATGTTAATAAAGAAGCAAGACATTGTTACACGGAGACGAAATTACTTGAAAAGAATAAAAGTGTTTCGAGAACAAGGAAGGCCAATTTTTTATCTAGATGAAACATGAGTCAATGAAGGACATACAAAAGCTAAGGTGTAAGTAGAAAATTCAGTGACAAGTAAACGCAAAACATTTAACGATGAATTGACAACAAGTTTTAAAAACTTTCCTAGAAAAGGAAGGTGTTTAATAATATTTGCATATTGGTTCCGAAAATCGATTTTTAAATGATGGATTATTAGTATTTTAAGGCAAAAAAAACTGTAGATTATCATGATGAAATGAATCGTACTGTTCTTGAAGAGTGGTTTGAGAATATGGTGCTAAAATCTCCGGATAATGCAATAATTCTAACGGATAGTGCTCCATATCGTAGTCGTAGATCTGAGAAAATTCCCACTTCTCCTTCAAAAAAAGCAGAAATGCAGGACTGGTTACGCTCAAAAAATATAGACGTTCTAGAAGGCTCCGTTAGAGTGGAACTATTAACAATAATTCGTTCTCACAACGACGTTTATACAAAATATGTCACAGATGAAATTGCCGAACAGAATTTTAAAACAGTATTACGATTACCTTCTTATCATTGTGAATTGAACCCAATTGAATTAGTTTGGGCACAAATGAAAAATGAGGATGCTAACAAAAACACTACATTTCAATTTAATGATGTCAGAAACTTATTGGAAAATGTAATTAAAAATGTTACCTTGGGAAAATTGAAAAATTGTGAGAAACACATTGTTGAGGAAGTGAAGCAAATGAGAACCTTGGATGGGCTGATAGACACTGTTGTGGAACCTTTGATAATATCCCTACAAAGTGAAAGTGATACGAGTGACTAAGATTCGTATTTAGATAATTAAAAGACACAGATAAACCGCTACGAATTGATTTTTAATTGAGTATTATTTAATAATGGCGAAAACATAATTTCAATAACTGCCCTATGAAAGTAATTTTCGTTTGATTTTCCTGCCTTACTAAATGTAATCACATAAAAATATAACGTAAACCGAAAATAGCCCTGAACGGCAAGAACATAAAATTAAATATTGTATTAAAGATCTGTCCATCTCAATTTGTCTGGATATGTGGATATACGGAGTTTTGGTAGAAATATTTAGAAATACCTATAGACCACCGCAAAGATTTTATATGCAGCTCTAGAAAGTTTCCTAGTGTAAATCAGTCTTCACCTCTCACTCCTTCTATTAAAAAAATGAACTATAGCATTAAAAATGTAACTAATTCAACCATAAAAAATCTATTCGCTCCGTTCGTTGGGTCACACAATGGTTGTACGCATTCAACGTGTTAAAGAAAATTGGTATACGAAATCTAAAAAAATTAACTTAAGGCATACGTAAGACAAACGCGAAATATGAGACAAAAAAAGTGAAACTTTCCATCCTGTATGTCGAGCATGGTACGTATTTGACTATGAATCTATCAGCATTTTTAAATTATTTTGCAGAGCACTACCGCCCCCAGGAATATCTCCATAAGGATGTGTTACACTCTGTAGATTTAATAATAATAATATTGCACTCTAAATATGGTCTATTTACTAATGGTTTTTTAATATACAATCGGAAAAAAGTTCAAGAATTTTAGGCATCGTTAGCCGGCAAATAAGGTAAGTCATTTCCCGTAAGTGACGAGGCGATGCGAGCGGCAAAAACAAAACAAGCATCGATTTTATTTCCACAATCCCTGCCATTTATATGTAATAAATAAAAAAGTGAAATTATTCACTGAAAAGTCGCATTCAAACTTAAATTTTGTGCATTTTCTTTGAGGAACAATTGTTAACTATTTATACTCGATTTTCAAGATTCTTAAGTTCTTCCATTAACTGTGTGGGGAATAACTAATTAATCAACCTCTCATGTTGAAATTCACCACGTTAAATCTTCAACTTCTTTCCATGCTTAATACGGTGTTGCCCTAGTCTGCACCATTCAAAGAGCTCTTTTGCTGGATTTTACTCATCGCCTGTATATCTTATTAGCACATCACGAAATCACCTACCGAATTACGATTTCGACGACATATATAGCATTCTAAAACAACACAAAATAATGTTGTAACAATGTAACAACGATGCGCTTCGAACGCGTCTACAGCCAAGCGAATATCAACTGCCTGCTTGCACAACACGACGCCTATAAGAGCCCTATAACTGCTACTGCTTTGCTCTCAAAAACTCTATTATGTTATGTATGGTCGAAATGTTTATAACTCTACATTTCATGTGCGGATGAGCTATTCGAGTGCTATTAGTAATAGTAAAGTCGATTGTCCCTAATTATAGTCCAAGTCAGTAAGGGAGAAGAAAGGTCCTAATTTTAGCACTGTAAATTAGGACCTAATTTCTTGTACACGTTAAGCCTAAACATTGACAAAGACAGGGTATCCTGATCTAGGTTAAACGAGCTTGAATGGGGACACCCTGCCCGATTTAAAATTACCCTACAGAAGAGAAATCCAAATTAGAATTTTTGGTCCACTAAATTACTATCAAATTAGTAATAATGTCTTTTTATATCGCGCGAAGTGTTATACAGGGTTAATTAATTTTGAACTAGAATGACTAGATGATTCTCTACGAGAAGAATATCACTAACGATGCATTTTACCTAATATAAGGTTAAAAAGTTAATAGACACAACAGAGCTTTTTAAAAAATGGGAAGTGTAGTCTAGAACATTCGACCGATCCCATGTTTTCCAAAGACCTCGTATAATAAGGTACGTCTCATTATGTTAAGTATGGGATGGAAGTCCATTATTATGGCAGGAGCAAATCTAGAGACTTGCACTCCAAGAATAGTTCGGTTTTGACTGGGTATTTGCTTGTATAGTTGGGTTAATAACAATATTGGAAGATTTAGGTGAAATCGCAGTTTAATTAGGACACCTGACAAAAGGCTAAAATCAAAGAAAAGCAAGGGAACAAGTCAGCCATTTTGCCGCATGTCCGAATTGGTCAACATGGCCGTAATAGCGTCATTTACCATTTTCAATACGGTTGTTATGACGTTAGAAGAAACGCCAACTTAACGTAAAATGACAGCATTGTTTCAAAACTTCAAGCTGACACCTAAATAAGCTTCATGAAATGGCTCACTATTCAACATGGCCAATAACAACGTCACCTGTCGTTGTCGACTACTCAAATGGCGGCTTGTTTTGAAGTATCAATATGGCGTCCTAAGGTGATTTCACCGTTTGCAAAGCGGAAACAAGGATTATTTACAGGAGATTATTCCCGTAAGATGAAGTGACGTGAGCACGAGGTCCTCTATAGGAGCACAAAACCGTGTTAGAACGCTACCATTTAGGCATTGATTATTTTTTATTTACATGTTGAACTTTCTGTTTTTTTTTTCAAGTAACAAGGAAGAAAAAATTTGGCACATTTTTTACAGGAAACTACTTAACAAAATACTTTATCCACAGCCCGATTATTTAAAAATGCAAAAATCCTAGCTCGCATAATACTCACTTTGCTCGATTAAAGCACGAAATTGCCCAAATCACTCCAGACTTTTTTTCAGGTAAAATTTCTTAACTCTTTGTAAAATTCTCTAAATGGTCAACAAAAAGAACTCCGTTGCCCCTATACCAGCAACGCTGTAATAAATCAATTACGAACCGCAACTTAACGTTACAACAATCCAGTGTTTAATCGCGCGTAGACTACGTATACACCTCAATAAATATAACGCTCTACAAAAACTACTCCTACGTAAATATTGTATATATAAAAACGGAAATTCTTTGGCTTTGTTCCCAGAACCAATTTTACTTCCGGCATTGTAATATTGTCTAATATTGAACTTAAGGCCCGGTCTACATTTTTTCGGCATATGAGCAATCTGCATTTAGAACCTCCTTAAAACGTTGATATGTAAGTTTACAGGGATATGTTAAGTGTAGACCGGCCTTACCTTGAGAGAGACAAATTCAGCACAACTGAAAAGAGCCATGACGAACACCTCGTTATCCGCATAATGGGTGAATAAATATAGATATATAAATATGTCTTTTACGTGTTGGTGACGACACCTCGTCTGACGCAGATGTGATTGGTGAGTCGGTCTTAATGGATGGGTGCTTTCACGATGTGATGAGGAGTCAAGTAGTGGTAGCCGGGCAATCCTGGGAGGGTCGCAGTTTCCATGGATATCCTAAGAAAACATTTCCGAGTTAGTAGTGTACAGACCCCGTGCTGCAGTTCATTAATCAGGTGAGAATAGCCTGGAGATGAAAAGTATTTTTCGGTATAGATCGGGGATAGAAAACGGAATGGAAATCTTACCAGGATGTGAGAGTCTTCTCCGGAGGTTGTTGGTTCAAAGGCATCGGTCTGTTAGCAGGCATTAGGATGGTTTTGGCATGTGGTTGACACACATACTTTCACACGAATTAGGTTTTTTTGGTATTATTTTGTGTATATGGAGGGACTTGCTGGGTTTTAGAACTACACACTTTTAGGCGGATTGAGGTAATCGCCTTCGAAGGATCTGGGGAACAGTCAAATGCATAAGTTATATTAAATGGGAGGAGAGGCTACCTTGTGCTTATTCACTTGCTAAAGGTCTCGATATACAATTAAATAAAACTGAGAATGTGTTCTTATAGACGTTATCAATAGTGATGAGATGAAGGTCATAATAAGGTCGTAAACAGGTAGAAGTACGTACAATATGACTGCGGCATTGCTCATCGCTATTGATGATGTCTTGAAATGTATTTTTGCCGAAATAAAATGCATGGAACTACTCGCTAATTTTTCCTTCAATCCTTGAAATAAAATACATCCTTTCTACACATGATTACAATATATTGTTGAAATCTATGCCGTACAGTTTTAAATAATAATAAAAAACTAAAGGCAGCCTAAACGACTATACCTAATATAAATCTAATAATATAATCAGATATGAAGATTTATAAGACAGAAAGTAAAAAGCCGAATTCTAGATTAAATACACAGAGTATGCATTATACTCTTGTAATGTTATAAATGTGTGGCAGCAACAAGCATTAATGCTAATGCCTACAATACACTAATGAAAACAAATGTATAACATAAGTAAATATATAAAGTTAACCGAAGCGAACGGACCGCAAAAGATTTCTTGGTGCTCAGGTATGTCGATCACGGACATATTAGTGTTATTTGAGCATCCCCGTATATGTTACTTAACTTTAACTTCGATTATGCCATGGATAGCAGATATTTTCCCTTGCGATGGTGACATTTGACAAACAAGTGATGTTTCATTCATCAAATGTCAAATTTTATTAGAAAAATGCCAAATTTTGCGAGAAAAATCACTGCTTTTCATGGAGAACCATGATTTTTTTATTACTTGGAAAACACATAATAAAGATCAAAAATAAATTACGCAAACTGTATAATTGGTATAATTTCTCGGGTATCCATTGAAGTCAAATACCTACATCTAGGAGATTAAACAAACAGTTAGTATTGGTTTATACCCTGTAGTCGTTCTTAAGGTCTAAAGTGCTTTTGTTATAGTAAATGTTAGAGCAGAGATTTTATTTACAAAAATACCATTTGTGCAGTATAACAATTTTTAGACCAATGATACAGTTTTAAAATAAATCTAGCGAGCGGATGGGAACTTTGGTAGTTTAGTCGGCCAATTTACTTGTAAATCTGTTGAGATAATCGTGATAAAAACGTATCTCGTAAAAATTCAAAGTAAACTCTTACGTCAAAAAATGACATTAGTATGACCTAACTTCTACAACGTCCACATCGCGTCTAAAATATGACGCCTAGGCAATAAAATGGCAAATGACGTATAATAAACGTCAAATTGCAATTCACATTTTAACTCATTTTAAGACGTAAATTCGCCGACTTTACAAGATTCTCGCACGCAATAAAAAATATCGCTATACTTAATAACAGCTGAAATAATCGGCACAGTGAGCTGGGAATAAACCATCGACTTTATATATTTGAAGAAGCAATTACTATAAATCTAAATGGGAACTGAGACTGCTGATAAGGGAGCTGGGAAACGCAAACAAAGCGACGACTAAAATTTAAACAAATTGAGAAATAAATCACAACCGCCCATGTCAAATTTAAAATCAGAATTTAACCAGGGGTCGCATAGAAAAGGTTTTTTATAATTCAGTCTAAAATTGGTAATTATAATTAAATAACAAAATTTTATCTTAATATACCAGGTGCTTGTGAAAAGTGGTGATTGATTTAATGCATATTTTGAATTTGAAAAACTTACAACAGGGATAAAACACCCTGTATATATAAATATTTTTTTCAGGCGACAGCGCAGTAATTATAATTATAAATTCCTTGAGCTGTTACGCCCATATCAAGGATTGCTACTAGACTACCGAAGGTAGACCAAACCTACCCTAAACTACCAAAAATGGCCCCAATGCGTCGATACAATTTATGTCCTACCAGCGAATTCTAAAGGCGCTTTCTACCAACAACCCTAAGGACCAACATATCAAAGTTATTTTAACTTTATCAAAAGGATGACTTTCTCTATGGTTAATCTGAGATGAAAATTATCTGCCTGGCAAAGTTATCAATACGGTGATATATCGACCCTAATCCGAATTCGTGGTCACTTCCCCGAAATAACCACCAACCACTATCAAAAATATAAAGTCAACGGGTTTCCCTCAAACCGGCATCTAATACGGATTATACTTATTTCTCTCGTTCTTCAGTTTATGGCCCTCGTTGGACCTCCCGTAACTGGAGGAGGAGGAGGATTTGTGCGACCTATGCACTCCGGTCGTCTGCACGGGGGCCGCGGATGCGCCGGCTTGCGCGCTCAACAGTTCGGTCAAGCCGCCCAATGTGCTCAAACTGGTTAAAGCATTTAGGGCGCCCGGTTTGGCTAATAATTGGGCTATCGGGATGGCACTGGCCAATGAGGAGGTGGCCGCAGACGTGGATGTGGAATTGGAGCTGCTGGCATTGGGAGAGCCTTGGGATTCTAAGTTGGCCTTTTGGAGCTCGACGCTGCAGGGATACAAAAGGGCATTAAGGCCGGCCAGGTGCGGTCGGGAGGGGGAGAGATTCAGGTGTCTTCTACTACTAATGCTTCTTTCAATTTGCCAGGAACCTTCCGAAAAGGGTTACGTTTTCCTTCAAGTCGGAAATCCCAATAACGTTACAAAACAAGTGGTTCATTTATTAAAATGTCAAATAAAAATCAGGAACAAGAAAGCGTAGATTATCTAACTGAAAATCGATAATCGAGCTGTTTTGGAGTTCAAAAATTAATAAAAAAGGAAAATTTTATGAGCTTTTATGTGATAATTAGTAGGTTCATAAAAATCAGTAATACACGTGATGTCTAGGCTGGTGCAGGTTGTTTCAGTTTCTAATGTGAAAGGAAGTTGAAAACATGATTTTCGAAGCTTTTAAATCTAAGCTGAGCATGAAACATCTCTAATACCTGTATGCTCTCCGGTAGGCTGTTAGCAAAATTCAAGTTTGCTCCTGACAAGAACTGATTAAACTTGAAAACAAGAAGTCCTTGTCTCGGAATTTAATGCAAGCCATCAGTATTCCCGGAAAGTTTTCCTCGGTCAAGTTATTTTAAACGCACATCGCGCCTACCTAAGTTTTCGAGACAGCCCGAATATGAGAAGTTTGTAATGTGCAGGTAAATCGCAACTTGCCCATTTGAAACTTTGTTGCGATTCCATCTCCATATCATTATTTGAATTATTGATACCTATATGTATAAAGGGTGTAACATAATATCATGGAGATATTTCAAGGGGCAACAATACTTTGTAAAACAATAAAAAAATGCTAATAGACCCAAGGTCGAAAACGTACCACTTTTAATATACTAGGTGGCGAAGTTTCACATTTGGAAATGTTTTACTTAATGCAAAATGTCAAAAATCAAAACAAAATTATTAAAATGGCTAAAACACAGCCAAGGCATCCTAGGTTACAGCTTGGAATATGCAGGCTGAACTTTCTTAATTTGCAAGTTCTATGAAAACGATGGAAAATACGAAAATACTCCAAGAGACCAAAACGCTAAAGATAGAAGAAGAAATGTACATTTGGTATTAAAATTCATATAGGGTGTTCCAAAAAAATGATACAAGGCATAAAACAGTACACGACTAAAAAAAACATAACACCTTGTATATGGCTACCGACGATTTTGATATTTTATCATATAGGGTCTTAAAGAAAATAATTGTACGACATTTCAAAAATTTGACTCAACACATGCATGATAAAAACACAAAATGAAAACAAATGTGAAACTTCCGCCCTGTATATCGAAAATAATGTATTTTTGATCATGGGTCTATTAGCATTTTTAAATTTTCTTTGCAGAGTACTATCGCCCCCTGAAATATTTCCGTAATGATATCGTACACCTTGTATATGTATACTATTTTGTTTCCTATGTGCAGTGTGGGTTTTGAAGCGCTTAGTAGTATCAGACAGAACTCAAAAATAAATTGGAATTAGGTCAGGCTTGTGAAAGATGTTACAGGGGAATGCCTGCTTTGAAAAAACCGAGGTTAAGGTTCGAACACCGGATATAAAACAGGAAAGAGTGGTTTCACTCGCACCTTCTTTCACACCGCAGGAAGTGTCACACAAAATGAGGGGTTATGCGTTGCAAGAATTGATTTAAAAATGCTACGAAAAAGTCCTGAAAAAGCTCCAATTCGCACAAAAAAAAAACACATAAAAATCGAACATTCAGGACTCAATAATAGTAATCGAAATCAACTTCTATTATCACTTACCTCATGTTGATCAAATATTGAGCCAACGCTACCGCATCCGGAGCACCGGAAATAGTGATTGTCCGGTCCGAAGATCCGGTTTCGCGATCGTCACAATTGGAGATGCGAATCATCGCTCCGGAGATTTGCCTGATCTCAGCAATCTTAGTGCCCCCTTTGCCAATCACGCAGCCGATCAGTTCATTGGGAACGGTCATTTCGGTGGTCTGCTGATTCGTGTTTTGTTGGGTGCGCGAGTTGGAGGTGCGTAGCTGCGAACCCGCCAATGCGGCCAGTGCTAAAAACAAGATAAGTTAGTTGTTATTTGTCATTTATTGGTAGAGTAAAAAAATGTTAAAAGTAGAACTACGTTGTGAGAAAACAAGCATGTTTTTTTTTGAATGGAAAAATAATTTTACGCCAGCTTCACGTTATACTTTTTAACAAAAATTTTGAAAGAAACTTAAATATACATATATTTGTAATTCCCTAAATGAAACAAACGGACGAAAAAGGCAGTTTCGTCACAGTCGTTTGTCTAGCCGCCATTTTTTTATTATATGACTAATAATGGCTGTTACGTCACGACTATTGCAATAGGTAACATCTTTTGGCAAAGCGTTTAACAAAGGAAAACATTACTGTCAGGACAAATTTGGAGAAGTACTCATAGAACTTGCCAGAAAGGAAATGTTACTTTTATGGGCACCAACCTTGAGTAGCTGTCTCACCTGCAGGATTTAGTCCTCCAGTGTTTGCAGGGGCCAATCCGCCTAATCCTAAAGCTGCTAATCCAGCAAGCGGGTTCTTGGTCAAAGTGGCCACCTGAAACAAACAACGTCGCATCTCCTAAAGTTTCATTTCTGTACATATTTTAACACTTTTCGATATAAATTTTACTTAATATCTGGAAGAGAAATTAACTCCTGTAAGGGACTCATTTATTTGATAATTAAAGATAACATTACCCTCCTCTTTATCGATAAAAAAACTTGAGTATCGCCTTAGTATTGTCGCCGGCTGCCAGATGTAAGTGATAAAATGAACCACCCATAGGTTAAAACCCCCCCCAAAAAAACATGCGAATTTGGCATTTTTTTAAGATTGAGAAGCAGTCGATCGTGGAATGTTTCCCATAAAGTGTTCCAAAATTAGTGTAAAAGATTTCAGTGCCAAAAAGTATTGACAAAAAAGATACAGGATGTCAAATTTTAAAATAAATCTTTATATTTTTACGTCAGCAAGCTGTGATACAGTTTTGTACCATTAATTATGGGATACCTTGTATATTTGTAGATATGTTGCCGTCAAATCTCCATGATCTACGCTTTTCCAATAAATATAGAATGAATTAAACAATATTAAGTTTATAAAAAATACTTTAGAAGGTCATCAAGCAATAGGACAGTAACAAACACATTATACAGGGTGAAGCAGAAATAAAGAAATAAAATTTTCTGAATTTAATTTATAAAACGCCTTCGGAACCACGACGGATTCCGGCTAGAAATTTGCTTCTGATTCACTCTGCGTATCTGAAACATACCCAAAAGGTTCTTGTAAATCGATGCGGAAAGATGATGTTTCGCCGAATGAGGCCCTGGAAAAACTACCCCTAAATAACACCACCAACTACCTCCTAAGTCACAACAACCTTGCGGGTTCAAAACGGGCTAAAGATAGAGACAGATGAAGGGGGGCATATCACAGAGGAAGAACGATGATATCACTGGAGGGTGGTGCGGGGTCACCAATACGTCAAACTTACGTCTGGCAGCAGGTGCTGGGGCGGGAGGGCGGCGTGTGCCGGCAACGGTCCGTTCTTCAGCTCGAAGATGGCGGTCGGGGGCGGCTGGGGGGCGACGGCGGCCATTGCGGGCCCGAAAGCGGCACCGTGATGGGGTGCGAGGAGGGGGGAAATGAGGGGGGTACTTACGTCAGCGTGTGCGGGTACGGCGTAATTGCCTTGTATCGTGTACGCCTGACCGCCGGCTAGGATCACGGGACCGCCGACTTGGGGTTTGGGGCGGTAGGGAATTGTGGCTCCTTTAGGGGGGGACTGAAATGAAACACAAAGAAAAATCATCAATTAAATCTTCACCTCAAGGTTAAGAGAATTAACAGTTAATACATCATAGAATTTTTCGGCATTTGAGCTCAATTTTAAATGCATTTTATGGGATTTTTCGTACATTAACTATTATTTCCTTTATCCCCACTAAAAAAACTCACCTCGAGCATGACGTTACAAATGTGATAAATGCACTGTGTAATCGCTTCTCCGGTACCCGAAATGGTGACCGCTCTCTCAGTGGAATTGGGCAGCATTTCGCTGGCCACTTGAATCGACGCCCCTGTCACTTCCCGGATCTCCTTGATTTTAGAGCCGCCTTTGCCGATCAACGAACCGCACTGGCTGGCCGGTACTATGAGCCGCAGAGTAATGGGCGGCCGCGGCACGCCGCTGTTCACATTGTCCTGGAACTGCGACGAACACCACTACGTTCGGGAAATAAGGGGATTAACGACACTGAGAAATGCGAAAAACATACACAAAGTGTGATAAATAAAAATGCGAAGTTCCGGAGAGTGACTGAAAATTACTGACGATGTTAAAGTTGAACATCTTTATCTGTATCAAATAACAGAAGTAAAATTTGGATCAACGTAATTCCACGTCTACATATATCTTTGTAGCTTTATTTAACACACCTCAGGATAAAATAACTAGTGTTATTGCTAACCACGAGATACCAATTACTGCTTGAGAAAACATTGACACAGGCACTACAAGTTTTTTTTCATTTTTTGTGTATCACCACATTTTTTTAAAGGACAATTTTCCAAAACTAAATATTTTCTATAAATATTTGAATAAATTAAACAGGTGGCTCACAGGTCTTTATTTTCTTAAATTAAATTAGATCAACCTATGTTTTTTTTGTAATACTCTGCGGGTGTGCCCTGTATTTTTGGAAGCAAATAAAAGTTACACAACATCAAAAACGACCTTACCTCTTCAAACTTCTTCGCAATAAGCGAAAAAGCCTTGAATATGGAACTGGGGGGTCCCGTAACTGTCACAATTCGTTCTGGACACGATCCGTCTGAGATATTTATTTTGGCTCCAGACTAAACAAAACGGGGATAAATATTATCGTTGAGAAATTGCCACAAAATAATTAAACACTCACCTCTTCTCTAAACCTCTTGACGATTTCCCCTTTTTTTCCTATGATACTACCAACTTCCTGAAAATAAAATTAATATTAGCAGGATTTTCCATTTCTGTTCGTAAAAGTACTATTTTTGTGTGGAAATTAATTAATGTAAAATATAGTTTTAGATATTTTTCAAACCACAATGTGATATAAAAGTGGGATTTTGAACATAGCCCTCCGAAACTTTGACCTCGACCCTATGCCGACTACGTAAGGCTGTCATCAACCACGTTCAAAAATTCAATTTGCGACTGCTGGTTCCATAACATTTAATAAATATTTAATTATTCTGACAAAAACTTAATTATTATCACTTCGACTCCTTATTCTCTTTAACATATAAAGGTCAATTATTGTCTTATCTGTGTTCTCAAGATATTTAACATTTTTTAATATTTCTTGATCATAAATAATTATCCAAAGAAGACCCCCTCGGAGATGTTGCTATTCAAATTTTATTTCATGTATCAAATTAACTTTCCATATTCCCAATATGCAAAAACATTAAAATTTAAATATATTATTTCGCGTCATGTATCGATTTTTAGGACCGATGAGCTGTACCTTTGCAAAAGGTTGTGAAGTTTTTTGTATGTTTGGAAGCGATAACATTTCTTAGATGATTCAGTTGGGTGTTAGCGCGGTGACAAACAAGATGTTTCTTATCCATGGGTAATAATCATTGGAAATTAACACTGTTTTTTTATTTTAAAGACGGGCGGTATAGACACTAGTGTAGTTGGCATTCTGTTAATGAAAGGGGGTGTTATCCACAAATTGTTTTCAAAGAACAATGACAAACCACTAGGTAAGTTGTCATTTAGTAGGCAAGAGGGGATGTTCCTAATTATATTCCGCTCCTTTTTTCTAAATTTTGGGGTTGTTTTTTATTTTAATGTCTATTCTGGAGTATATGGTGATATGATAGTATTCTACTGTTTTAAAAACATGGCAAAACTCCTGCTACTTAACAACTCAAAATAGACGTTGCCGCCAAATTTTTAATTTTTCATTAAATCATTTTGAGTTTCAATCCGAGATGTGCGATGGTAAACGGCAACATGGGAGTCTTCTGTTGTTCCAAATGGAACATAACAAATTCTGTTTAATGAGTCAAAATGGAAAATTGATCCTGTATTTTATTCTTTCGATTTTAATTTAATTATAAAAAAAACTTATAAAAAAAGGAAAAAAATACAAAAAGTCAATTAAATTATACCTATAAGCCACAATAACTCTTGCCACATTTTCGATTTCTTTAGCGGCAACATTTTAGTTGTAGCGTCTACGCTTATTTATCCCTTGCTATGAGTTGTCCAAGTGATTGGGAATTTTAAATAATACGAGCGCCTCTTTGATAATCTCTTTCCCACTACCCCGAACCGCGGAATGCTACCATCGATCCAATGAATCATGCATTCCACGGCACGTAGACAGCAAGCTGTTTATTCGCACTTTTGAAGGGCATACACTACATCTTTTTTTTTCTTAACAAAATTGTGTTTACCACACTTGTACAATAATTGAGATAATAACATAAAATTGATACATTAACTAACGCAACTAATTGTAACTAAGATAACACTACTAAACTATCGTTGAGATATTCATGCAACATAATAACTTATATGTATTAACATTAAATCATGACAACTGGAAGCAATTAAAACTATAATTTAAATTATTACTATATTACTTAGTACTTTTATTTTGAGCATAGGAAATCATGATTGCTCATTATTTTGGTCTTCTGTGTGTTCTATTACCTTTTATTTTCCTTCTTCCTTCTTCAAATGTACAACATTTCATCGTAGCTGTTGTTTCGATTCATCATTTTCAATTTGTAACTTGTTTTCGTTTTTCCCCGTTGCCGTATGTAAAGTAGGATTGAAGTTAGGAGTTAGTTTATTTTCTTTTATTACATTTTTCATGCATACTTTATCTCCCACTCCAATATTATTGGCCTTTCTCTCTCACTATATTCTTTTCCCATGTTTTTCTCTAATGTATCACTGTCCTTTATTTCTTGTTCAATCATTCTGGTTTCTGCATTGATATCAGTTGGTATTTTGTCTCGAAATTGCCTCCTGAAGAATAGTTCTGATGCTGGCAATGTACATCATCATATAATCTAACAAATACTCTTTCCAATTTGAATGTTGTGAATGATTTATTTTCAGCCGTTTTAATAGATCCTTATTTTACCTCTCTACTTCCCTGTTTTGTTCAACAAGAAATTGTATTATATAGCTCTATTCCAGAGTTTTTACAGTATTTTTTCATTTAGTCACAATATAAATTGTCTACCATTATTAGCGGTTATTGACTCGGGATATCCTGATCGTGAAAAGATTTCTTGGAGTATTTTTGTGGTGTTTGTTGCCATGATTGATATCATAATGTGTACTTCTTTATAACGACTAAAATAATCAATAATTACGAATAAATAATGGCCTAGGAAATCGACCGCGATATCGACCCAGACTTCCGTCAGTAACTCTTTTCGTTTCATGGGGTCTGAAGGATTTGGTCTTGTAATTATCGTACATCCCTTACAGCAATGAACTGGTTTTTCAGCACCTGAACCAATCTTTAGCCATCAGACTTTCGTTCGAAATAATTTTTCAATGCTTGGGTGCCCTTCATGTGCTGCTTTTAGTACTAAGTTTCTGAGTTTATAAGAAATGACTATTTTACTTCCCCGGAGTAAAATACAGTCAAAAAAATATAGCTCTGATGCAACTGCTTGGAAAAGTTTTATGGCGTCCTGATACTCATTCGTGTTAAGCCAAGTTTTAATTTTCGTGATTTCCTGACCTCCAAGAGATTTCTCTTTTTATTTCTGTTAATGGTGCAGCCACTGGTCAAGAGTATTCAACAATTTGGCCAATGTGTCCTTTGTCGAATGACTCTTTCTATTTTGACTTCGCATAATCTAGACAATGAATCAACTATATTTGTTTCGCCCGGTTTGTAAACTATTTTGAATTTATAACTTTGTAGTAGGAATACCCGTCTTTCAATACGATTACAAAGTTTTGATTTAGGCCCAAAAATCACTTCTAATGGTTTGTGGGCGGTAACGAGATCAAATTCTTTTTTTCCGAATAAGTAGATAAGGAAGTGCTCTACAGACCACACCAACGCAAGTGCTTCCTTTTCGGTCTGGCAGTATCTTTTCTCGCAACTAGATAAGCTTTTGTTGCCACATGCAATCAATTTGGGCCCTGCTGCATTATGCTGGACTAAAACGGCGCCTAGTCTCACCGGACTAGTATCTACAAATACCTGAGGTTTATCTTTGGGGTCATAATACCCTAAAGTGGGTAAATTATATAATCTCCTTTTTAAACTACTAAATGTACTTTCTTGTTTTTGTCCCCAATACTTTTTGATATCAGCATCTTTCCCTGATTTGAAGTGTTGAATTTTTCTTTTAAGGTTTAAGGTTAAGGTGGCTAAACTTGCTATCCATTTATCTATATAATTAATTAATCCTAAAAAGCTATGCAATTTTTCGATTGACTTAGGAGCCAGGAAAAACTTAATTACAGATACGTATTTATTCAACGGTTTACCTCCACTTGAGCATAACTCGGGATGTAAAAACTTAATGGTATATAGGTTAAAGGTACATTTTCTTTACTTTAGGAGTAAAATATTTTCGTATAGAATTGCTAAAATGGCCTTCAACCATTTATTGTGTTCCAATTGATCTCATCCAAATATAACAGTGTATCATCGATATCACTCGCAGTACCTTCACAAGATGCCAAAATCCTTTTTAATATCTTTTGGAACATTTTGGGCGCACACGACATACCAAACATAAGGCGCTTATATCTAAAAAGACCTCTGGCAATAAAAGTAATTATATATCTGCAATTTTCGCTTAATTCAATTTGATGAAATGTATCCTTAATATCTAACCTTGAAAAGATCTTTGCTTTGTGCGAATTTGTAATAATTGATTCATAGTTAGTAGTGGATGATTTTCTCGCATTATTGCCATGTACGTTTTTCTCATATCCACACATATCCTGACGTCTCCATTCGGTTTCAAAATTGGTACAATGGCTGAAACCCATCTGGATAGACCATTCGCTGGTTCGATAATATCAGAGTTTAATAAATTTTGAATTTGCTTATTAACTTTATGTTCTAAAGGAATTTGAAGTTTCCAATGCGGTTGAACTACTGGATTTACTGATTCGTCAATAAGAATGGTTACTAAAATGTCTTTAAATTTTGGAAAAGCGAATATCGCATTAATGCTGATTAAAACTTCAGCTCCGACGCGTAGTAACCTAATTCTTTCGCCGCAGATTTGCCTAACAAATTCTTCGTTTTATTTTTTCTGACAAAGAAAGTAGCAACAATTTCAATTTTATTTGCAACACTAATTTTAGCATCAAAACAGCCCAAAACATCTAAAGACTTGTTACTGCCATAAGCCATGAATATTTTATTTGTTTTTTTTTTCGATTAAACGTGTTTACGTTCGAATTTTTTAAGTAGTCACACGCCTCGTCTTTAATTATATCACGTTTATTTCCCGAATCGATTATCATATCTAAAAAAACTTTTCTACCTTACATTTGATATTGGAATCGTCATCAATGTGAAAAATGTAATTTATTTAACTTTCATCGGGATCTGATAGTTTCTATCTTGACCTCTTCAGTTTCTTTGTTCCGTCACTTTTGAACTTCCGTTTTGGTTTTTTAAATTTGCTTGGCTTAGTCACACATTTTTTTGAAATATGTCCTCTGTATCCACATCTTTTGCACACCTTATTTTTTGATGGACAGTTAAAAACGAGACGGTTTAAAGAGCCACACCTAAAGCATAACTTGACTTCTCTCCTTTGTTAATGTGAGGTTGTTGCGTCACTGGTATATATTTTATTTATTTCCTGAAATATTGATGTTTTGCTTTGGAACTCCTCCATTTGTCACGAAACTGTTTCAAGTGCGTTAGCTTCTTTAATGATTGCATCTAGTGTGATGTCGTCGCTAATCGAAAGAATTTTCTTCCTTAATTCGTTTGAGTTGCACTTCTCGACGATTTGGACTATTAAATTTTCTTCCTCGTTAGTGAATTTACATTTTCCGGCCTGATTTCTGAGCCGCATCAAAACTTTTTCGAACTTTTCTCCTGGTTCCTGTTTGAGAAGCCGAAACACGTGTCTCTCATATATTTTACTCTGTTTAGGAGCAAAATATTCATCTAGCTTTTAAATGGCAATTTGGTAAACGTCACTCCCTTCTGTAGCAGCTATCACATGGGCTCCTGGCAAATTGCAATAAATTTCTTGGAAGCTTAATCCTCCCACATGTAATAATGTTACTTGCTGCTTCTGAGATTCATTAATATTGGCAGCGTCTAAATAAATTTCTAAAGCCTTCTTCCATTTCTCCTATTTGATTCAAATCGTTTCTGCCTCTCCCTCACATGCAAATGCTTCTATTGGCAATAGCTTTGACATGCTGTATGCCTTCAGCTTTCAAGTTTTACTCCCAGTTAAATATTTTGCTAATCGATTTGCATCTTCTGCAAGGTTTTACTTTTATTATTTTATTTATGGTGTGTATCGTATTCACAGACTCATATTTTTCGCTGTTTACGATGTATTCTATTCACAGATTCTACTTTTATTATTTTGCTAAGTATCTTATTCTATTTATTGGTTTAAATTTTTAACCTTATTCGAATTCGTTTTACGATTCCGTTTATATTGATTTTATATGGCATTAGACCTTACCACTTGTACTTTTCTATATCTTCATCTTCGTCGTCAATATGTAATGTTTACGCTTATTTATCCCTTGCCACGAGATGTCCAGGTGATTGGGAATTTTAAATAATACGGACCTCCTCGACAATCTCTTTCCCACTACTCGGAATCGCAGAATACCATCGATCCAATGAATCATGCATACCACGACACGTAGACAGCAAGCTATTTATTCGCACTCTTGAAGGGCATACCCTACAGTAGTTGAGCCACTAAGATCATTCTTTTCTTTTTTTAACTTGAAGTGTATTATTTGTTGAGCCCACAAATCGATACAGATCTTTTCGATTTCCAACCTTATTCGTCGCCCACCGCAAATATGTATCTTCACTGCTTACTTGAAAACACTCATCATTAAATAAAAGGTAAAATCAAGTGGGTTCGAACTTGAATTAAGACTTTTCAATATAACTTCAGTTTCGTCATTATTAATAATGGTCTGTAACGCTCCTGACAAATGCGAGTTTTTTTTGTAGAACCATTCCAAATCTGTCTTTCTATGAATAATACAGTAGCACAGCTAGTTTCAAACGCCATTGAAGATCAATCACTTTTCAGTTTATTTAGATTCATCACCACATATTTTCACCTATTACGTTCCTGACTTTTGATATCTAATTGTCCTCATCATTTTCAGTGTTTGTGGAGTCGTTTTAATGATATTTTTGTATGGAGTAGAAAGTGTGACCCAGTTTCAGGTTCCATTGGAGAATTTAAATAAATTAAATTGGTTTGATCAAAAGACTCCAAAGGTTTGTTCAATTTCGTCACTATAAATTAACGCTGCTGACTTTTCGCAAATTACCCAGGCAATTTCTGTTTCCATAGAGCAAACTCAAGACTGTTTTTCGTTGAGTGCTTTACAGTAGCGTCTTAGTATCGAGAGTTGTTAAAAATTCAAAAGAAATTTAGTTGGTTTGAATGACTTTTTTTGTGATTTTAAAACGAACTAATAACTTATCGCATTTTGCATCTCCAGATTTTTTAACTAGCTATCCTCGCAAGTTACAGAATTTCAGTTTCTGTAGAACTACCTTAAGGTCTGTTTTTTATGAGCTTCAATACAATGGCGTATTCTCTTTCAAGTGTCATTAGGTAATTGATTTTTTTTATTGTACATCGACTTCCATGTACAGATCCCTGAAATCGGCTGTTTGCGGAGACGTTTTTTTAAGGCCACGTGGAGATCGATAACATCTCGTCCTGACTACTTTTTGATTAAAAAATGCCTGTTACTGGGGGGAAATGAACAGAGGAAAATACAATATTTGAGGAAAAAGTCCCGGGGGGCATGAAAGGAACTTGTTAATATAGCTAAAAACATTTTCGGAGTTGTGATTTTCGGATCGAGCGCCCCCAAAACTGAGTTCGGAGCCGCAGGAGATGTGATTGAATATTTCGGCTTTTTTTATGTCTTTTTAACAATTTATCATTCAATCTTGGCCCTGTTGGTGTAGTTAACAAATTCGCGAATTACTTTACGAAACGTATTTGTGGAAGATATTATCGAAAACTAAGATCTTTGTTTAAAAGGGTTATTGCGCAATGACTGGTTCTTCTCTGTAACATTAATGTCGTAATTAATGAATAAGTTGTAGTTTACAAGTGCTATAATGCATTAATGAAACTGTTGTTTTTACTATGACCTTTCATGCAAGCGAAACTTAATTTAAAAAGATTCTCTTTGTAGTTACTCTAATACAAAACCTGTTTGGATCTTCTTTGCACACAATAGATTTAACTATATATGTTTAACATCAAATGCCAAGGTTTTTCCTTAAGTTCCTAAAGACTGTTATTAATCGATTTGGTTACTTTAGTTCTCAATTGAAGAAAAGGCATAATTCATGGCTTTATACGTATTCCAAAGTCGTTTGAGGCAATTTGGAAACGTCAAACAATACACACAATTTGCTTCGGAGACGGCTTTTGAATTAATTTTTAATTTATGCGAGACGTTCAGACGAATATAATTTTCGAAAGCCATACATAGACGCCCTAATAGGATTTGGGGGGATATTAAAGAAGCCCTTTATTTGCCCGAAACCGGCTAGAATTTCATATTTCTCCTGTCTTTCTCGTAATCGCTTTCCTCGACGAAAATTTCAGTTATGATTCATATTTAATGTATAAGATGTCCAGTGTATTTTTGAAAAATTAAGTCTTCAAGCAAAAACGCTATAGATACATAACTTTCTTTTCATAAAAGTTCAACCATAAAGATTATTGCTTGCCCGAGAATACATACAAATTTCAATAAAACGGAGAAAAACATTCTCAACGACGTGTGTCTTATCTGCTAAACCCTCTGCGAAAGAGTTGATCCTTAAGTAGGAAATTTTACTTTATTTTCTGCACGGCAGATTTGAAAGGGCTTTCATGCGCGTCATGCTGCAATAATTTATAATTTCAGACCAACTCCTATAGTGGAAATTTGTAACTTTCCTTGCAAAACAATAATTACGAATTCCGACAATAATTAATATTTACTTAGACCCTAGCCCCTGTCAGCTTGTCAAAAAAGGACGTTTCCCTTCTCTCAACGAAGTGGGACGTAATTATTTATTTAACATTTGCAATTAGGGTAATCGTCCTTTATTTGGAATTGATGGACAACTCTAAGAGAAAATTACTCGTCTGTCTTGGACGACCTAAATTTAATTATTACAACAAAAAAACGAATGATAAATTGGTTACGCGTTAGCGCAGTTTACTGAGTAATAAATAAACCGGCACAGATGCGGTTTATTCCGTAATTTTATTGCCTAGTGGTCATTCGCACAAAGAAAAACATTTTGCTTTTAAGACGTGCCAATTAAAAATATAATTTTAATTATAGATTGATAGTGCCGGCCGCTGGCCAACTACTTAAACAAACAGGCGGTCTGGGTCAGTCTGAAATCTCTGCCAAAATATGCAATGATTTGTTTTGAAAGTATGCGACACACAGTCACACTTATCTACTTATATCTTGTTTTTGCTACGTTTCCTGAAACATTCGCAATTGCGCATGGAATTCGACAATACGAGACTAAGTTGGTAGACGGAGAAATGATCGATTAAATGGCTTGATTAATTTATATTCTCTTTTAACGTCAAGGAAACAACAAAAAATAAACAATTTCTCCAACAAAATTTAATAACAGAAGTGGAATTTCGATCACAGTCATCTTAAACAATTGACGGTTGCCATATGCTTGCAACGTAATTAGCTAACCACCTGCGTTCCGAATTCGAAATGGAGAATTTTCCTAAAAATTTATAGTAAGAAAAATCGTTTTCTCTTAAATCTAGTTACACAGAAATTTTATTTTGACACGCTATTGAATACAAGGCAGGTAATTTTTTAATTTGCAATCTTCAAAAGGGACCGTTGGTATTACTGTAACACCACATCGACGTGAATTGATTTTTTTAGCCGAGGTACTCTTTCACTAATTGATAATAAGAAAGATCGATTTATTATTTTTTCCACATGAAATAATTAATTGCTTTTTTGTATTCTGTCTTTCATTTCAGTTTCAATATTTTTTTTATCAAAAAAACTTGACACAAAAGTTGAAATTTCGAACACAGTCACCTCAAACAATTGATAGTTATCGTATGTTTATAATGTAAATTTATTATCAACTATGGTCCATTTTTTTCGAATTTTTCTTTTTAACCTTCGTCATTAATTTTTTTTATCAATGACAAACATGTAAATTGTGATCTGTTGATGCTCGGAAGCGCGTTCCTCCCTAAAAGCTTTGCAGGACGAGGTCTCCATACGTGCTCTCTCGCATTAAATCGTGGTTTGATGTGGAAAAGTGCGATTACACGTACGTTTTGGCAGGTCAATAAGACCCAGGTAAGTGGAAAGACGTCGTTGGATGGTGTCATAGTCAGAACGAGGCTATGGAAGTCAAATGTTGGGGTAAGATAATTTGTGTTTACACGTAAGTTCAGGTAAATCAATAAGAACAACTTAATTGAAAAGATACAGTTTGATGGTGCGACACTCCAATACGCCACTTAAAAAGTGGAAAATTTTCAACAGTCACCACAAATACTTAACAGTGGCCATGTGCTTATAATGCAATGTTCTACTCAACTATGTCTTAAAATTATTATTTCTACATAAGGGAAAAAAAATTAACCATTTTTCTCCACTCATAACCAATAAAAACTATTCCACGAATGTCATAACTTCGGGAACATAGGGAATCCAATAAACACATTCCTCAAAATGGCAAAACTTTCATGTTGGATGGATAATAAACCGTCTGACTAATAAATCATATTAACTCTAGAGTAAAACTTCCCGATACGTAAAAATGCTATGCATATAGCTTTCCTGAAAGTTATGTGACAAATATGCTGGCTAAATACTTGGTAGATATTTCCTAGTATTCCAGGAATATTAATTAAATTGTCTGGCTATTCTGGGAGAGGTCTCTGTTTGGGAGAAATGCATACAATATTTAAAACAATGCGGCAACAATGTAGAATCTGTCAAAAAGTGTCTTTGACTATTCAACATGACGCACAGAGATGGAGCTGCGAAAGTGTGGAAGTACGTTAAGAACTACATTAGTCAACTACTTTTCACTGATTGAAATTTTTTATTAATTTCAAACATTCCCAATTCTTTCACAAAAACCTACACATGTACATATTAATACATTATTCCTTTCAATCGTTGTCTATATTTAATGGTTTCAAATACATGATGAATGTATCATTTCTCTGTTTTTAAACAATTTTCAATACAACAAATATGTACATTAAAACATACCTTTCCCTGCATAATCAGTCTGATAGTTAATGTGACGTTTGGGTCATCGTTACTATGGTGCTTGTGGTCCAAGTCCATGGTATTTTGGCTAGGGGGTTTCAGGGTGGTGGGAGGGTGCAGTGTACTTTGTTCTGCAAAGAAAATGGGCATGTGTTTTTAACATAATCGGGCAAGTAGCTGGGGGTGGTCTAAGATCATCTATAAAGCAATAGGGAAAACGGGTAAACTAACTACTTACTTACATCCCTTATTTAATTAAGTTTTACTAATTGATGAAAGTAACTTAAACGCTTTAATCAAGGAGCAAAACTTCAGGCAAACAATACTTTTAAAAGTTTCGAAACGGGTCGTTTCTAGAGAAAAAAAAGGAGTACTAGGGCTCCTCGGTTAGTCGAACACAGAAAAGAACTATAAATTGGATGAGACTTTTCAATTTTTATATTACGCTCAGTTCTAGATTGCGGTCCGAATTCCTTCAAAAAGCATGTTACAAAGGCTTTGGTTTGATGGGAAATGTAGCGTGTTAAATAGAAATTCCTGTGTTTATGGTTAAAGTTGCAGTAAGTAATGCTTAGGTGTTGCAATATGGCATCAGCGTTTCTTCCTTAACTTATAATTTTTTCGTGCCAAAAATATCACTTCTGTTCTACACTACTATTCCTCATTCTCAATTCTAATTCATATAATTTTAACATATTTTTATGTTGCACATGTCTAGGAGCTATTGTCAACTTAGTAAATATACTAATTTAATAAATTTTTGACTATTGATAAATTTTGAGATAATTCAAGAATTTTTTCGGTTTTTTTTTAAATTTTGATGTGACCATTTTATTGAATTTAATTAAATTTACAGGTTAAGCTAATTTAGAAATTTTTTTATTAATTACTCTATCTATTTAATTTGTTTAAATTTATCTAAACCCAACTAATCGGAAGATTAATCGTAACAATATGGAAAATGCCTGGAGAAATGTTAAATTTCCAAGGCTGATGTGACTTACTTTATGTAACATTAAAAACGAAAGTTATAAAGAAAAAAATTACATTTTTAAAACTAACTAGACAAATCAAACATGGGGTCACCAAATACATTTGGACACTTTTAGATTCTCTTAAATGGGATCTATGTCTATGAAACAATTCAATTATTGGGGTCAGTATCTGTATCTCATCTAGAAAATTCCAATAAAATTAGTGTAGAGACCTTATTATAAAATAATTCTCTGAGGAGCATTAACTTCAAGAGGTCTTTCATTCAAAAAAAATTCGACACTTTCTCTCCTTTTTCTTACTTTATACGAAAACACTTGTAATAACGGAGTATAGACCTAAATATCAATAAAAAGCCGCTATTTAAGAACTAAAATGTCCCCACACAAACTGAATTAACATAGCAAAACACACCAGCCAACGTCGAGGCAAACTAACACCATAACCAAGCATTTTAAATTGGCCCCAAAAACCATTATTAAGAGACCTTAGTGGGGTTAAACCTTCTTCATGTGACCAGTTACCTTTGTTACTATAACAATCACCAAGAAAACTTACGTTTAATTAGTTTTTTTCGGTAGTAATTGCAAAATTATATTGTGAGAAACTCGGCGACGCGACCCTACCAATCACACGTGCTTCAGACTGCTGTGCTATGGTGCCACTTTATTCAAAACAAAAAAAAAACTTTTGTTCTTAAGCCAGTTTAACTCGAGATCCTTTGAACAGATTACATTGGAGACTAGAAAAATGTGTTATTATAAACTTGGATAACTTTCTAGTATCATTTATAGAAATTTAAATATATAATAATCTAATTTCATCGTCGGATAACGGCTGGAGTTTAATAAAATGCGCGGAAGTTTGGCAATGCGCAGCGAGAAGCGCCACGGCGCGGTCATTATTTGAACTCACAACCATAGAAACAAACGAATATCGAATCCCGGCTGAGTGAAGCGGGTTTCGCTGCACTTGATGGTTATGAAATGTTAGAGAAATAATTAAAAATGTATAAATTAACAATGAAATCCCGCAATTTTGCAACTTGACTCATGGTAAGTACGTTCAACCTAAAAGTATTTCGCTTTGGAATGTATCGAGGCGAAATTTTTTGCAGTAAAATTGAAAAAAAATTATGCCGAGTGAGCAGAGTACTTGGAATTAATACAGGTATAAACATGGATGGCTCTAAATTTTATTTGCCCCATAAAAATGAAAAATTCTAACGGTGTCTTCAATTTTCATCATGTTTTCGACGTTCCAATTATGCAGCGTTTGGAAAAATAATGTTTCCAAAGGTATTTTCATTTACTTCCCGTTCCAAATTGAGCGTTCACCTACAACAAACCAGTTTTTCGGAATAGCGCATTAACGGTAATTAAATTCCGCGAATTTTATGCCAGGATTAATGGCGTCATTTTGATATCGGCCGTTTTCGTTTTGAGACTTTTTACAATTATTATTACTATTACTATGAGTATTATTGTTATTATTAATCACGTACTTTAATGTCGGGTATTGCTCTTGTTCATTCTTTCCAGCATCATTCCGGGCTGAAATATTCCCGTTTCCCAATTAGAAAAAGCGGCCTCCACAACTAAGACCGCAATTTTTCCTTGAACATTTAAGGTAACTTCCCTCCATTTATAACCTTCCCAGGTGGTAATTACTAATCACGACACTTTACTTTTACGCCTCCCTTACACCAATGGCGTCCCGCCTAATTTAATTACGCCGTTTCGGAGCAGATTTTCCGGACACTTAATATGCGCCGTAAAACGTTCCTTATGGCAAAAAGACCTTAGAAACCCAGGTGAATTATAACCGAAATTTAATTCACGGTTAATATATTATTAATGGAGAAAATATGGGGAAAATTGGGATTTTCTTCCCTCTCTCGTGTTTTATCGCTTCAAAAGTTTGGCCCTCTCCGTGCAGCGCTTCAAAAAACGGTTTAACCATATGGAAGTATGAAGGGATATTCACCCCCATATGTTAGTTTTTAAAAATGCATCGTATTGTTTCCATTCGGGGGGTTTCGAGATTAACCAGCTGGAAAAGTTTTTAGGCGCGCTCTGGATTACTGCGAGGCTATAATTAACGGCAAAGTGGATGTTAACCCGAAAACCGAATAACCTGGTTGGAGGCGAAATATTTCAAAAGCTAATTAAGCTGTTGTATGCATATAAGAAGTGTTATTAATGTAACGGTAAAAAGGGCTTTTGCTGAGAGGAACATTTTGTTTCAATTCCGGCAGGTTCATATATTTCAATTAATAAACGACCTGCAAATTTGGAATTTTTCTATCGTCTTTCTTAGCGTAAATGTGATAATACACAAATTTTCGAGGTTCTGATGACCTTGTTTTGCATTTTTATAAATACAATATCTAGCACGATAAGCATCTACATTTTCTTCAACATTCAAGAAGTATTTCCTTTTGTAATATAATATAAACGCTTTTAGCGTAATTGAACATTTGAGATATTGTTTGGCTGCTAAACAGTACGGCAGCGCCTTTAAACAAACAGCGACATTTTGCCTCATATCTATTTTATAACAGCAGAATATTCAAAATTTCAGATGTTTACGATTTCCATTTTATAATCTGAAAATTGGGAGTTAAGCAGATTTGAGTTTGGTCTATTACATACATGGGACCTCGTAACTCTATCTTACTTTGTTTGAGAGCCGTAGTAACAAAAATTGAAAAAATCAGCGTCAATATAGCCCAATATTTCATCGAAGAATAAAAGAAACCTTACAACCGTGTTTGGGCATTTTTCATGCAAATTGAGCACATTTGCAATGCAAACATTCACACACAGCTATTCGAACTAAATATTTAGTGTGCATGTGGTTATTAGCTTATTAATTGTTCTATGATTAAATCAAATCATCCGTTAATTGGTAAACCGTGCGGTAAGCCTAATTATGCAGCATAGGCATGTATTTGTTTTCCTGAAATTGCATATTTCCAGGAAAAAATGGTAACCCTTTATATCCCCTTTAAGCCACACTCAATCCCGAATAATTTATGCAACTACCTATTTGAGGGTTTGATTTGTCACAAATCAATCAGGTGTACCTATAGTGAGGCACCTTTCCAGCTCATTTGTTGAAAATCTGCAATGGCTGAGGTTAAAGGGCTTCGTTCTTGCTTAATTGATAGCTCTTGTTAATAGAGTCGGTAATCCTTTGGATTACAAGGATCTCTCTTTTGTAAGCCGGATTATGCAAATCGAGGAACTGGCAAGTGCATTAGAAACGGGAAGCAATAAGCCATATGCGTATAAGTCGTGTTTTTTTTTAATAATCGTTATTATGTTTTCTCTCCAAAGGAATGTAATTTACCTAAATGTTTTGTCTTCCAAAGTCAACATTATCCCTCGCATTTCATTTGATTACCAGGAGGTATGCTATTAAATTCCCTCCAGTCACGTCTTATTTGGAACATTTAGCACGCAAAATTTACGATTTGTTAAAAGACGTTAAAACCTAATAATTTCCTCCTCTCCTCGAGTTTTCCGGTTATCTTTTCCTTCCCCGTTCACGACAATGAACTGCAGGAATTTTATCCTTTACGATCATCGTGATGAGGAACATTTTTTGATTAAAATCCTAACTGATTTCTGTGTAGGACCATCTATGCTGTTTTAAGTTCAAACTCTCGTAATGCTGTTTCATATTATATAAACAATAGAAAGTTGTTTTGATTATGATTTCATAATAGTATATGCTTCATGGTTCCTCAAATGGCATAATAATAACCGTAAATGGACTTCTGGCCCATTAAATGGAGATATCAAACAGATTACATAATGCGCCATGACCTCCTGGGTCAGCCAGCAGCCTATATCACGTTATCTGTCATTATATCCAGATGTACACATACGAGTACAGTCCATTAACCAATTAGACACTTTATTAATTAATGCTTTAACGTCGTTTTTAGCAATTTTAATAACGTCTAAACAAAATAAAAAGTCAATACTAATTGTGTTGCACAAACCGCGTTAAACTCGGTAATAATGGAGAAACATTTCAAACAGCCAGTGGTTTAATTAAATGTAATATAATAAGTATTTGCATTTTCAGTGTGTACAGTACCCGTTGTTTAACCGCATACAGGGTCTAATTTTGCCAACTTTTTCAGGGCTTTTCTCATGCAAATACGATTTAATGAATTCGACTCAGCTAGAAAATTGCCTGGAGGCACGTCATAGTGTACTCTAAAAAAGAAATTGAAAGTTTGTTGTCCAAGTTTATAATGGCAGCGATTGGGGACAAGAGTTTTTAATTAAAAAAACCTTGACGAGGACATTTTAGTAAAGGTATTTTTATGATCTTATTCTTGGAGTAAATGTTATAATGTAATTTCGTCGGAGTTTTACGAGGAATTTCATGAGGAAAATTGAGTTCGTTATTTATGCCAATTTCGGTTTTAAGTTTTAATGACCCTAAGTACCCAATCAACCAATTTTTTGTGGAAAATTATAAGAGGGGAGTGTCCTCTGCAATGAACATATAACATTCAGACCCAAAATCTACGTGGGAAATTTAAATAGCATTGTTTCGGTCAATATCGATTGAATTATAAAAGCCTTAAGAACACGATTAATCAATTTTTCATGAACATTTTTTGCAAGAGGGAAGTGACCTTCGTAATGGACGTAGAATTTTCAAATTCAAGCTTGGTACAAACTTCTCAATCAAATAATTTGTAAGAAAAATTTCGATAAGGAATTGCCCTTTAGACTTTAACCATACGTTAGCAACATTTCTGGTAATTATCGCGTGTCGAAAAACACTCCCCATTCGACGATTTCAGTGCAACTGCAAACAATATTCCTTCTCAACTTGATCCTTTTCAGAAAATTCCAAGAAGCCCAAACAATAAAAGTGCATTTTAGCCTTATAGTTCTCAATCTTAAAACCCCTTTTTATCTCAAAATAATATTTCACAGCTCAAGGTCTGAAAATTGAGCCGAAAAATAAAATATGGTTTCCTCGCAACAACAAGATTTACGAATAGAGCATACGTGAGGTCGCGTGTGACTTTCACATTATTGTGGCAAACCGTGCGTTCCCTCCTTCAATAAATTATCTCTTTGAGTGTTTTATTTCCATCATTGAATTCACAAGAGCTAAAACTGTTGCTCGTTTTAGATGGATTAGTTCCGCAAAAATTGCTCAAAGTAGGTTTATTTTACCGAAAAATGTGTGTGTTTGGAGTTATATGTCCCACTGGAGTCCCCTAATCCTTAATTACGGCCAAAATCCGATAACAGCGATTTTCGTTTCGTTTTCCAAAGTTTCCCTTTCTCGCACGCGCTCCCACCAAAAGCGAAATTGAATATTTGGCTTCGCAGTCTCCTTTATTTCCCGATTTCTCCCCAAAGGAATTTAGCTCATCCCGATATTTTATTGGGTAGTTTCTTTTCCCGTTGGCTTGACATAAATATACTTCTTCCTATTAAAAGCCACCTGTGTTTGGGAGACCCTTTTCAATTATTTAGTTTCGAAGTTGAATCGTTATGGAGAATGATCAGATCTTTATCCCATAAGATGCAAATTATTCCGTAAAGAGTAATGACATTCACGAACATTAATACATTTTAAGCGTGCCGTCAAGTATTATAAAGGCCGAAATTTCCAAGCTAGGAAGGGCGGATTTTTCTTCATTTAAAGTAAAGGAACGTCAGCCCTTAAAGCACATCACCCTTTCCGTTAAAAGCCTGTCCTAGCTATTTGAGTTAGTTTCGGCGAAGTAATTTTGTAGGCAACGAAATATTGACTGAGCTTTTTTGTAACGTAATAAGTAAAGATTTTCCTATAATGTAAATAAATGTTCCCAAACACCATCTTTTCCATTGCTAAAAATATGATTTTTTTAATTTAATCGGGGGCTCGAATCCACGAAACCGCGAAATTTTAGGAAAGAGCTTGAGCAATATAAGCGTAGTTAAAAGTTCAGTAATCCTTTGATAAATTAATGCATTTTATACATAATAGAGGACGATAATTTGAATATAAAAACGATAAATTTTGCGTGGTGTAAATACAGCCATTAACTGAGCACTGTGGTCAAGAAAAATGTGGAATGTAAACTGACGCTAAATCCATCTTTTTTAATTTTCAGAAAAGTGATTTTTGAGCCATGTAAATATAGTCAAAAGTGACGAATGATTTGATAAATTGATGCATTTTTCATCCTGTAGAGGAGTGAAATTTAAACTCAAAAATGGTGAATTTTGTGTAATGTAAACACAATCAACAACCGAGCCCTGTGATTAAGAAAAAATGCAAGTTTGAAATCCACTCAAAATCTGTCTTTTTAATTGTCATGGGGGAAAGGGCAATATTTGCAAAACGATATTACAGCTTGATATTTGGTTGAGGTTCTGTGACAACACAATTACGATTTTTCACTAAGGCTTAAAACAATTCTATGGCCACTTAATTGGAATGAAACAGCGAAACGCAAGCTGTGCGAAAAATTTCCCGCTGATGCTGAAAACCCTCGAGTAAAACAATGGAGACGAGTTCGTAGGAATTTTCCTTTAAAAAAGTTTCCTTCCTTGAGATAAAACAGTTGCACGACTGCGAGGAAATCAATGCTTGACAAACCTTTTCACCGATTTTTCACTCTTTGTGACTTAAAACTTAATGACCTGCCTTTGGTTAAACACAGAAATACTGTTTCATTTTCCATTGAGTTTAATTTTGTGTTTATGTTGGGATACCTCGTTTTTAATTGAGTGTCTATTTTTTTGGGTAACTTCAATTCCTGTGTTGATATCTTTCACTAGGAAAAGCCTCTTAACCGCATGTTTTGCTTTAAGCTTCCTTACATTTAAAGAACTTTTTATGAAAAAACTTTTTAAGTATCCAATAAATTAGTTTTTATGAAAAAGACTGTATATATCATCCAGTAAATGGGTTTTTGTGAAAAACGTTCGCAAGGACTTTCGTCCGAGTCCTTAATGAAGGGTGAATGTTAATCTCGGTTAGTTTTAATTCAGAATAGAGCGCAATTACACTACTCCAACAATCGCTACTTATGAGTGCGGCCTTACTCCCAAATCGAATAAAAGCGAAAAAGGGAAAAGTGTCCTTCACAATGGACATCCTATTGTTTTTACCTTAAATATGTGTAGAAAATGCTAATAACATCAGCTGTGCAAAGTGATGCTGAATTCTGTTGAGTCTAATTACCCAGTCAATTGATTTTCATGGAAAAAATTCTAAAGGGAGTGCCCTTGATGTTTCAATTTGAACGATATCTCAGCATTATCAAGGCTGTTGTTTTTTCTCTCGAATACCTGTGCGAGATCCCATAGCAGAAAAAGCTTTTGCAAGAAATCTATATTTCCCTTCGCATATTTTGCTTGAAATTTACTTACATTAAAAAAACAGTTTCCTGGTTTTTGTTTATTTTGTCCTTGAGACATGGGAAAGGCGGTTCGATATTATAAGTAAAAAAAGGTAAAAGTAATTGAAAATGTGCAACAGGTGTTCCATGAGTGTTTTCGAGTGAGGTTTTTGGGTGAAAATAAAAGTAGGCAGGTATTATTGTTATCAATTTCCGCAAAAATTTGCCAAAATGTTCCTTCACCGATTACTCTCCGATAGTAATTTTCTGCTCTAAATAGTTTTCTAGTAAACTATCTGAAACTCAATGAATACGAGAAATTTGCACGCAATATGGTTTTTCAAAGCCAAGTTATGAAATAATATTTCCACTCCTATTATATTTCATCAAAGACATTCTTTCAAAGCTTTGAAAAACTGATCAAATACTGTGGTGTTTACCCAGGCAACAATTATTCCCTTTTAAGTGGAAACTAAATGCAAAGTTAAACTCGATAAATTAAATTTGCTAATAAATAAATAATGAAGCAGAAGTTTTCAGGCTGTCAGGAAACATTATCTCTAACCTGCGTAAAAGTTTAATTGGTGTTAAACTTTTACTCTACCCTATTATTGAGATTAATGGCAGTTTTTATCTTGCAATTGAAGTAGAAAAATGTCCAGTATTTTAAACGCGAATATGCGTATCATAAAGCAATATTAGGCAAAATTCTGAAATCGCCGAATATGGTTTGTCAATATTGGAGAATCTCTAATATTATTCAAACCATTAAATTGCAAATCTCCAGTAGAGGCGCACAGCAATAAAGTGAAGCTACCGGGTCTGTTTGAAGCGTTTGCAAATAGTAAATTTCGACGAAGAGGGCCATAATCATTATTTACCCTTGTTTCCACATGGAAGGCGATAGAAATTAGGGACCTCTCCGTAGGGCCAAACCCGATATAAAGGGACGCGAGCCGCGCGCACAAAAGAAACTTTCGCGCTCATCAAAATGTAAATGGCTCAATGCGGTTTATATCCAAACCGTCTCGCTAACATGCCAAAGTTAACTCTGTATGCCTCGGTGTGGATCGCTTCTCAAAATTATTATCTATTCAATTTGTACGCCTAAACGTTCCAACTTCCTGCTAAAGGGGAGGTTTATGCAAAGTCGATTTCCTGGATTTGGAGTCAAGCGTGAGAGATAATCAATCCAGTCGTTGGGACAATGAATAAAAGCGTGAATTGTAGCTACGAAACACGTGTTCTTGATGGCTGGATGAATTTGCGTTTTCTTTCCATGTTATAGTGCCTTGGTGATTTACTACTCCTCGGGGAAATCTTTGATAAAACCACTTCATTTGATTTAATGCTTCGCATTATTTAGAAAATAATGCTATTTATCAAAGGTTTTAAATGCGAACACTGCACTGGGAGTGAAATCGTGGCAGCACTCACACGAAGCGTGCAATTTCTGAACATACCCCCTAACGAACATTCCATCAGGAACAACAGTTGCCATTGTCATTGATTGAGCAATATGGTAAGCATTTCAATTAAAAATTTAATTGCCTGTGATTCAGGTTTAAAAATTCCTTATTTAAAATTATTTTACACGTAGATTTAGGTTTTACTATAAAAAAATAGATAAGAAATTCATCAGCTTAGCAGCTATTTAAAAACAGGTAAGCCAGAAAGGTTGTTTGAAAATGTGTCTTCTAATGCCCTCCTTAAAGGCACCTGTTACTACTGTTATAGTATGCACTTAATTCGACTTAATGGACATATTCCATTGGTTTCTCACTCGTGAAGTAACCTCAATACGTCCCCCAAGACATTCAAGTAGGTATTGTTAAACAGAATATAGTGCCAGATTTACTCTATAAGGATTCAAGAATTTAGGTCTTTAGTAAGCACTTGCAGTACACTGGTATTACGATTACTATAATGTTAGAAGTCTTTAAGGGATGCTTTGCCCAAAATTGTGCCTACATAAGAGCTTAATTTAAACTTAATAGGGTGTTTCAAAAGGTTACTCAAATGATTTACCAGTAACTGTGAGACTGTTCTTAATCCGAGCCTACTCAGCTTTAAAAGGTTTTCATAGTAAAGTAATGTATATTCAAGAATTGACACGGTAATTTAATTAATCTGACTAATTTATCGAAATAATTGTTAGTCGATGCTGTGTTAGGCACCTTAGGTTACTCACGTGTATATATTTTCAGTGTGAACTAATCAAACATTGACGAGTTCGTAGAGTAAGTGAGTTAGTAAAACCTATTAAGGGAAAATTTTTATACTAAATTGCGGACCCTTGAGTATCAGGTAATTACTGAATTTTTAAAAAGATTATAGAAAGAATTTCAACCCCATTAGAAATTTATTAGCAGCATATATTAAGGGAGTAGAACAATAGTATTTTCATTAGAAAGTCGCTACCCTTTAATTTGGAGAAACCAGGCAAAAATACATATTAAGTTTTGTCTGTTTTTTTCCATTTTTTTATAACCAAAACATATTTCCCACCTAAAAGTTTAATGGTGTTTCCGCCTCAGTCGATGGAACTTTGAATCGATCTGTTCCCTAATTATACCCCAGGGCAAAGTACAAAATACCTCACCTAATCCCCAGCCATTTACTTTTATATTAAGACTAAATCCTTTGAGCCTCGTGTGGGTTTCAAAAGCTATAAGAGAGTCTAATTTTCCTCTCCTTTAAAAGGAGGAAATTTTCTTTTAATGCAAAACTGCCTTCGTCGATCGCTGCTGCTCTATGTAAATGTAGCCGATACCTTTGCATATCTTATTACATTTGGCCGCATTTGTCTGCCAGGCGCAATTTCCTGCCCAGTGCCATTTTAGGTGGATGTAAGGCCATTATACCATCAGAATCTTGGCAAAGGCCCGTGTTACTATCTCGTATATAAAGATTGCCCTGGAATATTACCATTGAATTGCTAGGAATAAATTCTAACAAATAATCAACAAAGGGGAATAAAATCCCATATATTGAGACATCAACGTGTTTCGGATTGTTTCATTTCCTTTGTGTCTCGAAACATATTGTTGGGCTCATACATATACCCCCAGATGTCCGCGAATACATTCTGCCTTTAGGCCGCATTATTGTATGTACATTGCAGCGCTCCATGTTCGACATGGTTTAAATCTTGCTTTCAATAATGGTATGCTCGCCATTACGATATCGCCAAGCCCATACCATAACATTGCCACCACCTTAAAGTCAAATTTTAGTCACTCATTTTCTCTAGTAACTCAGTAGACCTCAATGTAGCCCGAGGGTATCGTCAACTACAGCAACATTCTCCCTCTTCTCAAACGTCAAAACGTCGTAACGGAAGTTAATTGATCTTACATTAACATAATACGTTTCTAAACGTTGTTTGTAGTTTCAGGAGTGACATACATATTGATAAAACAGATATCTTCTAAGAGCCATCATTGCTTCTTAGTCTTTATTAACATACTAATTTTCCATAATAATTAATAATCATAAATTGCAAAGACCTCTTTATTCCCTTCCATTCGGTTAGACCATGATGCCAATCAACTTTATCAGCATTAATAGCTGTGATGTCCGCACCAAATCTAAACAGGGTTTTAGAGACATTTAGTTTATTTTAGAGCTTTTGGTATTTTTCTGGGCTGCAGGGTTCGCATTAATATGTATGGTTTTGCTCAAAAAATAAATAATGTAAAACCGTTTGAAAAGAAGTGTCATGGGGACTGAAGTTTGCAGAAAATATTTTAAACAATTCAACCAAATACAAAGCAAACCTTTCTGCCGATTCATGAATATTCAGTGTATTTTAATTCACATTCGGCCCCCTTTTGAGGTTAATGTATCGACTAAATTCTTTGTAGTATTTATAAATGTGTACGATTGATTTGAATTAAATGTGCCACAATAATCCATTCATTATTATTTCATTTTCAGCACTATATTTTAAATTTTTGAAATATTTCAAAGATATGAAAGTCCTAGATTTATAGGCCACTCTATGCAATTAAGGTCCCAGGGCTCCCATTATCCCGCAACACAGAAGAGTACTAAAAAATATAAGCCATAAACGGTAACGACATTGCACCTCCGATGTAACGTTCCTCCCTCGGCCATTAAATTATTGCAGAGGTTTGATGCAACCATCTTCGAGGTAAAACCGACTTTCTGCGCTTTTACAAGTAATTGTTATCGAGTTGGTTAAAACGGCAGTTCAACGATCTCAATCGTTTGAGGGTTGGAGCCACTTAAGAAAATTAATGGCTCAAACTGAGGAAAAATAGGTAGAAGAAAAAGAGAACAATTAAGTCGATTTTTTCAATTTTCGACACATATTTCATTACACTAAACAAAGTCTAAAGCCAAAATAGAAATAAACCCTCACTTAATTTGCTTAAATGAGCGAGACTAATGCATTAGCCAAAACATAAAGCCCCCAGAACAAACCCCCGACTTCTAGCCATTCGCTATTATCACTGTCCATTATTCTCCACGTTCGCCCTCATATTTAATTTATGAACAATAAAATATGAATGAAGCTTGTTTTCCTTGAGTTGCACCCACGTTGTGATCTATTCGAGGTAGAGAGAAATGACCCCAGAATAAAGCAGGAATGATACATTTTTATGAATTAACGTTGGTGACGTCTATCATTTAGTCCACAAATTCAAATAGTTGATTCTTAAAAAAAGATTAAAAAGCGAATTTAGCTTTTAATTGCTATAATTAAACCCTTCTTCGCTGAAACTTAAACATTTAATTGCAGACTTTATGGCTTCAGCCAAATAAATTCACCTTAACGACTAAATAGTAATAAGCAAAACCAACAAGGCCCCCCATTTATATTCCGATTGCGCGACTTCTTGATACCCATTGATTATGCTCCAGGGACGGGACGACGTCAGATCCGACTCGGGTTAAAATTCAGTTATGAAGATTTAGTTTTGGAGATCTGATCCGGGGGAAGAGATCCCAGTAGCGTGAAAATACGTGCGGAGTTCTCAAGCTCGCAGATTTCGCTCACTTCAATCTCCCATGTGTTTAGCCTGATGGCAAATAGCGTATAAGTTTCAAGGTTCAAGAATTATTCAACCAAATACTTGAATGGAATTATCTTGCATGTTTGTTTCCGGCGTCATGTATTTGTCAATTTAGAGACGCGAAATACTTATATAGGCGTGTAGAGATCTCTAAAGCCCCGGTAATAGTTTTCCATATAGAGTCCTTGAAACGGATACCCAATTATGTCCCCTCAAAACCCAGTTAAACCCGCAAACAACGAACTTCGAATTAAAATTAGGTGCAGCGGACCAAGGCATTACCCTTTTGTTTCGGTTTTTGACCCTTTTGGTTAATTCGCAAACCTCCTCTGCAAAACAAAAAATAGCCTATCCTAATTAAGTGGCCTATTGCGACGACGACTAATAAAATAAAATGATTAATTGCGGCATTATGAACCGGACAAAATCCCCATCAACAACACAAATTGATTGATTGGAAAAGAGAGTGAATCGTTCGTGCAATAATGGAGGAGGGTCATGTCAGACCAAAATGGAATTTGTATCTCCGGGGATATACGTGTAAGAGTCTAAAGCTAGCTGAAATCGACAGGGCGTTATGAGATTATCTCTAGGAAAGTGCCGTGTATTTTCCGCCTTTTTAGGTCTTTTATATGGCCGACTACGTTTTCTGATTTCCTGTTTGTAACAGTTTTTGAAAGAAAACACCTTTTTTGCTTTGTTCAAATTAGTGAAGTTTTTTTTTCACTCAAAATTCCATTGCTTAATTACTTTGAGTTTGGAGCAAAATGTAAACTCAGTCGTATTCACTGTTTACTGTAGAATTTTCTTTATTATTGCATAATCACTTAATACTAAAACTAAACTTTCGTATACAACTCATTTGAACATTGCGAAACCCAATAACACAATGTGAAATGAGCTTGGGAACAATACGATGCTCCAAAGTTTTAAAATTGCGTCAAACCCATTAAAATCGCAACAGAATTACCTGGAACTAACCCTGGAAGAATACTACGGCAAGAACAAAGAGACTGTTATTCCACAAGGGCATTATAGCAAATTAAATTTTGCGAATGTAATTTAAAATACTGATAATCTTGAAGCCTTATAATTAACAGGCAGACAATAGAAAATAATTAGCGAGACTAATGAAACAACATCAGCCATCGGGCAAAGCGAAGTCTTAAAATCTGGCAATTTGTCTGCACTATGTTCGGGTTTTGTGCCCCCTTAAGTTATTCCCGTCAAATTCAGGATTCATTGCGTTTCAGACGAGTATCCAAAATGGAATTTAACAAAATGGAACAACAACCGAACAAGCAAGACAAGTGGAAACTAATTTATTTCCTGCCAGTAACGTTGTTTTAACCCCCTTTTGTAGTTGGTTTTTAATTATCAGATGTTTTTCTAAGGTTTGTTCGAGCTGAGTCGGGAGATTTTACCTTTTTAGTACGTTTGATACGCGGACATTCAATTAAATCAGGATTAAGCTACAAAAGTTGACTTCAACGAAGGGTTAAAGAAAATCCTCCGTAAATTCCTTATTTAATTACATATATATTTTTAGTTTGCTGTACTAGACAAACAAGACAATTCCGCTTGGAGACACCGTCTTGGAATGGCTGAAAGGAAATATCTATATACAGAGTGATGAGGGTTGAGAATTTACGGATATTTGGGTTGAATTCTCTGAATGAAAACGAAAATCGAAAAATAAGTCAACAGCACACAAAACTGCAGAAACTCTCTCATTCGGACAGTCCCGTTTTAATTAGCATGATAAACGGGAGATGCGGAATCGACTGCTGAAGAGGGTAAATCTGGAATTAATCCGCTAAGTCAGAAATTCCACCGAGTGGATCCTGTACTGCGATAAAGTCTCGAAAGCTGCTCATTAGATGCGTCCTTCGAAACATTGAAAGCGCTAATTGCCGGAATTTAGATTTAATTAAACACTGATGTATATTTCCTTCAAAAATTCTATTGGAAAACCTAATCCTAATTGTAGTACATTAACTTGGTTAAATAGAATAACTGAAAATATATTATATTTAAATGATTTCAGGAACATTCACATCACATTCACATCTACATTATACTTGGTATTACCGTATTTATCATATTCCTCAACGATTGAGCGGGGGAATTTAAGAGTTTTTCCATATTTGAGACATTCACCTTCCATACATTTTATAAAATTGTTAATTTTCATGTTTCCTTTTTTTGTGTCACCGAAACAGTAAAAACGGTTGTCGTCCGAGTTCTTAATAAAGAGCGAATGTTAATTTCAGTCAGTTCTAACTGAGAATAATGTGCTATTGCACCGCTCCAATAACCCCTTCTTGCGTACGAAGCGTTATTACCAAATAAAATGGAAGAAAAAAAAAATCAGTCGGCTTCAAACGTATAGAACATATTTATAAATTATTCAATTTCGGCTACGCAGGCTAAAGTGGATGCCCCAGTAAATGCTCAGTTTTATTCAAATTGGAAAAGTTTCCATAACGGCTAAACTTTGCCGACTTCGGATTTTTTACCAAGACCTTTATTTACTCCGTAAAGAGTTTCTGCGGATTAAATTTATGTCAACACTTTCAAGTTTTATTTAGGTCCCTGAAACGGCAATGAATAATTAACCTTTCGCGGCATCAAGATCTTCAGAACAAATCAAATCGTAAAAAACTGAAAATATTGATTAGTAATAATAATAATTATAAATGTATATTCCTACATGACGTTAAAGTCACGGTGTCAACGATTTTTAATGTTTTAGGGACTTACATGTTTAGTATTTGGTAATAGATGTCAAAAAATAAACTGTATATTCTTTGAGAGAATACTCACGCTCAGTTTTCAGCAACGTTGCAAGTCCCCGGTGACTTCAATCCTCTGGATATTTGACACCATAACGTTTGCTCTTAATCCCCATAAAAATTCCCCCAGTCGTGTAAATTTATCCAAACCTTGAGACGTCTGGGAATGTCTCTTTGTGACGTATTTTCTTTATTCAAGAGATGAAAATGTCTTCTAGTCATTCCACAATAAAGAAGCGTTTGTCTTCATATTTGCCAGAGCTAAAATTGCTTTCTTGGTTTTTGGACATTAATCGGAACAAAGTTCCAAATGGGCAAGTTGCGATTTACCTGCACATTATAAACTTCCTATATTCGGGCTGTCCCGAAAACTTAGGTAGGCGCGATGTACGTTTAAAATAACTTGACCGAGGAAAACTTTCCGGGAATACTGAAGGCTTGCATTATATTCCGGGGCAAGGATTTCTTGTTTTCAAGTTTAGTCAGTTCTTGTCAGGAGCAAACTTGAATTTTACCAACAATCGACCGCGGAGTTATACACGTATTAGAGATATGTTGTATGTGACTTAGGTTTAAAAACTTCAAGAGTCGTGTTAAAAACTCCCATTTATTGAGGAACCCTGTATATTAGTGATTTTTCTGAGCCTTCCCATCACAATAAATAACTCCATCAGATAAAAAAGTTCGAAAACCGTTCTAAAAACGCCAAAAACCTTTACCAAAGATTAACCAAATCAAGGCAATACAAAGCTACTTTCAAATCCATTTAACTTAACTTTTAAAATAATCTAATGTGCCTGCGGAAAATTATCAAATACGCAATTAAGTTTATTAACTGTTCGTTGCAGTTTAAAACGAGTGAGATAGAACAAGAATTTTCAAAAATTTTAATAACGTTTGACAGCTCCATCCATTTGTCAAATGAGTTCAAAATGACGTAAGTGTGACGTATTGACTGTATACTGTTATCTATAGTGGCAGATAGCGGCTCGATAAAAGACTAATACAGGGTTGCCATTTTCGCTTTTCATTTTATTACAGGGGAATTCAGTAGGGATATAGCTACAAAAAGATCTGAGAAAATATCTTTATAGATTAGCTTCATATCGCCTGTCTGACAACGCAAAATTTATCAATATCTGTCTTCCTTTAATTCATTTTTTAACTACAAAACATCTCGATTATTGATTTCTGATAATGTGCGCTTTATTGTTCCCGATTTTTATTAGAAATTTTAATAAATGAACCACATTGTTATGTAACATTATCGAGGTTTCCAATTTTACATCAAAGAGCTATTTCTGCCATGGCAACAGTGGAAATATTCATTTAAATTAATGCTGCCAAATATTTACGTAATGCCGCCGGTTTAATTAATTTGCAAGTACCTCTAAAACAGGTGCTCATTGTTCGAATTAGTGAGGTACAGAAAAGTGTCTAATTATTATTATTGTGAGTTCTTTGGACACTTAGGAAGCAAAATATTATCACACTGGGTACATAGGTATCGATGTAAATTGATAATAATAATAATAATAATAATAATAATAATAATAATATAATAATAATAGTGTAATACTAATAATAATAATGATAATAATAATAATAATAATAATAATAATAATAATGTAGAGAAGGGTAATAATATCGATTTTTGGTTATTTATAACCCAGATATTGGTAGCTGCAGGACAAATTCGAGGCAATATGTATATGGAAAATACTGTTGCGGATTGCGTTTAAATCCGAGGAGTTTTCCCGCAAAATCGACGTCGAATGATCGGGCCGGAAATTCTATTTACCGCCTTTATCGCATTTCGATGTATTATTTCGTGCGGGGTGGCGTTTGTGGGTTTTGGCTTGACAGGCCGAGTGACAAACACCCGAGCATTAGACAGCTCTCGGGATTGTCTTGTTTCCCATCAAATGTCGCGGGATCCTTTCTACGTCGGCTGCATTATTTATTATATATTTTGTATTGTTAAAGAAACTTTGTCTCTCCTCGACAGAGTTTCGAATTATTGTTTGTAGTTGAATCAGAAACCAGAAAAATGCTTGAGTTGTAAAAAATGCGTGCGAGCAAAAATTTATCCATATTTTATCAATGATGTTAGTAAATCTTAGTTGGTGTGACAATAAAACAAAAAAAAATTAATAGAGGACGTCCTGCGTATTGTGTGCCATCACTGTCATATATATAACTTAACTTTGGCATTCCAAAGAGTCTGGACAGACAGACATAATGACTTTAGCCATATTGGAAACAATACGTGGCATCGTGGGACGTCCTAGATCTGTCACTTGGAAAGTTCCATCGCGCTCATACGAGAGAAACTCCATCCCAAAGTACCAAATACACTTTTAAAACATAAATGTTTGAGGAGCATAAATGTATCATTGTCAATTTCAGTTTGAGGGGAAACTCGAGTCGAGACGAGGCGAGATTGCGAGAGTATCGAACGGAAACCTTCTGCCGGTCGCATATGTCGGCAATTTATTTCGGTTACAGTTCTTGCGATATCGAACTGTTCACCTGACTGACAGCTTGGTGCTGTGGGGAAGTTTTCGAATTAAAATTGTTTAATCCAAAGTGGATGATAAGAGGCCAGTCGTTATAAATATCCACTGATATCGAGAAGTGGGCAAAACTCTTCTCGGATTTATTTAAAACTCGAAGGGAAGATAAAGGTGCCCTCTGAATTATTTAATAGCGAAGATGGCCGAATTTCGCGAGTGAGCTTTTCTTACAGCGAAGAAATTTAACGTAATTAAAATCCTCCAATATTACCTATTATCACAGCATTTTTCGTAGGAGATTATGATGTAATTCTACTATGTACAGGGTGGCGCACTTCACCTCCCGTCTCCTATAGCTCGGTTATCATTGACAGTAGGATTTCGATATTTTGTATACTTTACCTGTGTCTTAGGAAGTACTTCAGGAAAATATTTCTAATTATACAGGGTGTCCCAAAAAAGTGTGACGATACCGAACTTCTTTTTTTTTAATGGAATACCCTTTTTTTTTCATATTTAAATGCTTTCTATGATTGTCTACATATTCCTAAAATTTTGTTGAGATCGGTTAAATAATATCAGCGAAAAAAATTAAAAACTGAAAAAAATTACATTTGCCCCTCTAGCTTGAAAAAATAATAAAAAATAGAGATAATGTCTATGTAAAGAAACTACTCAAGATGCTTATTAAGCATGGTTTAATAGTTATATTTAAAAAATTTCGATGATCGATATTGTACAGGGTCTCCAAAACTTAGCGTCACATTTTTCAAACTTCTAAGTGTTTTATTTTTCTTATTTTAAATTGGGACTCCCGTATATTTTAATTTAGTTCGATGCAGAATTCAAAAACAAACATTTTTCGAATTACATGTCTGTCGCAATTCCCAACACTTCAAGAGTTGTTCGCGGAAAACCATTCCAATAGTAATTAAATTGATTAAAAAACTACGGTTGCTATGACAAACGAATTATTTATAGGACTTATTTTATAATTACAATTATCTTACAACCATTACACATATAAAGTATGTGTTCGAAATGTCCTCCGTTCTGTTGAAGACACAAATTAAGATGACTATGGAAGGTCTTGTAACCTTCTGCAATTCATAAAAAAATCGAAGGTGGCTTTGAACAAATTCGAAAAAAAATTTCGAACACATACTTTATATGTGTAATGGTTGTAAGATAATTGTAATTATAAAATAAGTCCTATAAATAATTCGTTTGTCATAGCAACCGTAGTTTTTTAATCAATTTAATTACTATTGGAATGGTTTTCCGCGAATAATTCTCGAAGTGTTAAGAATTGCGACAGACATGCAATTCGAAAAATATTTGTTTTTGAATTCTGCATCGAACTAAATTAAAATATACGGGGGTCCCAATTTAAAATAAGAAAAATAAAACACTTTGAAGTTGGAAAAATGTGACGCTAAATTTTGGAGACCCTGTACAATATCGATCATCGAAACTTTTTTAATAAAACTATTAAACCATGCTTAATAAGCATCTTGAGTAGTTTCTTTACATAGACATTATCTCTATTTTTTATTATTTTTTCAAGCTAGAGGCGCAAATGTAATTTTTTTCAGTTTTTAATTTTTTTCGCTGATATTTAACCGATCTCAACAAAATTTTAGGAATATGTAGACAATCATAGAAAGCATTTAAATATGAAAAAAAAGGGTATTCCATTAAAAAAAAAGTTCGGTATCGTCACACTTTTTTGGGACACCCTGTATAATTAGAAATATTTTCCTGGAGTACGTCCTAAGACACAGGTAAAGTATACAAAATATCGAAATCCTACTGTCAATGATAACCGAGCTATAGACGGGAGGTGAGGTGCGCCACCCTGTATACATAAGGGGTTTATTTGTTCATTTTTAAGTGTAGTACTTTTAAAAGCGTAGAAAATTGAAGTGTAGGAAAATAAAAAGTAAGAAAAATAAAGCAAAGCAAAATAGAGCGTAACAAAATAGGGCGAAACAAAATAAAGCTAGACAAAATAGTGGCAGTAAAATAATGAGTAAAAGATTCGTTATTGAAATGTTAGCAAGAGTTTTCGTCCGTACCCATAGTAAAGAGTGAGTGTTATTCTCAGACAATTTTAACTGAGGATAGTGTGCAATTTCACCGCTCTAACAACAACCGGTTGTGTGTGAGACCTTACTACCAAAGAGAATAAAAGAAAAAAAATATACTCTTGAAGTATCGGTACCTGTACTCGCTAATATTAACTTTGCAAAACTTCAGCGAAACGAACCAATATGATTATCGATCTAATGCGGCGAATTGGCACAATTCAATATTGGATACTCTACATGAAATGCATATTTTCCATTTTTCCTTTTCGGGCCCGGGCAGAAACATTCGAAATTAATTAACTTCATTGCGAGTTCTATATTTAACGAGTCCAGTTTTTGCGACCTTTGTTTTTGATAATAGAAATTATTTTAAATGTTGCATTAGGATTATACTTTGATCAGGTTTAAGTAACTAAATACGTTTTAGCTTTTCCTTTTCAAGGGT
Source organism: Euwallacea similis (assembly GCF_039881205.1). Taxonomy (NCBI): domain Eukaryota; kingdom Metazoa; phylum Arthropoda; class Insecta; order Coleoptera; family Curculionidae; genus Euwallacea; species Euwallacea similis. The sequence continues at coordinate 5,172,319 of NC_089616.1, read as the reverse complement.
TGTGAGGAGAACTGTTTCTTCCAGGCAAATTTTGATTTAGTTCGAGGTGAAAGCAAAATCTCCTGAAATGCGTCTGTTCACTAAACGGTCAAAAAATAATGAAGATGTTGATTTCTTTTCAGGTGGAACACTCGGTATATGGGTGGAGACTTCATACATTTTATGTTTAACTGCCTTAATACATACATGGAAAAGCTGAAAGTCGTGTTCGACATAAAATAAATGCATGGTAGAAAGCTTTCGAAATTCCATTCAATTACTTTATCCCGAGCGAAATAGTTTTTCGAGTTTTCACTCTGTCAGACCTTCGTCAGTCGAAGATTTTTCTTTTTCGGCAGGAACACGTTAACCGACATTTTATTCAGATTATTGGCAGTTTTTCCCGCTTTGTGTAATTGCCACCTTTCGATAAGCTGATGTCCTGAAGCTCGATTTTTTTTCATGGGACACTGTGCAATAAAAAGAACACTTTAAAATTTCATATAAATCCTATAAATTTGGAATTGAAGTCTCAACAAGTGTCCTTGTTTCAATATTTACTTTATGTCATTTCAAGCTTTCTTGTCAGGCGGACAGCGTTGTCAAACGTTAATAAAATTCCCGTTCATTTTCGCATATACTTACATATTAAAGAGATAATGCAGAATGTATGCTCAATTTGGTGGAAAATGAAGATATGCAAATTGGCTCTCTTAATCGAAATTGCTGACAGTTAAAATCCCGAATTTGTGGCCCATAAGAGGGATTATGGTAATTTTTGTAAACACTCTTCCTGGATTCTAGGCTAATAAGATTCGGTTCTATAATAAGGGAATTTCGAAGAAAAAAATTTAAATGAAACAATAAAAAGGAAACGAGAGGGTCGAAGAGGGTTTTTCTCCATTAACTGCCAGGCCATTCATCTGGAACATTTCCGAGATAACAATGTCAACTGAAAATAACTCGAAAATCGACGTTCTTAGCCGATTTAACGGCCAAGAAATTATTTAGTTAACAGTTTAAATAGTTCAACTCGTTTTGTTGGACTATTCCGGATTGCCAGCTCGGAATAAATGCCGCCAGAGTTAAATTAGCTTTTAATTTCGCTTTGAAACAGGAGACGTAGTATTTTTCGTAAAAAAATCGCCCGTCATTATAAATTCATAACTACGTTCCAAGTTTTTTCCTCTGGTACTTTTACCTGACCTTTTTCTACTTCGAGCAACCCGATATGCATACCGCGAAATAATAGGGTCTCTCCTCCAGTTAACGAAGAGACCTTGCATATTTTAATGGCGAAGTTGGATATGGATCCGATTACGGATCCAGAGAAACTCCGAATTGTTTTAGAGGAAAAACTGTCTTTACATGATGGAAGACACGATAAAAGGAAATAACGAGCTGGGATTTGGATGTTTTAGAATCTGAACAAGTTTTTTTTCTTTCTTAATTCATTTTAATTATTAAGCGTTTAACCAGGAATTACAGCATTCCTGAACCGATGCCAAACGCACAAGCCCATTTGGCTCGTCAGCAAGTCAGCTCTTAAATAGCTGAGCTAAATGAATGTAGCATCCATTATTGTCTTTGTCGGCGCTAGAATATGTAGCTGGCAGAGTGTACTGATAAGTCTCTGCGAATGGATTTCAATAAAATGGGACATAATGGCCCTTTGTGCTCCTGCTCAGTTGAATGGGGTGCGAGCACAGTGTCGATTAATGGAATGATGAAATGTCAAGCCTGTTTGCCATAACCGCAATATAAATCTCCCTGGAAGGGCAGATACAAATTTTAATAGAAGAAATGGGCCCTGTATAAGGGCCCTATCATCGGATAACGAATCCATTTACTAAAACTAATATTTTCGAGAGACGAACCTGCTTTATCTGCCTTTTAAAGATGAGCGGGAACGTGCCAATTTTCATTTCGAATTATTGGCCGTAGATCTGGAAATCCCGTTCCAGGAAAGACATTTCAAATTGAGTTAACGGCTTAATCTTATTAGAGCACTTGATAACCGGGTTTATCTGATGTTCGATTTCGAATGGAGCAATTTGCTTTCAGATCATTTTTATGCAGGGATGTATTCAATTTCCGTTTGTGAAAATTGTAAAAATCATGAGATCTGCCGATTTCGTCTCATAATATTTCCATCAGATACTACGGCGATAAGCGAAAACGGTAACTCTGCAACGGTTTTTTGTAAGACCGCTATCTTCTTCTATACACGTACTTTGTACGGATGACTTACGTCTAAGTCATTTGGATCCTTTTCAGTAAAAGAGCAACATTATCAGACTTTTCTCAAATTCTGATTAATTTTTTTTTTCAAAAATTCATTTGCTTATTCGGTTTGCAACTTGATATGTTCACTTCAATGTGTCTGCCGATTCGCTAATTGAATTTAGAATTTTAACTAAATTCAAAGTTGTTATTTACCTGTCGAGCACACTGCATGAAAATCACGTCGAGTATGCCCCTGTTTATTCCCAAATTGAGTCGTCAATTTTAAGAATTAGATAGGGAATTTCAGTCTACAAATCCCAGTAAAAGGCATTGGAGTAGATGGTTCTTGAAGACGGTTATTCAATATCTGTGTATCTGCATCTTCAAAGGGAACTCCGTCGATATAAGAATGAGCCTTTCAATTCAAAATTCATCATAAACTCGTAACTTTTCCTTTAATAATTATTGGAAGATATCGAAACTTGTTTAATCAAAATCGAGCTATTGACTGCTATAAATAGTCATTACCGTCTTGACTCATCCAATCAACTAATTATAGCGAGACATACTGAATAGTATCTCTTACCCAGTTCTCTGAAAACTTTCTCAATTAAATATCGAATTGATTAATATAAGCGCCCCCTTCCCCCTCTGATGCTTGAAAGTTCGGTTTCTATATATGTCATTTCTCTTTGAAATTGCTAGAGCACACCTGAAAGATATTAGAGACTCGACGAGAAATTCATTATTGAGAAATTAATCAAAAATTCATTTTTCAGTGAAGGATTTTTTTAATCGGACATATGGTCGTATTGTCAGGATTTCATTTCAAACTGGCAGTGTTCAGTTAATTAAAACTTCAAGCTCTATAATTGATGCGAAATTTTAATGGACGGCCATTAGCGAAAATATGCAAGTATTAATTAATGATTTTTCCGTTTTCCCTCAGGGAAATTAGCTGTGCATACCTGCAATTGAATTGTGTATGCATGTGTTTTCCAGGTTGAAATAGTAGCGAAAGCAAACATTTCCATCATGGCAACTCTTAATCGAAAAACTTGACTGCAAATTACAGGTTCGTTAAGTGAACTCCCGGAATCTAATTTAATTTTAATACTAAATTCGTTTAACAGTGAATTAAGAGCACTTTTCCACGAGAACTTTTTAAATTTCGAAAGTCGTTTCTCACGTAATAAAACAGTCGCCCTTCGCCGCTCTTCTCTTTCAGTTTTATTGGAATAATTGATTCGTTATTTTAAGATAAGTTTCAAAACTAGGTGGGTTCTCTCAAGACAACTCTCCGGGACACAAACTTTTTCAATTGCAAAACAAATCCCTCTTGAAAGTTCCGAACGTGTATTATATTGTAAAGTTTTGATAGTATTGAGTGCACAAGGGCGAGGCTTAAGGGATGAAGTTCCTTTTTTTCCTTGTGTATAAATCACCGTCAATTTTAGTCCGAATTTGTTCGACCTTAGACGTCAAATAAATCAATTAGGAGGGGTGAGAAAATTGAGACTACACGTCATTTCGCGAAAGAGTTTATATTAGGAATTTCCATTTTGTGTGCTTGATAGGGTTGCAGAAATCTATCGAATGTATCCCAATTTGTCAATCGATTTGGGCTACTAATCTATGTAATAAATGGCCTAAAATCACGACCCAGGTACTTTAGTGATTTTAAAATTTTGTCGCGCCAAAAAATCTTACATAAAATCCGTAAATCTTGCACTAATCAGGTCCGAGCAGCGGCGATTTTTAGGGCAATTTTTACAGAATTGGGGAATTGTATCTTCTTCTTACTCAGTTTTCGAACACCTTAATGTCTTATAATGGGGGTAAGATAACTGAGGCTTTAGGGTTTTGCGCAAATTTAAAAAAATTAATATGCAAAGCTTTCGCTTATTACTAACAGGTAAATAAACATGTTTCGTTCCAGTAATATGCGTTTAAAAAGTCGTTTCCCATTTAAAACGCGTTCATTCGGCCGAATAGGTTTTTCAAAAATTTGCATTTTTATATGATTTTGATCACGGTTGTTAGGGCGCGGATGCCGCAGCAAATAAACCAAATAAATTAAATTATCATCGACATGTTTTGCGCAATATTGTTGATATTTCACCATAGGGTCAAGTTTTTATGTATTATATAAAAAGTGGCTTTCCCGCCTTTACGGTGTTATAAACCACCAATTTTTGCACTATTATTGCACTGTTTTTCTTTACGATTTGTTAAGCGAAATGGCACAAACTTCGCAATATAACCCATTAAACTTTTCAATTTACAGTCTATTTTAAAGTTTAAGCGTAAGCGGCTTTGCGTATTTTGTTATTCTAACTATGTTAATATCCAAAGGATTTACCTTAATTAGATTAGAATAAGTAAGTAGGTAACTTTCTGCTGCGGTTTCGCCAACCTACTCGAATTATTCAGGGCTTAAGATGGGGCGAAAATTACTATACTTACATGTTTAACAACAGGGATTAGCTAGAAAGAAAAAATGGCAACACAGCGCTTAGAATTTATTTCTAAACTAATGCTGAGGGCGCTACGAATGGCGGGTAAACATGAATACTGTCTAATTTCTGCCAATTGATTGGCTGGGATTCGCATTTTTTTGCCAATACATTTTTGAAATCGTCAAAATGCAACGTTGTCGGATGAATAAAAACTATTTTCATCTTCCATGGAAGCGATGAAAAATGCCTAAAAGGGCTTTGCCAGGAGTGATTGAATTCCGACCTGCATTACGAAATCTCGAAAATGGATGTAATAACCCTGGTAAGAATGTCAGAGTTCCTTCCATGAAATTGAATTTAGTTCTGATAAATGTGGGAGGATAAAATGTAAAATTTCCCTATGATTTCTTGGGCATTTTAGTATTAAAGCAAGTGTTTGCTTAAATGTATCAAAAAAATATTGATACCTCACTAATCTTCATTGGAGAACAAACATCTGGAGACGATGCACAAATGGAAAAGTGAACAAACAAAACTCCATCAAAGTTTGCCACATTCGCCTCCTACAGGTGGCATTAAATTAAATTTGCAACACTCAGTTTGGGGATTAAGGGAGAAAATTAGACGGATCTTCCATTACGTGTTTAACTTTTGCTTGTGTATGTTTGTTTTGGCGCATGGCCATTTTATGTTACGTGACGGTTTTTGTTTATGCTCGATAGAAAGTAGTTTTGTAGGCTTATAGGGCTTCTAGAGACGATTAATTTTGGGTACTTTTTGAGGCAATTTTCATCCACGAATTCTTAAATTAATTTTACTCACACTTAATGCAGTTGATGCAATTAAAAGCTTAATTAAAGAAATATTTCCGGCATTCCTGGAATGTAAGACATTGTCTTTCGTCCGTTCTGGAGAACTTCCTCAAACAAGACAAAAGGAAACGTTTCGCTTTCCAGGCTCACCTGGAGTGCCTCCTACAGTGTCTTATATACACATTGCCATTTGTGATGTGCTTTCCAGATGCATATTTTGCCCCTTTAACGGGAAATATATTTGAAGGTATTATTTGCAAGCGCTTATTAGATTAGCCATAAAACACAATAGAAAACCGGTACACAATAGAGTTACATTTTGTTCTCGTTCGAATAAAGCGCACCTTTTGTACCCTTAAATCTGAACAGGCGTTTTATTCAACGTGTATGTGTGCTCGGCAAGGCAAGGGATCATTTTTCACGGATTTTATGTATAGAAAATGCCCGGAATATCGGAAAATTTTATTTCCAAGCAAACTTAGAATTATTCTCAAATCTTAACATGAGTCACAATGAGTTTCCTCTTGATTCAACATTCGGTTTAAATGGCGCTGAATATAGCGCACATTGTCCTTGCAGCTGACAAGGAGCACAATATCTCGGAATGAAGCTAAGTGTAAACGCGATAAGTAGCTGGATAATGAATTTCAGTTAAATTGAAGTCTGAATGGCCTTTTGTCGCATTCAATGTCGTCGGTTGGGAGGAAGGAATCGACATGTTTTACGTTTAATATACCGACACCTGATAAGGCCTTTTATAAGTTTAGAGCATTAGAACTTTCCGGTAACAACGTTATGGCGCTAATTAATGCATTTCTAACAGACCCGACTACTTCAACCAACTTAATCTAATAACAACACTGTTTCAGTGCGCCCTCATAGTCGCTTTATGCCCTTCAGTTAGAATTAAAGGGAATAAATTCAAAAATATCGGTCAAGAAGTACTGTAAAAATTAGTTTTTTTTGCCGAAAAGTGAAATTTCGAACGCAGTGACACAAGGGACGTTCCAGAATTTAGAATTATGTAAATACTTCCGGAATTTTTTTCCTAGAAAAAGTTGAGTAATTTTGAGAATAACAAAATGTTCCTCAGCAATGATTCATGCTCTTTTAACGTTGTTACTTTAATTTGTTTAAAAATTAACCTTTAAAACGATTTACCGACTGCTTTAAATCTCCTTATCTTGGATAAGGGTAAGGGCTTTCTAAAGGGTCTCGTAAAACCCAAAAAATGCCATTTACCTTCTCGCAGGAGGGAATTTTCAAACGTAATAACGAGTTACGTGAAGGGTGTAAGGACAGGACTATTCTTTTTGGTCGGTTTCATTTAAAAGTTCGTTTACCGTGTGTGCCCAGGCCCAGCTAACACATTTATTACAATTAGGAGCTCTGTCCAGAATGTGGACTGAGAGTATGTGGGGCTTTATTTGTATTAATAGCTTTTGAAACTTTCAGAGATCATTTTGGGTTAATTGGAGGTATTTTTTTAAAGTCAATCGCTTCTTGAAATCCCGAGATATCTGTATTTGAGATTAAAAAGGCGACAAAAATCTGATTCCTCCCCTTTCTCGGAAATTAAAAGATATATTGCAATCCGTCCAACGGACTCTAGCGTAGGGTGTTTCAAATACAGAGAGTTCCATGGGGATTATTTCAAAGGGAGAAGATACAATGTCACTTAATTAAAAAAAAATGTTTTTAGAATTTTACGAACAATTCTTTGAGTTAGTTCAAGTTATTCCCTATGTAATAAAATCAGCAGTCAAGCGGTGCCCGTCATTCTTATATCATAAATTTTCCCTTTAGTTTAGGCGTTTCTTAAACATCTATTAATTCCTTATAATTCTCATTCTTATAATCCTTTATAGGCACATGAATTCGGTGCAGCGGGCCAGACCTACAGACAAAGGTGATGTTCCTCCTTCACTGCTATTAGGACAAGGTCTCCACACGTGCTCTCTGTCATTAGAACATGTTCTAATGATAGAAAGTGCAATAGGATGTAAGGACTAGGGCTTTGAAGGGTATGGATTCACTTTTGTGAGAAGGTGACAAACACGAGGAAGAGAAGTTGCAGCCGAAGGAATAACAAGGCATAAAAAAGAGGTAAGAGTATTACTTGAATAACTCGCAATTATCTTTAAAAAAATGCGAATTTAAGTAGCTTTTTCAGTTAGAATGGTGAAATTAAATTTGTCTCTTTAAACAGTTACAAACACGGGTACAAGCAAAATCTGGTTTTGTTTAATTAAAAATAAACTCGCTTTGAGAACACACTTACTTGACCTAACCAAAATGACGTACATAAGGCATTTACTTCATGAGTTCCCGAAATATCCATTTTTTCTTGCTATAGATGACAAAATTGGGCATTTTTATCATCAAACAAAATCCCCGTTTTGAGGTGTTTAGTTAGTACGTTTGAAAATATTGTGTGCGAGTGGAATCAAATATAGACTTACGTGATTTCTCATGTATCAAAGAGAGATAGATATATGATTTTGGTTCTAGTTTTGCTAATTTCCCGGATTTTTCCAATTATTTTTCGAGCTATTTTAATATAAATCTTCTCTATGGGTAATGTGAATATATGAAAAATGGCTTTTTCTATAATATTTTCACCGTAATTGAGAGGTATGAGTTCTGCTATATTGACCCCAGACGAAGCCCTGAAAATGCAATCGCGCAAAATCTCTAACGAACTCTGCTTGCACTTTGAGCACGATTTGATTTAATTAAGCGACATTTGAAAAGTCAATTAGAAACCGCAACCGTGGTTTATAAATACGCATCTGTCTTGCTCAAACCAATTGTCAGCCTGGCATGAAAGTGCGTTTCGTGAGTCACCCGCGGCAATAAAATACCGAACAAAAGTATATAGTACATATACTTACCAACGAAGTTGTCGTAGAATTATTTTTGCCCGAACGTGTGTACGCTCTTTCCGAAAATAAACTTTCTAAAACCGGCCTTAAACGTACGAAAAAACGCTCTTTTCGCCTCCACAATTCGCAAAAACTTGAGCTCAAGCCGAGTTCACTAGGTGCGCGTTACTCAGGTAAGTGGGCTTACGGAGAAAAGGGAAGGTAACTCGGGATCGGAAAAACGTAAACCGCTCTATTCCGGTGCCCACTTTGGACTGGAGCGAGATAGCGCGCACGGGGATGCTGGCAGAGCGTCGCGACGCCTCTGGATCGGGCGTCTTCGTTCCACGCACCGTCCAGACCGACACCAGACGCAGAAAGCCAATGGACCACGTTGCGAATCCCCCCTTTTTACCTGAATAAGGTATGTGATTTATGCCGGGGTTATTATTATGATTCGTCGGCAATATTTCATGGCTGATTTCCGTGGATCGTCGTAATCGCGTTAATAAAATCGATACGGTTTTTGATTTTCCTTGTATTGCGGTTTATTGTTTCTTTGTCTTTCCAATTATTGAAATAGTCCGCATTATTATCCTTCTTATTCGCCTCTTTTGAGGGTGAGCTTGGGCCGCTTGAAATACCACTAAAACTGTCGCTTAATTAAAAGAAGAATTTGATTAAAATAAATTAATTTGCATGTTAAAGATGGTTCTTCAAAGATTCGATGATATTCTGGAGTAATACCGTTTCGCCACTGGTATGTTTTGGTTGTTGTTTTGAATGATCTAAAAAGGAAATCTTAATTACAAGAGAGTGGTAACTAAGGAGAAGCAACTCTTGACAAATCATTGATTTAGAGTAGCAGTTAATATTTCTAAAATTTGATGAAATTACATATTTTTTTGCCATGAAAAGTAGTCCGAATTGCGATTTTAAATGTATTATAGCTTTGCAAAACAAGGGACTACTATAGAGGCAATGGAAAAATATTGCCAACTACGTTCGAAATTAACAAAAAAAAAGAACAAGGACTACCTTGATTTTTTCATTTAAAAGTAAGTTTCTACGATTTAAAGAGACAATACTTCTTTGCTTAAATGGTTAAACCGAAAATGAGATGATTCAGTGACGTGACCGTTATCATTATCGATTTTTAGATAGTGTTTTAGACTTTGTCTACCAACACTTTTGGGTTCAATAATTGAACGTTAACTAAAATTTGCACGTCCCTTGATGAATGAAATTAATTATTACATCAGGGCTTTTAAAAGCACAGATAATTGCATTAACCTCACCATAATCAGGCTTTTATCTGAAAATTCGTATCGTCTGATCCCTCTGTCGAGCGTCGTGCCCGTAGATTCGATTTCCAGTGTGTGATCGTCGATTTTCCTTACTATGCTCTGATGGTCGTTTGGAAAAGAAAAACTTATTGAAAATAAATTTTTATATTGTAGTATTATGTATTACCCTTAGTTGATAGTCAATGGCGATAGTCTCATCTACAAGTTCGTCCAAAAGCAACACGGTTTTGTGATGAAACTCCCCGCTGTAGCTTGTGAAAGTCACTTCTTTCCCTTCGATCAATATTTCCAGCACCGGTTTCAATTTGTTCACACTTTTGGCCCGGTCCTCAGGAATTCCTTTAATTAAACAACAACAGAACTTAATAAAGCCCTTCGGCTGTGGATTAGAGGTTACCTAGAGCGATGAGATGTTCGTAAAAATTCTCATTTCTGTCCAAGAGAAATTTCCCAGTTACCGACATGCTCGTAATACACAGGACGATACTGATCCGAATACACTTATTTCATTATCTATTCATAGAAATCACCGATAAATGATTTTCTCGTTATCACTTTACAGGTAAATGTGTCATTTGAGATAACGGTGAACTTTGGTTTCGTTTCGACAATATTTACTTAAAAAAAAAAAACACTATTTTCGGCAAATATGGGGGTGTTCAGTTTGTTGACAAGCGGATTAGCCAACTTATGGGATTAATTAGCCCATAGTACTCTCTTGCAAGCATATTGGCAGAAGATTAAGTTATCTCTAGGGGTCTGAGCCAGTTCAATTATTAACATTGACATACATCGGCGAACGCTGATCTGTAAATAGGCTTACGGCTTTGTTTAATAACCCATCGGCTTTACCATGGCTGGTGTTTCTCCCCCTCAATTTTTCCATCGATTCTCCTTCAAAGGCACAAAAATAACATCCTTTTGATTAGCGAAACGTGCGCTAATCTCTTGACTGTAATCGTGCTTTCCGGATGTGTGGACGCCTCGGATAAATCTGCCTACGGTTGAATTAACTGTTTGATGTTAATTCTCGTGAACGCGGCCTAATTCTAGAATTTCGACAGTTTGCACTATAAATAATATAATGTGGGTTAATTCCAGATGGGTTGTGAGGCCCTCCTGAAGATTTAATGCGGGCGGACTGTGCGCCATCGTTCGGAATTTCACATATTCTATTCAGGGTAAAAAATGGCTAAAACCAGACCTGGAAATATTGCCTTTTGTAGTATGCTCGAATATTAGATACTAGGACGTAGAAGAGTGTTGGAGAAATGTATCAAATGAGATTTTTTGAGGGAAATTTATCATGCGAGGAGGATTTTTTTCGTTGGAAAACTATAGGAAAAAGAGGTAAAATATTTGCTAAAAAATCGTAGAAAATTGTTACTTATATCGCAAGCTCAACCAATACATGAAATGAATTTTTTTAATTACAGAAAATGAGAATTTCGAAGCAAACTGTATGAAAAAAGGGGCAGTTCCTTATGCTGATAATAAAAAAATATAAGCAACTGCATTCGAAGTAGAAAATATTAAAATCACTTTAACATTTTATACAGACTGTCCCAGATAAGAGTGCTCTACACAGATCTTGTAAACCATGAGAAATAGGGAGGTGATTAAATTACAGAAAAGTTGCTCCTTTCTGTGTTCTGCAAAATCATGTCTTCAAATTTGAAAAGTTCCGAATAAATTCGAAGTTATTTGAGAAAAACTGATTTTTCGTGATTTATTTTTTACTGTTTTCTGATTTTGTTTCAAAAGATATTTTAAAATAAATTTGATATTTTCATTGCTACTTTTTTCTTCTACAAGATGGTGTTCTTAGATTTTCGATCCGACGTTTCTTTTCTTCGAAATTATCATAAACTTTATTTTTTTAAATAGTTATCAAATTTTATTTTACATTCAGTAAATTCTACTTTTTCTTCTGAATCCAACGATATATTGTAGTTATGATTTATTAAATGGTTTACTCCAAAAAATCTCATTATCCTTTTTTCAACATAATATAATAATTAATATTTTTGAAAATATTGCATCTCAATTTAGGCACATCCGGAATTTTTCAAATTTGAAAATATGGTTTTGCAGAACACAAAAAGGTGCAACTTTTCGCTAATTTAACTATCTCCCTATTTCTAATGGTTTACAAGATCCCTATAGAGTGCATTTTTATCCGGAACAGTCTGTATATTATTATTTTTTATCAATTTAATGCTAACGGACGTACACCATCACTATTAGCACACGATTCTACATTTCCTCTTCCATTTTTGTTTCGTCAAGTTTGTATACAGGGTGTCCCGAAAATCAATGTCAAAAATGGTATCACGAGATTATTTGGGTCAAAACATTAAGATTTAGGTCAAAAGTTATTCGAAGAAAGTTTCTCGTTTAGATGATATTGGCGGTCAAAGTTCTTAAAAAAAAAACATACTTTTTGCTATATCTCGAGAATGCTTCAATGGATTTTAATGAATCCCATTGTGCATTTATTCATTGGTACGGGGATTATTTTCATGTAACATTCACGTCTTTTCGCAATGTGAAAGTGGTAAATTCTTAGCCATCTTCGTACAAAAATTATCAGAACTTTTCATTGGGAAGCTGCATCGTATCATTTTTTTTCTAATGATACATTAGCCCTTTCTCCAACTTTTCTACCTCTTGGAAATTTCTCGTACGGTTAACATTTCACGTCGAAAAAAATTATTTTCTTTTCTCATACAGAACACCAACTTGCCATTCCTTCGATGATTATCGACACTTGTCGATGTGAACACTGACGTCAATTATAGAAAATGTCATAAAAATTAATCCAAATTTTTTGACGTTTCTTTTGAGTTGTTTCTTTTAAGAACAATAATGGCGTTTTCTAATGAAGAAATGACTGATATAGTTAAAATATGGGTTTTTGCAAGTTTTTTTATTTTTTTAAAATTTTTATGAATTCAGTCTTTTGATTCATTTTTATGACATTTCCTATAATTGACGTCAGTGTTCACATCGACAAGTGTCGATAATCATCGAAGGAATGGCAAGTTGGTGTTCTGTATGAGAAAAGAAAATAATTTTTTTCGACGTGAAATGTCAACCGTACGAGAAATTTCCAAGAGGTAGGAAAGTTGGAGAAAGGGCTAATGTATCATTAGAAAAAAAACGATACGATGCAGCTTCCCAATGAAAAGCTCTGATAATTTTTGTACGAAGATGGCTAAGAATTTACCACTTTCACATTGCGAAAAGACATGAATGTTACATGAAAATAATTCCCGTACTAATGAATAAATGCACAATGGGATTCATTAAAATCCATTGAAGCATTCTCGAGATATAGCAAAAAGTATGTTTTTTTTTAAGAACTTTGACCGCCAATAGCATCTAAACGAGAAACTTTCTTCGAATAACTTTTGACTTAAATCTTAATGTTTTGACCCAAATAATCTCGTGATATCATTTTTGACATTGATTTTCGGGACACCCTGTATATGTATACAGGGTTATTCGCCCAACCCGTTCATTAGAAGTTTACTAGGATCTAAAAGTGATACGAATTTGAAAATTTGGAATTAAGTTAAGCCATATAAATAGTGAAAGAGTGAACCCAAGACTATGTATTGACATTCTGCAAAATATGGATATTATATCTTTAATAACTACAGAGATATGCAATTTTACAATTGGTCATTACAGAGGCATGTTTTTAATTCAAGGTCAAATATCTCAAAAACGGTAAGAACTAAGTATAGAACATTATACAGAAAATGTACCTAAAATATTATGTAGAATCTAAAAATAAAATAATATACTGGGGGTTCCATTTGAAATTGAAGCAAGTTACAGCTATTTCCGATTAAACCGGAAGTGACAGGAAGTTGAAAATATTTAAGAAAAATAGTATATGTCGAACTTAACTTAACTCCAAATTTTTAAATTCGTATCACTTTTAGATCCTAGTAAACTTCTAATGAACGGGTTGGGTGAATAACCCTGTATATTCAATCGATTGTTTTTAACTGCTCTTTTGCCATTTAATTGCTTCTTCGCGGAGATTGGGAAGCCAGCAGCAGGTAAATTAAGTACACGTAAGCTTTGAATGTCCGTCAAAGCTATCTGGAGCTGACAGGCCTCGGACAAAATCATTATCAGTTTATTATAGCTCGCGGTCTCCATTATGCAAAGTTAATTGCCGCTTTTTGTGCGCATGAAAGACGGTGTACAAATAAGAAGATTTATATAGAAATTGATCGTTTATTAGATTTGTACAGTTAATTAGAGGAAATAAACATTTGCGTATAGGACCGAACGTCATTGGAGCTAATGCCGGACAGTTAATTTCCCGGCTTGTCCCAACTGCCCTTCTGCCGGCCATAAACGTACATTTTAATACCCGCATTAACGTATCAAAAATAAGCCCTCTGGAATCAGACTGAATTTCAGAAATCCGCATTTCAACTATGAATACGTTCAATTCAGACATGTTTTAATTATATACGTTCCAGGAACAGAAGCGAGCAGATGTCGCGGGAAGCTCAAGAAAAATGTCATTAATTTGGGGCGAATTAATTCGCCCTAGTTACGGAGAGAAATTGGGATCCGGGTCAGCAAAATACGAGACAACTGTGTGTTGTGCAATATCTTTTAATTAACTCTACCTGGATCGTATGCCCACAGGGGGTTCAATTTAACCGCTGAAGGAAGCTCCACTAATAAAAATTCGATGAATTATCAAATTCTGAAAATATCCCGATTCTTGAATCTGGGGAAAGATTCATCCATGAACGTTATTCAATTGATTCAATTTCTTTTTAGATTGAAATGTCAATTTTAGTTTTAGAGAATAAGGTACACAGTGGATTCAGACATATCTCGTGAGTTCAAAAACGTACAGGGTGATTCACTTAAAATCACAAAGCTGTATAGGCATTTTAGTAATAACTTTCAGTAATCAATGCAGATTTTCAAACAAGAATCTAACCCCACAATCCAATTAATTTAGGGTTAACACTCTCCCATTTTAATAATCACTGCTTCAACATCAGACTCAAATTGCCAACAATCTCATTATCGCATATTGATAATCTGGCTGAAGCGCCACTTTGAAATTCCCATCTACAAGACAGCTGCGTCCACACTTTTTCCCTAGTTATTCCCATGGGATTTTGCAATAAATGCTGCCAGTTTGGTTTCAGATTATTTGTCAGAAGCTGTGGAAAACTGGAAATTGTATTCAAACTGCCAGTTATTGCCTAGGGCAAAAATTACCTGGTCAAAAGGGTGATATCCAATATGGAACATCTTGTGGAGCAGGGGTTCGGGGTTGTTGAGAACTCTGTTGGGTTCATCTGTGGTTGTTTTGGGACTAATTCCCAGTTTGAAGAAGAGCCATTCTTTGTTGTATTTCATGAAATGGAAGAGTATCTGGAAATGTATTAATATCGTAAAAAACTTAATTATTTGATTGGTCATCAACTATTTTGTGGGAAATTGATTTATTAATTTTATATTTGTACCATCCAACCAACCTTAAGGCTCCTTTTTCCTCTAGTGGTAGTCAATAAATCACTGACAACAATCTCAACTATCTCCTGATTTAGTTCCAACTGCGTGGAGCTTGCATTGATGAACATACTGAAGTTTTCTTCAGCTTCATTAACTTGAACTAAAAACTCTTCAATCTGATCGGTGTGTTTGTTATCCTCATCTGTTGTTTTCATAACTTTGTAATTTTCATTTCTTAATGAAACAACTGAATCTTACCAATACTGCAAAGCGCTTCAGCTGCAGCTATTGCGGAGCTGCTCAGCGACGCAGTGCTGGTTCTTCTGGAAGAGCTGTCTATTGATTTCCTTGAGAGTCTTCTTTGTTCTTCTGCAGCTGGAACAGTGTCTTCAAATGTGACTTCTTTTTTGAAAGGGAGAGTTTCGGATCTGGCTAAAATAATTATTATTGGGTAATTGAGAAAACTTTAGTTATTGGTTTTACCAATGAAACTACTGTAGAGGGCACTGACCAAAATCTGCATTAGCACAGAGTTACTCACAGGAGTTACATCTACTGGAATTATTTCTTGGAGCAAATTGGAGATTTTCAACAGAGAGGGATCTACAATGATATGATTGTTATTTATGATCAAAGATACCGTTTGATGAATCACACCAATCATGTCCCAAAACTGGCTCAAACAGGCGATAACCAGGGACATTGCTTGGTACATGGTGGCTCCAGTTTGTAGAGCATTGATTACATTCTCCTCAATTAAACTCAAAATTGGGGAGGCAATGTTGAGCATGGCTTCATACCACGGAGGACGAATTTGGTTCCATACATTGCGTCTTTCGAAACATTTTGCCCAATTCACACTCTCCACAATAATTTCCAGTAAAATATTCTTGATTTCTTCAGCATCAGCCACATGTAGCAAAACTTCAGTTGCAGAGAAGATAAGTTCGTGATAATGGTAATTGTTTAACGTAGGAGTAGTAGTTTCTACGTCCTTGCAACTGCCATCCCCTGGACACAAAAAGTTACCACAATCGGAGGTTTTAGGGTTATTTCTTTGGATTTCTCCTTGGAATTTCTCCATGAATTCTTTAAGCATTAAATGGAGGATTTTGAAGTTGTTTTTACATAACACCTGGAAGATGTATAAGTTTGAAATGAGTTTGTTGTAATGGGGTGAAGCGGTACTTTTAAGAGTAAAGCCCAGTTGGGTTGGGGTTGTGCTAGAAGCACGACGAGTTCAAGCGTGTGTAATGGTTTTTGCGAATTGCTAAATATGTCCGGAAGAGAGAATATTAACCAGCCGGCTGGGGAATTTGCTTTGGGATTGAAAAGCACTGCGCTTTTCTTAAAAACCTGTAAATGATTTCTATATTGCTTAGGTTACTAAATTTAATGGAACGTAATACCAATAGTACTTACCTTTTGAAGCGAATCCAACGAAGCCCCTCTCAGCAACAAACATACGTACAACTCTTGACATTTAACATGAATGTCTCTTAATATTTTGCTTTTTATTTTCTCAATTTGAGTTCCGAGAAGCTCTTCTGCAGTTTCGCAAATTGTTGGCAGCAACTGAGCTACGCACATGAGCAAATTGGTCACATCAACCAGGAGCAGTTGGTTTCGGGCCTCGGTAGGAACGCTCTTAAATTGTTCGTTCTGCGAAATAACCTGCTTTTTGAGTTTCAACACTCACCTGAGTATACCTCACTGTGAGTATGGTGAGAGACTCATTGAGCATTCCAGAAAAAACGCGTTGAGCCATTTTAGGAGGAACCGTATCCCATAAGTCTTCTTTAGTTCCTATTATAATTTAACGTCAAAAATTATTTGGTTTTTTATGAATTACCTTGCATATATAACCACCACATTTGAATGGTATAAGATCCTCTTTCGGATTCAAAAAAGGGTTTTTCATTCTCCCAATCAAGGCAATCTGCATCCTGTAGGATATACAGGGATAGTAATCTGGAGTGTAAATCCAGCAGTCGTTCTGCCAGGGCTTCGCACATTTCGTTGTACTTTTTATGGCCTGCTTGTAGAGTTTGAATGGGAAGGTTTTTATCGTCGTTTAAGACTTGAATGTAGAACCACAGGCAATTTTTAAGGAGGGCTGCGGCCCCAATTGTCCCTAAAAAGTATAGGAAACTAAACAATACTAATGGTGACTCCGTATCTCAGAAACTAAAAGAAATATTGCAATAGGGTTTACGTTTATAAAGTTTATAGAGATGAATTTAAAATATGTTTTGAGAAAGTTTCTCCACGACTTCCCGAGATATTGGCAATTCAAATTTAAAAAATAACGATAAGTTGTACCTCCCCACTCCAGATTTGCCTTTGTAAATTCCCATGTGTACGACGCTGATTTTTCACTCACTATTGTCTAAATTACGGTCCTAACCAGTAGCGTAACTTGCTTAGAGTTAAACTACTTTTTCAAAACACTTTGTTTACTCACCTGTCAAAACTGTCAAATCAGCATGATCCAGTGCTTCTTGAGTCAAAAGGTGTAGATGTTCTAAAAATTGATATTTTTCATGTGTTTATGCATTTCGGACACTTGATTCGAGTACCTAAAAGCTGATCAGCAGATTTACTCAAGTTTACTATAAATTTTGAAGGATCTGATGATCGCACAACTCCCCCACACCCCCCAAGAGCTTCATCATTCTCCCTGTTTCCCTCAATGTTCTTTTGGAACAGTCCTGCAAATGTGGAGTTGTTATAGTTTATTTTGTGGTATTGTTGAGTACCTGAAGGTTTCCTATAAGCAGCAACATATTCCTCCTCCCACCAAACTGCCAGTTTGACCGCTGCAAATGAAGCTGACCGTGGAAAATCCAACTTACCTCCTATAATTCCAGGACAAATGGTTTCTTGCAGCACCGCCTGTTTCGCCTGATGCGAATGGAAAATTAATGTTTCTACTAAGTGGAAATGGCCCGGGAAATACCTTGTAATATTCCATATCGCGCTGAATTAAAATATTTACTTTGTCCATTAAATTTCCATCTTCCATTACCTCCATTTCGGGCGAATTAAAAATATAAATCGCTCTTAAACGGAACAACAGTGTTCGCTAAAAGCTTTATTCGGGAAGTGTATCGACCAAACAAAACATGTGCGCTGCCCCAACAGTCGAGTGCTTTTGTTGTATTTTAGGAAATTAAAACATTTTTTTGTTAAAAAAAAAAATTGGACCAAAAATATTCATCAGCGGCATCACTTTTTCAATCTGGAATGTCAATACAATCTACTTCAATTTTTAATGCATTTTTTAAAACCCATCAAACCCTGATATATAGTAATGTTCACCATTGCTTATAGTGCTCGATATACTTTAACTGATTAGCGTATTCATAGTCTGTTGAGATTTAGTCATGTGTGAAGTTTATGTCTTTCATTGTTTTTTTGTTACTGCCGGTTCTTCACTTGTAAATTGTGTTTTGAACAGCATTGTTTTTACTGAATTAAATCTGCATTTTTGTGAAATTACATGCAACTTCTGCAGAACTCAATATATAACGAATTATTGACGTATCAAAATGTTTTCAAACTGAATAATTTTTAGAAATAAGCGCGTTCCAAATTTGCCTCTTTTTCGCCCAGTTTTACGATACAAAATTGCGCCTAGGACGTCACTGCTTTTGCTACACTCACATGATAGCCACTTGTCAAATGAAATTGTCAGATAGAAACCACCACAAGTTTAGTTCAAATGTTGGATCTTCTGAATATGCCCATGAACAAGTCGAACATTCGGCAAGAGTATTTGATTATGCTCTTACATTAAAAATTAATGTAACATGCACCTTTTTGGTTTGATTTTTTCCCAAAATTTTCAGTCAAAAATCCAGCAACAGCATCATTTTTTCAATCTAAAACCTCGATTTCGTTCGTTCGTTAATGGATTTTACAACCCAATCAGGAGACTCACAGGAACTCAGATCAATAGTGTCAACAAAAGGCGATATGACGTGTTTGACGAGCCCGAGTAGTTCAACAGATATTTACGTATGTAGGACCGAGCAGGGAGAGATTGAAAATTCAATTTCCGTGAATTAGTTCTGTTTGAATAGCGAATCTGTCATGTAGAACGTAAAATGAACATTCAATATCAATTCCGTTTTGTATCGAATCTTCCAGGCCGCTCTCGCCATTCGCCGTTTAGTCCATGATGGAGGAAAATAAAGTACTATACGTAGACTTAAATATAACTCATTTTATTTATTAGAATATGAAACAAACAACGTATTGAATCATGTTTTACGTGAAATATTCACGTTCTGTGCAAAATATCACAATCATCAGGAATCTTTAATTTAAGAATCTAAGTTCTTTTGGCTGCCAGTTGCAAATTCGAAAACATTCATACATACATGAAGTTTTGTAAAGATGAAAAAAGTATTTTAAATTTTTTTGTATCGTCTGATACATTCAACAACCAAAAAGATTTAAATCAAGGCGCACACCTCCCTTTTTCATGCATATAGTTGCAGTGCGCGGTACTAGAAGGCGCCACCGTTTATTACCTTCGAGAGCAGTTAACAAATAAGCACAGAAGGAAATACTGAACAGTCAAAATAAATTATTCTACACTATGTTTAATAGTTTAAAATCAACCGATGTAGATTCCTGTATAGCCAGTGTCCAGATAGTAATCTCCTTGATTTCTAGAACAAAAATTGAAATGTTTATTGAGGGTTTTTTGCGGTAAAATATTGCTCCATTATAGTGCTGTCCTGTAGGTTTATATGTGGCATGTAGAAATTCAATTACTTCATTTAGTGCTTAGGAAATATTCTATTTTAAATAGACCGAACTTACCTAGGCTCAGCTAAGTACCCCAAGTAGGCAACATCATTATTCCTGCATTTTCCCAACTTAAAAAAAACATTGTTCTTGCACTTCTTGGCCGGCATGCTTTTCGGTGACAAAATCGATTCCGCGTACAATTGATACGATCTAAAGTGATTGCAAAACACTACAAAAATGACATGAAAAATAATTTTTTTTACGTCTATGTAGGGTGTAAACCTAGCCAATTTACGGCGATCCCGTATCTGGATATCACCTCTGGAATGGTGCATCCGGGCTGTTTTGTGCCGCCATTTGGCCAGAAATTCGCGTGTCCCACCGCGTATTTCATGCCGAAAACCCCGGAATTCGTGTAAATTACATCGACGAAATCGGCATCGGTGGGGTCCAATCTCTCGTCAATAGGGTTGCCGTTGAATAAGGGTCCAGCGGGGTCTAAAGCTAGAAGTTGAGTGACTTTTTTTCTGTAACTCAACTAAATTTGTCAGATACGCCTCTGGATTTTTTATTGGTAGTATTTAAACTATAATAAATTAGTGATGCAGCCTGTCCGCAAAGGCAGTAATGAAGTTTTCCAAGCCAGAATTTTGTTGCTTTGTACTTGAATTTTCAAATTTCCCATAAAATGGGAATAATAACTCAGAAATAAACTGTGAATATAATTCACTGGCATAACTAGTCTTGAAAGTCAAATTCTCACCAGTAATTCGAGGCAATTTTCCGCTTTTCACATACTGTCCAGTCATCCCCGCAATTTGTCCCCCCAAGCTCAAACCAATCACATGCAAATTTTGCAATTTCAGCCCTTTGGTGACCAGGAAATCAATAAAATTTGCGGAATATAGTCCAATTGGTCTACAGTTTTTGGCCGCTGTGAAGTAGTCCGGTCCTGCAATTAACCGCTCGTTTTGCACTAGAATTATATTGTAAGTTCCTTGT
Organism: Euwallacea similis; assembly: GCF_039881205.1. Lineage (NCBI taxonomy): Eukaryota > Metazoa > Arthropoda > Insecta > Coleoptera > Curculionidae > Euwallacea > Euwallacea similis. The sequence continues at coordinate 5,151,404 of NC_089616.1, read as the reverse complement.
TGTAGGTATGCTAGAAAAGATTTTAGAATTTTAAGGAAAAAAAATATTTAGAATGTTTTGTAATACCATTTTTGATTGATTGAGCATCGTCTGCTAGATGGGATTCCAAGAATCCATGGAAGAATATTATGGTGTTGTAAAAAAAGTCTATTCCTGAGGCGATTAATGATTCGTCATCATCAGGGATTAGGATTTTTGATTCGTCAGGATTATTCCTAAAAACAAAATCATTCATTACGTCTCTTTTTTATTTCATTAATTACCGTGTGTATAAATGAAAAATTGTATCTCTATAAGGGTCGATTTTCGGGCACAATCTTCTATTAACACTCCACAATTGAAGAGAGAAATTTTGCCAATGAATGAGTGGCGGTCCTAAAAAAGAGTCTCTTTACAGTACAATAAACTTCCCATAAAAAATACTTACCAGGTAAGTTGGTGAGCAAACAAAACACAGACACACTCGCCGACATATCAACGACTGCGATAAATTAAACAAACATTGTTAATTAAAATTTTGTATATGAAATTGAAACAAACCACTATTTCTGGTCAGTAAAGCGTAATGGGCATTGCACAAGCTTGATATATTATTAAAACATGTCTTGTGGCACAGGCTCAGCGACTAAATAATTTTCGTAGTTTTTATCATCGAATATGAAATATAAAACCATAAAAAATTGTCCAATGGTTACAGTAATTAATATTGGATGCCAAAGAAGCACAAGGTCCCTTAAGAGGACCTTGTTTCAAATGTTAAAACAGTTAAATGCCTGCTTTACTATCATATTGTTCTAAGTGATAATTAATGATAATTGATAATTTGGTGATTCATATAATATTAATTATTCGTAAGTCAATTCGTGTCATTAATATGCGTGGGTAAATGGACGGGAACAATGTTGAAAGGGATAATAACTTAACTTGCAATTAATGCTGCGGTTAAGAAAAAGCAATATAGTTTTGAGAAAAGTGTCATTGATCTCAGTTTTTGTGTCACTTGTTTAGAGCCGATGAGATAATTTCCCCCTATGACAAAACTACCTCGCAATTTTCTAGATACAGAAGTAGAGATGATGATTTTCTCTTTTTTTTTTTGATAATTTGCTTCCCCACTGAAGCGATCCTAAATTTCTCAAATCCAATTTGCAGGGTGTTTCACTTTATTGAGATTTTTTTCGAATTTTCGAGTGGTTTTCGCGTATTTAAAGGCGGTCAGACTTTTTCAAAGCATATAGTTATAAAGGGCGGGGTTTTCCTTTGATTTTTAATATTTTTTATCTCCTCCCTTGTAATAACCCTGAAATTATCGATACCACTTTTTTTAGAAATCTTAAAATGTTTTGATGATTTTGTTTTTATTTGGGACCTGTTTATTCTTGGCTTTTTTCTTTAACCCTTCTTTACTGAACTGAGCTTCTAGTAACATAAATTAGTAAGAATTTTTTCAAATAACTTTTGTAAAAACATCCCATTTGTAACACCACATGTGAATCACTGGCGTAACATTTTCCTATAAGATTAGTTCTTGAATACTGAATTTTTTCTTATACTGTAGAAACGTGTAATGTTTGCTCCTGATTTTTGAAGCAAATGTTATAGTTAAATCAGAGCCGCAACGTGTTCCTATAATTTTTAAAATTTTTTAAATGATTAGTCATGCCTCTGAGTTTTAAAGAAAAATATAATGAATTAAAGTTGTTAGGATGGAGGAACGTTGAGGGTGTTTAAACTGTAAATAAAACTTTTTAACTCAGTGATGTAGCACTTCTTTATCAGTTCAACCACCAGCCAGAAACCTAAAAAGCAAGATTAACCTAATTCAAAACCCATTTTCATTTTATTCAATAAATAAACTATATATTAAACATGATTATTACTTTGTACACAACTAATTTTACAAAATATACAATTACCTACCAAAGATGTAACAAGTCTTCGAAATTATCATATAGTGGTGAAATGGTGGTAGTAATGTTATTAGCAAATGTAAGAGAGAGAAAGATCAATATAAATAAGATTGTAGACATGAGAGAAGGTAACGATTACTATGATAGGAACAACATAGCTATGAGAAAAATATGTACTAATTAGAAAATCCTATATGAATATTATGAAGGTAAATACTACGTTTTTGAGTATGGAGAAGCAGCGTTGGTTCTAAGGTAAAAATTCCCTTTTGCTCTGCAAAGAAAACATAGTACATAAATGTTTTAGGAGACATAATTTAACAAAATAAGTTTTTACCTAGGATCTACGTAAAGCCCCATAGGGGAGCTAAAGCTATTCTCCTCATTGCACACCCCCTTCGCATAATCACTCCAACTATCGCAGTTTATGGCTCCTAAAAATGCATGGGGGTTCACTACTGATTCCGCAAAGAATTGGTAAGATCTCCAATGGCTGCAAAAAGCTAAGGAAACAAGCTATTTTAATGTAATTTCAAGTGAGTTGAACTGGACTTACCATACTCCATAAGAGCATCAGGGTTTCTCTTTTTGACTTCATTTAAATTGCATCCGGGCTGCGGGGCTATGCCCTTATTGGGCCAAAAGTCTACGTGTCCAATTTGATGGGGGTACCCAAAAATCCCGGCATCGGTGTGGATGACGTCGACGAATTCAGCATCGCTCGCGTCCAATTTCAGACTTTTCGGCCATTTAGTGAAGAGAGGACCCGCTGGATCCAGACCTGGGAACAGAAAAACCCTTTAAGTGAAAAATTCATCCCCTAAAACACCCTTATCCCCTGGTTAAAAATGCACGAGGTTTCCGTCGATGGGTCACGGAAAAATTGATCTGCTTAAAATTTTCAAGGGGGTCGTCCGTAATGGAATGGATTACTTTGTGGAAAAGCAAAGTTTTTCCTTTCCAGGCCCTTTGTACGTAAAAGCCCTGATGGCCGGCAATCCGTCCTGGATTGAGTGTCCAACATGTGGGGATTTATTTAGGGATTTGCGGACAGATTTTTGACTTCTTTTGTGGATGGAGAAAAGAAAGAGCTTTGGCGGGATCTAGGCGAATTGTTGCCAATTACCGTTTCGTCCCTTCCAAAGCTCTTAAATTTCCCAAAGTTTGCTACAATAATCGTATTATTCAAAAAGGCAACCCTGCAATTATTTTGTCAACTGTTTCATCGGCGTAACTGGGTTTTATGAAAGTGTCAATTCAAGATTAAATAATGGCTGTTAATATTTTTTTATTATGCATAAATCTCCATTTACCAGTGATGCGTCGAATTCTCCCGCTCTTTACATTACTTCCGCACACTCCCGCCATGTGTGCTCCCAAGCTCAACCCCGTCAAATGTAAGCTGGGCAGATACAACCCCCTTGATACCATGTAGTCAACGAACTGCGCAGCATATTCACCAACAACTCTGGTGTTCTGCGCAGCAGTTATGTACCAAGGTCCCGCCTCCAGACGCGGTGCATTGAGGAGGATGATGTTGTGGTCGCCACGTTGTGTATAAGCTGAAAAGGTGAAATAAATTGCCGTCATCTGACGATATAACGGTGGGAGATCAGTATTAATCACAAATGATAAAAACGTACGATGTCCGATCAAAGTGCAAATCTGGATAAAATTGGAATGGTTATCGTACCGCATGATGAAGGATGCTCGGGACAGAAGCTTCGAGTTTACCTCATGCATCCGTCATCCAACGATATCTTGAGATCAATCAGAGTGGTTGTTCTATCGTTGGATGATGGATGCATACTTTACACAGTAGCTTTATATGTAAATCGACAAAAATCTTATTATTTTGCCTCATGAATGACCCAGTATGTGTATCTCACATATTTTGAACGACTAGTTGCATTAATTACACGCTTATTAACTATTATTACATGGGTGTAAGAAACACGTAATATATTACACCAGGAACGCATTTCTATGTCAAGATCGGTCAATGTCGAGAGACTTTCACTACGCTGTAACAATCTGCAGTTTGAACAATGTTTAGAAAGGTCAGTGCAGTTCGTAATGATGGTCAATTTTTAACGAAATTCTGCATTTTATGTGGGCGAAGTGTTAGTATAGTTTCCGAGCTTAATTACCTGCCTATTGGCATACGAAAATTAGAAGTGGTAAATTTAGTTCTTTGAAATTTAGCGTTACAGCAACTGAATTTATTTAAAGCTGCTGCGTGAATGGAAGCTCAAAACTGAGACAATGTCGGCGTTTTTTGGTCAATTTCGGTGATCAATACAGATAACACGAAAGTAACTAATCAAGATATCATGACACCAAATCTCCCTTCTTTACCACCAACCATAACCTTGCTCTGAAATATTTAGGAAAACTATTATTGAGAACCTTTCACCACACAATTCTTTCCTAGAGTATAGTTAGAATTTTTAATTGCTAAAAATGCAAGGTTATCTCCATAAATCGCGGAACATTTCTATGGGGGTTTATTATTCATTAGTCCTATTTTAATAAATTAAACAAAATATCTTACCAGTTCGAATGTACGTGGCAGGTATGAGCTGGTAGGACTCAAAAAAGGCGTGGAAAAAGAAGATTGTGGGCTCGGAAAAATTGAAGTGCGAGTTTGCTAGAGCTGCGTCATCGTCTATGCGCAGGGGGGTGGGTGCTAGAGGGTTGTGCCTGTGGAAAACATTTCATATCATTACTTTGAAAATTATATGTCTGGATAAAATGGCGGATGCGTTTGATGTGTGAACAAAATAATTTGTACTTGCAGGGGTTGCTGTTAGATGGCGACTCTCTTGCGGTCTCCAGGGATCACCGTAATAACTTACTGAAGTCAGAATTACGTTTCTGTTCCGTGTGTAAAATAAACGAAATCTTCATTTGACGATTCATTATACTTAATCCCATGGTCAGCAACATTGACTTTCCTGCAGTTACACCTAAGAAAATCGCTATAGAAAAATTATACGCCCATGAAATTGCACTTTCGTTATTTGTCATTGTGTGTCAATCTATCGCACATTTCTTAAGAGGTGAATGGACCAGGCTTGATCGAAATGACATTTTTCCTTCTCTTTGATACATTCGCCCAGACAAGCAGGTTAATCTAATACATGCATATTTGCTAACACTAGAAATTAATAATTGTATGCTTTTAACGTAAAAGTGGGTCATTATTTTCAATCATGCAATTGGTTAATCATAGACATTGATGTAAAATTCTCTAGCATATATAACATATTTAAAATTGTATTGTCATGCATGCAAAATTCTTCACTTAAGGTGTAGGATTTTGGGAAACAAGAATTCTGTCAAGGCAAAAAAAAATTGATAAATTTCTTAACGGTTTAAGAATTATTGATTGAAAAAGTGATAATCAAATTTGTGGCTTTGTGGGTCATAAACGTCTAAGTGTGTCATTTTTTTCTTATTGGCTAAACACAAGGTGATGGACTACCTCCTCTCTCCATACAGCCCATGCATCTACTGAATTTGACACACTTCATAATATAATAGTTAAATTACATGCGTTTTAATTAAATAATAATTTATATGATTTTTATTGGTTTTATGTTTTTTTTTCTAAAACAATGACTCGCTCCGCGTCTTTCATGCATCACTTGGAAAGTGGTCGATAAGGAGTGTCCGGTAACTTAACCAATGGTCATTGTTTTCATTTAATAAAACGTAATTAACTTTTATAGTTTCTATGATTTTATGTAATATCTTAATTATTATTATTATACCTCAAATTATTCAATATTGCTTATAGATAGGAATAGGAACATATGGAGAAAATGATCCCATTTCAGGGGTGTTTCATTTAAAAAATCGAGTTTTGCGACGTCAAACGTGAGATAGTTGGAGATCAATTCATATCGTCACTGAAAAACTCCAGTTTTTTGGAAAATACTTATCGATGTGCGTAGAAACATATATGGATATACAAATATAGATTTAGATACAAACGGAAATATGACTAACCTGGTGTAAAGTTGAAAGGATATATCCCTCACTGGGTCAATATGATTGCACTTATTCTTGTTCAGTGGATAAAGCTGCAAGTTGGCGCCGTCCAGAACCACACTAGGTGGCCCTAAAAATTTAAATAATATTTAATTCTTATTATATTTCTATGTAATTGAATGAATAACGTTACATACATACTTAGAACGCCGCAGTGATTATATGAGAATTTCAACACGTGCATAAAACATAATATATTCAAGGAAGAGAGATTGAATAATAAGCAATTTCAAAGGTTCATTGAGGACGTAATGGGAAATTGAAACACAATAATCACTCGAGTGTGGTATAATGTATTTCAAGTTATGATGAGCATCAGTAGTGGGCAAATAAATAATTATCCACCTTATTAGATATTAGGAAATTGCAGTTGAGTAATAAAATTGTATACTGAACGGGCATAGAAATGCTACTTTTTATTTTCCTTTTCAACTAGGGATTAAGGGTCAATACATGATTTGCAATAAACCAAATTCATTGCAATGAAATGATTAATTGCCATCAAAATTTGAGCAAAAAACGTGACTATTGATCGTGATTGTAGGTGGCATTAGATAATGATTATTCATATGGTTGGAGAAATGGAGTAATGAAGCAATTTTGCCCTGAGCGATAATTATTTTTTCGCTAATAAGGCCAGGTCCGAGTCAAGATAATATGTAAAAGACATTCTCCTCCTTCGTTCGCATTAGAAAAATTTGAAATATTGAAATCTAAATTTGCCTAATTATCATATAATATTAAATTATATATTAATAATATAATATTAAAAAAATAAGCAATTTCAAAATCCTCCTTAAAACCCGTTCGCAATCACGACAAAAGCCGAAAACTACTTACGCAATTATTTCAGTAAGGCACAAACCAACCGCAAATGTATGTATGTGAAAGGGAAAGTAAATAGTAAAAATTTTCGACCTACCTGGCAATGCGCTCAGCAAACACACGAACATGTAATCCGAGACACCCATAATGTGCAATATCAAAGTGGTAATTGACCGGGCCAATTCCCTCTAACATTTCGTCTAGACCTAGAAACAGTCATCTAGGCAGGTTGGGGCAGGGGTTTACACCAAGAGTATCAACCAAAAAACTATTACCGAGCGTGAGTCCATACAGCTAGAGAAGGCCGCACTTGCGGGAACTAGGTTTGGGAAGTTACTTCGTTATTTTTGATCTAATACCAAGTAGATACATAGATATTGCTCTTAAAAATCTAGGTTTTTTGAAAGAAAATTAGGTTTATAGCAAGAAAAGAGAATTGTTGTTTTTTTCCGTTTCAAACATTGATTGTAATTATACAATACAGATATCGTTGTTTTAATGTTGATTTAACCGTATTTTGATTACATTAATTAATTCTGCAAAGGAAATCTCCTGAAATTCCTATAACCGTAAGTGGAATTTAATTACCTAAACAGTCATTAATTAACTTAGAAATGAACAATGCGCTAATTAAGAATTAATCACTGCTACTAGTAACGTAGGAAATCATTAATCTTGATGATATGGTGAAGGAATGCGCGCCAACGCTGCGTATTCTTATAAACGTGTTATAAAGGTTATTTTCAATATATAACGAAAGATGTCGCCACAATTTTCAACTAATACGATTGTCTTTATCTTTATTTCTCTAATAGAAACGAAAGATATAAAATCATATGGGCTTATTTTACTCACACACGACGTAAGTCATTGTATGTCGCATTTGACACTGACACTTGTGAAATAATAACATTACAAATAGAATTTATAAATAATACAAACCCAAAAAAAAATGTTTCATAATTTTCCCTTTAAACTCACATAAACTGCGCTAAACTTGTGGAATAATCAAGATTTAATTGCAACAATTACAAGGGTCAATGGTTTAAGATGGTCGAACCGATATTCGACTACCAATTTCGCCTAATCCTAATAGGCGACAGCACAGTGGGAAAAAGTTCTTTGTTGAAGTATTTCACCGATGGAAAATTTGCTGAGGTATGTTGGAAAGCTAGTTATCAGTGAGGAATGCCATTGGAGCAACCTCAGTATTTTTATTAAAGGTCTCTGACCCTACTGTTGGGGTTGATTTCTTTGCCCGATTGATCGAAGTGAAAGATGGGACTCGGATAAAGCTTCAGTTGTGGGACACTGCAGGGCAGGAAAGGTTTCGCTCAATTACAAAATCGTATTATCGTAATTCCGTTGGAGCTTTGTTGGTGTATGATATTTGCAATAGGTAATGCAATGACATGTAAAACCTGGTTTTGCTGTAAAGCTTAATTATTAAATCTATTGTAAAGTTTGGTACCTTTTGAGAGTGACAGATAAACAACTTCTCAGATCCAGCTTTGAACACATCCCTCAATGGATGAGCGAGGCCCGGCATCACATTGAGCCTCATAGACCAGTTTTTGCTCTAGTGGGTTGCAAGGCTGATCTCGTCAGCAACGGAGGCCAAAGAGAAGTAGGAAAATGACTTTTAAGTAACTATATTTTTGCAATTGGTAAATGCCTAGGTATCAAAAGAAGAAGCAAAATCGTTTGCTGATAATCATGGTTTATTTTTCATTGAAAGTTCAGCAAAAAGTGGATTGAACGTAGAAGATGCTTTCAGGGCTGTTACACAAGTGGTTTATAACAGAATAAAAACTGGAGAATATAAGGTGGGAGTGGAATTCAGAGATCCACTGAGGGCAAATTGCATAATGTATAATTGTTTTTTATGGCAATATTTAATGCAGTGGTGACCTAAGTCCATAATAGTACATATGTTGTCACCCAATTAAAAAAGAAATGAATATAAAGATCTTCTCATTAACCAAAACTGCAGTTTGCCCCGCAGACAGATAAGAAACATTGGGATTAAATCGCCGACTTTATTTTAGGTTGAGGATGGTTGGGATGGCATCAAAACAGGCTTTTCTAGACCCAACAGTCTAGATTATGATATATCTGAAGCCGAGCCTACAGAACCGTCATGTTGTTTGTAGTTTTGTATATAGAATTTTCGCGTAGGTTGTTCAATTTTATACCAAGTATTGTGACTATATTAAGGTAGAAAAGTAGAATAACGTAGATTCAGACTGGGACAATTCGTTTTATAACCAAACATAGGAATATTTTATGGAAATTGGTCTGGAGGAACTGACTTTATTATTAGGTTGTTTTGTTCATCAGTTTTAGTCGCGTTTTTCAACATTCACTCAAAAAATACGTGCCGAAAAATGAAGATCAAGATAATTTAGTCAAGAGGTTAATTTCCATAGAAACAACGAAGACATGCCAATCCATAAAAGTTATCTTCTAGATAAAGTTGTTTTCAGTACATAGTTTTATCACAGATTAACCACTAAAACGACTATTAATTATTAAGTATAATAATCTAGTCTTGGAATGTTTTGTAGATTACTCTTAAGGGTACCTATTTGATTTAAAGGGATTTCCATCCCTGTATTTATCTTTGTAAATATGAAATAATGAACATAAAGGAATCTCAATATAATTCTTTTGGTTTATTAAAATCAAATACACGGTAGATAATAAACCATTACAATTTTATTCCCTGTGTAATGTTCATAATTAAGCTTTGTTGCCATCGATTTGAGTGGGAGGTTCTACCAACGAATTCTTTTCGTAGCCCTTAATCCGAATAGACAAACACTTCCTTCACCATACTATCCAGAAACATTGTGTTGTTTTGTTAAATTATAATTAGGTCAAATATTTTTGAAATTTATGGTTGAAGCATTATTTTCTAATTAAAAAGATGTATTAGGTAACATCATTGTATACTTGGCCCAAGCATTGATTTGCTGACAAAAAATAGAGATATAGAAAAATTTTGGTTATTTAAATTTGTGCGAAATTCATCAGGAGTCATGGCGTGCCATTTTGGACTATGAAAACTCAAGGTGTTCCATATAATTTACAAATTCTTTATTGCTTTTAACTAAAGTCGGGTACAAACCAGAGCGGTTGAAATGAAATTCCGGAGAAGTAGAGGGTTTGTTTTTTTGTTTCTTTGCTTTCGCATCCGTTCAACATTGAGGGCCGTATGGTTCAGGAACAACTGCTGATAGCATCACAGTGGTGCCAATTATAAATTTCAATGGACAAACAAAATTTTTTTATGGAAATTATTTTTTTTGTGTCCATTATAATGAATTCGTTCGATTCGGTTAGGACTTATCGTTATTAATTTACGGTGGTTCCCAAAATGGCTGCGAGCGAAAATAAGGAAACATATCGCCCCTTTTGCGGTGTTAATTACGGCCAAATGTCCCATTCGGGTATTGTCATATGTCAGTTTTTGCGCTTATTATTTCAGGCTCTTTTGGAAAGCGGATTGAGCAAAAAAGGAACTCTCCTAAAAACCCGATTTGGCACATTAATTTGCAACAAAAAAGATAAAAACCTGCAACATTGAATTACTACATCGATGAGGTATTAATCAAATCAATGAAGAACCAAATCGACAAATCATCGAACGCCTCGAAACATAATAATAAAATATAAATAATGGGGCAACGTTTTATTCTTCATTGCTTGGGAAAGAAAACGTAATGGGTTATGGGCAGAAAAAGGATGAAACGTATAAGTGTTTTACAACGCGAATAGGCCTGATGGAGGTTCTTGGCAAATGTCCCGGACAAAAATAAAAATCCAATGCAATTTTGCATTTATATTTAGCATCAAATGCGTTATTTTTGTTCAAATACTTATAAGAAATAACAGAGAAAAATTCTTAATTTGGGTTAAAGTTGACCTGATTCTTGGTAATCAAATCAATTGCATTTCGTGCGGTGTCCCTAATCAAACATTACAGAAAATCAATTTATTTCCCATTATAACAATGGTCCTATGTCCGCATTGTTATGCTGTATATGTATGGTTAACAATTTGTGGAAATCCATGGTAAAAGGGCGCAAGTCAGTGATGGTTCGCCCTAAAGTTAGTTCGAGGGAAATTATAGGCGGTTTGGGGTTTTTAAATTGCAGTTCTGACAAGACAATTCATAGTCAAATTCATTAGATTTCTTAATCAAGCAGAGGTAAGAGTTCCTTGATTTTTAACAATCATTAGAAATTTTCCCAATTTCATACTCTTCCAGGCATAAAATTCTGGACTTAAAATCCTGAAAACTTCACAGTAATCCTAGAATTACCTTTCAAACCATTCATAGGCACAAAAACATAAACTTGCATTTTTCAAAGAAATTTCATATCACGGCTCAAGTAAAAAAGACCACATATATTTCACACGATGCACGATCGATAATCCACCCATCATTACTGTAGACATTTCAATGCCATCGCTATAACTATTTCACTATAAAATGGGCTGCAATGCCGCCAAAAATATGGCAGTTGTGCCCATTGATGGGGCGCATCGAGATTTGGAACCGGGCAAAATTGGGAGCGCCATTGTGAATAATGTTCAAAAAGCAGGTTCGTACTCAATACCGTACTCAATAATCTCCCTCTCCATATTAAAAAAAAAAAAAAAACAACCTTTTAAATGCTTCATAATAGAGCATGGGATGTCATTTGAAATCACCTTTGATGACCCTGGAGGAGAACCTCCAAAGCGACTATTGGAGTTGCATCAGGAAAGTGATAGTAAAGGTGTCGTGACGTTGGAGAAGCTGCAGGAGAAGCTGGAGGAGGCGGACATTAGAAGGCAACAAGTGGGGGTTTTGAACGTTTTTTTTTGTTAGGATAAGGCAACGGGTGAGTGTTTTTCAGATTTTGCAGCAAAGAGTGCAGTCCGCGAATTTGCTGAAAAAGCAAAAGAATGGTGATAGTAATGAGGAACAATCACCGAATCACTTAAGAGTTCCGAAATCGCAGAAATCGTCGTATCCTTCTCGGAAAACCCACTTGAAGTGAAGATTTAAGTTTCCGAATTCCGTAATAGTTATTCATCAGAAAAGCCTTTTGTTTACATAAGGATAACACATATTACAAAACTTGCATTATATACTACATATACAGGAAAAAGAAAAGGGTCTATTTTTTTATATGTATATTTCTGGAAGGAAAATATTCATCCAGTGTCTAAAATTGGTACTGAACTGAAGTGTTATGTTAAAATTCCAGTATGATTTCACGGCAAAAATCCAGGGAAGTTCGTCTGCCTACGTGTCAAAACTCCATTTTGATAGTCCATTACCAAAATAGTAGTGAAAACCAGTGGCGCAACTACGTGGATTATTTTACTTCGAAGGTTCTAGTTTTGGGGTAAAAGAGTTTTCGCATGGTTTTTCGCAAATTCGTCTCAAATTTTACATAGAAATACTTACGCATCGCTTTGAACGCATTCGGTTTCAACACTGCAGGAATTCGTTGCTTTAAATTTAATAAACATGCACAAGGGGATTTACAGAAATAAGAAAGTTGAGCACCAGGAAGTTAGCTGCTTCGCATGCTCGACCAGCAACACATTTTCTTCTCAAGACTTGCTTACAAATGGGCATTTAGGAGTGCTGACACATAGTAAATATCCCCTTTCTTTCTCGATCTCCACTCGACATGAGATTAGCAGGAATGCTACAATATTACACGTCGGGGCCCGACACCACCTTATCTCCGATATTTTCAAGTCGCATTGTAAGAATTTATCTCCTAAACACCCTTTTGCATTCCTGCAAATTATTTTCTGACTCCGGTCATAATCTATCGGAGATGCAGTGACCGCGGCGCGCTTTGATGGGTCAGCAAAAATGGCGACCCAGTATATGACCGTCACGGTTAACAGTAACCGGAGGAACGGCCGTAATTTGCAGAATTGGTAGGCTTAATCTTATGCGTTTTCTGTAGTGCAAATTACTGTAGACGAAAAAAATTGGTTTCAGATACATTTAGTAAAAACCCAAAGGACCTAAGAAAAAGTACTTTTTGACCGTAAAAAAATGTCTCAAAAACTAAAATAGATATGATACATATTTCGCAGGTGTTAGCGCAATAACCCTCGAATTCTTCCCCGAAACTCCAATTTATTCCTTCTCAACCAAAGATAATTCACTGCAAAAACCCATCTAGCAGTAAATCACGAAATCCCCGGCTTTAAGGTCAATTCAATTGGCACCTGCACCGAGAAATGGAAAGATATACATACAGCAAGAGCAGCAGGAAAGGGACAAAAATGCTGTGAGATGAATGGTGCGGCCGTTACTCAGCCAGATTCCTGGGCCATGGTAAAAAGGGAAGCCACACCACGGTCAGATGGGTAAGGTCACAGTGCAGCCGTAAACCGCTCGCAGAAGAAAAAACCAAATATATGGGCGTTGTGCACACATGTAATTAATCCAATAATTTACTGTAAACGGTCGGCAATTGCCTGAAAGGTCTTTGAAAGATATTTGCGTCGTTCGATTTATGGGGCCCATAGACGGTGGGGCTCCGTGACGGGGGGTGGCAAATTTCGTCTCGTTGGGCTCGTTTGATGGATCTCGCGTTTCTTGGTTATATTGCCCACATTAGCGGGAAATATTGGTCGATGTATGCGATGCTCGGTGGGAGATCATTGCTGACATTCTTTGCTTTGCTGCGAACCAAATTCAAGAAAATTGTTCTTATTCGTGTTTTATACTGAAATTCTCATTTTTTGAAACTTTTCGCGCAAATCTTTCGGGAATGGATGGAGTAATCGTTTTAAAAAATTGCCGAAATTCATCGTTTCGACGAGCTCTTTAATTTTAAACTGCAGAAAAATTGCACAGAATCGTCCCGAATCAGGCCCTGCCCTGTAACAATCACTGATGTCGTAATCTACTTGACTAATACTTTTGATCTCTTTTTTTACGCATGCAGCAAACAAGGACCGCGATGCCCATTTGACACATTGCGACCCGGGAAAGTGGCCGAATTTCCTGGTTTAATTAATTGGAAATTAAGTATGAGGTACGTAGGAAATTACGGGAAGTTTTATTTGGGTATGAATCATTCATTTTCCAATAGTTCGTTTCGTATTGGGTTACAAATACAGTAACAAGGTGTGGTATATAAGACACATCGTCGTAACACATAGTACCAACCGGGGACGATAGAGGCACTTGAGCATGCGGCGGGTAATTTGAATTTGAAACTGCCTTTGGTACGATAACGATTCGATAAGAATAATTCGAGCGAAGTTAAACTAAAAAGAACAATTTCTAGTAATTTTATAATACAAAGTTGCAGTGTGCTTCAGATAGGTAAAATGCGTCCTTTTTACCAGTACTTTCTCACGGAAAACATCAGCAACAATGCGACTTAATGAATAATTCCCTCATCGATTCCGACAATACGAATTTTCCCATGATTAAGTCGACTTTATTCACCTTTTTCTCCCTCGCCGAACCAGCCCTGCCAGTTCCTGGCGTGCCTCGTCATTCTTCCAGAGATTGGGCGGCTTTTTCAGCGGCGAATAATTAATTATAATTGGCCCGATATTACGCGGAGATGACCGACATTTGATAATTATTGTTGTCGGTGACGGTGGTCACAGGAATTACCGATAAGGTAGCCGTTTCCGGCAGCCTTCGCCAAATAGGGCGGCCGCGGGAGCCGCCCATATTGGGGGCCCCGCCAGACGCATTTTTACACGTAAAAGGTTGATGTGCCTTATGCGGTTTCTCTTTTTGATAAGCCACTTAAGTAATTAAGCTAATGCCTGGAAACCACTAGATAAGTCGCAATGGCGGGTCTAGGGGCGCTCAGTGCGCCGAACTGTCCGAATTTACGTCTGCCACTGCTCGCAGTGCAATTTTGGAAAATATTTTGATTTTCACAATTGCTTCTGGCACGCCATTAATCCGTTGTAACTTAAACCAACCTGTTTTTACTGTACTTAAGTGCGCAATTTTCGTAAATTCTGCAGCACTTAGGATGCCCTAAAAATCATTGGCGTATCACGTCCGTGTGATATCCAGCAATAATTTTTGTTTTTAATTCGGCTCGTCGAAATGGTTCCCGCGTGAAAATTGCGATCCAGCCCGTTTTTCAAACCGCGAAGAACCCTCAGAGTGAGAGAAGAGATTTCTCGGAATAGGGTCAAAGTTAAAGCAGTTTAAGGTGACGCACGACACCTCCGATCGTTGCGAAACGGCAACGAGATCGCGATCTTTAGCGATTATCTGCGATGGCATGTGAAACCGCTTAAACAGGATCGCAGCAGATCGTTTTTTACCTTGTATTTATTATCTTTAATAGGAACTATTATTCGTTTTAGAAACTTGTTCAATGAAACGGCTATAAACAATGGAACTCGGGTATAGAGCACCTGTGCAGCATTGAACCGCACGCAAATTTCCGTGTAACACTTAAGATCAATTTATTTATTGGAACTCCGTTTCAGTTCAATGCTGACATAAAAATGTCTGCCGTGGTGACAACATTCCGAAGGAGCAATTTCAGGTAATTAACACATACGCACGTATGGGTTATACTTTTAATTGCCATAGTTAAGTCGATACTTTATACGCCATCAAGATCGAATTCTTCGATTAATGCTGGGGGATCTGACCCTGGACTACCCACCAGAAGGGCCACAGGAGCTTCTAAGAAGATAGAAATATGTTTGCCTCGCCGAAACCGCATAATCCGCCTATTTCCACCACGGTCTTTCAAAACGTTCTCAAGGTGTTCCGTACGCCCTTGAAGGTCTTAACTATAACCTTCCAAAATTTTCAAAATCCTACTATTTCTAAGAAGTCGATTGAAGCTGTCCGAACTGTCACTGCTCTAACCGTTTTAGAGACATTTTGAAAGCTTAATAGCGGCGTTATTTCACTGCTTAGATTGACGGAGTTTGGGTTCGTTTTCAGCCGATTTTTCCCAAGAAATCGATTGGCACTGTTAAAATCGACGCAGCTCTAACCGTTCCGGAGATATTTTAAAAATTCCGAAGTTAACCGTCATTAATTTTTTACAACACCTGAGATGGTTCTTTCCTCAATTAAGAACTCGTGTAGGTACCACGTGAGGAGCGAATTACTATGCTAAATCGGTGCTTGAACCATGACAGTACTTAATGTTGGAATCAACTTGTCAAAATCATAATCTTGCTATTGTCCTGACACGAGTGATGATACGAAAATCCTGCTCACAGTGCGCGATAACCTTTCGGAGGTGAAGAGGAGAAACATAATAGGACATAGTAAATTATCCTACTTACGATTGTTTGCCTTAAGATAATATTGGAAAATCGTATACTCCTTGACTATTGAAATGCTAAGTTAAAACCCAAATTATGAATATGCGGCTTTATGAAAGAAGTAGGCGTTTTGCGTATAAAACTCCTCATTTTTGGGCCGAAACTTCATCAAAAACAGAAAGAATTTCAATGCGAAACGGGGCTGAACCGCAGCATCACTTCAATGTTTTCTCAGTTTTCGTGTTCATATGACGAATAGCAAATAGATTAAAATGTTTAAACTTTACATAGGAATTTTTACTATAAAAAAAAAATTCAATCCTATAAATTGTTTCATTTTGTCCGCCTCTGCATAGCTACAAGATGCTCCAATTAAAGAAGCGATACTTCGGCCATTTAGCAGCATTCTCTGGTAGATATCCAACAAAAGTCCAGGCAACTTCATCGGGAGAATTTACCTCCCTGATAAAGTAGCCAGTGCTTTGATTAATCGGTCCTAAACATTTTACAGAATTTTTCCGTTTCAGCTTGCCTAATCGCCTTCGAAACTGGCATTTGCTATGTCTGGACCTCGCCCATTTTGCCCAAACTGACCTCAACAGAGCCCGGCGTTAACCCTATAGGGACAGCCGTTACCATTACAGAATCTGCCTGGATAGTCTCCTCGATGACCTTAGCCCTGATTGTAGGCCCTTTCTTCTCAGTTGTAGGACTGAGGTACTACACCAAGAAAACCATATTGCTGATCTCCATGGCTCCACTGGGGGCCTCCCATGTGGTCTTGTGCTGGGCGGATCGCGCCTGGATTTTCATTTTTGCAAGAGTTTTAATGGGACTAGGCACTGGGGCTACGTGGGCCGTGTTGGGGAGCTACATAGCGGAAATATCCGAGGACCGAAATCGCGGATTTCTAGGGAGCGTCTGCGGAATTAATTCAAACTTGGGAAGCCTCCTGGCGTACATATTAGGACCGTACTTGAGTATGCAGTATTTCAGCCTTGTCAATCTAATCCCGGTCGCATTGTTCTATCTCACTTTCTCTTTCATGCCGGATAGCCCTTATGACTTGGTTTTGAGGCTGGAGTACGATCTTGCGAAGAGAAATTTGGAGATCCTGAGGCAGAGCAGAGATGTGGAGAAAGAGTTCGAGTTTGTCAAGGAGACAGTTGAAGTTGGAAGTAAAGATAAAGTGCGTCTAAGTGATTTTCTGAAGGATAAGGCATTGCGTAAGGGATTGTTGTTTTGCGTGGCCTTGATGGCCTGTCAGGTTAGCTCCGGCATCAACGCGGTGTGCAGCTATGCAGAGACCATTTTTCAACTAGCAGGGAACTCCATTCCTCCTGAATATTCTCCAATGATCTTTTCAGTGTTCTCCACTGCATCGATCATTATCAGTTCGTTTCTGATAGACAAAATCGGCCGGAAAGTACTAATTACCACTTCTTGCATCATAGAGTCAATCTCCCTTTTCTGCTTAGGCTTCTATTTTTTCCAATTGGAAGGAAATAGAGATGTTTCAAAAATCTCCTGGCTACCCCTGAGTACTGTAATTGTCTTCTCGATGGCCTTCAATTTCGCCCTGGGGGTAGTTCCTTGGATCATCGCAGGGGAGATTTTCCATTCCAGTGTCAAAGGAATCGCCAGCACTATAACGTCGTTGAGCAACTTCTTTATGTCTTTTATAGTGACAATGTATTTTCCTTATATGGTGGCCAGTGTCGGGATGGGCTGGACCTTTTGGAGCTTCGCCGTTCTTATGGTGTTCGGGTCGATATTCTGCCTGGTATTTCTGCCCGAAACGAAAGGGAAAAATTTTCAAGAGATTCAGGACATCCTGAAGAAATAATTGGGAATGTACGAATTGTCAAGTTTGCGATCAATGAGGCCCAGTGCTGTTGTATATTGTATCAATAAAATTATTTTTCTATGATAGAGCTATTTATCTAACCATTTAGGAGATTTATAGTTTTGTGTAGCGAGTGGGAGTGACACGAGTTACACCAAATAGCATTTTCTAGAACATACAAAACATTTCTGAAAGTGTTTTAAAATCCCTCTCACTGAACCTCTCATTTTTACCCTACGTAGAGAGATCACTTAATGACGCACTAGCCATGGTCGTGCGTCGACATTTAAAAGCAGCTTTTGTTTTTCTCTTGACACCTTAGACATTGACACTTAGTCAATATAAGATATTGACATATACAAAACAACAATGTCAGACGGTTAATTTACATACAAGTGATTAAGACAAGAAAAATATCCTCGGTGTTATGGGGATGATTCAAATGTCTGTGAAAGTGTGACTGATTCACGTAATACCTTCACGTCTCGACACCTCAACAAATGACAAAGTGAAGCGCAATTTCGTCGATAAACAAACTTAATTGCAAATCTGCTGGTTGCAAAAATTAAAATAAAATTTATTGGACAATAAGGCAATGAATCAGAGGCGCACTACCGGGCGAAGAATATTAATGGTGTTTTGAAAGACATTGAAATTCCTCCCAAGCGGTTCTCAGTTATTGGCACGATTCGCCTAATCATCGGTACGCAAAATGACTGAAAACGATCCTCGATCGACCCGTGACACAAATATCTACGTGGAACTGTGCTGCACATCACATATTGCTATTTCCGGTTTTAATATTAATGCTATTTAATTATATTAGATTATTATGTAGCCTCAAATTTCTCAATAAACAATTTCATGACTATTGACCATCATCAATAGGCACATAAAATTTAATATTTGGCATTGAAAACATTGAAAATGTTTTAAAACTCCGAGAAGCGATGTAGGACATTGATATTCATGAATATGGAAAACATTGAAAAAGACGAGGTCAGGGTCATCGTACGAGGGGCCTGAAGACTCAAAGATTAAGTCATAATCCTCGGTTTGTCACTTTGAAATTTTCTGGAAACCCTATGAAAGAGCTACACTACTAAGTTCTGTAAAGGGATTCAAAATGTGTTAACAAAATACGTTTCTTCACCACCGTCATTGCATGAAAATATTAAAACATGGTCCTGTTCGCTTCTCTTTTTCTTTTTTAATAGTAAAGGTTGATTTTTTTGTAGTAAACTTTAATAGTAAATCGTTGAACAATAATGTTCAACATAAAACGTTGAACAATGGTGTTCAACGTTTTCAACGTGAAGATGTCAAATACCGAATGACAGTTTTACTTTGATGTGACATTTGGACAATGTAGAGGGGCCCTCTCTTGTAGGATAGTCATATTATAATATAAAGTAGGGTATTCACATATAGGGTGATTTACTTTTTCAAGTCTAATGCGGGTTTCTTAATTTGCATAAAATTCTAATACTTGTTTCTTTTTCAGGTCCATGTAGAAACAATCGAAGTTTATTTTATCACTTACCGTGTTTAAATGGTTTGAAAGGTAATAAAATTATAATTATCGAGTAAATATTGTTTCATTTTTTGCGGAATATGTCGTTTCCTATAATCCATCTACAAAGTGCAAAGATAAAATTTATCTACACTTATGTACGATGCACCAACGATGTATGTAGTGTTTGCATTTCGAAGCCAAATATTTTTGAAATCGGAGCAACTAAAACTTTCGGGTCAAAATTTTCGTGATGTGTGCGAAGATTGAATCGTCTAAAAACCAGTGGCGTACAGGACAATTGTGCACTAAAAAAATGAGTTAAAATTAAGTGCTCCGATTTCAGCGAGATTGGGTTCCGCAGTAGGCGTACAGTACAGTTTTGATATGCCGCAGTCAAAACTGGAATAGGACAATTTCAATTTTTGAGTCCAAAAAATATCATGAACTATACATCATGACAATTTTTGGAGCAAAAAATCGTAGTTGTCCTATTCCAGTTTTGACTGCGGCATATCAAAACTGTACTGTACGCCTACTGCGGAACCCAATCTCGCTGAAATCGGAGCACTTAATTTTAACTCATTTTTTTTAGTGCACAATTGTCCTGTACGCCACTGCTTTTGCGAACACCAAATTTTGGCGTAATTATGAATTTTTTTGTGTAAAATTTTAGATCTCAAAAGTTTTACTAAAAATTTAACATGTCGTATCAGGAAAGCAGAAATGCGAGGAAGTATATTTAGCTCCTGATAATCCTTGAATCGCCGGCCTTCGAAGGACCAACACGGTACAATTTTTATACTCTTACCACTAGATCCTCCATTGTTACTGATTATAGTGAGTGAGGAATTTTGAACGATTTTTGCTTGAAAATACAAGGTAACATTCCCCATAACGCAGGCAGGTATTTATTTTTGGATGAGAAAAATAGGAAAACGAGGCGCCTGTTCTAAGATATGTTTGGAATGATTTTCCCCCGCCGGCCAGGAACATTTCCTTAGATTACGCTCCCATCTATTTTTGGCTATTATTCGGCCTTAGTTGCGAAAATAACACCGTGAGGCATCTGGATTTGGTTTGATTTATTTCTTATAAGGCTCGCATTACCGGAGACTTTAAAATAGACGCCCATCTCGTTATTAATTCAAACTATGGCTAAATTTAGGCCGTCAACCCGGAAATTTTCCTGCGAAGCCGAAATTGATTTTCCAAGAACGCGAGTGAGTACAGTAAGACGAAAATTGAACGTGAGCGTAAGGCCATTAAAATTGACCGGAAGAGGTAGCCATGTCTCGGATTTACTTCCTCTTGAGGGTCGGACTTCTTTCCTTTTGCATCGGCAAAATCTAACGGTTCGGCTGGCGAACATTAGGCCGAGAATAACAATTTAACTTCAGTTATCTAATGCACTCTGTGAATGACAATAATTAGGCCAGCGAAGTTCTGTTTTATCTGAATTTTTGGTGACCTAAAAAATAGTCCAAGTGATAGTTTGAAATTTATTTATTAATAACAAGTCAAATCTTTGGTAAAAACAGCTTACATTTATACAAAAACTACGCTTTTTTGGTTGAGCACGTGAGTAAACAAATAAATAAATACGATAATTTACGACTTAGAAGTACTACCTAACACGTAACGTACGAGTGAGGGCTCATGACAAACGATTGAATGGAAAGAACTTTCCAAAAAAAAAATGATGGCAGTAAGGATAAATGACGTAAAAGTCCTTTTGTGAATACAGTCAATTCCAGAAAACGACACTACCACATAAATAAATCCCCAAATAGTTCTTTTTTTCACCTAAAATGCAATTAACGTCAATTCCCATTTTCATCATACCCAAATTACATTCTACCATTAACAAAAACCACCCCAAATCTCGCAACCCTTAATTCGTCTTCTTCTTTGTCACTTCCAATCCGCTTCCCTGCTCATTCATCATACTGAAGGGAATAGTGATGAACTGATGTTTACTGTTCGCATCGCCTTGAGCTAAACTCAGCAATACTCCCCCGTTAGAGGGGGTAGCATACATCATCCCCTGGGGGGTCTGGTACATCAAGGGCCCCAGCACACTTGCTTGTGACGTATTTGGAGTCGTAGGTTTCGACGCGGTAGAATTTGTGGCTGAAGGGGATGATTGCTGTCTGGGGATGGGTTTGACTTCTATCGGGGAAGAAGGGGGGGAAATGGAACTGAATACCTCGTGGTCGGGGGTGACGAAGACGGAGAGAGGTTCCGGCTCGGTGCCATTCATTTCGTCATCGGAGCAACTGTCGCTAGATTCTGCGCCTGATAAGTTGCCAGCCTGAAAAAAAAGTAAATTAGGGGTTAGACTTGTAATAAGTAAAGTAAGTGGAGCTACTCTTGAATCTCTCTCTTCAGGCATTTTTAAGTATTGAAAAAATGAACAATCTGTGAAGGTCTGGCAACATGGCTGGCTGTTTGACAACTCGCGTCACCGTATTAATCGCTATGTCACTTTTGAAACAGAAGAGCAATGCCACGTTGCCATTTTATTAACTTGAGTTTAATAATTTATTCAAAAATGAGAAAAAAAAATAAAAGGAAACGTTTTGGTATTAAATGTTTTTTATTTTTATCATAATAATTATTACAAAAATAGTTCCAAATAACAAGCGATTCTATACAAACAATTCAATCAAACCACGGAGAGCATTACAGAAAATAAACTAAAAGTGCGGTAACGTAACTTTACCGCACACTAAACCAAACATTGGGCAGAAACAGAATATTTTCGTAGGAAAATCGTATTGCTAACGAAGTACGGGAAGCAACAATAGCAACAGCAGTAGCAGTCAAATTTTTTTCACCGATTAGGCCAATTTTAGCACAGCCATTACCTCACTGACTCAAGAATAAGTAAAAAACTTCCCCACCTAGTCTTATAGTCCAATGAATCGACCCTAAGTAAAGAAACACAGCTACTCTGACAGAGTTTAGTAACTTTTGTGGAAGAATCTTTCTTAACTCTCAACCGATAACCCAAACTACTGATTCACCGTGATGGTGGTAGGAGCTATCCCTATTTCCCCCCTATTCACCACCGAACTAATGGGCATTATCACGTACTTAGATTCGGGGGTAATACCCAAAATCATCCCCTCTGACACACTGGCGAAAGCCACACCATTTGGGGTTTTCACCACTAAGGGCCTCGCTTTGGGGCTGTCTGCGGACGGTTGCGGGGTTATCACTAGTGGGGTTGATGGGGGAAGACGCTGCAGTTGTGGAGGGGGTGGAATTATTGCTTTAGAAGGTTGGGGAGGACTAGTAGATGGGATGGATATTTTGACTTTATTGGATTGGATCAAGGCGTTATTGAATTGCTTAATTTGGCTTATGATTGAGGACTTGTCTTTGGTTTCTGGAGTAGTGGATATAGGGGTTTGCGAAGAAGAGTGATTATTGCTCGAAGAGAGTTGCGGGATGCCGTTGTTTTGAATGTGCAGCTTTTTAGGCGGTTCCTCTTCCTCTTCGGAGGCGTCCTCATCGTCCTCCTCTATTTCGCTGTAGTCGCCTCCTGGGAGGTCTTCCTGGAACAAAAGAGAAGGGTTTCAGCGCAAAAAAAATCATGAAATCGGGAGATTTTTCGGTGTTACACAAAAATCGAGAACAATTGGTTATTTATTAATTGATGAAGATTAAATCAGTGAGGATTAAAAGAGAAGCGGCTTGGATTGAATTAATATATGATTTTTCACTAATGCATGATTTAGCGCGCGTTTTGATTGGCTTAATGTGGCCATAACTTCTCGTATCTGGCCAATCACAACTCATGCTTCACATGTTACTGGCGTCTTTCACTTTCCGTATTAAATGTTTTTATAAATAATTTGCAACACTTTGTATGTGATATAAAGGCAGTAAGCTCAGTGTTAAAATGCGTTATTCTAGCACAAAAGGCAGGATTATTAGCGTAATTCTATGGCAAAAACTTCATAATTATTCGGGGTTTAGTAATGTAATTTGAAAACCACGCACATGCCAAAATGAAAAATTATGCCTACATACCTCAAAAACGAACCTGAACTGACTTTTTGGGAAGAACTAGAAACTGGACTATAAATCTGATATTCCAGTCTAAAAGTGGTTTAGATTAGATTTGATCATCCATAGGAGATTTTATGAAAAGTTTAGTGTACTAATGATGCTACTAATATATGGAGATGGAAAAGTTCTTCTCCTGCAAGTTCTCCCATCAAAGGATTTATAAGAGGTAGCATTTCTCGCTTTGTCCGGGATCCTCGAACAATCTGTAAACAAATTGTGACGAAACACTGCTTAAATCATCCGGCTGTCCGAGGCGGCAGTAAAAGTATGATTTCTCTCTCGAGAACAAACACATGGCGCGTCGGACTGCATTTTTTCCGCTTCCCAAACTGTGAGAATTCCTTCGGTTTTCAGACTGAAACGAACTTGTCCCCGCGCAGGTTTCGGTCGGGGGTTTCGGGGGATGCGAAAAGAGACCGCGGGGGTGTCCCCAACGGGGTGAAACGGAGTCGGAAGCGGTCAGATGGCCAGGGGTCAGTGCCCCACTGATCAAAGACCCCGGCGCCAAAACGCTTGACAGCCGCCGCGCTGTTCCCGATAGCCTTGTCCGCCGGTACCACCGCCGCACTATTAGTCCAGTGGCGGGCAATTTGGGGTTTAAAAAATAATTGAAACCATCGAAATTCTAACATTGGGAAAAATGGATTTTCGAACGCAGTCATAGCAAACCGTTAATAGCGGCCCCATGTTGACATGCAAATTAATCGTCAGCTATGTTCAATTAATAATTTTTTCCGTCATGTTGCAATATGAATATTGCATACGTCTATGTAAAGGAAAACTACATACTTTTGGTAATAAATAAGTGTTCTTATTATACATGATTAAATGCCCAATGCACCGTTTCTTTATCTGGCAATTTTCGTTGCCCGATTGTTGTATTATTGAAATTCCCGAATGCCGAAAACTCATTAACGTACAGAAATTGTGTAATTACTAAATGAAGCCAATTTTTTAATTTTAATACGGCAGAATTATCTTTCCACCTGCAAGCCGATGGATCGGGTTTTGCAACCGGCTCTCTCGTAAAATTAATTCATTTTTACACATTTGCCTGGCCGATGCGAACGATAATTTATGTACTTAATTAGGGGCGTCGTTTCTTCAAAATCTTCAGGTTTTTATTAGCAACGACACCGGCAAAAACGAAATTGATTGAAAACATCTACACGCAGGAACAATTTGCGTTCACAAATTTGCTTTTTTTTTTAAGTGAAAACTTGGAAATCCTTGCATATTTGGCAACACTGACACGCATCTGGCGGCTCACGTCACTTTGGCCAATCCACGACATTTTGAAAACAAATGAAGAAACTCATGTTGCCATTTATTGATCGTTGTGCCCTGAAGTGTTTTTAATAAGGAAGACAGAATTTGATAACTATTCATAGAATGTCGAAAACAACAGCTTATGTCACCCTAGCAAACGTTGTGCCATGGAAAACTTTGTTTTAAATTCTTTTTAAAGTAAAATTTGCTATTTTTTTAACGTAATGTGTCCTAATGTTACGCCTATGTACATCGCCATTTTTTGGTATACCCAGCGTGATTAGATTTTAGTACCCATTATCCCTTTTGTCCTGTATAACAAAGCTTTAACCACTTTTCTTTGTAAATACTAGAGGTCGAGTATACCCACTTTTCGTTGAATATACGGTATAGCTGCAATACCCCAACAGAAGATCAATCTGGCTATTCATTTGAGTGTTGCGCTTTGGGGATAGAGACAATAAATTGGCCGATAATTGCCTCTTAACCGAAGTAAGACTACGTGTGGTACCCCTCAGTTTTAGTACTTCAGAACTTCGCAAAACTTGCAAACTCTTTCTCGGTCAAACTGTCGCGTTGACGTGTACTTCGTTAAACGAATTCTTCATTTTTGCAAACCTGATTGGGATGCATTATTTAACAATGAAACAAATCACTTTATAAGTTGTTTCGGAGTTTGCTGGACCAAGAACAATTACGTCAAGCCCAAATATTCTTATAAGACACTTTGGTTGCGTGATTCGCCAACCAACCAACGAATGATGGTGCGATGGTCGGCTCGTGGGCTTCCGGATTGACGGGACCAAAAACTTGCAAGATGCTTCTCGTAGAGTTACAGGGAGGTGATGAAGGGAACTACGGACTGGATAATCACAATCGGACCATCCTAAGTTCGCACACTATTTCGGGCACGAATTACGAACAAGCTTCCTAACTAGAGCTAAGGTGTATTGGCAAAAACTAATGATTCAAGTGCTAAAAAGTATCGATAAGTACAAGCGAAAATATGGTGCCAGCTAAGTTCCTGGAAAAGGGTGTTTATGTATGACGAAAGAAACATAAGCAAAAATATAATAAAAATAGCGCTCCACGGCGAATGGCGAGAGGTTGACTCTTAACTTGGGTCTAGTAAAACACAACAATAATCTTTTCAAAACAAATTAGCACGTTGCCAATGTTTCTGATTCAGGTTGACTTGGATGAAGTTGGGTCAGATACTTTTTTTCTAATTTACAAGGTTCATGTATGGTCCACATAATAATCCACAAAGGCCCACTTCTAACAAAATTATGATTTCATGAGATATCGATATAAAACCACCTCCCTATTTACTCTAGCAATTTAATATAGCTCAGGAGACAGGAGACTCGTCTGTATCGATCTGCGCAAGAATTGACACAATCGCTCATCTCTACTACAAGTTATGATTTTTCAAATATTTATGAACTTTGCAAATTAGGGGAAGTGTCTGCATTGATTAATGTCTAAAAATCACAACTCTTAGTAGAGATGGGCTATGGTGTAAATTTTTGCGCAGATCAATGCAGAAGAGTTTCCTCTCTCAAAAGCTACTTTAAATTCCTAAAGCAAATAGGGAGGTGGTTTTATATCGACGTTCAGAATTTCATAGTTTCTACTGCTCTTTCTGGACTTCTTTGCTAATAAGTATTAACATGCAACATCATTCAGTTCAACGTCATTAACACCGACTTATTACGAAGTGAAAAAACGAGTTTACACGACTCTTACATATATCAAACTATTTTTAAAATATTACGACCGCTTCAATAAGGGAATAGCTGATTCGTACGTGTATAATCAGTAGCGACTCGTGAATAAAACAAACTCGTTTATGAGATAATGGACGTGCGATTCGGCATTGATGGTCGTGTTTGCTCATTTCTGCATTAGAGTTCCAAATCCATTAAGACGTGGAAAAAAGCACAATGCGATCGATTCCGATTAACAAATTATCGTGCTAATAAGACTCTGCGTGGGGGCTTCGCAAGAGAATGATTTCACGTTTAGGGCAAAAAGATCCATTGGCATCTGCATAACCGAGCAGCAAGAAGTATGCGAAGGTATTTGTGTTTCGTTTATTGATAACAACTGCACGAAATTCTCGAGATTCGCAA
This sequence comes from Euwallacea similis, assembly GCF_039881205.1. Classification (NCBI taxonomy): domain Eukaryota; kingdom Metazoa; phylum Arthropoda; class Insecta; order Coleoptera; family Curculionidae; genus Euwallacea; species Euwallacea similis. Next base: position 5,124,473 of record NC_089616.1, on the reverse strand, counting down.
GAAACGAAACAATAACAGTTCCAGGGGCGGACTGCACGGGATTGGCAGACAAAGATGATGGAAAATTCGGTTTCCAAGATTGCAGAACTTTTTTTGTTCCCCTCTCCCCCTGTTTAATCCGCCCCTGATAGGTTCTATTTTTAAACCAAACATGCTTCTAGGAATGCGAATTCGATGCATCTCTCCTCCTGGAGCAAAAAACGGGGACGAACCAGCAGCGACAAAGCAATTTCCATGATACAAGTGGGTTTTTCATGGTTGTCTTTCCCCATTTGGTCTGGTCGCAACCAATAAACCTATAATAGGCGAGGCAAAGCCACGCTGTCTACGCTTTTCTATTGGAAGCGACCAGAAGTTGTCTTCGTCAAATTTGGAAGACGAGATGCGAGTGTAAATCTAGTCGCGGTCGAGCCAAGACTACTAATTATTCGAATTAATTGTTGTTTGTTGCCGGGCGCATTGTCCTGCTTGCGCTGAGGATTTGTATCTGTCCTTATCGAGGGATTTATCTGCGATTTGATGACTTTTAAATGTATGGAGAGGCCGGAGGACGTAAAGGAACCTTGTCCGACATTCGGTCCGAACACGGCCGAAGACTTAAGACCGGCCTCGCACAATGGGGTGCTAAATCGAGACCCAATTTCAAAAGGAAATATTTCCTATCGGTATTTTGCATATAAGGACGGTAAAGTGGTGCCAATATCTTCTACACAGCCAACAACCTACGTAAATCTCATCATTTGCGACTCTCATGTGTAAATTTTTGGAAGATAAATGTAAATCGGAGGCATCGCCTATGCTTTAACCTCAACTTTACATATATAAAATGATGAACGCAGGTAACGTCAAATTTCTATTATGGGTATAAGGCAACTCTCAATTGTTTAAGTCGACTGTGTTCGAAATTGTCACTTTTCCTACTACTTTCCCTATTTATCAATCAAGCTTTTGAGGCTCCGTTGAAAATCGACAAATTCCTGTTTAGTAAGCAAAAATTTGGGACTCGATATCTCCTTTTTGGCTTGAAAATGATGGTTAATGTTCTATCTATAAATCAGTCAAATAGAAAATGCTTCGTTCCTTCTGGAAACAAGGATGGCAAAATTGAAATTTATGAAAGAGCAAGCAGTTCTCTACGAAATTACGACCTTTTTACCGCATGGAACTTACAGTTTCCAGGGATTTAAATTCAAATTTGAGAGTTATAAAAGTACAACAAATGTGGCTCTCATTGGATTCAATTATGTACCAAATTTTTTCACTTCTGGGGACAAAAAAGGGAACAAAAACACGCAGTACATCACGACCAGCATTTCGTCTGTTTCCTAGAAATTTTCTCTAGGAAGTTTCGCCATTTCTGCATTTTCACAGCTGTCAAATTTCGAAAAATTCAATATTTATGTTCTACAACACAGGTTAAATTTCTCAAATTATTCCGGGAGATGAAAACAAAATTCCCGTGCATTTTTGATTTTCGTTGAACAAATTGGAGAGAATGCACCGTCAAATTCACAGACGGAGAAGCCTTCATATTGCTGCATAATGCACGAAAGCAAAAAGAGTGTGATCGATGTAGAGAATTTACGTCACATACAAAGTGAGCCTGAGAACGTGACCCGGTGCCGAAGAGTTCGACGAAACGGGTTCCGAAAATATTCCCGAGACAAAATATTAATTTCAGCATGATGAAAAAATTTTTTGTTCCGTGAGAATCTGCCAATTATTATTGATTTTGACAGGGCACATAGATGGACAAGACTGCGTGAATAACTGTAAGACCATCTCTTCTTGAAGGGAAAAAGTCGATTTTTAATTAAAAGTGCTCAGAAATTTGTTTTAAGATCAGGCACTAACAAGCACCAACTCCATGTGGGACAATTGTTATCATCATCTCGGCACAGTTATTCAAGGAAATCATCATCGTTGAAGCGCCCATGGGCCGTTTCGTCGATTTTGCGATAGCAGGTAGTACCCACACGCCCATAACCGTTCCCATATGGTTTTATCAGGTCCGAAAATCGGAAAAAGGCGATCATATGTCGTGTGCGCCCACGCAACATAAGAGTTGCTCCCAAAGACATAACGCATGAATATAATAAGTCAATATTTTTACCCGATAACAATATAATGGCCATTGTTCGGGTAATTGTCGTCTCGAAGGCCATTCGTTAAGTCCTGCGAGTCGGTAGCAGAAGAAAGACCCAGATTAGGATCGGTCTCGCAATAATATCCAGATGCGTCCATGATATGGGCCACTAAAGATTGTAACATCCGATTTTATCTGCTGCTTATTGAACATAATTGAACCTGTGTTCTCGGAGCGATAAAAATGTCCATCTTTGTTACTGCATTTGCTGCTACTGCTGTTGCTACTGCTGCGCTTTGTGAGTGTCCCATCTTGATGGTTAATTTAGGCTAATTGCGGACGGTTTTTGTACCAATTTGCAAAAAGAAAATTAGCAGACAATTTTCGAATCCATCCAAAACCATCTCTGAGCTCAAAATATTATGAATTGCACTCGAATCTTAACGAAAATATCTGGCCAGAATTGTAAGTTTGCTCTAGAAGGGGACGCAAAATTTTTCACCCGTTCTACACTTTCATAATCCTCAAATTTGGCTTAAAAAACTTGTCCTGCATTGCGTGTCTTTCTTGTTTTCGCAGAGACAAGAAGTGAAGAACTTGGCTTCACAATTTGAATATTATGAAAGGAAGTAATTAAGAGTATTCCATTAAATTATGAACGGAAAAAATGGCGTAATTCAGCATGAAGGTTTTTAACCAAAACTGGACGATTATGAAAGTACATGACCAAATAGCGAATATTTTTTTAGATTAAATTATTAACTATACGCTTCACATTTTGAATCTCCAAAAAGGAAAAAAGAAAGCAACACAAGACAAGGATATTGATCGGTTTTTGAGTTCAGTGAAAGTGCAGAAATTGGGAGCAATCTTGGGTCAAATTGTGAAGTAAATTCTCTTCACTCTTTGCGAATTGGAACGAAGATAAGAAGGCAGTTCAGGACAATGATTTTGACCAAAACTCGATTGCTATAAAAGTGTAACTGTAGAAGAAGAATGTAACTTTGTCTAATCTTTTTGAATCTTTGAGATTTTCCCCACAATTTGAGTTTCGTGAAAGTGTAGAAATTGCGAGAATTCTTCACTGTTTGAATCTTTGGAAAAGAGAAAACTGACAAGGATTGTGACGAACATTTCACTGAACGTGTAGTGCAGTTGTGAAAGTGCAGATATGACGAGTACTCTTGGGCAAATTGACAGAATTAAATATGAAAACTGTAATTTATTAAAATTTTCCCATGTTAGCTTTTGATATAGACAATAGTCTCTCATGTAACATATCGCCGATTCGAAATAAGAATAAACCAAAATCAATGTTCATGTCAGCGAAAACTTCTATCTCATCACGAAGAACGAATACCCCATCATACTTACCCAACGGTTTTTAAAAAAGCAGGAAGTGGACACTTACCTGAAACAAAAAAAAAACAATTAGGCAATAAATCAATATTAAAACACGGTTTTTAGGCCTTTCATAACCGAAAGATTGAGACAGCTTTCAGACAGGCATGAAAGTAGACAACAGATCTAATTATTAAGTAATTTCTAATTTTTGAACCCACTGAATTTTATCCCAACAAAAAAATAACATCAGTGGTACCCTAACTATCACGATTCCTGCAATTCTCCCAGCCAAAACGGACATTCCCCGGCTTGCGCTCTTAATTTATGCGAAGGTTGGTGGTACCCGCCGAAAGCATGGAACCCTTGAGCATTCTTTCGGTGGCAAGATGAAGCGCGTGCCGCCACGTGATTTTTTGCGCGGTGGTACCAAAGGGGCCCCGCGGCTCGCAAAGCCCGGTAGCCCCAACAATAGCCTCGCCATTTACGGCACCAGCACCATGTAAGGCGGTGCGAGGCGGGTACCACCGACCGCAGCGCCACCGACCACAAACGCGGCCCAGAGGTACCATTCAGCGCAGTGCAGTTCCTAAGTTTGTTTTGCGTGTCTTGGTGACGGGTACCACGGAAGACTGCGGAAAATGGTGAGTTATTTTTTTGGGTTATTGGTGAATTTCAATTTTTTTTGTTACTGTAAATAATTGTCTTCTAAGCGTGAAATCATTTTAAGTTTTGTGTAAGTTTACCCGAAGGAAAATTTCCATTGAAATGGAGAAATATGACAAAAATTTCAGATTTTTTTCAAATAAATTTAGCTAGGATTTTGATGAATTGGAATTTGGGTGATATGTATGTGGTTTTAATGTTCATTTTAACGATTTAAAAATTCAATTTTATTAAATCAAATGCATCAAAAGTGTCTTCAAAATATGCTAAAATTACCCCTGTGTGAAATTTTTGACATTTTGGCGAATGTGCTTTTATAAAAAATCATGAATTTCAATTGCTTTTTCGCCACTTGTACAACTTTCTTTAAAGTTCCTTAAGAGTAATTTACAGTTCAAATTGACCTAGGTACGAAGTTGCACGACTTCTTTGTAACTTCAATAAAACAAACATCCTCAAACTCCCATTATTTTATTTTTCTCAAAAGAAATCTTAATTCTCCTTCATTATCTTGAAGCAGTTTCTTTCATCAGCCAATCCTCTCCTATTCTAATATAAGATGGGTAAACAATCCGAGTGCTTCTCTCTGTTTAATTAACTGCCATCAAACATCCTCCTTTAAATCCAACAATCCGCGATTCCCATGGAGGAGAATGTACCATCTGCCACCCGTCAACCCCGAAAAACTCTTCAAATCGACATTTTCTTCCATGGGTTTCAGTACCACCGCGACCGGGTGCTGCGGCGCTTGACCTCGTATCCGCACATCTGGTCTAGGAAATCCCGGTTTTCGCCCTCTTGTTCTTGCTCCAGAGGGATGAGCTTCGCAGGAGGGGTGGGTGATGGCGGAAGGGAGCCCTGGGGGGCGGTCGCAGCCCCCTGGGGATGAGGGGGGCACGTGAAGGGGGACGAAACGCGAACAGGTGCGAGCGGCCTGTCCCCCCCGGGCCCCCGTTGGCCGCGAAGAAGTCGGTCACATCGAGAACGCCGATGTTGTCGAAAAGCGTCTCCGGAGCGGCTAGAGCTGCGGGTCAAAGAGATCGTCATGGGTGATTAGGAATGTGGGGTATGTGCATAATAGATAATGGGCCCATTACGCACGCTTTATGTTTTCAAATTTGGAAATTTTTCATTCCAAATTGTTTGTTTATTCTCGCATCTCCGATAGTTTCCGACACATTCAAGTTCTCAGGCAAACAAATAAAAATCCTTGATATGTCCACCTGTCAACGTCAAAAATAACTGACAACATTAAGCGTGGAAACATAAAATTTATTTCTATTTATTTCTATGATAAGTTTACCATTTTGAAATCTACTATTTTTATTTGGAAAAATCTAACCAGACCTATCCGTCAATTTCTGCACTTGAAATCCAACAAATATTGACGGCTTGTAATGTCACTTTCTGTCATCTGTCAGTCACATGGGATTACTGAACTGCTACTGTCAGAGCCTCCCTGACAGAAAAATGTCTTCTTTTGTTTGTAAACCGACAGAGGCCATTTTGAAGCGTTACAGAAATAGTTTTTTTTGGCTAACAGCTGCCTTTTGAGCCTCAGCGTGGGCTTGTGATAAATCGTAGCAAAGGAAATTTAATGCTATTTCAAGTATTGTTTCAAGTAATATAGAAATTCTTTGCGTTACCAATGTTGCATTAAATGAACCCATTATTTATCTAAGGGAAGCTGGAATGTTTGTTAAGGAATTTAATAAGGAAATTTCGGATTTTATCTATTAAAACAAAACATATAATAGAAGACTCAAGTCAAACTTAAAAGCTAAGTTATTTCGTCATATAAACTAGAGCGACATTTTTTATAACTTATGCGCAAATGCATATTCTTTTGCAATTATATACGTCCGATCCAATTCGAAGATTTCATCACAAGCAATAAAAAGAAACTTTTAAACAAACTTGCTTTAATAGGCCAATAAGATGCGAGAAAACAATAAATTACAAAGTGGCGCCAGACTTGCTTTATGGCTTAAGTTTTGTTTGTTTAAAAATGACATTATGTGTTGATTGCTTGAAAACCAAAGCAGTGCATACCAACGACAGTGAAGCATTACCAACTTTTAAATTTAATTTAGAGCCACCCTGTAGCCTCTCACAACGTCAATTCGTTACTGAATAAATTTGCGCAATATTTTCATAACATTATTATTATCAAACATTGTTGTTTTCCCTCCTTCAAATCCCACTCTAATACAATGCAAAACACGATATTACGTCTCATTCAAACCCATGGTGGGCGAATTCTTAATTACCCACAAATTGAGAAATCCTTCAAGAGTAGAGATGTTAAACACATATTATATCATTGGAAATGCTACACGGGTAATTAAATACTGGAGAAGTGGTGGAGCCTCACCCGGTACAAGCCGATAAAACCCTCCATTAGCCAGTGGGCGTAACTTCGGCAAATTGAATTAAAAAAAATCCTTCGTCATTGAAATATTAATTACTCCCATTAATATTTATGTAATCCTTAAATGCTCGATGTAATTAACGATTTTATAATTTCGCTTTTTTTCCTTTGGTTTCAGCTACACGAGAGAGAGAGAGAGAGAGAGAAAGAGATAGGGACATAAAGAACCAGACATTCAATGGAGGAGGTGAAGACGAACAAAATATTTCTACTGGTTTTCATTGATTTAAGTCCCTATTAATTATTATTGTTGTTTGAAACTTTTATGTATACATAACCATAAGATAATTATAGGTTAAGATCTGGGAGATAAACTGAGGATTAAATTCGTAAATTTAAAAGGATTTTTTGGCTAAATTTATCCTCAGCTTAACTCTTAATTTTGAAATCGGCATTAACAACGCCATTTGGAATTAATGGAAGGAAACAACTACTTTCTTGTGTGGTGTTGTGTGAAATATATTGAGTGTTTCAATGATTTTAATGCACAAAAATAGTGCACACCCTGTAAGTTATGTTTTTTTTTGTCAAGAGGAATTCTCTTGAATATATCTGGTGTCCGAAAACAGAGTCTAAGTCAAGGAATTTTTTTTTTTCAATTTCATGACAAATTTTTGGCCGATGTCATCAAGTTTATACAAAAATTTCATTAAAATTCTTGTTGATTTCTATGTATTTTTAAGGTGAAATTTCAACTAACTTTGCGAAATGTTCTTATTTTCTTTTCTTGCAGAATTTCGACGAAATTCAGCTAATTTTGCGATATGCCAATACATTGTTTATTGGCAGAATTTGAATGAAATCTAAGGTAAAATGAAGATTTTGAGAAATATTATTACGCTTTTTTTGAAGAATTTTTATGAAGTTTTTAATAAAATATGATTATTTTAAGAGGAAATTCCGATCTATTTCTTGACTTTTAACTCGTTAGTGATCGCTAAAATTCAAAGTGATAAGCTCAATATAAACTTTTCTATTAAAAAAATTCATTGAAATTTTTATTGAAATCAGAATTTTAAAGTAAAATTTCAATAATTTTTTTTAGAGTTTTCATTAAATTTGTGGGAACATTTGAAAGAAAATTTTTTTTAGAGATATTTCTAAAGAAACGTAAAGTGTAAATAAAACTTACAAAATGGCTGAAGAATGGCTTTAAATATTAATTGTTATAGTCACTAGTGTGTGCGTGTGTGTGTGTAAATAATGCTTTAAATATATGTATGATTTGAAAAAAATTTTGTTTCTTTTTTCCTAAACATTCCTCCGTTACGAATTGTTGTGGCTTAGACCAAATTTACAGTACTGTGGAACGTTGGCTTTATTTTTAAAAATTTTGAGCACAAATTCATAATTAGTTTCACTCTCGGCTTAAGCACACTTCCCACGGCACGGTCGTCCCGCAAGGTGAAACCGTGGAACGCCGACCTTATCTCACTTTAATAAGTATAAATTAATCTTATCTTCGGTCCCCTCTAGTTTAACTATATCAAAATGCGCATATTTACTGTCATTAGATCGTGAGAATTCCCTGTTTCGGATGCGTGACATAATTGAAAATATCTTTGAAGCAATATGATAATCGGATGGTTACATTATGCGACGAAGACTCGTTGTTCGGACGATAAAATTGCAAAAGCGTTACATTTAAAACATGTTTATTATCACATTCGGGGAACATGTCATTCTAAGCTCCTGCACGAACATATAAATATACATTTTATTTATTTATTTAATCATAATACAAAAATGAATGGACGCCAAACACTTTCTCTTAACTAAAAAAATGTTGTTTTTGGTTTTCCCTATACAGTTACAATATTAACAAAAATAACAAACTAAAATAAATAACAAATATAAATATTGTCACTGAAAACATGCTTTATATTATAGAAATTGTTTATGTACACAATGGTTTTAAGGCACGTTCACATTGTGATTTCGTTGCTCAAAAAAACACTCTACAAAATTGCCTATTATACATGAAACTAACCGTGACATTTTTCATTTTTCAATGGACTAAATCTAGAAACGTATTTACAAGAAAATAAACCATTTCGAACCACTAAAGTTACTCTAAAGCAGACTAGAGGATCATCATGTCGCAACATTTAAAGCTCTTCATGTTTTAATAAAACCGAGAAATTGCAACAAATCAATATAGTAGTAAAGCACACTAGTTTATATACCATTCAAAATGGCACCGTTCAAAATGGCAACCCAAAATGGGCGGTTAAATAATATTCACAAATATATTTTAATCCATTTTAAGGATCTTCTGTCAAGCGATAGAGGATTTAAGGGGATCTCATTTTATGCGATTAATTTGAATGAGAAAATTTCGGAATTTTGAAAAACGGTCCTAGTGCAGCATTTTTCGAAATTTCCGAAGGAAGAGAAAGATTTTGAGAAATCTGAATCAATGAAATCAATAATTTCATATCCCAAAAAATCTCTAAGAATGACGATTTGTTTATTACAGTCCTGTCTTTACTCAAAAATCACAAAACATTTTGAGTATGTCTTTTTGTGTGTGCCCTTTTAGCCATCAATCTCTTCAAAGCTTTATTCAATTTATTGACTAAAAATGAGCATTTTCTTACCTTTATTACATTTCCTCCTTTCTACACTGAAAAACCTTCGTTTTTTTACCCAAAAACAAATGTGCAAAACAACCTGATTAACCACCATAACAAAAAATCAGCAAACCTTCTGGTTTTAACACTTCAATGAATTTCACTCCTTTGAGAATCTGCAAAAGACAACGATAAATCCTGCAACAAAGCACAATAAAACTCGACTTTATTAGGTGCAGAAGAATTCCTCGTTGTCACCTAATTACATATGGAACGTCATAAAATTCTCTATAAGTAAACAGTTATGACTGCCATATCCGTGGGTATGACTTTTTACATCTGAAATGCGAGTAGTCAGTATCGAAATTCAGGGAATCGAACATGGAGATGTGCTTTTGTCTCGTTTTGCCTTGAGGCAAGTGAAACAATATTTTTATTAGCTCAAATGCACAAGATTACAGGAAAAGTAAGTGCACGGTCGAAAACATATAATAATATGAAATAAAGAGAGTTTCTTTTAGAGAGACGTCGCTAGATGGAGCAGTTCAACTAACACCATCTAGCGTCGCAAATTCGCAATATTTCTATATTGATTTTCAATAATTGAATTGTCAGTAATTGAAAGTCGGTCCCTCCCCGGAATTTTTCCGTTAATTATAAAATTTCTAATTAAAAACTAGACCGCTCTAGTAGGAGATTAATTTTTTTTGGGTCTCCGTTTGTCCCATTAGATGCGTATCATGGTTTCGATTATGTTAATTACTTGCATATTTTTCATTCGTTGCTTAATAACATATGTAAATTACGATATGCCGCCTGATAAAACTTCGATATATGATACATTACACGTCCGTGAAGATGGCAGATAAGTCGAAACGTATCCTTAGGACGTTTAGGATTGAATTCTACGAACTTCGATCAAAATACATACGAAACATTCTTCTGACGTGTGAACCATCGGCGATAGAATTACCGAAGACTGTTAGGAGATCGAAGGCAGGAGAAGAGATGTAGGCCAATTTTCGAACAGTGTTAACACCGAAAACACCCAGAATTTAGACCAAACTCGCTCACACAAAACTCACGGTAATCGTGAAGAATTCTCCTTCGTCGACTCGAAGTCGACTCGAAAATGGTCAAAAACTCGATTTAGGATTCTTTCTTTCTTTTGCATTTCCTTCAGCTGATTAAGATGCAAATGATCAAAGCAAAGCAAATATTACGCGAAGCATAAACAAATATAATAGGCATTGACCCTGATTCCGGCGGCAAGGATATTGCGATTTTAAACGGCCGCTGCCCACGCTGAAGAAACCACGTAGGAAGACCGTAGGATACATTTCAGTTACCTTATGACTTCATTTGTCATTTTTAATGCCCATAAATGGAGATCGTTCGGGGAAGTGCCAACACATGGAAAAATTGCCTAAAATGGCCGCAATACTTCTACATCTACAAAAAAAAATGTCAATTAAAGAAAGGAATCCCTCGTCAAGTTTTTAGTTGATATTGACAAGAAGTATGGAGCTTCCTGAGGAATATATATGATTTTGCTTTTTCATGCGAAAACGAACCAGAAAGCATCCTGCAGGCAAAAAGTCTTGTAACTGTAGATTTGTTATCAGGTTGATTTGCACAAATTCTATCTTCGCCGAGTGAATGCCCTTTAACGCCCCAATAAATCAATTATATGCCTCAACTTTCCCGCATCTACCATATAAGGGCATCTTCCTTTTATTCTCGAATCCAGTATGGAAGCAACATTTAGAACTACACACATTTTCATGCAAAACCTATAGCTACAAGCGAACAGCTGCTACCGCATACGCACTCTCGTTTTTGTAAACAACGTAAACTGTGGAAAATAGGTGACATTTCGAATCGAAGTCAGGTCTTAGTCCGCTTAAAAGTACCATATAATATCAAGAGAGATCATGCAATTGGAGGTGAGGCTATTTTTTCCACTCTGAAACTATGAGGAAAGACGCACCTTTCTGTCCCTTATTAATGGCAATCTGTTTGATCAGTTCGATTAATTTCGTTTCTTAAGGCAAAAATCCTGAAACTGACGTTCTCCGGAAAATGACAACAACGCAACGCTCTTCTGTTTACGATGGTCCTAGGTAGATATATGACAGAGGCGACTCCCTTCCTGTCAAATCCCGCTCCTTGTTGCCAGATTTCACAGTTTTTCCCCAGAGATGCGTCGTTTTTTGAATGTCGACACTAATTAAATCTTTTGCAAATGCAAGTTTTTGAAAAATTATCTGACAATTTCCAGAGCAGCTAAATGTTTTTCCACGTCAATTAGTGCTTAGTAATAATTTTAACCGAGCCATCGTTTCTCATTTTTAATCAGTTATTAGTCCCCGTCATTTCGGCACATAATATTCATATTTCCCTCGCAAATGCGCAATTAATATGTTCGGTCAGTAATTACCTGTTTAATATTGGATGCTGGTTTCGAAACCGGCCATTAGACAAATACTGTGCCATTATGTTCCCTTATTAAGTGGCCCCGCGGTCTAAAGTCTTATGCAAATGTGCGCGGGTAGCACGCATTGCTTATTCAGATCCGTATCGCGCACGAAAGGCTCATTGACATTACTTCCTTTTCGCGCAAACGGAAATAGGCGAACGGATCGATACTAATCGAACGTTTATCAAAGCACATATGCCTGCTTTAAGCCCCGAAATCGACTTTAATGGGGCTTCGACGAAAAGGAACAGTCAAAGAGAAGCTGAATAAACGGTTCGAATGAAAATAGTAAGTAAGAAAGAAATTTTATGGTTTTTTTTTATTTATTTTTTTTTTTTTAAGAAAAAGTGAGGTGCAAAACAAAACATTCCCAAGACCTGGGACTGAAAATTGAGCCGACTGCATCAACTTTTTTTGCACGTTAAAGGACTTGTTAAAACCGCATGTAAACTCCTAATTAAACGCAATCATCCGTGAAATCTTACAAATAAGACAACGTAATTTGGCTGCGCAATGAGTCACCGAACAAGTTGTCGACAGCTCCACCTGACAGCTGTACTGTACGGCCTTAATTGCTCGTGAGAACACCGGTGCAACCCCCGAAAAAATTCCCAACCGGCAAAAACCACATCGGCAATTTTCCGATTTCCAAATGCGACGGGCGATGAGAAACTAAATAAATCTCACGTCTTCGAAATGCGTGAGGTCCGTGCTCCTTTGAATTATTCACGAAATGTCGGTCAATGTGGATTTTTTTCCGAACACAATATACAGAGGAGGTATGCGGCCTTTTTGCGCCTCCGAGATGTCTAGATAACCGCACAAATATTATGTTCATATATTAACGCGTTATGACAACAACACACTAATCGATGGGCATGCGAACTCTTTCTTCACATGGGAACATCCATCAAAGCATCGCGCTAACAGGCAAACAAACATAGGTACAAGAATCTGATGGTGGGTACTATGCGTAAAATTGATCAAATTTGTAAGTCGAATAATGAGACCTTTTCAGACCAGAGTTAAAAAAACACCACGGTGAAAAATCGGTATATTATTGACAGCAAACCAGGCTTCTTGAGCGATTATCTTAATTGCGATCAACGCGGTTAATTATTCAGATTTAATGCGAAAATTATCGAAGAGGTTTACGTAAAGCCTAAATGGTTCGAGAAGCCAGTTTAAGGTGAAATAAACTGGAAATCAATCACGAAGGAGCTCTTTAAACACCCCTATTTCTCTCCCTATTGCGAGTTAATGTCGCCGAGACATCAACAGTGAGTTGAGACGGAAAATCACCTATCTTCGATTTATATTCATTTTTGAGTCATTGTCCTTTTTTCTATGCAAGGCTCATCTCTAGGCATCCGACTATTTGTGCTTAGTAATAGCAACGCTGCGGGCCAGATGATGTTTCTTAAAGACGGGCGTCGCATCTTGCCACAAAGGCACACTCCTCTAGTTTTTGATGGTGAAACTCAGATTTTGAAATTTCATTTTAATTGGGAAATTTTCAAATCTTCTATCATTTTCTGGCTTAATTAAGCTTCCTCCCCGTATATAAGATTTTTCTATTATTGAAGCTGTGTGTATGCCTGGTTGCATATTAAAATTTGATACCTTAGAATGCGACGGAACGATTGAGTGTGACTATCAGGGAAAATTAACAAGTGAATTAATCTTCTGCACGAGGGAGAGAGTGGGAAAATGAGATACGATTTGGGAAAACACGGGCGAATGCGTGGAAATGGTGGAGAAATTTTTGAAAATTTCAAGTGTTTGTGAAATATTTCTTTGTCCCCCATCACTTTTTGGTCGCGACGAATTTTAAATTTGCAAAAGATTTGTAACGTTTCCCAAGCGATTTTTTTCGAATCGAATCGAAATTTTCCCATATATTTTCAAGCATTTCTGTACGTTTTAGTTTGCGGTTTACCGACGCTCTCAGACATCATCTTAACAGCGTCTCATCTTAAGTGATTTTATTTATGCAAACCACTTTTAATTAAGCTCGGCAAGCTCCGCTTTAATATCAATTATTAATATCTCTATATGCAATTATTCACGGTTTTAATTGTACAAGTAATAATTACTTGTATGTCCCGCTAGGCGTAAAGTAAACATGAAAAAAATCCTTATTAATTTCATCGAACCGATCTGGTAAATGATTAGCGCTTATTAATAGAGCCATTTCTGCATTTCTGTAAGATTATTTAGAGGTTCCCACGCAATATGTGTTCTCGCCGGCTGGTAGCCATCATCGAGTGCTCTTCATCTGAGCCACATTAGAGGTACTATAACGGTGGAGGCCCGTTAAGTGCAGAAATCGATGTTTGAACTAGACAAATCGTTTACGTAATATGGGAGGTCTTTATTATTGGACGGAAACACTCGATTTCAAGAAGTCTTCATGAGTTCGGAGCGGGAAGTGCCTGCTGCAGCTTTGGCTTTTGCCATTGGGTGTGAATATGTCAATACTTCTCTTTAATAGTTTCGACAATTCAAGATTGCCTCGAGAAATTGAATTTAACCCGACTTATTGATTTCCGAGATGTACAAATTTCATTACCATAATTGGGGACTCAGGCGAGCACGTAGAGCCTTATAGAAAACTCCCCCAAATATCTAACACGACTGCTCCAGAGCCATCTAACTATAATACACAAGCAACGAAAAATGCTCATCGCTGCGGGTGCGAGTGCATATGCGAGTGGGGATGTTGAGGGTGGCCGTAGCCCTGATGGGGCGGCGGCAGGGGGCTGGGGCACGCTTGCGAGTAGCCCCCGTGCTGAGGCGACCCCCCCAACGTCAGATGGCCCTGGTCTAAGTGGGAATAATGGCCTTGACTAGCTAGCGAGTGCGAGTGCGAGTGCGGATGCGGCGAGCCGTACACCATTTGTCTTACTTTGGAGTCCTCGTCGGAGATGTTGTACGTCAGTTCCGTTTCCTCGAAACCAGTGGCGGACATCCGCTGGTCCCCTCCGGCCGAGCCCACCGGGGGATCTGGAGAATTCAAACAGGTCTGGATCAGCGCTTTTCCCGCCTCCGAAGTGATCATGGGTTGCAGCTTCCGAGTGGCAAAAGTGTACACGTGACCCGTTTCGGAGGCCACCAGTAGCATCACTTGAGTGCCAGTTAACGTTGACAGCTCGTACGCCTGAAAAAATAAATAAAAAGCCGCCTTAATGAGTGTTGCATTCGAAGCGTAATTGCGCGTATGTGTGTTAATCCAACTTGGAAAAAATCTCCATAGAAAACAAATGTTGTCAGTAACATTTGACACACAACTTGGCACATATCTAACAAAATTTGGCATTTAGTCAATATCAACTCCATTCATTGGCTAAACTTCACTATTACAAAGAAAAGAACATCTGCTCTCTATGGTGAACCGGTATTTTTCCTAAGTCGGAATAACACATATATGAATATACCATTTCATGAATCATCAACTTCTTCTAACAATAACCGTGATTAGGGCTCGTTATGCAATCGAGCGCTTCGATGATATCTCGATTGTGTAATTGTACCTTTACAAAGGTATCGTACTTGCCACATTTTAACGTCTTGTTGGAGCGTTAAATTTGTTATTAATTCCCGGCAGCTTTCACGAATGGCGTGGGTTCCATTATATTTCAGTAGGATGGCTCGTGGTATGGGCTTTGGTGTAAACGGTCTGAATTGCCAGATTAACACACTTGACCAAAAATTAGTGTGTATAAAAATACAATCTGGATCGGTGCAACTTGGACCGACCGGAAATAACCAATCGGTCTAACAACAGACTCAATTTTCGAAAATTGAGATATTATTGAACAATTAAATTTTTAGATTAAGAGTAAAATTGTCCGGAGGTGACGAACACCTAAATTGCATGTTAAAAACCTTGTAGGTGAGGGAGGAAGTTTGCACCTCCGACAATCGCTTTCAGAACAACTTTACAGACGTACAAAGACGTCTTTAAGATCCATTTTCAAGGAATTCGACTATAAAAAAAATCCAAAAGCTTGTTCATAAATCTACGAATTAGTTATCTTGCGGTGTCAGCCATCCGATTATAGTAAAACATTACAGGTCAATAAAAAGGTCGATTAGCTCTCTATTAGGCATGGTATGTGTGTATGGTTGTGGTACAAAAAAAATGAGGAAATGCTTCTAAATGGACACCTGAACTAGGCATTTGCAAACAACTGCCATTTTCAATAGTCATAAAAACATTCCCAAGTAAAGGCGGATAGTAAACAATAATTTATCTGGTTAATTTGTCAATAAGTCAACAAATCTGCGTGTAACACGGCTGAATCGGCGGGCACTTATTAAATAACCTCTCGATATGGTAAGTGCGCCCATACAACATTTCTTTAGGTCTCTCCTCCTTTTGGGTCTTCCTTAAACAAAACGATGGCCTTAACCTTGCCTTGTATTGTTAGTTAAAGATCTGCATCTAAATTGGCGTCAGCATAATGAAAAAACTAAAGCAAATAAACACAACTGAAGAAGATATTAAAGGCGAACGGAAGATAATTGAACTACCACACTATACCGAGTGTTAAACAAGTAATAGATCACAAATTAAATGCACATATAAAGGAGCGTAATTAATGCAATGAGCTTATTGGTTAAATAAAATTAACGATTAAATGGCCGTGCTCATAATTCATTCTGTAATGACGACGGTTCTCACACATTTTTGTGCGGCCTATTGAACACTCGTCTTGATTTACCAGGAAGTCGCTGATGATTGCTCTATTTAATTCTCATCGCATTGAAGATTATCCATAAATGTCTTCGATTTGTATTCTGTTGGTCCTATGATGAGAACCGAAGAATTATTCGTTTTACCACTCGAAATGTTCTGTGTGTGTTAAAATCACGACGCATCTATTTTAGATCGGTTCGAAGCTGTTTTCGATTTCATCCGTTGCACACGTTCCATTCTAAATTTGGTATATACACATATAAAGTGGCCACATTCATAAAAGAGAAGTTGTTAACATCCGACGGCTATTTTAAAAATAGCACCTCTGGCCGGGCTTTACTTCCTTTTTGAGTGAAACGGGATTTATGTGACGTATCCAGAAATAATGATCCCAAATTTAGACCAAAGTCAGCATAAGATTGAACACCCGAACCATCTCTCGTGCGATCAAATCGATGCAAATAACTCATCAGACAGCTCTGACGTCCATTAATTGACTTAATAACAGTTGACGGAATTGTTTCCGATATTTGTCTTCGGTAGTTGCCGATTGATTTGAAGATACAGACTTCATCAAGTCGTTTCATCATCAATATTCTTCGTATATAATTGATCTGCTTCATTACACTATTTGCCTATCCATAACATGGGGAAGACACTAAGTGGACTGTTCGATCAGGAGTTTGTCGTATAGGGTCAGATAGAGGAGGCTAAAGAGAGGACCAATTTTGTGCATCTTTATTCATATCCGGGGACATAAGCGTAGTAAACTAAACTTTGTCCACAATCTACTGAGTAACTATTACTGCATCTAAACAGATGATTTCATGATTGATCATATATCCATCTCTCTTGCGCTCAAGGTGACCTTTTAGGAAATTTTCCGTCCTAACTACTCAACAAATAAACCTCGAAATGAAAACCAAACAAAACTGAAAGCATATCCCCCCAAGTCCTAAAAGACGCTACTTAAAATCCATTTATTTCTGTGTGGTGCATTTCTAAATTATTCCATAACTTCATTTATTCATATTAAATAAGTGATTGTGACAGTGCCACTAGAGTCCTCCTATCTAGAATCCAACATGAACGAAATCCTTATATGTATTCATATGTACGAGGATCGGGTTTAGTAGAGCCCCAAGATAGACCCAATTCATCAACAATGAACTCTGATTGATGCTGGTAAGTACATAAAGCATTAAACTTGGAGAGAGGAAGATCAGCATAAACAGAAATAGTGATTCCCCTTTGGGATTAACAAACATTTATGATGAAATTAGATAAGTTAAATTTAAACCCTAAAACAAATATTAAGAGACAGATATCCGGTCCCTAATTCCGATATCGATTTATGTTTAGGCAAGAATTGTGCTTCAAATGACGTACCACGTGCATACTAGACGATACATAATTCCCAGATTCGGCATCAGAAAATCAGCTTTTGGAAAACTGACACCAATGTAGCATTGTAACATATGGCATGTATCGAGGGTTGCCGGCCCATAACCCTATATCTCATATGAGGGTAAGGAAGCAGAGTTGCCGCTTTCAATTAGCACATTTGCTGACTTTGAGGTAATTTGACAATCTCGAGTGAGACTGAGAATCAGCAACTGTTTTATAGAAATTCGTACTTTTGTCAATATCCACAAAATTTTAGGACTTAAATTCATCCTTAAGGATACATTTTCATTTGCTTGAGTAAAGATTTATATTGTTGTCTCCCCCATTGTTCAATTATTCAACTTCCTTTGGTTGTATTTTTTTAGTCTTCCTGTTCACACGACTCTTCCTTGATATTCTTACGTTTGCCCCTAAATGGACTGGGCGTTCCAAGCTCCTGCCCACCGAAGGTTTTCCCCCAAGAAGCTCTCAAATAACCTCTTTTTGAACGCATCGCTGGTCAATCTCACTGTGCACATTCCCCAAATTCCCATGAAGATGCCTCAGAATCTTTTTTTAGGGCGATAATAATTGTGATCCGAAAGCCTCGAGGCGCCGTGATCCGGCAACGGCGCTTCATCGTCGTGGAAGATCTTCGTCATAAAAAATCGCATGAGATATGCATCTGGGCACAATAATCCAAATTCCCGTCTATCCAACACTCGATTGGGGCGGCTTTTTGGGGCAGAAGGGGCGCAACCCCGAAACCATCCGAATCCGCCCAGGGCCGGAACGATTCCAGCACCGCAACGTTTAGAATAACGCGATATAGGAACACGTGACCGAGATAATTACTATCGAGTCGGCACATGGGTATTATTATTGTGGTACTGTTACATTGTCGAAGCATGCCCGCATCTTCAAGAAGTCGGAAGTCTACGCACATAAGGATTTTATTTTCTTCTTTTGTTTCATATACACAATTTTAGACAACTTAGGATAACAACCGACAGATGTCGTTGGATTCGAACTGCCCCTACTATCAGGTGCCGCCGCTGAAGAAATTATTACTTGTTCGGGTATGTTAGGCATGAAGAAATTTTAATAAACATCGTGTAGATTTAATAACGTGCAAACTTTAATTGGGTTAGTACGAGGCGACTCGCAGAGAGATGCTTGATTTATGCTTTTTTATTTAATTATGGCAATCGCAGTTATTTATACCACCAGTTGAGGGGTTTTTGATAAGGCTTGGAACAGGAATGTGGTTCCATGGCATCTTCCTAATTAACCGGGGAAATGCGGTTCTGTCTTCGGAACCCGGCCACGTGTTGGTGTTAGATTATATAACTAATCTTGAAGTAATAATTGACTGTTCGATTTAGTTTGAACTTTGAACTTACGCACCCATATACCTACGACTTAGGTAGAACTGAATGTGCAATTGATGGAAGATTAGGGCTATGTAGACGCAGCCCAAATCCCTTCAAAACTTGTCAACTTTTTATTTGTCCAGGTCTGGATCTTATTTCTCTGACGCGAGAACAAAAATATTTATCCTCCCTTCATATTCTTTTACGCATTTTGGACAGATCATTACTGTTTAATCGAATAAAACAAAACGAAGCACATCACAAATGACACCATATTAATCATTCCTTCTTCCAGCCACGACTGTCTCGATTAAGCACGCTTAAGGCCCCATATGGTCGTCTAATGAACGGTTACATGGGCGAGAATGGCGGTGATAATGAGATAAATCACGGCTATCCGGAATTGGGTCGGGTTCTTGTGGATTACTAAAGCTACTAATTGAACCTGATGACCGGAAGGTACCAGCGACCATCATCTCTTGGTACGCGGTGATGCATCGATGCCCACGGATCGAGACGGGAGATATTATCATTTTTATAAAATACAGTCACGGAATTTTAATCGGTTAAAACACATGTTCGTACCGAGAAGAAAAGGAAGAAGAAACGTGCTGGCACATGCGGTTTTTTTATCAGCTGTAAAACTCAACTAAACAAGTCTCTCTCGGGACAAAATGGCGGGTGTCTATTGAAAATTTTCCTCAATCCTAGAATTTCTGAATTACTACATGAAAAGCACGAATGTTCTTACATAATGCATCCTCACTTCTCATCGTCCGACAAATGATGCATTTATATTTAGCATGATGCGAGTTCTCAAAGCACGTTTAGACAGCATTTTACGAATAAGTTTTACACGCCCCATATATTTCTGAAGGAATAATAAATGAAAGAGATTAAAAGCAAATAGTAAAATTTGAGTTTGGCTGGCTGTCTCGCAGCATGCGGAATCCACGAAATGGGTCATATTATTTTAAGTCTCAATGCAGAGATAAATATTTTCTATTTTGAGATGTGTTTCGAATCTGTGAACGCGACTAGAAAGCACATAAGAGTATGTTGGACATTTTAGAATGAATAGAGAGCAAATCAGCTTCATTACAGATGTGGACATATAAGTATCATCAAGATAGTTTTCTATGATCTTGTGAGACAGGACCTAAAAGAAAGATAAGTTGAAGTCAAGGTATTTTGGAGATATATACAGGGTGTCCCAGATAAGGATGAACAGCATGGGGATCTCGGAAACGGTAATAGATACAAAATGGTTTAAATTGGGAAAAAGTTAGGCAATTTAAAGCAAATTAATAATCTGTTTTTATATCGACGAAATTCCGAATGGTTACGAAGATATCCGGAAAAAAACGAATTTGGCGGTTTTCGTTTTTTGCAAATAACTCTTATACGGTTATAGTTAGAGGAATAAAAGTTTTACATTATTAAAGCACTTTTTTGAGAACTGTTTAGCAGTGTTGCCAGTTTTCTTGTTACATCCTTACTTTCGGAGAAAAATGAGTAAACTTTTGATTTTCATATGGGCGTGATATCAATTATTTATATTTTCAAAATCGTCATAAAATTCCCTTTTCAGCCATGCATTACATTTAATATTTTTCTCAGAAACTCTATGAGTTATAGCCATTAAAGCATTTTTTGATAAGTAGGCCATGATTTTGACTTATAGTAATGGTGCACATTAAATAAATGAATGCTGTGGAAACGTCAACATTATTTAAAAGTTGTAAAACCTTAAATGTTGTTATTAAATACATAATTTGAAACAATTATTTTTTTAATTTTAGGGTGATACCAGTAATATATTTATACTTTTAAATAATGTTGACGTTTCCACAGCATTCATTTATTTAATGTGCACCATTACTATAAGTCAAAATCATGGCCTACTTATCAAAAAATGCTTTAATGGCTATAACTCATAGAGTTTCTGAGAAAAATATTAAATGTAATGCATGGCTGAAAAGGGAATTTTATGACGATTTTGAAAATATAAATAATTGATATCACGCCCATATGAAAATCAAAAGTTTACTAATTTTTCTCCGAAAGTAAGGATGTAACAAGAAAACTGGCAACACTGCTAAACAGTTCTCAAAAAAGTGCTTTAATAATGTAAAACTTTTATTCCTCTAACTATAACCGTATAAGAGTTATTTGCAAAAAACGAAAACCGCCAAATTCGTTTTTTTCCGGATATCTTCGTAACCATTCGGAATTTCGTCGATATAAAAACAGATTATTAATTTGCTTTAAATTGCCCAACTTTTTCCCAATTTAAACCATTTTGTATCTATTACCGTTTCCAAGATCCCCATGCTGTTCATCCTTATCTGGGACACCCTGTATATATATATATATATATATATATATATATATATATATATATGTACATGTACAAACTGGTTTATTTAACTGAATACCCAAATTAAACTATCACATCATCTTCAAGTGTCACGGCTAATTAGTGAGGTGTGGGTTAAACGCCTCAAATTCCGCTAGAGCCATTGTCCCTCCTAATACGTCTAATTCCAGAAGAGCAAACATCAGACACATTTGACGATATTATTGTGTTCGATAATGCCTTTCCCACGGATTCTGAATAGTACCATAATGTGTAATGTACATGACTCGAAATGTCTTGTCAAGACAAATATTGGCTCGACGAGTCGCGAGAACCGAAAAGTCCAATAACGGTTAGTTCTTGAGATCTTTACCGCGACTTGTTACGCCATACGCATTCTATTATGATTCACCCACCAACCCACATGTTATACGTCTCTATGTTGGAGGGTGCTTGGTGTTAATGTTTGTGTTGGTTTAAATATCAATTTTCCAACGTTAAGGGATTCCTGACTGCGTTCAAACTCAATTTTCATCATTCTAGAACTGATGATATTTTGTAAATAGTTATTAGGCATTTTTCTGGAGATTTATATTTGTAGTTTTAGAAGTGGAAGATACGGGCTTTTAAGGCATTTTGTTAATGGAAATTATGAATTGGTGACAATTCTATTACACAGTGAGAACTTCTTTCACTATTGTCAGCTGAAAAATGATTAGGAAAACAGTGAGGAAAAACTCTGTGAATTTTTATACCTATCGCTTATGAGAGCAACGATAATACCCACTTAAATTGGGTTGTAAAATAACTTATTTTTTCAAGTATAAAAATGCATGTTAGTTTTCAGTTCACAGACAATTTCAAGTTTTTCTTGAATACCAATTAATAAAATTAAGCTCGGTTTTTAATGAAAAATGTTCAATCAAAAAAGGAAAATCCAAAACAACGTTCGGGAAATTCGGTGAATTATAGGAAATTAACTGTCACGTAAAAATGACAAAATATGAGAAAACATGAGTATATAATATGCATATTACTGAATTTTACCTAGTAAGAGTCAAAATCATTACAGAGGGGAAAAAAAGAGGCAACATCGCAACATATAGCGGCCTATGCGCATGGTGCCACTCACGTGTATAGGCCCTGTTGACAAATTTACCTGTAGTGATGTCATCGGCTTTTGCAGCCTGCTTTTCGAGAGTCAAAATTGGGGGAAAAAAACAATTTTTTCAGCCAAATTTTTAGGTTTTTGAAAGAGTTTAGGTGAAAACTTAACTATGCAAGAGAAGATAGAAAACTCATAATGGAAAAATTATTATCACATTTTTCAAGAGAAAGATAATTAGATCTTTTAGGAATTTAGAGTGCGACTTGCACAAAAACTAGAGAAATTTTACTTTTAAGTACGGAAAATGATTAAAACCTCTCACAGCCGGTTATTTAGGTGCCAAGAGAAATTTGGCGATCCGGCAACATAGCTAATACTTCACCATATGCGTCTGACGTTTAAACGTCACAAGCAGTAAACATTGAGGTTAGATTCGACTCACCTTCTTCATAATTCCCGTTTTTCGTTTAGAAAAGGTGGTGTACCGCCTCAGTTTGTTCTCAATGTACTCCATTTTGATCTTGACGCGGCCTTTCGTCTTTTTCCCGTTGCTGGGGGGCGACTTTTTTGCCTGCATCGCACTGTACGACTCGTCGTGAATGTCATTTACCCCGCTGGATTCAAATCCCATGCCGTGTTGGGGAGTGAGGCCCCTTTCGTCATAGCACACATCCGTTTTGAGGCCCCCCCGAGTGCCGCAGGCACTGGATACCATGGTGTGCCGGGGGGACAATTGCTGGAGGCTGGTAGAGGGTCGCCCCAGGCCCCCGCCGTATATTTCAGGGGGCGATTCCCCGCTTAGCAGGTTCATACTGTAGCCCAGTTGGAAACGGGAATCTCTCCCGCCAGGGGGCTCCATTTCGCACCACAGCTTGGGAATAATATAAACAAACACACGGCACTGAAATGCGGCGTAAGATAATACGCAACTCTGAGGGCAGAGGGCACGACAAACTCACAGTTTCGCTCGCGACAGTGAGACAACGACTGTTCCGCCCAGCGCGCTCCTACGGCCAATGCTTACACTACCGATATGCGCAGGCGTCTAGCTCAGACGTGCCTTCCTTTTGGCTCCTCTCTACGTGATCGCTACGAATCCTGTTTAAATCCAACGAACACACTTCCGAGATAACTGTACGTAATCCGACCTAAGTGGTCTCGGCATGAAAAATTATTCCGAAAATACACTAAATTTTCCTCCGAAAATGTGGGGCCGCAATTAGATGTGTGCACCAATACGCTCTCCGTTCCCCCAAACAAATCGAACAATCATCGCAAAAGTGGGATGTATTATTACATGCACTGGGACAGCCCAATACCATATTTAGAACCGAACCGTGCCGTATATGGTAAAGATATCCCTAAATGGTGAAACGAAATCCCTCCTTCATTGGCGGCACGATGGTGCGTCGTCAAAGAGGTATTAAGTGCGTTTGTTGTGCTGCAAGAAGGCGCCGAAGCGGTGTGGTGGCAGCACCCGCTCATTAAGATCTTCCCACAAATTTTAGTCCTTCCAAAGATTTTTTTGTGAAAATTTGGGCTCAAACTACAGCGCGACGGCACTCCAGAATGTGAAAAAAATAAACAAGGAATAAATCATGACCCCAAATGCCAAATTAATAATTACTCCTTTGGTGTGCAACATCAAAATCATCTACATAAGGGCAATATTAAAAATGCAAGACACATGCGTCTAAAAACAAACGAGCGCCCTCCTGGGAATAACACGTCCGCATGTGTGCAAGATTTGATGTTATCTGACTTTCTTGACAGCTCCAAAAATTAAAGTTGATCATGCCAGCGTTGCATTGTTATTTCATTTTATATGCCCTTTTCATCTAACATAACCGCTGTGAACTCGAAAATTCCCAAGAAACAAAATAGAACTTGTTCTAGTCATTGAAGCTTGAGTTCCTTCCCAACGTCACTGTTAACGATCACAAGGTGCATAGAAAAAGAAATCGAAAATACTTAATCGATATTAGAAAAGTCTAGAACGTTCCAAAGTCTTTAGAGTTGGATGGATGTTCTCATAGATCACCATTGTTAGAAGCTGTGTTGTATGCGAGAAAATTCTTTAAAGCTCGAGAATTTTTTCTGGAAAGATCTAAAAAGTGGTCAGAACTAATTATTTTTTAAGTTCTAGTTTCTAAATCTTGAGGTCTCGATCACAATGAAAACTTGTGGAGTTCAAAGCAGCTCACAAATGGTCCATGGAAGATTCTAGAATATAATTCTAGACATTTCTAGAATTAACAACTTCAAGCTCTCCGATATCGTATGTTTCAGGCTCACTTTCCTCCTTAATATTTTTTGATTATTTTTCTTTTCTTTTTTTAATTAGTTTACAGCGCTTTTCAATGAATCTTCGTAATTCGGTATCATCATATCATCGAATGGCAGATGCACGAAAAAGAATTATAAATTGAATTGTGAGGAGCGCAAAAAAAACAGCACAACTGTCGTTTTCACAGAGAGTTATCGTCATAAAATCATATAGCTTTATGAGAAAATGGTTTCAACGCGACGTGATAACGGATTGCTACGTCATTTTGAAGTGGTTACAAAAATTGTCAATTTCTAGAGAAGCGATGTCATAGTTTCGTTATAAATTTTAGGGGTTTCCCACAAATTTTGCTTCTTCCTCATCTACGAGGCATAATTTTTCCATATCTCTAATTCCCCATTACCCCAAGGTTTTGAATATAGATGCTCCCTCCTCCTACTTCGGTGATTATATAAATTTTTTTCTTCTCAATTTTTTCAATCACTCTTTTGCAGTGCCCTTAATGAATGAAATTTCCTTCATCCTATCTTTCTTCGCTTTCATCGGCTTCCATATTCTCTTTTGATGCGATGCAGCATCCTTCCTTTTCTGTTCAGTTTGGAACGCACTAGGATCAAATCAAAGTTTAGAGTCAAGGAACGTTCTCTCAATTTTTATAACTTTAATCATTGAAGCTTCATTGATCTTTACGATCAACAGATGATTGTCATATGGTCAACTTGAAATATCTTTGTCTGATCGAAGCGGCAACTAGACTCGAAATCAAAGTGTTAAATTGACATTCATTCAGCCTAATCCCCCTTGCTCTCTAATTGAATTTACGCAATGCTCAAATCCATTTAAGGAAAGCAGATCTGAAATTATGTCAAGTTTAATAGTTAGTTACTAATCAGCAGAACATCATTAGATGTCATTAATATATGCATGGAGAAACAACTTTTCTTTTGCACGTTACCATTTTTCGTATATTGCATAAAACAATGTGTGTCACTATGATGATATTATTCTATATTCGGCTAAAACCGAATAAGGCCCGATACCATTTCCGGCAACATTAGACGCAAAAGTGGTCTACCGGGTCCACCTTCGTATACTGCTCAAATAAAGCCATCGCCTAATTTGGTGGTTACACGTGGTTCTGATTTGAACTGGTTTACTGATCGTTTCTTGATCAGCTGAGTCGCTGCCATTTAAATATCTATACCAATTTTTCATCAGTGAAATTGACTTTTATTCAGTGGCCAGTCTAGGAGGGGTAAGGCGAAGGAAATTCATATATCCGCCCCTGCTTACGGTACTCAATGTGCAGCACGTTTTAACGAAGTTTTTCAGCATTATCTCTCCTGTTTATGATTATTCTTTCAGGTCCCACGAAATTACGCCCGACACACCATTCGGCCACCTGTCATTAGACGATTTAATGTGTTCCTCTAGCAATATCTACTGGTTTTGAATGCAAATTCATGGCTCAATAAGTACGGAAATTTGTTGTTTTATTGACGCCATCCGTCGTTAGGTGATTTAATGTCCTCCTCTAGCACAATTCCCTGGCTCTGAACGCAGATTCATGGCTCAATGAGTTCGAATTTTTTTTCTTTACTTGGCGCCATCTATCATTACGCGACTCAACGTGCTCTTTTATCACCATCTACTGGTTTCGAAGTCAAATTTACGGGTGACCGCGCAATATGCTGTTTTTGTTGTTATTGGAAATACATATCTTTAATTAATCATAAATAATGCAAATTAGCGCCGCCATATTTGGTGGTCAAGAGGTAAACACTGTGTGAATATTAGTCAGCGATTTATTTTAACCGATGGTGGTGTGAAATGTGATAATCATAATTAAGAGTTTTTGCGATTACTGAAGTAGAGCACCAGATGGTCGGTCGCGTCTTCGAATCGCAGGAATCAATTGTGAGTCACATAAAACAGGTTACAATTATTTATACGTCGAATAAAAGAAACAATAGTACTCGGAGTCGGTGAGTACTGGTCGTAGGGAGTCCCTTGACCGCTGGACAGCGCACATTGTTCGTCCGAAGAAACGTAGAAGTTGTTTCCCGCGAAAAAAGCGGCTCTAACCACCGCAGCGTTGGATTATCTGTCGCGGTTCACCTGAAAAACTGCCTTATCTTGCACATTACGGACAACTAATTGGATATTTTAAGGATTTTTTTTCGGTTTGCGAATAAATACTTGTTACGTGTTTGAAATCTTAAGTAAGACAGCACTCAACGAGGAGAGACATTTCGTTGCCTCGCATTGTTCGGATGTCATCCGCTACGTATACTACGCCAATGTTTGTCCGACGAAAGAATGCGATAATTAAAACGATATATCGGTCGATTTGTGGGTTCTGGAATTCTTCATACTTCGCAAACCAAAAACAGCGTCTTCGGCCGCGATGCGTACGTGTTTGCGCCCGAAAAGTCCAACTGAAATAATGTAGTTTGCATTCATAATTTTGGCGGAAAAAAGTCGTCATAAAATCATTTCTGGAAACACCCATTGGAGCCTCGCAAAGATACCCTTGGCAAACACCCCTCGATTTGTAGATGTCGATCGTAAAAAATTCCCAGATTTCATCGTTCGAATCGTAGCGAAAATGTGAAATGCATCAGCACGCAAATAGGCGCAAAACTTACGTATCTCCGCAACAGCAGCACCTCCCTGCCATCCTTTCTTCGTCTTCTTCTGACAAAGGAGACTCCATGCCCTTCAAAGCCCTAGTCCTTACACCCTATCGCACTTTCTCTCATTGGAACGTGTTCTAATGACAGAAAGTACGTGTGGAGACCTTGTTTATAACTCCGTTATTCCGCACCAAAATCATTGATCTATAAGGGAAAAATGATATTTAAACACAGATCCGAAATTTTGCCTCAGCTCTCCTCTCCTATCAAATTTCCTTGGTTCGTGCAATAATGGGCAACCGAATTCCAAAGAATGCAGTATTTTTTTAAATTTGAGTAACGAACGAATATGAATCATAAAGTGACTTTTCATATCACATAATATACGTATCTTTTTCGAAACGCTCTTTTTTTAAGTTTAGCTAACTGCATTTCTACGGCAAAAAAAACCTTTTCCTCGATA
This sequence comes from Euwallacea similis, assembly GCF_039881205.1. Lineage (NCBI taxonomy): Eukaryota > Metazoa > Arthropoda > Insecta > Coleoptera > Curculionidae > Euwallacea > Euwallacea similis. The sequence goes on along the minus strand of NC_089616.1, from coordinate 5,096,583 downwards.
AAATTCAGCAAAGCGGCAGTTGCTGCTTACTGTTAACAATCAATCGAAACGATTCCAGCTCGCCGAAGTGAATCAGGAAGTAAGTGTAAGTTTAGTAATTATATCGAACGATAGTTTTCATCTAATTACTCGCAACTCCGCGGTCTTTATGGACAATTACATAGAAACCGAAGTGATTATCGAAGCGGTCAAACCAGCTCTAACTCTCAAGTAAAAAAACAATGCCCGCTGTCGACTATTTTCAAACAGAATCTGCTTAGGAATCGATAAGTCGTTTTTCCCATCGTAAACATCGTTTTTCTGAGGCTATTAATAACCGAACCCCACAGAAAAATCCGCTAATTAGATTTTTCCCTCTTCTAAGAATATCGCAATCAAAAGCACCAAATACGTCTTCGGGACAAGGCCAGTGCGGTACCTTGAACATCATCGATTTGAATCTCAAAATGGAGAACTTACTTATAGGAATTTTGTATGGGGAATGAAATTACTGATGAAGCTCTATTAAAATGTCTAAATGAAAATAACAAAAGTGATCAGTATCAAAGTAGATTCGGTTGTAAAGGTTACTTGTAAAGAAAATTGTACAGAATTTCTTTCATTTCTTAAAGTTTTAATGTAGTTTTCCTTGTGACACACCACTGGTATAGGTATACCCATAGGGAGTACCTCTACCATTTGTGGTAAATTGCAACGGCTCGCTAGACCGCTTGGCACCAACAATGCTACTTGCTAAATCACTCCGTATAATTATTAAAGGGAGGTCGATTTATTTTATTGTTTGTTTATTCTAACATCAGCCATTTACTCAATCGGCTTTGTAGAGGCTTATTAAGGTGTTATTTATGCGGCTTTTCAATGTCGAAGGGCACCCGTTTGTTTCTTTCGCTATTTATGTGAGTAAAAGTGCGGGTGTGTCTAGTAACACGCAAGTGAGGAAAAATTTTCATTCAAGTTGAGTGGTAGAACCTTTTTTTTAATTAAAAATATTCTGGTGGGAGCCAAAGAAACTTCCCTTCATTATGTAATGTTCAATCACATATGTAATAATATTAGTGACGAATAATGAATATAAATTTCACTTTTCTAATGTTTAAAATGGTTTAAAAATTGCACAAAACATAACAAACATGTAATTAAAATTTTGGGATTTTTTACGTGACACCAGTGGGAATTTTAGTAAAATTATAGAAAATTTTAGAAACATTCTCATTTTTTATGCTCAAAAAATCTTAATTTACTTCCTCCATATTTCAAAAAAACCTTTTTCCTTCTTTCTCGTCAAACCTAAGAGGTAAATTACTGACAAATTTATAGCGAGACTCAACGATTTCTCCTCACTACTGGAAACTAAACACGAATCGTTCATGCCACGTACAAGATAAAGAAAAATGAAGTAGAACGCAAAAACGCAACCTCAGCATCATTAACGCAGCCGACGTATTGTATATTTCTGCATAACGTTTGTTGAGGTTTAAAGTAAAAAAGCCGATGTTTTCAAAGTACCCGTTGTCGCATTCCCAGTACTACTGTGTGTCGTACCGAAGAAATGCCTCGATCGGCGAGTATCGATCTCGAATAAAAATAACATGTTCAATTGCAAAAAATCTATACGCAGAATTGGACGGAAAAAATCTCTTTTGCGGTACATTTATTGCGGATTGTTCGCTTTTTCTGTGGAGAGGTGAAAAGGGACGCCTGAAATTGCGCTGGATAGCACGGAATTTGATTCAACAAATGAATAAAAATCTAATAACGAAATCCCCATACGGAGACAGGAAAAGAATGCCTTTAGCCTAATACAGGAGATAGATCTATTAAATCCAAAATTGTTTTATGAAGGACGCGAGCCATAACTTGAGACGACCAAAGGAGAATAAAGAAGGATCTTATCATGTTGCAATACCAGTCAATCATCGCGGTGAAGATCGTAAATAGCGGTTTAGTTCCTTTGTTTTCATTTTTATTGCCCCAATTATGAAGGAAAAGAAAAATCAAATCAATTGAAGATCAGAGAATTTTGTGCCAAATTGCCATTATCATCATCATGAATTTCCGCGAAAGGATCAAGAAAGGAGTTTTTGCTGAGCAGTCATATTTTCATGTACAATTTGAAGGAAAATAGACGCATTAGTGAACGCTATTTGATCTATGATAGCCGATAAGATTCTAAAGCAGGCCCTAGACGAAGCAACATAGAACCGAAGAGCAAAAATGGACTTTTTGCTGGTGCGCGGTTGTTGAAGTTCCCCAACATAAACACGTATATCACTCAACGTAGAAATATTAAAATTTTTATATCGAACAGTAATGATTTTACAAAAGAATGTGTTTAATCGATATTCTTCATATCAATACAAGACCATGCGAAAACTCCCACTCACGTCAGTAACGAAGTTGTTTCCGGAAAAACGTAGTTAATCAAGTGAAGAATTTTTTCAATACATTTTTTGTATTAAATCATGTAAAAAAGGTAATTTTTGTTCCGTTGTAACTTTAATTTATGTTTCATTAGTAGAAGCATTAATATGAAGTAGCAGGTAAACTAAAATGTTAAAATATATCACTCTACAACATACACTTGTTTAATGTCGAGAACATTGTAACGGAATTAGTTTGTTGATACAGTGTTATTGAGAATATTGTTCAAAACTTATCGGATTTTGCATTAAAACTCTGACTAACATCTCAAACATTATCCAGTCACCAGGAATTTTCCCGTTCTGTAACGCACTTTCGTTAGATCGGCGAATAAAACTGGCGAAAAGACAAGACGCGCTACAACGGTAAAGCCTAGATTAAGGGATTTTTGAAAGAATCAACGAACGCGCGAACGGACGAGCACTTCACTTTGCATATTTTCATGCATTTAAATCGCTTTGCTAATGTTAAACGCGGTTTTCACATTAAAAACTATGTCATGTATGACAATGCCATTAATGAATAACGACCAAGGAGAAAATGGTCGACAAAACAATGGAATGCAACTCCTGCGCGAATAGCGAAGCTGACGTAGATAGCGCATTCATGGCATATTAGGTGAATTTTGCGAAGATTTTTTTGGAAAATTTTGGGAAAACGAAGCTGGTTTGGAAATTTAATTTGATTAAGTGACTATCTTGCAGTTTTATTGGAAACATTAAATTGTGAGTATGAAGAAAATTTCAGGCTGACTGATGGTGTCAGACCCATTGCGATATTTGCAACAGGAAAATTTTAAAAAAATGCCCTTAGTGTGGAATTTTACAGATTTGCCACAAATCGATCGATTTTCATTCGACCTCATTCAAGTTTGGCAGAAGAAATTGAATAACATTGAAAGTCTTTGATTTTTTTTAGATTGCTCATATCTGAATTTCCGGAAATGTAGGGTAAATATGTTGATACCAAGGGCGTTGAAATTCAACAGTATTCCTCGTCTAGGGGCCGCTTAAGTTATTATGGGCAGTACCAAGAATGACCATAAACGGTGTGCGATTGCAGACTGCCTGGCTGCGTCGTTGGTGAGAGAGTTCAGTTGGCCTTTATTGCGAATAAAGAGGATTCTGCGGGAGATGCGCCGTGAATATCGAGCGGAACATGGTTTATAGCCCGTTCGGGCTGTGAGAACTTAGCATCGGCGGGGTATAAAAAGCCACAAGACCGGCAGCACACACACAAACAATGACGACTTACGCATACGATTGTTTTCTTCGTGCACGTATAATTTAATCATTATAAAGTATTCAGGTGTGCGCACAGTGGCGCATCCAAAGGATAAGTGCCTATTTGCCATCGATTTTTATTTAAAACGAACACATGTTGTAGCTATCCCTACATAATAATTAAACCCATTTTATACCTAAAAACTACAAACTGCCGATGTTGTTAAATCTCTTCAATTTCTCCGGGAATGCGTCTTTGAACAATACAGGATCGGCCCTAAATTCCACAGATTTGAGAGGCATACGCCCAAAAATGTCCGCAAAACGATCTACACACTGAGAACGGGCCACCATATGTCCCATATCAGCAGACAACATCTCATTATTTGTGCATTCAGGACATTTGAACTTTTTCCTTGGAGTCACCTAGAAAAAAAAAGCATAAAAAACCCTTTCTGAATCTCTTTTTCATTACTCAAATTACCTTTATTGGTGGCTTATCGGTGACGTTAGCGACCAGAAAATTCATCGCTATATCTTCACAATTCATATTATCGTCTACCCAGTCTTTTACGTTGGATGGCAAGGTATTGGTATACAAATAGCTCCAGTATTTGTGCAGGAAAGCTGCCCCCGTGAGCACCATGGAAATCTCATTCTGCCACTCCGACTCGTATTTCCAACTGCTGGTCACGTTGTCCCAGTAGTGGGTTCTCGAGGGAAATCCTTAAATGATTTTCAACTGCTTAAATTGCACTTTAACGGAGGAGGTGATGAAATGGTAGTGAATCTTCCGAATTTTCTGTTTATTGAAACAATTGGTTTTGTAGATTGAGAATATAAAGTCGGTTCGGTAGGAAGACTTGAGAGGCACATGACAAGACATGATTCTTCCAGTTTTTGAGCCCTAATGGCAATGTTATCTAATCTTTTATTAGCTACACAGGAATTTAGAAGTATTTTTCAAGTCCTGTTAAATCGTAGTACGCCCCTGTCTTTTGTAAAACCAACTTGCAAAATTAAGATTTTACATGAATACTTCAGTGGCGTATTTTACTTTTCATTCCTGAATTGATTGCTACGATTTTTAAAGAATTAACTTGCAAATTCTATCATTTTATAAAAAATCTTGTCTTTAAAGCCTAAAAATACTCACCCACAATCCTATCTGGAAACTCCCTCCAAACTTCAAAGGCAAACTCCACTTCATCAGAAGTAAGCATCACTATATCATCATCAATATGCAAAACAGCTTCAGTCTCTATTTCTCTATAGGGGTAAAACCGATTCGACAGTTTATTGGCTTTGGTTTTGATCACGTTGATTGATTTGGTGATTTTAGGGAATTGAGATACTGGAAAGATTTCTGATTTGCAGCAAAATTTGGGATCATCTGTAAATAATATTACTTACTTGAAGGTGGCTCCTTCTTCTGATTATTCCAAACCACCACAATTTTCATTAAACTAGGAACTTTGGCTAGACGATCAATGAGGGTAAATAGACTTTGAACTCTGTCATAAGTTAAAATAACTGCAGTAAATCCCATGGATCGGGGTGCAGTTATGGGGAAATAAAGAGGATTGGAATTCATCTGAAATCAGGATTAAAATGTGCTAAGTTTTAGGCAAATTTCAAATCTACACTACCTCAGAAGGACGTAAATTCAACTCATCATAAGTGCGACCCTGATAAGGATACACTCTGTCCTGAATTATATCTAAACTACTTATGGCAATTCTTTCCATTGAAGAGAAGTACTTGTTATATACAAACATAATAGATTTTCTCATTTCATTTATGCGTTTTTCAGAAAGTAAATTGATTACGTCACTAAGTGTATGTAAATGGCTTTCCATTATGAATATGGCAACACGTTTCCAGTCTAGAAAAGCCCAAAACTTACTCCAAAACAACTCAAACTACCAAACAAATCTATATACCAATCACATCATGAAATGGCATCACATGTCCATCCATTACTATCACAGGTATGCAATTAGCTGCCATGGCTTCTAGCAGCACCAATTGGCCCATTCTCTGTCCTCGAAAAACCAGGCAAAAAGTTGAGCGTTTCAGTACATCGGGATACACAAAGTGTTCTCCTGAATTTACTTGACAACGACTAGTATATGGCTTTTGGTTACAATTATTTAATATTAAAATTTCCTGTTCATGAGGTTTGTTTAAACTGTGGAGTTCCTCCAAAAAATAAGGGTCAATGTTGATTTGAGAAGATACAATTTTCCATGTTCTGCAATTTTTTTATTAGAAAATTTGAGAGTTTTTGAAAGCAAAAACTCACCTAATATTATCAATATTTGTAACTAATGCTTGATCAGCAAGAGGGCTGAACACTGGAATAGATATATCGAACTTTTCCCTGAATGTGTGGGTGTCAAACCCTGCTCCAGCAATCATAGCATTGCCCAAATTCAAATTAAGCACTGATAAATAATCTTGGGATATCATATTAAACACCAGGTGGTTTTCCCCATTGCTCCAGCTAAAACAAATAACAAAACTAAGTCCTCAAAAACCTATTATCAGTAAATAAACTTACTATGGTAGTTGATTTAAAGCTTGAGAAGTCAGATTTAAGTTGATTCTCTCATCACTTAGAGTATCCAATGATGATACAAAAAGGCATGCTTCATGAGGATTTGCAGTATAATATTTTGAATTAACAATCCCTTTTATTAGGCTATAATACTCTCTAGAAAGCCCTTCAACTACCTCGGCCCCATTTCCATCAATATATTTGACAAATGGATAGACATAAACAGTAATCCTATCATGCCCAGTATGGCCACAGTGGTAAATGTTGAAGCAATCCCAATGCGTGCATCTCAAGTTCTTTTGGGGAGCAGTACTGCTCTCTAATTTAAGTACAACTTCAGGCAAATGCTCCACATTGTTAAGGTCAATTTTGAGGAACTTCTTTGACTCATTGCTAGAGAAGTTTACAAATGGGAGGCTGAGCACTATGAGAACAGACACAGCCAAGAGGATTAGAAAAAAGTTTTTGTACTTTTTTTGCGAGGCAGAGGCGGTGTTTAACAGAATATATCCCGCTGATGCTCTAGGATTAATCGTCATTTTAGTAGGGCTCCAGTGGGGTGTGAATTATTGTGTGAGGCATTGCACTAAAAATTGAAATCCGCTGTGTTTGACTAAATTGATAATAATGTAACTGCGAATGAGTTAATGTTTGTTTATATTAACGGAAATGTAAATGGTTTTTAGAACGGATATTTTTAATTATTATTTTAGATTAATGTTTATGGTTGTCAAAAACACTGATTCGTGTGTCATTTAAAATTTGATTATTGACATTTGAGTATGTTGCTATTCTGTTTTATTTACTGAGAAAGAGTGAAATAGCCATGATTTGCTGTTTCAGTCTAAAGACAATCAGCTAATTGGCAGAAGCAGCCGACTTCTAGTATTTGTTTATTAATTGTGGTAAAACACGTGGTTTTTAATTATTTATTTGTTAAAAACTTTAAAACCTTGTTCCAATCATCTTTATTTTCTCATCAAATTTGCCTTCAATATCATCCCAACCAGGTAAAATGCCTGTCTCAATAGGCCTCCTGGAAAAATGCCCCTCATCGAAGCTGCAAAGCAGCTTCTTCCCCAGTAAAGTAGGGGGTAAGCCTGCGTGGCTAAGCCTCGACCCCCTTCCATCCTACTCAGACTTATCTTGTGCTCAATGTAAAAAAGTGACCATTTTCCTGTGCCAAGTCTATGCCCCTTTTGAGCATACCCCTTGTGAGCAACTGCAGCGAGATGAAAACTTTCATCGCACTCTGTTTGTGTTTGTGTGCCGCAATTCCGCGTGCAGCAGCCCTGACATTAAAGTCTTCCGCAGTGCTTTGGCTAGAACCAACGATTTTTATCCCTTTTCTCCAGTTGAGGATGCAGTTTCATTAGTGGATGTGTGCAATTTATGTGGTATTTCTGCCCATCAGAGGTGCGGTCAGTGCAAAAAAGTGATTTATTGTTGTAAAGAACATCAAGTGATTGACTGGAAAAGTGGTCATAAACAGCAGTGCAAGTTGGGAGTAAATTCTGAGTCATCAGGAGAGTTTTTGTTTCCTGAGTGGGAATTATTAAATGACTTTGAAAGCAAAGAGGAAGATCATAAAGATGAAGCCATTGTCAAGGACATCAATATTGGCTCTTTAGCTGACGTAAGTGAGTCAGACTTAGAACCCTTTGCCTCAAAAACTAGGGATAAAACTTTTTCTAAATTCAAAGAAAAAACTGCCAATGATCCATACCAAGTGATAAGGTATGAGCGAGGGGGACAACCTTTGCTCATAGCAGAAAACCCTATTCCATCACATATACCAAATTGTGAATATTGCGGCTGCACAAGGATTTTTGAGTTTCAAATTATGCCTCAAATGCTCTATGAACTCAATGAAAAGCATTTAGATTGGGGAGTTTTACTGATTTATACTTGCAAAGACAGCTGTAAGGGAGATTCAATTAATAGTTATAAGAGGGAATTTGTGTTTCAACAAAATGTTGCAGAGTAAAGTTAGTTTTATGTTGTAACAAAGGTGATTTTATGTTTCAATAAAATCCATTTTCTGTTTTAATTATTAAATTAATGAAGAAGGTGGCTGGTTTTCATGGACTAACCTGAAGAGCCTGCAGCTTTCCCAGTAGGAATACCCCTATGGTCAGATCCAAAAGAGCTCCTTCCTAGTTACAGTACAGGGTTAGGATAGATGATCATGGCAAGGTTGGTTAAGGGCTTTTTGATCCTTTAGAGCCTCTGGATGTGGGTACTTAAATGTATATGGGAAATTAAAGGTTTTGAAAACGTTCAATAATGTCATTTTAAAAATATCAGTCATAACATCGGTCATTAAGTCTAAGGCGAATTGTCTCTAAAATATCAACTGTTTCATTGAATGTCTCTTGAATAGAGCACTGGACAGGTGTGTTTTATAAAGCGCTCTCAACTATTGTATTTTTCCCTAAAGAAGCTGGGGGCAATTTCACATTTTGATATACATGTTCTGAGTCTTCATCTGCAATTCAATAGAAGTAGGTAAATATATAGGGTGTTTAACAATAGTAAGTAAAAAATTAAGAGGGTAAATCTGTGGGTGATTTTAAGAAAAAAGTTCCGATAAACGTGAGTCCGTTTTCGCTTTCTGCCTGCAATAGAGGGTGATAAAAAAATGAAAGAAAATGCAAATACATAATTGTATTTGATTTTTTCTCTTGTAATGATTAATGTTATAAAATATATTCTAGACCTTTTTTTACAGAAACATGGAGCATTCAGAAAATAATTTTTATATAAAAAAAAACAATTGCGAATTATATTTTTCGTTTAAAATGTTCAGGATCACATCGCTGGGGATACCCCTGCTGAAATTAAAAACATTGTTTTTTTTAAATAATATGTCTCTACACCTATTTTACGCTCCTCAATTTTAATCAAAATATTTAATGTCGGAACGGAACTTATTAAAAGAAAACTAATAAAATTTTTTTTTGTTACTCTGTATTTCCGACAAGACGCGAAAACAAATCCATATTTATATGAACTTTTTTTTGTAAAATCGCCCACAGATCCACCCCCTGATTTTTTTTTACACACTATTGCGAAACACCCTGTATATCTAATTTTTTCTACATATGTATTATGGCAACCTACCATCCCCAATAGGATTCTCTAAAATGCTTCTCAGGAGCTGATAAATATACATATACTGCTTCTGCAAAGAAACGCAATATGCAGTGGCTTTACGCCTCAGTTTTCTATGTCTTACCGTAGTCTGCACCATGTTTTTGCGCTGCTTCCTCAGCTCTAATACTGTATTAAATACATCTACATTCCCCCCTTCCTTCAAGGCTTGTGTTAAAATATCCAGGGCGATGATTGTTCCAGTCCTTCCGACTCCGGCACTGCAGTGCACCACTGCCATTCCACCTTCGTGAGACCAGCGCATTCTCATTTTGTGGCAAAATAACAGCAAACTGTCGTTGTTCTGGGGTATCCCGAAATCTGGCCATTCCAGGAACTGCATATGAGTTACTGTAAGTTGTCTCAAGTCCTATAAAACTCTCCTTAATTACTTTCCTCCGGATTTTACGGACTTTTTGCCTACCTTCCGCACTTGTAAAGTGCGCACACAGTAAATTTCAAAATCAATCTCCACAGTACATCTCACTTCAAAGTCGTCTCCGAATATCATGGATTCATGGTTGTTTGGGAAGTATTTGAAGCACTTTTCCTTCCCACTTTCGATGAATCGAGCCACCATTACGATTATGGTCACGTTCTCTTGGAAAACCATTTTCCAGAACTCGCACGCAGTGTCCGGCAGTGGGCCTTGGGTTGCTATGTATTCGCTGTTCCCAGAAAAACCCTGAAAGGATCATTGTTGACCTTACACTCATGAAAATGAGTGAAACTGCTCGTCACCTTAATGTATGATGCATTAATGTAGTCCGAACTAATTTCATCGTCCTCATCATTGGTCAGTTTTACTCTAGTATGGTCAACTGAAAGTACAGCGTCATTTTTTAAAAATTCCCATAATACAGACTTACAAGGCAATATATTCGTAAACCTATTCTTCCTCTTGTTTTCGGGGGAAAGTGCATAATCACTCTTGAGATCTAGATACACTTTCTTACTTTTATCGTCTAGTTCCTCCCACTGTTTTTCCAGAAAATCGGGGTTTTTTTCCAAATAATCGCAATATTCAATAAAGTTATCTTTAGAGATTTCCGTTAAAGGTTTCTCACTGAACAGGTGGTTCTGGCGCTTGACGAGTTTGCTAAAATTGAGGGAAATGGAAGTGGAGGGTTGAAAGTAATGTTGATGAAAGCGATATGCAAGCAAAAGCGAGTTAGAGTGATTTTTATGGTGCAAGATATTGATAAGTGTCTAGAAGTGTTGTGTGCAGTTGTTGATTTTTTTTATGTGCCTTGAGTGAATACCAAAACCCATAAGGAAGTATTATGCCAGCTCTCATGCATAAATAACTGTTAAAGGCGTTCTTAAATTAAGTTAGTTTAAGTTTAATTAATAGACAAAAGCTTACATAAATGGATCGCGGTCACTATCACCTTTCGGTTTTTCGTGTTCACCTCGATAATGCTGATTATGAATATGGCCTTTTATGAAACCGCTAAAATACAAAGTAAATTAATGCTAAACTTGTTTTTTCAAAGCTCGAATAATGTTTAAGTCTGATGATACACAATGTTGTACATACAGTGTGGCTCAAAAAATGCCCTTAATTTAAATACAGTGGGAGACCTTCTCCTTGCATTCATAGTGTCTCCTCCAGGATAGTGTGTTTAGAAGTCAATACAGGTTTAAAGGTGACGGACAACGGGAAACTTCCCCATAGTGGGGAAAATGGTCCGTTTGGTCTTAATCGAAAAGCCAAAGAAAACGAAGTGCGCAGCGACTACGTACAGAGCCATATGCCGTAGTTTACTGGGTACTACGTTGGTCTAACGGTGTCCCTCCGATCACTGAGGTAAAGCGACATCAAGCGTGGTCAGCAAATGAATGGGTGACCGGAGGTGAAGCACGATCTACAGCATCACCACAAAAAGAAGCAGCCCTCAGGCAAAAAAAACACGTCAGAAAAAACCATAAAAAGGTAGGTCAAAATGAAATAATCTAGCAGAAGACCAGCAAAAAAAGTCTTCTCCAACACTGAGGATATATTCCTCAGGGCTAGTTCCGAGTCGGACAAGGGTTCTTTCAATTCCAAGATTTTTCGTGGGTAGGCGCTTCGGTGAATCCCACACTACGCAGCCACAAAAAAATATCAGGCCGGGTGTCTTTAGAAGATTTTTCTTATGATAAAAAAATCCATATGCCTTTATAGATTCAGCAAAAAAGCTTTTTGAACTCTTGGTGGGACAGAGGCTACTGAACAAATTGGAGAAAAGAAGCCTGATCTCAGAGCTTCAGTACGGTTTTAAGAAGGGGAAGCTCACAGTGGGCGCCTTGCAGGGCCGGCCTTGACAAATCTAGCGTTGTGGACGAAATTTTGACTCACCGCCACGTTACCTCCAAAAAAAACCGTCGCCCAACCTCATCCACCCAAAAGGCTGACACTGCTTCTGAAGTAATGCTCACGTGGCCCCAGCAGGAATTATTGAGTGAAGAGTGGGAAGGAGTTTAGTTGGTCAGCAATCCCAAAAGGAAATTAAGCCAATGCTATATGGACACGCAAGAATGCTTTATGCCAGGCCCATAGGTCTCAAAATTTACGCTCTGTAAGTAATATAGATATTCAATTCAGCTGAGCGTAAGTTCAGTGGTCACTTTGAGCCACACTGGACACAAGGACTTTGAAGGCGAAATTAGAGACATTGTAACAGAAATTCATTCCCATTATGCTTATTCGTGGATCGATGACTAAGAATGTATCAGGTGGTACATTATACCGTGCGGCTCTAAACTTAACCCCCCTTTTCGCCACACCCGTTTACTTTTTAGCAAATTGCAATTTTTGAAAATTAAAATGATCAAAAATTATTATCTTTGACGTTTGTTTATTTTTCTAAATGTTGCTTACGTCACTGGTAAAGTAAAATGGCCGATTTTAAAAAATTGAAACATGGGCCAAGTGATATCTTAAATTAAAGGTATTTTTAAATTATATTTAATGCTGCAATGCCATTTAAAATCAATCGATTAGTTTAAAAAAAAGAGCTATAAATAAGAAAAAATAAATTTAAGAAATGCAATATAAATTCAGTTTCATAGTACATAAATAATTTTAAAAAAACTTGTTTGTTGATAGGAAATTAATGAAAATAAATATTCTACATGGGCATTATTCTGACAAAAATGTAATCTATCAACAAATTTCTGTTTTGCATTAATGAACGTTTATTAATAGATCTGCAAATTTCTATAATTCGACATCGCAATTCTGTTAAGTTCTCTGGTGGTGTAACAAAAACCTTTGATTTAATGTGGCCCCATAAAAAAAGTTCAAGGGTGTCAAATTAGAAGATCTTTTTCTTTTAATGCACGCATAATTAATGAATTATTACCGTTTTTGAACACTACTTGACTTGATTTTTTTTACTTTCCACAATAGGTTTTAAAAAAACTATTCTTATTGCACTAAAGAACTAATTTATGAAGATCAGACTTGCAAATGCTCACAGACAATTATGAAGAGTAATGAAGTTTCAATGGGTAAGGGCGATTTTATCTTGTGGTCCTAATGGACTCCACTTCTCCCTCGCGCCAGGGATCTTTACACGGGGCCATACAAGGGGATAAGATGGGATGAAGTGGAGATGGCCCCATGACGATACAGATGGCTACAAAACTTTTGATATTTTATAAAGATAACCGAAGACTGATTTGTATTGCCTTTATACAATATATATTTTTTCCTATTTATAGCTCTTTTTTTGAAAACTAATTGATTGATTTTAAATCGTATTACGCCTTTAAATGTAGTTTTGAATTACCTTTAACTTGAGTTATCACTTGACCCATGTTTAAATTTTTGAAAATCGGCCATTTTGGCCTACCGTTGACGTAAGCAACATTTAGCAAAAAAAACAAAAGATAATATTTTTTGTTCTATTTAATGCTGCTTTTGAGTTTCTTTTTAATAATAATTTGTTAAAAGGAGTCTGCCGAAGGTGCAGATAAAACGTGCTTAGCGCGAACATTTAGTTTTTGTTTTTTTTTCTTTCTTTTTGCCACCTGATCTTTATGATCGACAAGAATTTTATGAATTCATACAGTGACAGTCAAAAAGGACCTTAATATACGGGGTCCTTCGGAAAAGAAGGATGTACCCCGGGAATTCGCAAGGGTCTGAATCGGATAGAATCTCCCAGGGGGAAGAATGTATAAGACCGAAAATTAAAAAAAAAGAGATAAGAAGCTCAAATGTGGCCCTACCATACCAACACCAACATAACAAAGCAAAAGACCAGCATGGAATAAATCGGAAATCTCAATGAACACACAACCAAGATACTTTAGCATCAATCTCATTAACAGCAACAACAACAGCAGGTATGTCATCCATTCAACTAACATATTCGCACACGTTCATTGGGTTCGCCTCAACCACCACCTCTAGAATTCAATTTGCTCTTAAATGGGAGAAATTTAACGAAGATAACAGGGCTACTATTATTAAATAAGAAAATAATTTCCTAGTAAGAACCAACCATGAGACCAAAACCTCTCAAATCTTCCGAACTCTCAACAAGGAATGGTAACATCCGTCGAACTACATCTTAATGGCAATACCACGATAGCATAACAAACCAATACAAGCCATAGAATATCACCTTCCTACTCAGCAGTAGCTAGGGGTGTCGACTTGAAGATCTTAGATACGTTTCTGAAACATCTAGAAAAACTAAAAATCAGATTCTGTGAGAGAATAATTTCAAGACAAAGAAGTGCACCAGCACTCACGGTAAGACTGATTATAACGGCTCTATCGACATATGAGAAATTAATTAATGAACGTATTGTGCACCTTCTGTGACGATCATTTAGACTTGTCGAGAGCAAACCACCTGTGCCTGTCCCGGCTCCATGGGGCCGCTGCAGCCTATTTAACCATCGGACCGGTGCTGCGAGGAACCTATAAAATGTAATCGATGTCGGGGTTCACATTCAACTCACACATGATCAAACAAGCCAAGAGGTTTAGATATCTCATAATAATAAATAATAAAGAAAATGCTCTCCAGCAAGGAGATCTGGAGCCGCTGCAGCAATGCCATACTCGACATGGTGAAAAAGAAGGTGCAGATCGCTTAATCCTGCGGAACGCGGAAAAAAGTGAAACATTTGCAAGTTTTTTAATTGAGCATTTCATTAAAATTAGTTTCTTTAAATGGAAAAAGTTAGGGACATTAGAAGGGAAATAACATATTACATTCCTGCCACCGTTTAATCTTGTCACTCGGTACAGCACAAAAATAGCCACTTTTTCTTGCTAAACATACCACCTCAAAACAAGACACAAATGACCGTTTTAACACAGAATCACACACAGAACAGTAAACAATGATCCAATTTTAAATTAAAACAACACATAAACAGGCATCGTAATTTCCTCTCGTTATCCCTAATACTTTCTCAGGGTCCTACATCAGGCAGGATTGAAATAAAACCGTTTTTAAGTAAGTTCAGGAAAACTCGCAAAAAGAAGCCACACGACAAACTGTGAAGAATTTACGTGCTTAAGAACCAGATCAAATAACACCGAAGCCCTTATCGATTCCGAAGCTATATCCCTCAAGGATAGTCCCGGGTCGGCGAGGGTTCTCTAAACAAACGAGGTTTTTAGTGGGTAGATACTCTAGTAGAGAATCCTATACTACCCGGTCTCCGCAACATCTAACCGGGTGTCTTTGGATGATTTTCCTCGAAAAAAAAAATCCAAGAAGTTTGAAATGAATGATTACGAGGCAAAAGTCAAAAACTATTTCTCGCAATGATAGGAGGGACGAGGGCCAGATTTTTCTGCTACTTTTAACTCATTATTGCGTAACCGACAAGGAAGGAAACCGACGAAAAAAGAATCGTCCAGAAGGGCAGAAGAACGCCATGTCGGCGGCGCAAATCAAACCAAAGATCCGGAGGGAGTCTTCGACTCACCTCCTCTAAGAAGCGTAAAAGGGCTTAGAGAAATGGCAGAGTAAAAAGCGACGATCCCGCTTGACTTTGTTATCTGATACCAAAAACAAAAAGTGCGATCGAGGACTTCGAGCAGAGGCTCGAAATCTTCTGCAAACCCGGGTTTTTTTAGTGGGTAAAACCCCACACAGGCTGGTAGTACCGACTTCAGTATCGTCTTACCGACAAGATTTTTATTCCCCCCCCGGAAAAAAAGGTCCACATTCTACGAACTCGTGTAAGTCTCCCCTTTCAATGAAGTGTGCCGTCTACAATGCAAACCAAGCAGCTTGGAGCAAAAGATGCCCGAAGAGACCGCCTACCTCAATAGATGGTATTTGAAATGTAAAAATTAAATGCCTTAACAAGAGGACGGTCGACGGGTCAAAAACGATAAAAGAAGGAAGCAGAATTCACTTGACTTATCGACACACGACTACATAATACATAAATATAAGCAACAAATCAATGAATCAAACAATACCAATAGGGGAGGACCTCTTAAAAACACACACAAACGATTTGTCGAAGACTTAAGCATTGACACAGCATTGACGGCGGTAATTTTCTTTGGTACCCATATACAGTCTGTCTCAGATAAGGATGGACAGCATAGAGACCTCGGAAAGGGCAATAAATACAAAATTGCTTAAATTAAGAAGGTTGCGCCATTTAAAGCAAATTAATAATCTGTTTCTATACTGGCTAAATTCCGAATGGTTACGAAGATATCCGAAAAAAACGAACTTGACGATTCTCGTTTTTTGCTAATAAGTCTTGTACGTTTACAGTTAGAGAAATGAAAGTTTTACGTTATTAAAACACTTTTTTGAGAACTTCGTAGCATTGTCGTCGGTTTGCTGTTAGATTGTCGGTTTTCTTGTTAAATTCTTATTTTCGGAGATAAATTGTTAAACTTTTGATTTTCATATAAACACAATATCGCATATTTACATTTTTAAAATTGCCATAAAATTCCCTTTTCAGCCATGTATTACACGTGGTATTCTTTTCAGAAACTCCGTGAGTTATAGCCATTAAAACATTTTGATAAGTTGACTATGATTTTGATTTGTAGCAACGGCACACAACAATATTTCCAAAAATATTTTAAAGTTGTAAAACCTTAAACTTCTTTGACGTATGCATAATTATATTTACTTTATTCCGTATTCCTGAAATCAGCGTAAACTAAACATTAATTCAATTAAATTATGTTTTTAATAACAACAATACGGCTAAAATTCGATCGAATAGAAGTTTAAAATTATAACAAATGTTTAAATAAACCATGATTATTGCCCAAACATAAATATGCCCTTTTCACCGTTTTCATAGCATTTGTTTATTTATTGTATAACATTGCTATGAATCAAAATCATAGTCGACTTATCAAAAATATTTTAATAGCTATAACTTGTACACTTTCTAAGAAATACCAAATATAATACATGGCTGAAAAGAAAATTTTATGACAATTTTAAAAATGTAAATATGCGATAATGCGCCTATATGAAAATCAAAAGTTTAACAATTTATCTCAGAAAGTGAGAACTTGACAAAAAATCTGGCAATGCTGCTCAGAAGTTCTCTTAAGTGTCTTAAGAAAAGTATAAGAAGTGTCTTGATGTAAAACTTTAATTTCTTTAACTGTAATCGTATAAGAGTTATTTGCAAAAGACGATAACAGCAAAATTGTTTTTTTTTTCGGGTATCTTCGTAACCATTCGGAATTTAGCCGGTATAAAAACAGATTATTAATTTGTTTTAAATTGTGCAACTTTATTCTAATTTAAGCAATTTGGAGTCTATTGCCCTTTCCGAGTTCCCCATGCTGTTCATCCTTATCTCTGACAGACTGTAAACATATACTTTGCGGCTCTAAATTGACCCCTCTCCCCTAAATTTTTAATAAATTAATTTTCTTAAATTTAAAAGCAGCATTAAATAGGACAAAAAATATTATTTTTTAACGCTTGTGTATTTTTTAAATACTACTTACGTCACCGGTAGCGCAAAATTACCGATTTTTAAAAATTAAAAGATCGGTCAAGTGACGCTTCAAATTAAAAAATCTTTCAAAACTACTTTCAATAGTGTATTGCGATTCCAAATCGATCAATTAGTTTTTGAGAAAAACAACTATAAATTTGGTAAAAAATGTTCACAGAAACACAGAAATTCAAACTAAGTTAAATAGTATGTAAACAATGAAAAATGTTTGTTTATAAAAAATTGGTTTGTTTTCCATTTTGTGTTTACAGACAATCTTTGGTTAAAAAAAAATAAATGAAAATAAATAAAGACTGGTTATGACTACAAAATCGAAAACTAACTACTTTCCTATAAACAAACATTTTTCATTGTTTACGTACTATTTAACTTAGTTTGAATTGCATTTTTTACCAAATTTATAGCTTTTTTTTCAAAAACTAATTGATCGATTTTGAATCGCAATACACTATTGAAAGTAGTTTTGAAAGATTTTTTAATTTGAAGCGTCACTTGACCGATCTTTTAATTTTTAAAAATCGGTAATTTTGCGCTACCGGTGACATAATCAACATTTAAAAAAATGAAAAAATATCAAAAAATAATATTTTTCCTTCTATTTAATGCCACTTTTGAATTTTGTAAAAATGATAATTTGCTAAAAAGATAACGGCGGTGGACAACTTAGAGCTGCACGGCATACTAATGATAGACATGCTCGCTCCTAAGAAAAACTCCCAGACAGAACCCCAAGATCAACTAAAGCAAACTATAACAAGGGTAGAACATTCACTCTAAAATTACTTTACGTTAATATTAACAAACACAATAAAAAAACAACTAATATACAACTACATTCAACGCTGCGACACTAACGACTGCATATTCGTCAAAACTAAACCTAAATTGGGACAAATATCTAAATGCAGAACATGACACTTTACAGGGTGAGTCAGAGTTAAATCGCCGTCCGTAAATTATGCATAGGGAATTTGATTTTAAGTAAGAAAGTTCTAATAGCTCTTCAAAGATGACCATCGGAAATTTCTTTTTGCTTTGTGTTTCTAAAACCATTTAAGATAAATGTATGAATTTGTGTGCAAAAATTAAACTGAATCAAGTGGTTGTTTCAAAGTTAAAATTAAAAAATATATATTAATCAGAGGCGTTCGTTCAGGGGTTATGTGGAGTTTAATAATACTTTTATTTTAATTTTCAAAATATTCTGTTCATTTTTTTATGTTTCATCAAAAAAGAATTCTTTCAGTCAAAGATAATTGGGCACAATTTCGATTACAAGCTGGTTTGAGGAAACACACAGTTTTGAGAACAACAAATTTATTAGCAAAAAATTAGAAAAAAAAGAGAAGAAAGTGCGTCGTCAAATAGCTAATTTTCAAAAATTCATAAAAACTCAGTTTAATCTCGATTACAAGCTGTTTTGTGCAAAAATAGGAGGCTTGGACAACAATTGAGGGTTTGTTTGTGTCGAAGTTTGACATCTTTTCACATGTCAATTTATTAACTAAAATTTTAGTGCATTTTAGACTGCAAAATGATGCCAAATATTTACAATACAGGTGAATACGCGAATATTGTGTTTGTTTACGTGTGCTGTGACGATAATGCACGTGTTGCAGTAGCTGAATATGCCCGTAAATTTCCTCAAAGAAAATTGCCTGACATCATTATTTTTCAACGCTTTTCAACGTCTTAGTGAATCAAGATCAACTGTATCGCAATCACGAAAAGATGGGATTTTCGCATCCCTTCAAAATGATAGAAGAACTCAAAATATCTTAGACCATTTCGATGAAATGCCTTCTAGTAGCACGCGGAGATATTCTTTGCAATTAAGATATTCGCAGAACACTGAATAGAACTATAAAAGCAAATGGTCGTCACGCATATCATTTGTAGAAAGATCATAACTTGCTATCTGAAAACTTGCCACAAAGAAAAGAATTTTCAGAGTGGTTCTTGGGACAAATAAGAAATAATGCTTTTTACTCTCGGAGGATGATTTCGACTGAAAAGGCAACTTTTATCCGTGCTGGTGTCGTTAATCAACATAATGCTCATATGTAGCGGCACGAAAATTCTCATGCTATAAAAGACACCCATTTTCAAAATCAATTTTCATGCAACGTTTGGATAGGATTATGCGATGATTCACTCATTGATCCATATTTTCTGCCCCCACGGCTAAATGGTCCGGCTTTTCTTTTTTTTACAAAATGATTTTGAAGCAGTCTTAGATGACGTGCCTTTATTTAATAGAGCAAACAAATGGTTTCAGTTATATGGATGTCTTGCTCATTATACTCTACTAGTCTAACAATAGCTGCACCATAATTTTCCGAAAAGATTAATCGCTTGCAGTCAAGACTTCTCCCGTCCTTGGCCTGCGCGCTCTCCACATTTAACCCCCTTGGATTTTTTTGTATGGGGTATAATAAAGAGCAAGGTTTATGCTGAGTCCATTAACAATGAAGCTACTCTCCGGGAAAGGATTGTTCAAGTAGCCCAAGAAATCACACAAGGCAGAGTGCCGTGCGAATGCACCATCTGTCGTCCATAGGTGCAAACTTTGCATTGAAAATGATGGCGACCGTTTTGAGTAATTTTTATGAATTTTTGAAAATTAGCTATTTGACGACGCACTTTCTTCTCTTTTTTTTCTAATTTTTTGCTAATAAATTTGTTGTTCTCAAAACTGTGTGTTTCCTCAAACCAGCTTGTAATCGAAATTGTGCCCAATTATCTTTGACTGAAAGAATTCTTTTTTGATGAAACATAAAAAAATGAACAGAATATTTTGAAAATTAAAATAAAAGTATTATTAAACTCCACATAACTCCTGAACGAACGCCTCTGATTAATATATATTTTTTAATTTTAACTTTGAAACAACCACTTGATTCAGTTTAATTTTTGCACACATTCATACATTTATCTTAAATTGTTTTAGAAACAGAAAGAAAAAATTAGTCCGGCGGTCATTTTTGAAAGGCTCTAGTGTTCTTAGCAAGCATTTACAGATACATTTTTATTAAAACTTTCTTGTTTAAAATCAAATTCCCTACGTATGGTGGTTTAACACTAACGTACTCTATGTATGCAAACATGGCAATATCACAAACAACGTAAGAGGGGGTGCAATGATGATGCTTAAACCGGCAATGAAATTAGGTAAAGCAAATCCCCTTTCAATTAATAACCCTTCCAAATGAATGTCTACACTTTACCATTCCTTTTATGGATGACAAAATTCACATCTTTCTGGTATACAGGGTAATTTAAATGCGCTGCTCGCTACTGGAATCTCGAAAATCATGAGAGATACGAGGTCGCTTAAATTAAGGCAAAACTGCGCATTTTCAAATTTTGTTTAAAGCCATTTTAAAATTTGGAAAATTACGATACTTCCAAAGATAAACGAAAAAACCGAAATTTCCACAATTTTTTTACGTTATTTGAGGAGATTTTTCGAAATGAATTTCACTTCCTCATGAGCATTTTTGGTCCTTTATGAGATGACGTCATTAGATTTTACATACGACGTTTCGAAATTTGGGAACCACCATTAAGTTAATTTTTTTAAATACGGACCTAAATTTTTTATTGCACTTTTGGAAACCTTTGATTTTCTAAATTAAATCATGTGTCACACTTGTAATAAATTTTAACTAATGGTGCAAAATACATTTTTAATAAATAAAATAATGAAACCTTCTCTCCTGATATTTTTAAGAGTTCGCCACTCTATGAGGCACAAAGTTGAATCTTGCATCTTAGCAAAAGGACATTTTCAGCAGTTCCTATAGTTTTGTTTTTATTTAGATTGGCTTAATTTTTCTGTTACTTCACTAATTTTATACATATAATTCATTGTTAAGAAATGCTTCAGATTTTCTCTTGCTTTTTTTACTCCTTCCTTTACATGCATTGGTAGCTATTTATGCAAACTTTTCGTAAGTGACAAAAGACAAGAGAATAATTCAAGATATCAAAAAGTCAAAGAAATGAAGAAGGAATCTAAATGTGAAATTAGAATTTATGCGGGGTGTTTAAAAAAAAAGTTAAGAAGCAAAAAATTGCACGTGACCCAAGAAAACATAAGACCCTGTATATGGAAACCAACGATTTTGACACTTTCTTGTAGAGGCTCTTACAAAAATATGAGGATACGAAATTTCATTAAGTTATCTTTAGCCATGCGAAAGAAAAGAGCAAAACAATTTTTAAAAATTTAGCATTGTCACCCTGTATATCAAAAAATTGTGCATTTTTGACCATGGGCATATTAGTATTTTTTTTTATTTTACCGAGTACTACCATGAAATATCTGCATGATGATCTGTTACACCCTGTATACACTCACACTCCAACATTGAACCTAATATTCAAACTAAAGCATGTCTCTACAAATGTACTATTTTTATCGGAGACTTCAACTTTAATAGTCCTCAAGCTTAATGGGAACAAAACAATACAATTAAATGAATTTTTTTAAATATCCGACTTTATAAGACAACACAGACTACAGACATTCCTGATGCCAGAGAACTAAGATTCAACACCAGACGTTTTACTACATACAAGGAATCTTAAAAATATCATAAATAACATGAGTTTGACCAACAAACTTGGGTCAGACCATCTCGCAATAACATTTAACATTGACTTGCAATTGACTCAAGCAATGGCCCCTATAAATCCTATCTCTAACAAAAAGAATTGGAAGAAAACCGTCACAGACAGAGACCACATATACAGGGTACTTAAAAAAGTTGATACAGAACTTAACAAGGTGAAGGTGGAGACATAAAAGTTTCTATAAACATTGGTGCGACGGAGCATCGTTACTGAGATATAGCTCTCCAAAGGGGTACTATGATTTAGATATTTTTTAAAATAACTTTTTTTCTGATTGAAATAATGGAATGAATATTGTAGATAATAATCGTACCATAAGGATCTTTAACTATTATAAGTTTCATCAAAATCAATTATAAATAAAGGTTCCTAACTACCATTAACAGAAATTTTTCGATTTTTTTAAATTCTTTTAAATTATCAAATAAATAATATTATTTTTTAATGAATTAGACTTTTTTAAAGAAAAAAATTCCCTGCTTTTTTTCGAATTATACATAGTTTACTCACAAATAATATTTTTTTTAATAACGTATGACTCAGAACAGTAACATTTTTTAACATTGTCACATAATAGCCATCTTTTGTAGTGGCATTTTACTATAGTGATTGTCACTTTCATATTTTTAATAAATATTTCATAACTATATTCACGGTTACTAAAAGCATGATGGCCCACAGTTGTAAAAAAATCGAATGTAAAGCAAAGTTAAGCACAAAGATCACAACTAAAAAACCAAAAAAACGTAAGAATTTGAATGATAGGAAAGTGACAATCATTATATTGAAAGCGTCACTGTAAAAGACACTTACTATGTGAAAATGTTGCTGTTCTGAGCAATATATTATTTTAAAAATAATTATTTCTGACTAAACTATTCAAAATTCGAAAGAAAAATCTAGAATTTTTTTCTTCAAAAAAATACAATTCATTAAAAAAATTCTTTATTTGATAATTCAAACAAATGAAAAGAAATTCGAAAAATTTCTGTTAATGGTAGTTAGAAACTTTTATTTGTAATCGATTTTGATGAAACTTATGATAGTTAAAGATCCTTATGGTACGACTATTACCTACAATTTTCATTCCATTATTTTAATCAGAAAAAAGTTGTTTTAAAAAATATCCAAATGATAAGAGCCCTTTAGAGGACCATATCCCCATTACGGTGCTCCGTTAGATTAATGTTTATAGGAGCTTTTTTTACTATTTTTCGCTCTACTTTCATCTCCTTAAATTTTGCACCCAACTTTTCTAAATACCCTGTATAACTATATACTATCACAGACACAGCCAATATCGATCGAAAATCTGCAACAACAGATTTTATCGTCCATAGAGACATTTTCTCCACAACTAAGGGAAACTTTTTACTAGCACTCGCTATCTACATTTATATTGAAAATAATCAAATAAAAAAGATACGCAGACTTTGTGCACACACAAGGGACAACACCCTTGAAAGGACACTTAATAACTTCAACAGAAACATAAAGACAATGATATATCAATACCGACAAGAGAAATGGTTGAAGGCATACCAAGAGATTTAAAAGGATAAAGGGAAAATACTCTGGCAGAAAATTAAAAAATTATCGTGGTACAAAAAAGCGCGCACAATGAGTACTGTTAAAGAAGAAGGGCCAAAGTCGTATTCAGACGAAGAAAAAGCTGTTTCGCTAGAAACTTCCAAAGAACTTTTGTAACCTCAACAAACTCCAACTTTGGCAACTCAAATTGGGATCTGGTGAACAACTAGCATGACAACTACTTTAATAACTCAAGGGACTATGCTCATGAATTAATAACAAATATTAATTAATTAAATAACATGAAACACTAGCACACCTTAAAAACGTAACTTCCGGAAAAGAGAAAATAAAGAGTGCAATACTCAAGAACCTGACACTACAAACGCATGATCTTACTCTGAAGCAACTTAATGGGACTGCATTACAGTCAACTTAGTGCGAAAATCGTGGAAGAAAGGAATAATAATGTCAATTCCAATAAAGGAAAGGGATAAGACACAAACAAAAAATTATAGGCCGACTACCCTATTCCCTGTAGTAAGCAGACTATTTGAACACCCTTTAAAAACAGACTACAGAAACTAATTGGCAAACATGCCCCAAAATATCGATTTGGTTTCAAGTCGAAGCATTCTGCTATTCACCCATTATCTATTCTAAATAACAGTATACACACCTTAATGGTGGAAGAACAAATGGTCTATTTATGGACATTAATAAAGCTTTTGTCAACTCGGCGCAAGGGACTATTGTACAGGGTGTCCCATTTTTGATGGAATTATTCAGAAATCCCGTTTAGAAATAAAGATGCTTAAAAATGGTTTGCTCAATACTGTGCTATTTTTCGAAAAATAATTCATGATGTAAACGATTTTTCCATAGGTCTCTCTTTCTGTGATACAAAGTGAAATTGAAATTGTTGCATTTTGGGGCCCCTTTTGTAACTTTTCTATTTAAAAGAATTTTGTTATTTTGAAAATGGATTCTCATAATTTTTTTTTACGTAGAATTCAGTAGTGATGTAAATTTTCTTATTCCTCTAACCATTTTTGAGATACAAACACATTTTTTTTAATGGAACACCTTGTATTCATTTAATCTATTGTGTTCCCCTTTGAAGCGCTTTTCAGCAACATGTGATGATATGATTGGAGGCATTCAGAAATGCACGCAAAATTATAAATTTAGTATTGAAACAGACATCATTTTTTCGTACGCCACGACAAAATAAATTCTTTAGGTAAAATATCGCTTATTTTAAAAGTCTTCCAATTCCCTAAAGAACCGTTTGAAAATGTTGTTATTTTTATTTAAATTTAGTAAAAAAATAGGGCTTTCCGTGAAATTATTAAAAAATGAAAGAAACGAACAAGAAAAATCGCCCTACATCAACTTAGGAGATAATTTTTTCATGGCTTTCTTATTATTATTATTTATCACAGTGTGTAGATGTTTTATTACTGGGAACCGTATTAATTTTAGTAAAAGAGCGATATTGAGAAATACTCAAAACAGTGCAGTTGAGTTAGTGTAAATATGGTTTATTCTTTGGAAGGTAGGACTGAAATTTTTTTTTTGTATGGAGTGCGACACCACTATGTCAGAGCAACAGCCAGGATTCAATCAGAATTTAAGTCACTAGAACGTTAAGAGTTTGGTTGATAAATTCACAAACACTGGACCAATGTGAAATGAACAAATAACCGAATTTTGCACGATGGCATTCAAATTGAAGCTGTTTGCAACCGAACTTACCAGCTCTTTACGAAAGATTTCTTCAGCAACTGGGTTATATAACAGCTCAGTTCGTAAGGTATTGAACATGCACAAGTTTCACCTTTACAAGCTTCAAATTCACCAACAGCTTACAGAAGATGATCTTGATAGGGGAATCCAATTTTATGAAGAAATGAGTCAACGTATTGATGAAACTACTAATTTAGTCAAAAATATTTGCTTCAGTGGTGAGAGTTCTTTTTCTTTGAGTGGGAAAATTAACTGATATGACTGTCGTTTTTGAAATGATACAAATCCCCCATCGGTTTCTAGAAGGACATACTCAATGACCGCAAAAATTTAATGTTTGGGCGGGAGTTCTTAGGAATGCAATTATCAGGCCAATATTTATTGATAGCAATTTAAATGGACAACACTACTTTGGTTTGCTTCAGTATTTGATCAATGCTTTAATCGCCGATGCTCTGGAGAATGAGTTTGACGGGAATGGACACCCAATGTTGGATAGGGATTTATTACATTTCCAACAGGACGGTGTATCTCCACATTATGTTTTACCACTTAAACAATTTCATGACAATAATTTTTCTGATAGCTTGATTGGTAAAAGAGGTACCATCGAGTGGCCCGCTAGATTTCCCGACTTTACACCTCTCGACTTCTTCTTCTGGGGACACCTTAAAAGCGTGGTTTGCGCTTCTGTACAGGATCTTCAAGTATTACGTCGCAAAATCGTAGAAGCTTGTCGTAACATTCCACAACAGATGTTTGAAGAAATGCGGCGAGAGTTTGAAGACCGTTTGTATTATTGCACGGAAAATGTATTTCGAACATCTCTTGAAAAAGTAAAAATTATTAAAACATTTTATTAAAAATACCAACACTTTGGCACGGTTACTTAGAGAATTGGAAGACCTTTAAGATGATGTGTCATTTGAACAATGTTCCCAATTTAAAAAAATGAAGGGATTGCCATCCCTGCGATATTGTCGACCGGAGGTGAGAACTTTTTTCATTCTTCGTGTTCCCCTTCTTTTCTAAGGTCGACGTGTCTCAACATGTTTAACTTTAGTTTATATTTCTACAAATCTGGGGAGTAGCAAGTTTTTAAAAATACACTCGGTATAAGAACAAGGCAATCGGCATGTTAACAGCAACAAAAACACGCAAAAACATGTAAAGCGATCTGTAGACTGCTATTACACTATGGGTTCATACTAAGGACGAAGCCTACAGAAAGAGCGAATCGAGGCATACAGACCACAGAACACAGCGCATTAACACTAATATCAAAAATAAGAAACCCTAATAAACCAACACACAATTCATCAAATAAAATGCTATACGAAAGCACAAATCGGATGAGGATGACAAAAATAATAGCGAATTAAAGGACAAAATGGGACAACATCCTTCACAATTGGATCACCCTGACCCCTCTCTGCTTAACAAGGCAAACGAGACAATCCCGTTTTTTTTCCCAACATCCATCCTACTGGAACACTTCCAACCACAAGTATTGTAAATACTATACAGTACAGAATATGTATAAACGCAATTGTAAATAGTGCATTCGCGTAATTTACCATATTGTAAATCACATAGGATGTTAAAAGGGCAGAAACACTAAAAGGTCGATAGCCTGTTTCTTTGATTCCTCGATTGATTTCTGGATAGATTAATTTTTTTAGATAAATGGCATTGCTATAATTATTTGGTAAAAAGTTAATCGATGGGGGGAGGGGGGTCAATTTAGAGCCGCACAGTATACAGATATTCAGACGAAACTGTTTAAATACCTACTTAAAATAGCCCTTTCTCCACATAACGAACCCGAAAAATCCAATGGAGACGAAGAAGAAAATCCCAATTGTGAGCCCTAAAATAAGAGCCAGCTTGCTCAAGGGAGCGGTAACTATAGTTACCGGCATTAAATTTCTGTAAAAATTAGAGTTGAACACTCTGATGAACAGGAAATAGGTTTTTCCAGGTGACAAGGGCCTGTTGCAATATACATCGTCTTCTTGGCAGGATTCGTTTTTACCAATCACCCATTCAGTAGAATTAGAATCTTAAACAGGTTATTATTGAAGTAAGTGCATACAAAAATGGGTAATTTTACTTGCAAACGGGTCCCAGAACATGGGGGTTGCTTGGTAATACACAGTAACATTCTCATCAACACTTAAAGCAGGCCATTTCCAGTTGTCCCATTGATTGTAAAATCCTCCAGTAACGTTTTCACTAGAAATTATGATCGCCATATAGAGAATGTCCCCTCGGTTGCTTTCAAAATCCTCCTTTTTCAAAACCACCGTGGCGTCTGTTGTGGTGGTGTTTATCTCAATTGAGGATAAAGTGCTATCATTGAACGTTGGTACTGTTGAGATAGAGCGATAAATTTGCGTTAAAAGACAGTAAAAATAACCGCACCTCCGGCTGAAGAACTGAAAGTCACAGACTTAGTGACGAAAAATTCGGTGTTTTTAACAGTGATTGAGAACTCATATGAATTTGCAGGTTGAAGCTGGAAAGTGTAAGTGATGTTCGTGTACTCTGCTATCTCTTCTTCCTGTTTAAAATTGCTGCTCTCGAAAACATAAGAGTAAGCTTGAAATTGCCCATTAAAGCAACCAGGCTGGATGGTTATCTCACTGGTAACATTGTACTCCTTCTCGTTTATTGTGTTGTTTTGAATGATGCAGGAAACGTTTATCAACTCTGGAGCTAACGAGGAAATATACAGGGTAAACCTTAAGTAGGAGTTTGGCTTTTAACACAACATAGACCTCAAGAAACCAAGCAAAATCTTTATGTAACATTTTTTCGAAATGTCAAGAACAACCGAAGTGTGAGTGTATGAAAGTTTTAATAAATAGCAAAACCTTTAAATATAATATTATTCACTCCGAGGTTACAAAAGGTGTTCGAAATTGATCATTTCAGTCGTAAATACCAAACTTTTCAAACAACTCCACTGATAAAAATCACATAGATTTAGGTCTGATGATCTCGCGGACCATCTTATGATTCCATAGCGACCTATCCGCCTGTTAGGAAATTAATTATTTAAACCCCTGTACTTCGCATCTAAAGTGAAATGAAGTACCGTCGTGTAAAATTCATGTGAATTGTCTAGTATTTAAAATTTACCCTGTATATAAAGTCTATGGCGGAAAATATCGTTATTATACTCTTACCAGACACGAGGGATGTTATGGATAGCACTGAATAGTTTCCAGTGCCTACTGAAGTCACTGCAGCAACCGAAAAACTGTAAATAGCCCCTGGAATTAGGTTTTCCGGCAAAGACCATAAAATATCAGTCACAGCTTCGCTGTAATTTTGACCAACACTCGTGCAGTATTTAGTTTTATTCCAATTGTTGAGCCCCATGTAGCTCAATTTCACCTCGTAACCGGTGACAATTCCAGGATTGTTAGTTGGTGTCTTCCAGGTCACATTGCCATTGCCAGTTATGTAAGAATTTATCTGGGGGGCATTTGGGTCTGTAAAAGCCGTTTCAAACGTTTTTGAAAATATGTAAAGTGGTTCGCTTACAGTTATCCCCAGTTTCAAATGCTACATTAGAGCTGATGCCCTCAATAGCTTCCTCAGAATCATTGATAGCATAAATTGTTACGTTGTAGTTTGAGGCTGATAAAAGGTCCGGAAAAATATGGCTTAAATTCGATTTAACTGAGACATTGAACTGGGAAGTCTCGTGGATTTTTGAATTATAGCTATAGGTTCCATTGAGCTCAATTACGAAATGTGTTACAGGTCCATTTGTATTGCACGGCATTTCCCAAGATATCGTTACGTTTCTGTGGATGTTTAGAGCCTCGCATCTTTCATTAAGGGTTGTGGTAACATTTCTTGGAGAATCAGATGCTGAAAGTTTAAGTCTTATTTCTGTTGTGAGGAGTTTTCTCAGATATTCGGCCTCAAAAATCTGGAAGGGGCAACGTCGCAACCGTTGCTTATCAGCGCTCTGATAATATATAACAGTGGCGTTACTGCCCAACTAGCAAATTTTGTCTTATGTATAAATAGTTTTATCCCGGGTGTATTGTTAAAAACTTACCACCCTCTCCCCTCCCCGGATTTTTAGAAGTGTAAATTAAAGATAAAAATGCTGACACCTCAGTTTTAGGATTAAATTATCAAAAAAACAACGAACAAGAATGGGCACTTAACGTTGGATGGGGATTTATTACATTTCCAACAGGACGATGCATCTCCACATTATGTTTTACCAATTAGAGAATTTCTTGACAATAATTTTCCTGATAGCTCGATTGGCAGAAGAGCTATCATCGAGTGGCCAACTAGATCTCCCGACTTTAACCTTCTCGACTTTTTCTTCTGGGGATACCTTAAAAGCGTGATTTACACAACTTCTGTACAGGATCTTAAAATATTACGTAAAAAAATTGTAGAAGCTTGTCATAACATTCCACAATAAATGTTTGAAAAAATGAAACTAAGTTTTTGTTTGTTTGATGTTTGAGAAATTGAAGCATTCTTGCGTGGAAAATAATGGAATGCATTTCAAACATCTCTAGGACAATTAAGAATTTTTAAAAAAGGTGAATCAAAAAATTGAAATTTTAGCACGGTTGTTTAGAGAATTCAAAGACCCTTAAAAAGCTGTGTCACTTGACCTATATTGCCTATTTGAAAAAAACGAAGAGGGTGCCACTTCTGCGATATTGTCAATCGGGGGTAAGAACTTTTTTATTCTTCCTTTTCCCCCCTCTATTCTAAAATCGATGTGTCTAAGCATTTTTATTTTTTCTTTACAATTCTAGAAATCTGGGGAGTGATATACTTTTAAAAATACACCCGATATACAGGATGTTCCAAATAAAATGAATCTTAAGGGGATTATGGAATGGTAAAAGATACAAGGTGACTCAAATGAGAAAAAAAAATTTACATTTTTGTACCTGTTCAGAAAATGTTCTAAAATTAAAAATAGGTACAGGAATTGTCAAAATATGAGCGAAAAATTGAAAACTGAAATCTTTTAAAAAAACCCTACGTTGATAAATCTCAAAAATTTCTTTATAAAGTATTGCAGATTCAGCTTTACTCGTCTCAGCCTTTCTCAAAATAAAATCGACAATTTTGCTGTATTTTACACACTTCTATTCGCCGTCTTACACAATATACTCGGTAGCGAAACACGTTTTTTTTTTTTATTTAAAATAGGTAAAACGGCAAAAATTCTCAGAAAGCAAAAATATTTTCCCCCACTTTCCTAACACATAAAATGCCAATTGAGCGGTGATTCACCAAAACGACGCTGCCGGATATACATATAATTTTGCATTCCAACTGATTTGTAACAAAACGTACCTGCATTCCAAGAGGAAAAATTCGTAGCTTTCGATTCCTCTCCGTCTCCCGCAGTGGAACTTGCCCTCATCACCACAGAATAATTAAAATTTGGCAAAATCTCATCGTATGAGAAACTAAATGATAGTAGCTTTGTTTGATTGATAAAGTCCTTCCATTCAGCCTCGGGTAGAGGCTCACAACCCTCACCCAAAAAATGGCTCTCGCTGGTTTTATTGTGTCTGTATATGGTGAAATTATACCCTAGAATTGTTGTCGGATATTTTTCTGGCAGTTCCCAAGTTAAATTGAAATTCTTGGCTCCACTTTGGGTAATGGATACGTTCTGAGGGGCCGTTGGAGCTGGAATATATGCATGTAGATTATACGTTTTTTCATAATCTAATATACTGCGTAACATAGAAAAGAGAACACCCCGTAAAAATGGTTTGATTTAAATGATTTTTGGTACGCATGTTTCTCATACTAACAAAATTGATTTTAACAAATTCGATGGTTAAATCCCGAGAAAAACTTAATAACATGTCGGTCCTCTGCGCTGTGTTTTGTTCTCCTGAACATGTCTAGGCATCGATTTAACAAGGTGATCGATGTCCTCTGAGGGATCTCATTCCAAGTTATCTGTACGGTATTACAGAACGCTACTCAAATATCCCAGATATGTTCGATTGGTGATAGGTCTGGAGATCGGGCTGGCCAAGGTAACAATTTGATTTCATTTTCTTGGAAGCAATCCATAGTAACCTGAGCCATGTGTGGGCGTGCATTATTTTGTTAAAAAACTCAAGTCCAGAGGTTTCTGAGATAGGGCAGAAGATCCTGCTGCAAGACTTCTTGAATGTACCGCGAAGCGGTCATATCGTCTCTGATGAAAACTGAAGGTGACCTGCTGTCATGAACAATCAAACCATTTTTACTTTGTGTTCTATTTTCTACATCACGCACTATAGTATGGACCTACGAATTTCTAGAGTTGTGAAGTTCGCTTTCCACAAAAATGCCTGATTATCAGTTTCATTGAAATTGCATGAATACGTTGTAAATTCGGACAGTCCGTCCATGAGCAAACTTTTATTATCTGGCACTGATAATGTATAGTTCGTGTGATTATTCACCCAGGGAAAGGTGTCTGAGGAAATACAATTCACTTCAATGCTAGAACTGGTACACAGATCTTCGTTACCCAACACCACGTATAAATTGATGCTCGTTGGTTTTATTTCTATATTTGTTAGATTTGTTATTACTGGATCTGGAAATTGTAAATAAAAGCAGAAATTTTGCAGTAACGAACTAAAGAGTAATTACTTGTAGTACACTGAACTTCGGGAGTCGAAGTAACTGTGGTGATACTATCATCCTTATTGATAATCGTATCCCGAACGAATTGTCTAGTGATAGTACTGGGCGAGGTAGTAGCACCATGCATTTTGGAAGCCTCAGTAAACTGTTCAATCGGAACTGTGTCTAACGAGACAATCTTGAGCTTTGTGGTGAACGCCAAGGTCGTCTCTCCATTTAGCGCGTCCGCGCTAGTAGTGGCCGGTTCGGAGTTAGCAGTTTGATTCATTCCATTTATACCTAAGAAAGTTCATCTTTACATCTGCAATTACTGCAAGCAGTCAGTACTAATCTCGATATACCAGCAAAAATCAAGATGACTATGATTATGATAGCGCTAATCCATCACTTAATTCTGCATCCAACTCTAATGTGATCGATCAGGCTGAGGTCATTAATCGATGATTTGCCGTTCGGACTTAATGGTAAATTGAAGTTTTGAGGGGTAGGAGTTGATTGAGAACCTGAATCGGTTGGAAAACGACTGGATCTTTGCTCAGGAGCAGTACCGGCCGTTGTGGCGGGAAGGGGGGGGGGGGAATACTTTCCTGGTTGTTGGATTTTCTTAAGGGTAGAGGGGCGGTAATTAAAAATTTCGCCCAGGGCGCCAAACTTGCTAAGGCCGGCTCTGCTCAGAGCAATAAGCTTACCAGCGATGGCCTCATATTTGCTGATTTTATTCGTAAACGAAGTTTCGGCACTAACAAACACTAAAAACAAAACGAGATGCCCTAAACGACAACTAATAAACGTTTCCATATTAAATTTCCCCTGCTGGTGAACGTACGTGCGCCCCGGTAGACTCCTTTGGTCTTTAGTACCGGACGCGTTTATCAATTTGTCGATGCAAAACTATCGCATAGCACAACACAACCGCACAAATTAAACCTTTAAGTTGTGCCTAAACACTTTGTCTTTCCTCCATTTCACATGGTTTTGCGTTAATTTCGGTTTACCCACTTACTGATTAATGCTTCAATGAATTATAACACTCCTATCTTATCAGACCATTTAATATTTGCAGATATAAATATTTATCGTTTCAAAACTTTGGGCGGTGACTCAGCCTGATGAGGCCCCAAAAGCCGGGAGATGATCTGCGTTAAGAACAATAACACTAATGACCGAAAACATTCATTGTGTGATAAAGCGAATGAATTTGTTGTATAATGATAGAGATAAGGCATTATCTCTCTCACAAGGATCGAATTACATTGTGTATGGCGAACGTTCAACTCGCTGCTATGCACATGTTGCAGATGAGTTGAACGTGTGTAAATACAGTGGCATGTAAAACCAGTTGCATTTGCACTAATCCAAGGAAAAACACTCGAAGATAAGGTTTTGAGGAGATGCGAGCTATTGCAGTTATGTTCATTAGGCTACATGCATAAGGAACTGATAGACTGCCCGGTGCTTGTGGGGACGAACGAACCACGTTCACACCTCTTGGAAGTGGCTCGCAGGAAAGGGGTAAGCGGATAGTCCTGCACCGCTGGATAACCGTTCATGACAAGTAGCAAGCTATGGCAGTACCTATAGTCGACTCGACAGCGAAATTATGGTCGGTCTACTGACTAACGGAAAAACAAATTTACAATGATTGTGTGAATACATAATTATATTACGAACAGAAATGTTCCCAACACGTTGTTCTAACATATTTGGCACTTTATTTGCGCTCTGAACAACATTAAGAATTAACACAAGAGAGGCCAAAACCAAATCTAAATTATAAGGGGTGATCGGGCCTCAGTAGATTGGGATAGCAAATGGTTTGCTAGTAATTAAAAGTAAATCACATTTTGACACAGCAAACCACATAAAAAATTGCAATGAAAGACATCCACTAGAAAATATCAAACAATATTATTTTCATCTCAACTATCGTCTCTGTACATGCTTTTCAATGCTCTATCAACACAGCACAATCAATTACACACTAAATATCACCTGTTACTTAAAGGAATATGATCAAACAACTTCAATAAACTCTTTCTTATCATCAAGTCTGTTTCTCCTTCTCCATCTTTCACTCTATTTTGCCGATAATCCAGTGGCATGAACATGCTTTTACTGGAAGTCTGTCTTGGAGTAGCTGAAATTGACCGGAAATTATTTTCAATAGGAGGCAAAGTCACTGCATTTTTGCTCCTCTCAAATCTCCTTTGATGTTGCACCTTTGGCGGGAGGAATGGCAAAGATGTGTATTCAGAAGAAATCTGAGTTTTTTGTTTAGATACAGATTGTGGTGGGTTTCTCTGCCTCAAATCAGAGCATTTTATTGAGGATATTTTGAGGTAATGGTCAATTTCTAGGCTTCGAGGTTTTCTAGGTAGTGAGTGATAGTTTCTTGCAGGTTTAAAAGCTGTTTTTTTATTAATGTTTTTTGTAAGTTTCTGCTCCTCATTAGAGCTGGTGTCAGAGTTTGCAGGGGTACAATGACCCAAAATACTAAAGAAATATTTTTTTATTATCAATTACAATTAAATGGGATTAATACTCACTAAAGATGAGGAAAAAAGGATTTCCATTCATTAATCTCTGACACATCATATGGTGAACAATCTAGCTCAGTTCCATGAACAATACGATCAAGTCTCTCAAGCTCAGACTGTAATTTTTTGCTTGTTTCCGACTCGAATTCCTCGCTCCAGCTCAGAGAGCTGCTAGAGCTTAATTCGGTGACTTGAATTCCAAAATCTTTAACAAAGTATTAACTAGATTTTTTACTAAAAGGAAAAGTGAGGCTACTTGCCTTCTAAATCACTGACATCTGTGGAAAATGAGTTCCTTGGTGTCCCTGAGTCGTTATCGTTAACATTTTCCCCTAAATAATTATCCAAGAACGTTTGGCTTAAAGTTTGAGGGTTTTTTATGGGAAGACTGGGGATATTTCTGTTTCTGACCATTGCTCCTGAGGGAGTTGAGTTTAATAAAGCGATGATGGAAGTCGTCACAAATGGAAATTTGAATTTATAGTTTTTTTAATTAGGACCAACGTTTAAGCGTTTTAATTATATCGATTTAGTTGATTAATTAATTCATAAAAGATTAATGGTATAAATCTTCAATTATAGCTGTCAAAAAGCCAGGTAGTTAATCAAAACATATGGAGTTTCCTTTAAACCGATGATTTATAGTTTGAATGTTAGATGGCGCCATAAAAGCTTGCACTGAGCTACTCCGACGAATTGAATAAACTAGATTAAAATGGAATAATTCAAGGCAATAAAGCAATTAAAACTCAATAATTCCTTAAGATTTTAAAATATTTACTGTAAATTGAAAGGAAAATTTGCATCATAAGAAATATTACATTTTTTCAACCTACTCTTGTCGCTCTAATTCAATGCTGACAGTCACAGCTCTCTGACGTAAATGCAGTGACATTATCTGTAGTTGTGTCAACTCCGTTGGCTAGTTTACTAATTTTAGTTAAATAATTTAGCTAAATTAATAATATTTCTTATAATTATTCATTATCAGGTACATAAACGTATTATCCTCACATATAAACCCTCATATATATCACATACCACGCTTGGCAGCTTTAAACTCCTTACAAAGAGCTAATTTCACTGACGTTCTACATTGTCACTTCGTATTCAGATCGTCACCCCCCAAACATCCTGTACAAAAATCCTTGTCCTATTTAATTATCCTGCTTTAAAAGTATTGGGATCTTGTGTTATCATAATCTGGCCAGTCATCGTGGACCTACAAGTCATCATTCATCCACTTGAACTTGAATAAAGTGATTTAAATTCTCTGTTTTTTCTTGCAGATCAAAATGTTTATCTGGGATTGGTTTACTGGAGTTTTGGGGTATTTAGGTAAGAATCCTTCTTGATTTCATGTTTAATTTTCACCACTCAATTTGATTAAAACAATAAAACCAACCTAGGCCTATTGAATCAAAAGCGAAAATACATATTTCTGGGCTTGTCCAGCTCAGGCAAGGCCACCTTAATTGAGCAGCTGCTTGAAGACAATAAACTTGATTTTATTCCTTATGGGTTTGATCAGGCGCTAATGGATAATTCGGGTAAGACAGTGTGACCAAACTAACATGTGCATGTGTGTCTGTAGGTCTGTGGAAGAAATCTGGCAAGCTCCTCTTCCTGGGCCTGGATAATGCAGGAAAAACCACACTGTTGCACATGCTCAAGGATGATCGGCTCGCTCAGCATCTTCCAACACTTCATCCTAGTAAGACTAATATTATTTGCAAGGCTAAGGCTAACAGTGTTTTTATTAATGTGTCTTGTGGGCTTGAGAGTTGAGTTAAATGTGAGTTTTTTTATTTTAGCGTCTGAGGAACTGTCTATTGGCAATATGAGGTTCACAACTTTTGATTTAGGGGGCCATTTACAAGGTATTTAGTAGTAGTTAATGAGATGTATTTATTTATAGTGAAAATTCTAGCTAGGAGAGTGTGGAAGGATTACTTCCCAGCAGTAGATGCAATAGTGTTTTTGGTAGATGCAAGTGACCGCTCCAGATTTGTGGAGAGCAAACAGGAATTAGATTCTCTTCTCACTGATGAAAGTTTAGCAAATTGTCCAGTCTTAATTCTGGGCAATAAAATTGACTTGCCATCTGCAGCCTCTGAAGATGAACTTAGGAATTTCTTAGCACTTTATGGGCAAACCACAGGAAAGGCAAGTTCTGCTCTGTTGTAAACAATTACACCCTAATTTCCTCATTTCATTTAGGGCAAAGTCCCAAGGACAGATCTTCCAGGTCGTCCTCTAGAGCTCTTCATGTGTTCCATTCTTAAAAGACAAGGCTATGGTGAAGGTTTCCGTTGGTTGGCGCAGTATATTGACTGAGTCTATCCTTATTTATTTTGTGGTGTCACATTTGTAATTGGGTTAAGCTAGAAGGTGTCAAATTAAACGGCCTCTGCTTGAAACTTTGTAGGTAATATTGGCGGTGTGAAGAAACTTTTGTTCAAGTTTAATTAAAAGTATTGATCGTTTTTTGTATATGTGAAATAGTCGGTAGCTAAGGGATGCGTTTCTTCATGATGTTTGTTATCTATAACGTTTCCATTTCAGGGAATTTTACGGTGCGAGTTTCTACAATTATTATTCGCGTTTGTAGTTGTGATATTTACATGCGTGTTGATCGTTTGTAATTGGAGAAAGTCGTCCTCGATATTATTGCTTTTTATCTCACTCTCTGTCAACCTTTTTTTGTTAATAATAAAATGGATTTCGTAAGTTTGTTCTTTGTGTCGAGGTGATTCATTTAATTTTTCTAAGTACAATTGCTCATTGGGTTCCCCAAATTTCGTTGCTTAACCGGTGAAAAATTTGGACGTTTTTGAGGCAATGTTTATCGCTCTCATTGACAAATACTGATTGAAAGGTGCAATTTGAAGAACCTTAAAAATTTTAACTTATTTCAGTTCCTAAAAGCTGTTATTTTAACATGCACTACGCCACTGTTTATATGATATAATAGGCCCTCAGAAAATTTTAAATCCTGTAAACCCATAGGCGTGCCAAGATTCCAGACTTTGACTTCTATTTCTGAAGACTTATTGAACACACAAGCGCATCTGACCCTCAAGTTACCAATTTTTCTGCAGCTGCCTCCTAGACTGTAAACTTCTCTTATCACCAATAATATTATTGTTTTGCCAAGAACTTGAAGTTCAAATTGACTACGCATTGATAGCACTAAAGGGTAAAATGTTTTCTTCAACGGATGTTGACAAAACAACGCGAGTATATCCATCCGAGCCACACGTTCTGGTCGTGTTTGAACGTTAAAGATCTGACACAAATATGTTGTATAATGTAATAAATTATATTAAGGCGGATTATGTCGTATGAGGGGTCGACCCGTACTGTTCTTTCGACACCAGAGGTATGCGGGGGTATTTTTAACAGTATTTTTCTCGTGAGGTAATGATGTGCAATTTATCGGTCTTCAGTAATTAATCGAGGCACTTAATTATTTCATCGTAAGATTCTGCGGGAAAAAGGGACGCCGGTCAACGGTTTTTATTGATTTTTTCAGACTCGCATACCCAAACAATACTTTACTTCGTTCGACTATATCAAAGCACTAATTAGTTTCGCACCATTCCCGAGATAAATCATTTTTATTGGCGCGGGTGTAAACACGAAATTTTGCGAAATTTCGCTGCTTATAATTAGCGCACTTTTAATCATCTAAAAAATGCTTAATTTATATTATTGATACGGTTAAAACGCCAATAATGAGCAGATATGCTCATATCTTTGACGTCAATTTAATTAACCATTATTAATGCGGAGTACAGTACGGCTTTAATGAGGGGGGGGGGGGGGGGGATAAGGCAGGGGATTTTCCTGATCAGAGAGTATTCTTGGGGGCAGGGCAGGGGAGATTAAAAATTTCGCCCAAGGCACCAGATTTGCTAAGACCGGCCCTATCGCCGTTCAATGTTTGGAAAGTGGCGAAAAATAGATAATTCCCCTCTCCTAAATATTTTTCGAAATTTTCTGTGTGATGTTTA
This sequence comes from Euwallacea similis, assembly GCF_039881205.1. NCBI lineage: Eukaryota > Metazoa > Arthropoda > Insecta > Coleoptera > Curculionidae > Euwallacea > Euwallacea similis. The sequence continues at coordinate 5,058,128 of NC_089616.1, read as the reverse complement.
TCGATTCAATCTACTCATATAGATCCAACGTTGACCGTGGATACCTCACTTGAGGTTGCCATTTTCGATACTTAAAAAATGCAAAAATTAGGAACTAAAGTGATGCCGTATCTTGAAAACTAAAGAAGATATGGCCAAATGAGTGCGGCGTTTTATAAAGCTCGCTGAGGCGATTAATTTGAGCTATTTTTTAAGGCAATTGCCCCACGTCTGCCAGAGTTATCGCCCCTCAAAGTTTGAAAAGTAGGAAAAATTGGTACCTTCCCTCCTTTGACATTTTTAGAAAATATAATACAACAAAAGTTTGGCTCAAGGCGCCAGCCTGGCGGAGTTGGAAAGACTCTAGAAAATCCCTCTTAATTCCGAGCACCATTGTTGCCATTACCGCGAAATCCTTCTCAAATAGATTTTCAAAAGTATCGTCACTTTCTCGCAATAAAAATAATTTTAAAGTGGCTTGCAAAAGAGTGATAACGATTAAATATTGATCTGTCCTTCTGCCTCCCATCGTGCTAGCTGCGTGATTATCATGTTTGTATATTAATCGTGTATTAATGTTATTGCAAGAAGCCACTAGTTCTGGCTACATGGAAAGCGGGATTTTTTGTATACTCCTTGAATTGAAATTATTTTGATAATCAAATCTAGATTTAACAAATATGCGTTTTACAAAGAATTCAGTTACAAATGTCACAGGGTAATGAATGGATAAATTTCTTGAAATCCATAAAATTTCCTTGATTTCACACCAAATTTGATGCTTCTGTTCGCACTGGGCCAAGGCCCAAATTACAAATTACAGTTTCCAAGGACTTCGTCTACTAAACCTCTGAAAATTTGCCAAATTATGTCCCTGCCTGGCGCCTGAATTTCATATTTTTAGCCTAGTTCAACCCACTCATCCATCATACATTTTAAATAGAAAATTTTCCATTTCCATCTACCATAATCTCCACCGCAGCGAATGGATTTAAGTAGTGTTTACAAAGTTTTTTAGGTCGTTGACACCAAAACTGTTAAAACCATTTGTTAAGCTGCCTCCTTATCATCAATAATTTGGCGAATTAAAAAATATCTTTAATGTTTCTGCTGGTGCCAATTAAACTTATTATCATACCACTTTTTGATGGTTCAAATGAGGCAATTTGTATGTGCTCGATGCACATTTTGGGGGACCACAATATGGGTCATAAATCTGCAATATTTACTGCGCAATTGATAGAGAATTATTATTGCCATTTGGTAATACCTATTTTTATAGCACTTTATCGACAAAAACATGAATTATTTGGTTGACAAAAGCCTTTTTGGCGATAAACCCAACAATCAGGTACATGCAGGTCATCTTCTGATGGGGGGTCACAGACCTTTCCGCACCTCCCCGTAGTGACCTCTGGACGTCTCCTGCTCCGAATCCGTGGTAACCACACCCGAGGAGGGCGAGAGAGGTAAGGGACGCGGAAGGTAAAAGGACCGATGTATCTCATGAGAAACCAGCCCTTAGGGCAAACATGACAGAAAAGGTCATAAAAGATCAAGACGAAATGGCGAAGGGATGAAACACCTAAGGACGGCCATACACGTATGGATACCCCAATGCAAAGAGAAACACCGCAGGGGAAACTGCACACATGCAAGAACAATTTCCATTGCCGAAGGAAAAGCAAAAATTCCTGGCGCGTGAAGACATCGAGATTGGTAACGACACGATACGGGACTGGAAGGGCGTAGACAAAGTATTGGGAAGGAGAAAGAGTGGCGTTGCCCCGCAACTTGAAAGGACACAAATCGAAAATAGGCAGGCGTGAAGCCATCACAAAGGTCCTCTGGATTACATGAAGGGCGAAAAGAAGTACAACATGACCGAAATGACCCAGAAAGATAGTAGATGTTGAAGAAAAACAATAGATGACGAGAGCGCGGAATCAACTAGGAGAAGGCGAGTGGATAGTTGCGGAGTCGGAAAAAGATTCTTTCATCTAGTGGTTTTTAAAGGTTTTAGTGAATCACACATTAAACGGTCGCAAGAGCTGACCTTAGCAAGTCTGACGCCCTGGGTGAAATTTTTAATTATCGTTTCTGTACCCTGAAGAAAAATTACCAACCAGGAAAGCCCTGAACTGTCGCTCAAATTCGCCACCCTATAGTGTCGGTACTGCTGGCCGCCAGAACACGAAGCCAAATGTCTTTTGAAGATTTTTTCGTAACAAAAAGATCATCTTATGGTATTACATGTAATATATTCGCTTCATACAAAAAGCGGTATGATTTTAATAAATTCTTTAGACTCTTGGAAGCAGAAAGTGCTCTAGAAAGGACTCCTCAATCATTCAATGCGGAGCGGTTTCTCGAAGACCGCTGATATATTTATTTATTTTTTTAATTCTAAAACTAATTTAGTATATATGGAAATGCTAATAATAACATAACTAACTCAGTGCCTACGCACGCCAGACAGCCGGCTGGTACTTGAATGGTACTCGAACAGGAATTAATGCTTCTTTGTAGTTTCCCGCTGCTGTGAAAGCAATTGCGGTTTATGCATTACCGCAATAAATCTGGAATGGTCGATATGCAAGAAACAGAGCCATGCTCACGAGGAAGTTTACAACGACCTCAATTGGTATATCTTTAGAGTGAATTTTCTTGATCAAATAGAGCCCATATGGTTCGCGAAATAAACACACGAACTTAACATGTAATTGATGAAATTTAGAAATAACAAATTTAAGTTAATATTGGGCTTACGTAACTGATCTGTTTGCTGATGAGGATTTTTTTTTTGGTCTGGAAAGATTCGTAATTACATACTAAATAAATATGTTAAAAGCGTCAACTTTTTCTAATAATACAAACTCGTATTTTCTTGGAATTTGTCTCAATTGCCGCAACATCTGAAAGGGGGACTGGAACTCAACCAAACCTGGCCCAAATTATGCACCTGGCAGGTGCGTACGCTGATGAATTCTGAATTTTTCATGCCTGACCTAAAGGACACTTCTCTCTTGCGTTAATTCGCATAAGCCGCTTGATTGAGCGTATAGAATAACCCGAGTCCAACCAAACCTGTCATAAATGACATCTCCGGTACAGTGTTAGGATCTGTATGGATAAGGATATGGAATCGAAGTCGACGTGGCAACAGGGGCCATCCGCCGTAAGGCGTTATCTTGGTGTTTATACATCTACCATCATACATAACCGCCCTTTCCTAGGCACTTAGCTGACGCTTCTTGTCCTGAAAGGCACTCATTCTTTCTTGATGTTGTTTTCACACGGATGTATACTCTAGTTCAATGTCAATAAAGTCTTTGCTGTAGCTAGAAAGGTTTTTTGCGTGAAAGAGCGTCTTTAAGAGTGCGAACTGAACGCCCTTATTCCCTTTACAGGAATATCAGTCATTTTGCAAATTCGCGGTTTTCTTGATTCCCCGCATTGCAACGCCGTTTTTGGTCTTTCGAGTCGGAATTACACCACTTTAGTGCCGCGAGGACATGTCCATTTTGGCCCCACGATTGTCATTGTATAATTAATTAATTCATTTTGTAAGCTTTAAAATGATACGTCACTTGACCCATGTTCCGTATTAAAAAAAGGGGGTTGCCACCCTTGCGATACCGTCCATCGGGACATCGGGACGGGGTGGGAACTTTTTTAATTTTTTGTCGTCTCCCTCAATTCGAAGGTCGGCGTGTCCCAGTATTTTTACTTTAGTTGATACTTATAGAAATTTAGGGGATAGCAAGAAAAAATAGAAATAATTTTAAAAAAATACACCTGGTATATTGAGATACACGTAATAGAAATAATTCAATAGTAACGCTTCCTGGCGCGTCAACAATCCAGGACACTTTCTGACCTCTATATCCCTCCCGAAATCAAGGCTTCCAGCCTGATTTGTAGGCAAATGAATCACACCGCCTTGACCCTCAACGGTGCATGTTCACCCTTGACAATCCAATAACTTCAAATTGGACTCTCCCAGTTATTCCATTTAAAAGAAACACGCGAAATTATGACCTCGCAATGATATACATAGGTGCTGAGGTTGCATAAATGGACATGTATAGGCGAACTACATGTGTGTAATATACAGATGCAATAAGTTCGTGCCAAGAAAAAGGAAACTTTGCATAGGACAATTGTAACACATTATTTAATAACAAAAATGGGCATTTATGTACAAACCTCAATAAAATAATAATAATAATAATAATAATAAAAGACGTAGCTGCTAATCAAATATGTACATACAATAAGTCTTATACGCCTAAACTATAAAATATCCAAACAAAACATGGTAAAATATATAAAACTGATTGATCATGTGATGGTTATTTAACAAGCGACATGTGGGGTATATAATGTGAGGGTGGTCACGTTTTACCTTAAGTAACGCATCCATGTAAACATTAGTAAAATTGAGTCACCCAATACATAACAATAATAGCAATCTCAGAGATAACTCATAGAGTTAAACACATTAGGGTATATTATGTAAATCAAATTTCGATAATAATTCGTTATTTACAGAGCGAGCCACTGACAATAATAATACATTATCGTGGTGCAATTTGATATACCTACATGCAGAATGATGCCATTATCTTCGGGTCCACTGTGTATCTCGCTTTGAACTTGCATTAGTGCATGAGTTCCTCATTAAAGTGGTACCTTGGCAAACCTACAGAGTGTAACACATCATCATGCAGGTATTTCAGAGAATGATAGTACTTTCCCAAATAATAAAAAAATGCTAATAGGCCCATAGTCAAAAACGCATCATTTTCGATATGCAAAGTAGCAAAGATTCACGTTTTTTCTCTTATTTTGCGTTTTTCCCACGCATGCTCTGAGTTAAATTTTTTAAATACAAAACGTCAAAAATGAAAACAAATTTATTAAAATGGCCGAGACTCGGCCATGGCATCCTAGATTACGAAATATGTAGATAGAACTTTTTTAATTTTTAATTAAATATTTTTGCAAATTTTACGAAAACAGTGAAAGATACTGAAATGCAGCAAGTGACCACAAAGCTAAATAATTGAAAAAAAAATCTTAATTTGGTATCAGAATTCATAGTGAGTATTCCAAAAAAAGACTAAAAGCGTAAAACAGCACATGGCTTAAAAAAACATAACACCCTGTATATGATTACCGACAATTTTAGATTTTTTTTGTAGAGGATCTTAAAGAAAATAGGTGTATGAAATTAAAAAAAATTTAACTCCAGGCATAGGCGAGAAAAATGCAAAAGATGAAAAAAAAATGTAAAACTTTGTCACCCTGTATATGGGAAATGGTGCATTTTCGAACGTGGGCCTGCTAGCATTTCTTAATTATTTTGCAGAGTACTATCGCTCCATGAATATCTCTATAATGATATGTTACTCCCTGTACACAGATACTTTATTAAGCTGATTATTCTTCGAGACTGTTAAACGTAATCGAATTGAGCTTATCGAATTTGAGTAAAAGTCTCATCTGCACCTCTACTGACGACTTAAGACTATCTTTGTACAGGTAGACGATCTCACTTACGAAATATTCACAACTAATATATCAGTCTTTTAAAAATAGGTACTTTATACAGAAGAAATAATCAATTTCTCTCGCAGCATTGGCACAATATCAACCACACGTTCACTTTCGGTATTGGCACGCGAAAAAACCGTTTAACAACAACTTTTTCCATTTATTTTGTTTATCACAGATCTAGCAGGCTGGACGTACTATTAGTTTACTTAAATTTGCCTCCATGGGTTCCCGATCAACAGGTACCAACTATTCTTCCATGCTTCAGTAGTGTTTCATTTGGCGACACTGAAACAGAACTTGCGGATTTGAGATTGTGGAATCGAGGGATTTGTGGTGAAATGTTTCATGATAAAAAAATCGAAGTTTGGAACTCTCATGCATAGATCAATGGATCAAACTGATCGTTTTTGGCTTTGTCATTTTTTTCTACGAGTTTTGACTAAGATCATTTAGAGTGGAGGAATAGGACTTTTTTGACCAACGGTCATTTATGTTTTTAATAATAACGAAGATTTTCGACATTTTTTAACTATCGAAAAAGAAGCGTTTTTGGGTTATCGGGCCTCTATATGGGAAATGCAAAAATCTACGTTTAGGGTTCACCATTCTGTCAAGAGGAATAGCACTTTCCCTCGCCCAGAAACTTTCCCAAGACCACTGAATTAGCACTTAAAAACAGTATTTCGGTTTACATAATTAAATTATATATAACAACAGTAGTTTGCATGCCTGCTCAGCAGGTTATAGTCCGAGAGGGCGGAACAAGTGTATGGTAATTTACTATACATATTTAAACGAGCTGCATTGTCCGTCGAAGAGATATATCTCGAGAATGAGGAGGTAAAAGATTAGAGGAGGCTGTTCCAGTGGTTAAATTTAAATCGGAGGTGATTGCAGTTTATTGACATTGAGGTTAAAGCCGATATGATCATTCATAAAGTAATTGTGATTTTTAATTGACCAACGAGCGGCTATTGAAGGCCAAGAAGTCAATGTTATCGCTTGAAATATGTACTAGGATTGTAGGACGATTAGCGTCAACAACTTGGAAGAGAAAGAAAGAAATGAAGGCGCAGTTATTTCGAAAACCGATGAAATAGCTATAGTAGGATGCACTCGGGAATAGTTCCTTGGGTATCATGCCAAAAACTCCCATGTAATGAGTTGAAAATTTGGCAAACACAGCGAGGTGTTATACAGAAAAAAACATTTTACTAGAAAATACTTACTTTTCGTGACATTCTCTTCAAGTCAGTCCATCGGCGTCCCGATCGGTACCGCCTCTACCAATAAGGAGCGGAGTTTTCCAGGTGGTTCCAACTGGCGAATTGCGACCAAGTGTCCAACTTGGCCCGTGGGGCCTCCGCATATTTTTTATTGTGATTCACATTCCTTTGGTTATCAGTCTTGTTGAGGAGAGAGTTATCGGACAACGATCTGTGTATTGGCGCCAGCGCCTTCTTCACTATGGCGTAGTTTTTGCCGTTGTTGTTGTCCCAAAACTCCTCACCGTCGCATTTGAAGCACACGCAGAACTCCATTCTCCTGGACTTGAGAGGCAAATTGATTTTGAAGGAGAAGGTATCGAAGACCACGTAAGTGGCCCCATTTAGGATGTGGTTGGAAACATAACCGCAGAAGGCGTCTTCATGAGTTTTCCAGCTGTCGCAGGTGCTCCGTACAAACACCTCTTTATGAAACGAAATGTTCTGCACTTTAATGGTGCCAATTAGCTGATCTTCATTTTCTTTGATAATGACATTCTCCAAAGACACTTTCTGCTCATCCAACTTCTTCCTGAAAGTCACATAATCCGATGCAGGTTGCGGAAATGTCACCTCCCACGGCTCATTCTCGACTTCAGCTTCTGCAGTAACACCATGGGTGACCTCAGCTAGGAACTTCATGCTCCACAAAGGAGGTACATTAGAGGGCTCCGTCATGACCCTCACATGAGTCAAGGACATGCCCTTATCATCAGCGAACACTACCTTTTTCTTGAGCTTTGTAGGGCTGGTGGGATCTTCGTCGCTGGAACTGCATTGCTCCTCAATGGGGCGGATCACCAGACAGGGACGTTTAGGAGAGGTTGAAGGGCGGTGAACTGAATTGGTGTAATTATTGAACGAGTGCTGCATTTGCCTGCAACTTGCCGCCCTTTGCAGCTGAGGGCCGAGATGCAGGGAGGCGAAATCGCTCAGGAAGCTGGTCGGTGGGCTGTGGCTGAAGACAGGGGGGCTGTGCGGTAGGAACATCTCGAAGTCGACCATTGAACACATTTGAAAGCTGAAACACCATTACAGTAACAATTATCGCTAATAATAGGACAAAATTCATTGGTTTAAGCGAGAAGGATGGCCAGACTTGCTACGTCAAAGCATTAATCCGATGTTTACAATGGATCACGCTTTTTTTTTGGTATATATCAAAGATAATTTCTAAATTTAATCCTGATTAGTTTACGTTGGATTTTGCGGGAATTCAGGGGCGTGAATTTGAGCATGTAGGCAAAAATGGTTAGAAATTGCCAAAAAAAAAACAGTTTATTTGTGAGGAATAGTTGAGTTTAAGCGTCCCAAACTGCAACGAACTTTATGGAAAGATAACAAGGTCACTAATAAAGTCATCTACACTACTGCTTTTACAGCATTTTAGTTCTTGATATTTCCTCCGGGTAATTCTTAAAATTCTACCCAATTAAATTTGGAAGTAAAAAGAAGCGTACTCTATGCAAATTTGCAAACAGCTAGCTCGAGAGATTAACGAGAACTTCGAAATAAGGAATTTGGAAAATTAAAAACTATTTTCAGAATCCATCTACGCCAATGCCTTGCACATAAATTTGCAGACCGAAATTTCCTGTATAATCCTTAAAATAGTGAACTGCCACTGTGAGAATGGACAGACACGTTAACGTGAACATGTCAAGTAACGAGTCGAATAGACATAACTGGTTTTTAAAATATTTAATCGAACAAGAATTTTAGAAAAGTCTGACAACGTTGTCCTCCTACTGAAAAGGTTCGGAATGGATTAGACGTGACGAATCACCCATATGAGTTACGTGTATGGGGCCAAATGACAACGTGACAAAAGAGTGTTGCAAGGTTGCCATTTTCATTCACATTTCCCAAACGAAAATTGAGTGCAAACCGAACATCAGGTAAACCTGGCTGTGAAGAGTTTTAATAGGATAAGCCTTGTTAACTCAATTTTCAAAATTTGAGCACGGAACGGTATTTTCAGACTTAATAAACTCATCTGATCCAACACCATCCTTTCTTCTGAGCCAACTCACATCTAAAGGGCATTTTACGGTAACCACTCTGGCGACAGATCAAACCACCAAATAAAAAATATCACTAATTTGCTCACTGCAACTCGCACTTTTCACTCTGATTGTCACCGGCCAAATGAGCGAACAATCAGGCTTTTATATTGCAGAAGACAATGATAAGGCCTCATTAACAGAAAAATTCTAGATGATGTTTTCGAAACATCCCGTGCAGATAATGGGGCATAAACGGAAATTTCCCAGAATATTTCGAATTGGTAGATCTTACGCGTAAACTTTCTCGAATCTGATACCCCCTGATTTAATGGAATAAATGGTGTTCTTGGACGCTATCGGATGACATGGTCGCCATAAAACAGGTAGGAATACAATAGTGTGTGTTGTCTTTCTGTGGATAAATGGTCTTAATTAAATTTCCGAATGGGTGAATTCACATTCATGCCCACTGTCTGTCGTAGTTGTTTGTCATTATCAGAGCAGGGCAGGAAAAATTCCCCAACCCACGTTTGTGCGTTTCTACTTTCATTCACGAACGTGGGCAGGTTTGTGGAACGGCAGGGAAACCGGAGAAAAATTATTCCAAGAACAATGCGAAACTAATCGCGATCAAACGCTCAGAAACTTAATTGGATGAGGCTGATAAACTAACTATTGATGTATGTAAGGTATATAGGAAGTTGTCCTAGTTTACAGCAGGCGACGTCTAGACGATAAGATCGCTCGTAACGAGCTTATCGCATAACGTCACGCAATGAGCACGTTTGCGAGTTCGAAAATCTCTTCGTTTTTTGATTTCTATATGTAAATGTCTCCCGTCAATCGGGGCTAAGAATGGCATTTGTTGAGCGCAAATAACGTAAATGTCTTGGTCAAAGTGTTTGAGGAGTTAAGGATAACCCCGTGGAAAACAACTTGTTGCGATCTCCCCTCCAAAGGTCTCCTCGCGAATGGGGCTCCTTCATAGTGACAATCCTTGGAATCTTTTATTCTATTTGGGAATAACGCTTCCCATACAAGTAGGGGGGGAATTCTCAGTTAAAACTAACTGAGAGTAATATTCGCCCTCCACTAAGGAGTTGGACGACTATTTTTGTTGACGTTTCGGTGACAGATCCGTCATATTTTTCAAAATCGAAGCACAAGTGCTAGGAAAACTAAAATTAACAGTTGACTGTCATACAGGGCATTTTTTGTGAAAATATGGAGGTTTCGAGTCCCAATCATAGCAAAAATGGTTTTTCAAAACGTGATCCCATCAAGGCTCCAATTACTAGAAAATCGATAAAGATAGCTATAGGGAAGTGTATTGAAGAATTGTTCCCTATAATTGACCAGTTCATAACAGTCAATAATATACAGGGTGCCAATGGAAAAAATCCTATTAAATCCTATTTAATAACCTCATCTAAAATTGTCACGTACAGAGTGTTCCATTAGCAATTTACTTCCATCTAATTTCCTTATTTTTGACATTAGAAAAAAGATTCAAACGGGAACCCTCCTTCACTTTAGGAGTAGAACTTAAAAATGGCCTCGTTACACCCTCCCGCATGATTTATCCCTCCGTACGTAACCCAAACTTCCCGATTTTAGATTTTAAATTCTATTTAAAACCCAATTTTTTTACATTTTTGAATGTCTCGTTAAATTTTAAGGTCAGTTTATGTAAGGTGCCCTATTACCGTTTTCGAGTGTTTCCGGAAATTTTGAAAATGTTGACAACTGCAAGATCCCACGGAAATCAGTGTTGATCCCTAACCATTGCGAATTTCGGAAACGGCCTTTTAAGGCTAAGAGAGGACATAATAAGCTACTTTTTGACCCACAATAAGGGGCAATTTTCGGGAACTTAGAAACGGCTAGATTTAGGGATAGGGTCATGTTAAAAAAAATTGTAAATTTTTTAAATTTGAACACGATGCCGTCGAGAAAATTGGGACATTTGATTTGAAACAAACAAGTTACTGACATTTGAAATCATGAAAATTCAGAGATGGATTTCGAGGGTTGTGAACGACTTTTTCACAAATTCAAATATGTCAAAACGTAGCTTATTAGGTCTTCTTTAAGCGCTAAAGGGCCAATTTCGAAATTCGCAGCGGTTAGAGAATTCCTTGGGACTCTGCATCTGTTAAAAATTTTAAATTTTCCAGAATAATCCGAACACGCTAAATTTTAAAGATAAGACACCTTACATAATTGACTATAAAATTCAACAAAAAATCTAAATGTGCCAAAAAACTTAGGGAATTTGACTTAAAATAAGGAAGTTTATGTCACGTGCGGAGGGCGGTTGATGCAGGGAAGAGCAACGGGATCATTTTAAGTTCCTACTGTTAAAATGAAGAAGGGTCCTCGGCTGAACCTTTTCTCTAATGTCAAAAATAAAGAAATTAGATGGGGGGTATATTGCCAATGGGGCACCCTGTATAGCAGGAATCAACCCTAATGAGCAGCAGATTAAAAAAGATCAAACACTATTCGGGATGCCCTATATAAAAAAGGAGAGTTTTCGCATCTCAAACTTAACGAAAATAATTTCTCCAAATTGTCGTGACCCATAACATTGGGCTAGGTCCAAAAACCTTGGAAAAGGTCTCTGGAAAAGTGACCATTAATTCGAACTGAAACCGTGACGTTACGTCCCTGCCTATCGTGTCTATACTTATATCATCATCATATGCGCACCTCATGCCTGATTAAAATAAACTGGCTTTCGAGATTTAAAATAACTCGGTCTCTCTTATCACGCGACCGGTTCATGATGCAGTTTCAATGTAAATCACATTTACGAGTATACACATGTTCGGTCCACTACTAGCCGAGCCGGTTATCTGATGGAACTGTCCCGGTTAGGACCGAATTACCATTTTGTGGTCAAATCTAACTGATAACTACGTTTTAAAAAGATGCGTCTCTTTACCTTAAGGCAGCGCGAAAGTTTTGAACTGACCCAGAGATCTTCTGGTCAAACTTTAAATGGAGAGATAACTGTCCCCTTCCTTTACGATTGTGACATTGCAAATATCAAAAGTTTAAAAAGTATCTAATGGATGCCAATATTTTATTTACCTTTCTAAGGCAATCTGCATATTTTGGCCCTAGTTTGCGGTGCGTCATGGGCATGGTCTGATTGTGTTTACATCTACTTGGAAAGAACGCTGGAACACTCTAAAATTCCTCTTTTCACTCGTTAAGGACAGATTTTTGTTAAAAAAAGGCTGAATTTTGCCCAGTCGTTTTGCAACCCTCAGTGATAAAAATGTCGGTGACAACGCAAATGCTATTGGGACTGGTCTCAACACTCCACATAAATAAGGAATAAACCTGTTTTAATGTATTCAGCTAATAATGGTGCTTAAAGCATGGCGCGAGCAGAAGCAATTAATATTGCAATATCAAGGGAAATTTGTTATCGAATAAAAAAGTCGTCCAGGACTGGAGCAGGAATTGAGAAATAGAAAAATTTCGTCTTTGGTATTTTGCTACCGGATTTCAACCTTCGTATGGTGATTTACCTCGGAAGATTTTACGAAAGCCACGGCGACTACTTTAGGGCGGTTCTGCATGAAGGAAGTAGACTTTGTCCAGGAAAAAGAGACCAAGCCGCTGACCACAGATCTTTAAACATAAAAAATCTACATATAACCAATTGGCTCTTCATTTCTCAAAATATACAGAGTGTTACAGTTCAATTTTAACTGACTTCTCCTTCCAGACAAAATCCACCGAGTGGTACTTTTTTTAGGTCAACCTCTTTTAGATACCGCCCCAAACCTTTTGTGATGTATACCACTGGCCGCAGAGTTTCGAAAACTGCAGTTCATTTTAGCACCTTTTGTACATCTCGCATTTCTTCGTATCGCGGCAATCACCTCCGAGTCACGGGCGAAAATAGAAAATTTTTTGACTGAAAGTCCATGTGAGGACCCGCGCAAGGATGACTTCATTATTGTGCAAATTAATTAAGCTTAATGAGTAGAATGAGAATTTCAGCGCCTCAAAAGTGCCGACATATTTTCTGGTCAAAATCCGCTTTTTTCAGCCACCCTGTACATTGCGAAGAAAGTATTTGACTTTAAATCGTCCTCAATAAAACCGCTTCCATTCGGCCCAATTAAATCAAATTTACAGCGTCTAAATTTACGAAATATTAGTCATTGAACTTGAAACGTGTTGGCCAGTGGTCTGGACGCAATTTATCTTTCTTCTAAATTTTCATGCTGACTCCCTACGAAATATCTAACTCTTCCTTCAGGATCATGCACCCAAATAGACACTTTTGCAAGAGGTGAACAAACTCCTCTTTCGAGTTATAATTAAACCGAAGTTTTACGACTGGGAACCTGTGGATACCTGAAATACCCATCGGCCAGTGCTAAATTTAGTAACCGAGGTTAGTTAGTACGTGTTAAAATTTAATTATTACACCCGCCTTGCAACGCGGACCTCATCTACGAGCAAACTCGTATCGAGCTCATTCTCGAAGAGAACACACTCGAGGACCTTTCGACGTTGATTAATTATTATTATTATTTGCGCCACAAATTGCATTCTCTAATTAGCATGTCCGTATTCGGTTAAGAGCCCTTGTGGATGCATGGAGTGAGTAAATAAACCGAATTTAATAAGAGAAGGTGCAATCTCGTGATTTATGGCCTAAGAGGTAATGGAACTAAGAAGTGAATGTCTGTTAACATTACCACTTCATCCAATTTCTATGCCCTTTAAAAATCAATGCAGTATCTGCAATCGATCATGATCGAACTTAGTTTCCGGTACGAGTACGCCAAAGAATGGACTTCATTGTCGCACACTTTTTGCAATATTTTTAGGCACCATTATTGACTGAGTAGAAGGAAGATTGATCGTTTCTCTGGACAATACTGTCGAAGAAAGGAGATATCATAACATAATATTTCACTGTGACAAGAGGGAATTGTTGGTTCTGAGACCTGAGGAATTCCACGTAGAAACTCACGATCCAGATAAGGAATGTCTATAAATGATTTATTAATTTATTGTTAACAACATGCGGACCGTATAACTATCTGATAATCTTTGTTACATTCCACTCTATGTGCATTTACTATCATATAGATGGATATAGAATTTCTATCGAGTATAAACCCTCGCGAGGTATGCCCCTGACATTTTTAATATCGTCAGAATTTCCACAGATTTTACAGAAATATTTATTTGAGGCAAGATGAGGGCGCACCCCGAAAGTGTTAACTCTCTTGATAAGAGAGTTAACGCTTTTTCGTTAAACTCTTTTGAGTACCATCCTGCCATCTGCAATGTCAGCAACTGCGAACGAACAACCAAGTACCCCTCTGATTTCCAGAAATATTAAATTTTCTAGTACTTTAAAGCAATTTGAAAAAATTGAGGGCATACCTACAACGTACGTCCTAAGACACATATCCCTGAAGCGATATCAATGTCAGAGCCTTAATAACGCCATATTGTAGACAATGTCGATAATGTAATTAAAAACAAGTTTCAAATATGTCTGTTAAAATATGGTACTATTAATACCGAGCTGCATTAGTCTGCCTACTCGAGACAGCCCATATGGGTTTCCGTGTAAGTGGGTGCAGCGACCAGATTGGACGATTTTTAAATACAAGAGTCTGGGTCTGGTGCGTGGGACGTCTCGGTTCGCGTTTAGTAATCCCTCACTTCCTTCCAATGAATGAAAAGAAGAAATGTTTGTCGAAAACCCCCTTTGGAATCAAACTAAACTGCTTTTGAGTAAGAGAGCTTTGCGAAGAGAATAGGGATCAGGATTGAAGTTTTTTACTTGTTTAGGTTTCTTGCGTTCTAGTTAGAGACAAAAAGCGCGTCTGCTAAGGGTGTTTTTTAAGTCTTTAGTACTGTTTATCTGAAGGACCATTCATAATCTTATGGGATTCGATAAGAAGGTATAAATAGCTTTATTGGGATATTATTAAACTTTTATGTGTGGGTTTTAATTTATTGATAGTTGATAATACAGGGATTAGTGACTAAATAATGACTTAACCGATAAAGAAACAATAATTTCTTCGAATCGTCACATTTTTACTTATGGAAAATTTTCCATTTACCCCTCAATGTGTTTCTGTCCTTTTAAATTGACAATGGAGAGGTTTTTCCTCAATGGCTTGCACAATATCATCCATAAATGTATGATGCATGATTATCATTATCTCAAAAATATAGCATACTGCACATTATTGTTATTATCGTATTTTCATAATTGTTATTTGATGATAGGAGTTAAAAATAGGTTTTTATTATTGGTCGATTATTTACTTTTTTCACTATTATAGAGAGATGATAACTGGGTATGGCAACAAGTCGTATTTTTCCATTGGATAAACCGCTAGTGGGGTCACAATTTAATGCAAAAGTTGGCAAAAATGCACTGATAAAAATTATCCAGACATAAATATTCTTTTATTTACAGTCCTGAGTATATGCAACTTATCAATTCTAAAACGAATATTCCGCGTGACAAAACTGAATTCGCAACTTTTATCATCTAAGAAACGTTGAAAAACGTGAACCCCACTTCAATGCTAATTATGACATAATATTACCGATCATCTGTCATCTGAAAATATTTGACATTATCCCTCTCTCATTTAATAAATTTCGAGGAATTGGCGAGAACTAAAAAAATGACAACACTGCGACATTCATTTGTCAAGCTGACCCGCGCATTTTGAATGGACGTGACACTGTCAGTTGGCGGAGTAAAGTTGCCGGACTTAAAAAATTTCTGGTGAGAATGAAAAATTCACGAATACTCGAAAAATCGATGAAGACATTTACAGAAAAGTGTATCCAACCCCCTCAACTCTCATAAACCTAAATTAAAAATGTCTTTTGTCTTTTTTTTGTTTGAGCGTTCCAATTTCTCACGAAGGCCATTTTTTTCGATTTATTTTAGCATTCAGACCTTGCCAAACGTTCTTGCAAAGTAAAAATAGGCAACACAAAATAATCGTGTTAAGGCAGGTCGTGATAGCGCGTTCCTAAGCATGTCGAGACAGATTAGGAATGCGATTCCGAATAAATAAACAAAGTGGTGTTTACGAGGTGCTGGTTTGTTGAAATGGCGAAGGTAGGTAAGGAGGAGCCTGTTACCTCGATTTCCCCGGCTAAATCAACTTTAATTATGATAGTTCACGGGCAAGCTTTAAAAAAGTGTTAAGGCCACTTTTCGCAAATTTCATTACGTGTTGCAAAAAAGTAGCCCTAAGAATAGCTCACTAGCGGTACAAGAATAGTGAATTCCATTGAAAGTTTTGAATGGATTTTCCCCTGGATTTGGGCCATCCACTAGGCCGTTAAACTCCTCAGATAACCCTCAACGACATAATTATAGAGGTCATGATAAGGCCCAGCCATCTCGACATGCAAAATTAATGTTTGCAATATCAGAAAATTGGTTCACGGTTTAAAAATGGATTTGGGACCTTCGGCAGTATAAAAAAATTATGGTTCAGGGATTAAAAAAAACATGAAATAATTCGATTCAACTTACCTTTTTTTTTGTAAATTTCAAGTTCCAAAAATCAAAGTTGAAGGGTAACAACTCTCTCTAAAGTTGCACTTTTAAGCCATTTACAAAACCGGCGCGCATTTTTCACACTTTCTTCTCGTATAAAATCTAAATTTCTCTGGCCATTATTATTTACATGTTAGAAAAAATATACAGAAGAATATTTGGTAGCTCAAGGTATCTTCAATTATTGAGAGTACTTATAGCGTGCGCAAATGTCAGTGAGGAACTTAAAACTGGTGGTACGACCGGCACCGAGCAGCAGCTTAAGCCGGCTCTCCCACTAATCGAACCGACTCGAGACTTATCTCCAAGTCAAAAATGCTCATTTCGGTACGAAATGATCAATGTCTGCTAGACTGATGCCTGATAGCATCCTCACGTATGCATGAAGTTCACACAAAATATAGCTTTGCATCATCATTATTTCGTCATTTTTCCAAGACTAAAATCAAAGTCTTGCAACGTCGCACCCATCATACTACACCTTCCACGACCCCATTCCAATGCCCTAAAACCCTCGACAGGGAAACAACAAAAGAGCACAGCCATGTTGCCGTTTTACAAAATTACTGGAAATTTTTGTTTCGTCGTTTGTTGAGCAAACTATTTTGGTACCTTACCCAAATTCTGCTCGTTTTTGGGATTTTGTTTTATGGCCAAAGCCTGGCATAGAAAGTTACACGTTGGCATCAAAACTGATTTTGTGTCCGAAACGTTTAAATTGATGAGGTTCATTAAGAGGTTGTCTTTTATTAGAAAGCTTGTGGATATTTTAGGATCAAAATATTGCAGAAATACTCCGACCGTGTGCTAGATAATGGATGAATTGAATCATATGAGTTATTTAAAAAAATGTAACTAAATATTAAGGCATTCTACGCCTCTGAGCGTCCGCATACTTTAAGAGGAATGCTTCCCAAATACTAATAAAAATTATCAACTCGGACTAATTAAAATAAAAGCATTGCTAATGAGCTCCTTTAATGTAAAAATCGCAAGAAAGCCAATTTGAAGGGTATGATTTGTGTAACATCACTATTCTTCTTTCTAACCTCTAAATTTAAGAGAAAATCATGGGCGTTCACAATATCCTTACCTCAAAGATCAGTAGCGCATATCTTACTGCATTCCACTTTTCTGTTCTGATCTTCGCGTTATGCCAATTTTAAATGATACTGCGCTCGTAAAAATTATTGAAATGATTTGCGTTTATAGCAGTAATTTGGTGAAGATTAGCTTACCCTCCTTTCTCCTTTGGATTATTAATATTTGCCAATCACAAGTTAGTTTCCCAACATATTTGCATAGGAATATTTACTTAGTAAAAGCCGGCAGAGATGGCCGTCGTAAAGAATTTCGAAAAATATTTTACGATCGTGTACATGCGGCTATTTAGTGTTAGCTATTAGTAATTAAAATAGGTGAAGCGTAAAGTGCAGGCGTTTAATACTAATGTTTGCTTACCGTTAGGAGTTAGGAGGACAATTCGAAGGAGAAACTCTCCTTCGGATTTCCTTCCTTCGTCTCCTTAAAAACCATTAGAAGAGTCAACAATAAAAATTACCGTTAGTACACCATTGTCACTGTACCTGTAATGGATACTTTTGATAGACACACGTGCACAAATATACTACCTTGCAAGTACTCATGCATAAACCAATACAGGCTTTCAACGGGACATTCAACGTTATACGCATGCATAATACTGATGATGATCATATTTCGCTTTGCACGCCACTGTCTCATTTTCGGCAACTCAAAACTAACCCCGTCACTGGGTTTAAAAACATCATAGTAGGCCTGGAGTTTCAACTTCCCTAGTATCACTGTCAAGGTGAAACCCTACCAGGACTGCGATTCTCATTTATTTCCGTCAATTTGGAACTGTTTCTGTTTTTGTCGTGTTTGTAGTTTCTTTGACAGAGACAATCAGTCCCTTGAGAGTGCGATAGATATGTCAGAATGACGTAAAATTCATTGGGCTGATGCTGATGGGGCGGATCGGTTCTTGAAGAGAAACTACTATGCCCTGGTAGAGGTATTTGCTGCTGCTAAAGTATAATGAAGATGTTGTTATCTGAACATTCCAAGAGATGGGCTTTCCCTTAATAATTTTCCATCTTCCGGCTTCACTATCTCGGGAATTTGCGCTGCGGTTGAGTTAAAAAAAGAGATTTAATCCTGTGGTCTTATTAAGTCGACTATATCCTAAATGTTATTGCGTTGAGCTACCTATACACTCTTATCATCGAAACAAACCCTGAGATAACCTTGAAGAAAAAGGCATATTTTTCCAATATTCGTGATATAATAATAAAGTTTTATGGTTCTGTTTATTCGGCAATTTATATATATAGAGATCACGCGGAATCAACCAATCAATAACAAGTTGCATTGGAAGTCTCGAGTGACCTTTGCAGTCCGATCCCATAAGAAACTGGAAAGTAATTATTGGCTCAATTGCCGTAAATACGATGATAGATATCCATTTCGGAGCCGAATTTTATATTCGCTTTTTGATACTATAACTACCATAACCTATGACAACAGTAAAAGCGTTAAAAATGGTTGTCTGTTTTTGCTTGATCGTTTTTAAAGAGCAAAAATTAACAGGGAATCGGTAGCATAAAAAGAGGCTCTACAGGCGGGGAAAATACTATAAAATATAGTGTGATTCGTACACAAATTAGACACCTAACGATGAGTATATGTATAACAGTCGGCTCAGGCGCAGAGCATCTCTCTCTAGTTCGCCCTGTATATTCCCGTTTCCCAAATCGGCGCCATTGTTTCAGTAAACATTAAGGATTTCGATAACACGTTCCACGAATAGAAATGAACTTTAAAAAGCTATCAAAAGTGTAATATTTCGAAACTGATTGCATTTATTGACAATCCCCAAGTCAGCTGGTGAAAAATCGCAATTTAGAGAGATAAAATGCTTCTTTTTTCACTATTAAGCCCTTTGCTGTCTTCTCAGCATCACGTCGATACGATTCGTATCAAATGCGCATAGAAAAATCATGCTATACAGGGATAACCATATCTATTTTGCATCCTTGAAAGCTACAATCGACAATTTTATCAGCAAAAAGAATTGCATAAAACCTCTAGATATTTCAATGAAAAAAACGCACATATGTGGATGCAATTAAACGATAAAAACTACATGGTTTTTGCACTTTAAGCTTATTATTTACTGAAAGGTCACCAATTAAACTAATATAAATATGCAATAAAGATTTTCCTAGTGAATCTGGCAACGTTGACAAATCTGATGACCGTGCCTTGATGTCAAATGCTGACAGAACGAAATATAAACGCCGCGTTGCCATTTCTCCAATTGAGCTTTATGGTAGGTAGCACTAGAGCTGAATTACCATGGGTTCTAGTAATTGTAATAAATTGTCCCTAGGTAGTACTCTCTCTCTATTTCCCATATCTATGGAGATAAACACACTTTATTGGAGAAATGGGCACAAGACGTATGGTTGTAGCCGGCAGACATATGGTGCGGACACTTCCCGTGGTACTAACAATGGTTGGAGGGCAGAAGCAATTGCTCGAGTTGTAAATTATTTACACACCTCTTATCTAGCATGAATTATTACTAGAAAATCTAGTGTGGGATAGACGAGACTTTCCCCCTGTGCATCCCGTTGAAATCGTGACGTTGAACCAATACAAATATAGATTTATGTCCGCGATTGACCAAAAAATATGCTTAATGGTTG
Organism: Euwallacea similis; assembly: GCF_039881205.1. NCBI lineage: Eukaryota > Metazoa > Arthropoda > Insecta > Coleoptera > Curculionidae > Euwallacea > Euwallacea similis. The sequence goes on along the minus strand of NC_089616.1, from coordinate 5,038,000 downwards.
GTAATTTACGATGAAGTTTACATTGAGGGATACGGAATGAAACATTCTCTTGACACTGTAGCGGAGTCAGAACCTAAAATTTTAAAAATATGTGAAATCATGTGATTCGATGACGTCAAATTACTGCTGATTTTTTCTTCATTTTTTAGAGCGCAATTTGTTAGATTTTATCTCAAAGATATATGATAATTTCCAGCATATATACGCATTCAATTCGTACTTGGTACGACCCTGCTGCCTAACTTATCATAATTGAAATGTACGTATTCATAGAGGGACGTATAGACTTCCAATTGATCCATAACTCATTAATGTGAATTGAGATAGTTCTGAAAACCTAGACTCAAACGCGGTCCTAGTACTACCTTGTCTCCATTTTACATTGTTAGAATTGAGTAAGTTGTTGCTGATACAATGAGGTATTATTTACCATTCTGAAATGTCTCAGATTGAGATGAACAGTGGGCAATTAAAATTACAGAACGAATTTTCTTGTTTTGCCCGAACAGTTATTGCTCTTTTGTGTAAGTATTGTTCATTACAATAGCAGCAAAAGCATTTATTAATGGAAAAATGGAAGTTGATTTTCTTGATGCAAACTTACTTGGTTATTGTTCATGAGCAAAGAATTTCCAGATGGAGTAAGTACCCACAAAAAAAATTAAATACATAGTAATTCTGTGATAGAATGTTACGAATATAGCAAAGCTGTGTATCAAAAAGAGAAGTAGCTGCTGTTCTCCTTGCAGAGTAGCGGCACCCCCAAGCTGCACTCTACATGCGCTCTGATAATCTAATCATAGGGGGAATCCCTCCAAGGCCCAGGTATTTAAAACTTGTTTATATTTAAGTAATTGTAAAATTTAGCCCTACAAAGACTCAGAAGTGGACTGGTTCTATGTATTATCAGCGCTTATTAATCAGCAAAAAGCATATATTAACTGCAGTCCATTGCACAGTTTCCGAATGGTAATTTCAATGTTGCCTTTAAAATTCAATCAATATTTCTATAAATTCCACAGTGAGCCTCTTCAAAAGGTGCGCTTGAGCAATGTGAATTTAAGAGAAAATGACGACTACGTGCAGGAAATTAGTATTGCCAAATTCATAAGCCATCTCTAGTATAAAAGACCCATAAAGTATCAGAACATTGTCCTACTGGTTTTGAAAGAAATGCAATTTTTACGGCGTTTAAGTACTTTCAAGATGTATATATCTGTGTCAAGCTGTGACTACAAGATTTGGGAAACTCTCTCATTGTACTCATTTACCTTTAAATTAGAGCTAGATTTATTTATTTATGTTGTTTTAAGACAAACATGAAACCAGTGATATGTTAATGAAAATCGAATTGGGCGTTATTTCGAATGAGAATTACAGTGAATATCTGACTCCCAAAAAGTACAAAATGCCTAAAAAATGAATTCAGAAAATGTTGTATGCGGAGTATTTGGATGAGGGGAAAGACACTTGTCAGGGTAACTCAGGGGGTTCCATTCATGTAATTTTAATAGTCAGTATACTGTACGAAATGAGTTAAAAATATATTCGCCATAATATCAAGAAAATACTTAAAACTTCCAACTATAGGAAATATTATGGTCAAATACTTTTACTTCGAAATTCAATTTTAGATTATTCTTGACATACCTTATTGTATCTACAACATCATCGGAATAACCTCGTTTGACCGATTTTGCGAAATGGCCAATTCTCCAGGAATCTATACCAGAGTAGACCAATATGTTCAATGGATTGAGGAGGCAATTTGGAACAGAAGACATTGCACTAAGGGTAATAAAACTAATTGAATAATAAATGTAATTTGAATTATGAGAATAAAGCTTATTTGCATAAATATTTGACAATAGAAAATACTTATTTTCTGGTATGCTGACTGCAGATATATGTTTAATAAATTAACTACAATTGATTGTAATATCATAGCATTTAGTACAGTAAGAGGTTCTAGGACTTAAAATTAAACAAATTTGGAAATACATAGCAATAATATTAGACCCTTAATAGCCTTAACCATTTCTTAGATCCGATTCAAATCAATTAACGAAAAAGTAGATTAAATTTTATTCGCCATATTATCAAGAAAAATAACTTTATTTCAAATTACACACTCAATATGAATCTTCAGCTTATATAATTATAATGAAAATTTATATGTTTATTAAAGTATTTATGTTCTTTCAATTTAAATTATCAATGTTAATGATGAAATTTGTGATTTAGATATTTTTATATCACTTCTTTTAATCATGTGGGGGTATCAGGTTCAAATTTAGGCCTAGTATCTCCTTATTTCATGTAATTTTAGTATGTATAGAAGAAATTATAACTTTTTTATTTTGGAATATACAGGCAAGTTCAGCCGCAGAGCGTGGCTAAACCTAAGCAAATCTCAGGGTATGATGTATCATTTTCTGTACATCATATCGTCAAGAAAAAATTCCACCTGCGTCTCTCATTTAAATTTGTACTTGATGCAATTCTGTTTCTTGAATGATAAGAGAAAATTTGAGTATATTTCACTTCTTTGCATAAAGCAACCAATTTCCTTCAAAACCTTGCTACTTACAAAACCTGTATTAATTATATTACATTAACATTGTTTTAGCACACAAACCTTCTTGGAAATTCCATTAATGAGCGCTTGTTTTGACTGACCTCTTACGGTCAGAAACTGATTATGCACAGAACAAGAAAACACTCATCATTATTAGTAAATCTAGTTTTGCACGTACGATAGTGCTAACGAAGTGTAAAATTAGTTGATTTGACAATGATTATATATATTTTTTTAATACTAACTAGTGCAATTTTTGTTCGTGGACAATTATATGAAGGTAGATGTGTGATGAGTGGAGAAATTCAAGAGGTTTAGTGTTAATATTGTAGGCGCCAAATGCATGGAAACTAGAGTAAATCAGTGGGGAATTTGTAAGCCATTACGACAATGCCCGGACGCAATCGAAAAGATCCAGAAGCGCATTTATCCCACCACATGTTCGTTTCAAGGCTCCGAAATTGTAGTTTGTTGCCTCAGCCAAGACGAGAAGAAATCTAGAATTCCTGGAGAAAAATCCCGAGAAAGTATGTACTTCTTCGATGATGAAGACTCTTAGAATTTAAAGATTTTAGTGTGTAGGAACTATTCTCAATATGTATGGGAAGTGGAGCCCAGTCCGACCCTACTCGTAGTTGCGGAAGACATTTATACCAACGATTGTCCATTTAAGCATCTTTTGCTTGTAGTTGGAGGGACCCCGGCCTCAAGAAAGGAATTTCCACATATGGTAAGTCATAGAAGAACTTAAGAAAATAATTGGAAAAACTGTGGATTTCCAGGCACAAATAGGATTCAGTGAAAACCCGATTTCATGGGGCTGTGGTGGGGCGTTAATCAGCGACCAATGGGTATTGACCGCTGGTCATTGTTTAGAGGATCGAAGTCTGTATGTATATCTGTGTGTTAATCAATACACATTTTAATAGTTACAGTCTTTAAGAATAAATTTCCCCAACTCCTATTCTTTCAGAGGTCCAGCTTTATATGCAAGAATGGGCTTTACCGATATTGACGATTTGGAACACGCACAGCAATTCAGTATAATTCAGAAAATTGCGCATCCAGAATACTCAGTTTCCACCAATTATCACGACATAGCTTTAGTGAAACTGGACAGGAAAGCTGTATTGAGCACATGGACGCGTCCTGCATGTCTCTATACAAGCAAATCTTCCCCATGGACCAAGGTGATTGCCACAGGGTGGGGAAAAGTTGAGTTTGGAGGTTCTGAGAGTCGTGAACTCAGAAAAGTTGTTTTGGAGCTCTACAATGACACTTTTTGCGGTAAAGTCTACAGACGTGAATCTGCTTCTAGTAGACTCAAAGAAGGGATCAAGGATGATTTGATGCTGTGTGCTGGGGACTCTGAGGAGCTCAAGGACACTTGTCAAGTATTTTTCCAAACTTCAAATTATATTAAAAAAATAAAGCAAAATTCTTTAGGGAGATTCTGGAGGTCCTTTGCAAGTTTACAGTGACAGAACTGAACCCAATATGACCTGCATGTATGATATTGTGGGGGTGACTTCCTTTGGAAAAGCCTGCGGGTTGCAAGTCAACATTCCAGGGGTGTACACTAGGGTATCCAACTACATCAAGTGGATTGAGGACATTGTATGGCCTCAATAGTTGTATGATATATTACTCAATAATTCCTGCAGACTGAACAACACATTCAATGTTATAGATATGATTAAACTTTTGTAGTTTGAAATCTGTGTCATTGTGTACGAAAGCCAATTTCACGGCTTTGGCGATAAATCCTCGGTGGATAATTTGATGGAATTGGTCATTATATAAAATATATTGTGATCGTGCGTATGTAAAAATGACCAAGTGTTGGGTACTGGTATTGGTGTTGGGTGTAAAGTTTGCTGGATTCGGGATTTTGTCTCTTCGAATAGGTAAAAGCTTTGAAAATTAATAAAAAAAGGCACCTTGAATCGTCTCGCACTTCGCTAATCGAAGAAGCAAAGAAAGGCATGTGCTATGCCGTAGTTAAGTCAGAAAATCACTAATTCATATTAATTTCCAACCAGAGAATAAATCAAATATTCGAACAATTTCACGTTCATAACATTTCCATTTTTTCCCTTATCAAGGAATTTTATTCATCAAAATATCACAATTTAGGGGATGGTTTTTTGTTAGTTACCATAATTCAATAACATTCATAATAATTCTGATAGGTCTTTGAAAAATTGAGCGAAACAAGGCGTTTTTCTTTTCCTTCGTAGAAGCGTCCCATTGTTGATATGGAGGCGTGGCATTATATTGAGTTCTTGTAAAGGAGGTGAAGCAAAACAAACCACGTCTCCCTCTTTGCTAGACAAGAAAACGAATTGGTGAAACTGTAAGGATTTAGTGTTCCAGATTTATCCCTTGCCATGATTTTACTGGTTCTTGAAAAATCTGTCAAAATTAACTACGCCTCTCCCATCCTTCATTAGGATTTCCGATTAGTCCGAGCATTTTTTTTTTCATTTTACTATACTAAGATCCCGTTAGATTTTTAAGGCGGAGCAAAAGAAACCACCCCTCTTTTCTTCCTGGGCAGAAATCCTGACGGATAAATTCACATTTCTTTCTTTCGTTTCTTCAGCCCAACCAACATGCCTTTTAAAGAACAATATTGGCCGATGCGTGGATGCCCCGTCGTGCCCCATGGGACCCAGCGCCCTTGTAGCCAGCGTGAATGCCTCCCAAAAACTGTGCGATAACGGAAAAGTATGCTGCATTGTATCAGCAAAAATTGTCACCCCTGACAACTTTCCTGCTCCAGCAATCGGTGAGATATCACGAAGAATTATTGAACAAATCAAAAACTGATTAAATAATATTCATAAGGTACAGCACCAGCTACCGGAGGAGTGACATTAGTACAACCAACGTTTAGTACTGGAGGTAGGATATCTAACCTCCCCTCAACTGACATAATCCCTTCGTCTTCACAATACCCTCTATGCAGTTGTTTGATAATTCATCCTCTCAGCTCTGTATCACCAAAGTTCCCTCCCCTTACTAATTCTGTAAGCACTCTTTCCACAGGAATTACTGCTTCGCAGGGTTCAATCCCTTCTTCTTCAACTCCAACTTCCGCACCTCTTTTGTCTCCCTCCCGTCTCTCCTCCAAAGGATGTTATTTTTAATTACCAATATGGAGAGTACTGGTATAATCTCCATTATCACTTCAATATAAGTAATTTCTTGTTATTTCTTAAGCTATTTTGCCTCAAAACAACTTAACCCCAATTGGGACAGTTTCAATGCCAACCCCCATTATGATGAGTAACATTGTGGCGGATCCAAATCTCCATTATTACCCCCCTACGGCGAGTGATACCGTGGTGGTCTCTGCTGAGGTGGTGAATAGTGCTGCGGAAATCTTTGATAGGAGTAAATAAACAGTTTTTAGGAAAAATAACAACAATTAAAATTACTTTTTATAATATTCCATTAGAGTGCGATTTGTATTATTCGATGCTGCAGCCCAAAATCGCTCAAACAGGGACTCAGCAGAACAATAATGGATTTCCTGTTGTGATGATTTTTGGTGGTGTTGATACTGGAGATATGGAATTTCCTCATATGGTAACGTTTTATTGTAGTTTGGCAACATTGATTACTGGCGTATCACGCAACAAAAGGCTAACGCGGCGTTGCCATTTTCAGGCAGCTCTCGGATTCGGGCCCAGTAACTCTATTCAGTTTCTATGTGGCGGCAGCCTGATTACCGAAAACTTCATACTAAGTGCTGCTCATTGCCTAATCAGCCCCCAACTGTGTGTATGTTAATTTCCCTTTAAGAATTGTTTTAATTAAATTTTTCTCCCCTTAGAGGGGAGGTCCAATATGCAAAACTAGGCAGTATTTACTTAAGCCCTGAAGGACCCAACGTGCAATTACTCAATATTGTAAATAGAATCCCTCACGGGCAATACAATAGTCGCACCCAGTACAATGACATTGCTTTGCTGCAGTTGGCCCACCCAGTATCGATTAACTCGTATGTCGCCCCTATTTGCCTATTTTCTTTTACAAATTATGAGGATAAGAATCTAATTGCTACAGGTGAGAATTAAAAATTTGTTTCGAGCTTCAGAAACCATTCTGAGCTAAACTAAAATTTGCTTTATGGAGGATGGGGCAAGACTGAATCTTCTCCCTCAAGTGTGACTCTGCAGAAAGTGGCTTTAGAAGCGTTTTCTGAGCAAGAGTGTCAAAGGGCGTATAGTCAAGTATCACAGCAGCAGCTTCCTCTAGGGATACAAGGAGCTATTCAGATCTGCGCAGGAAGTCATTATCAAGGCAAAGATACTTGTCAGGTACTAGTTAATTTTGGTATGGTTTTATTCCCATTTATCTCAAGTTTTACCCGAATAGTTTTACCCACAGTAGGGGTTGTAGGCTCCAATTTTGATTTCAAAACTCGTTTGATACAAATAGATTTTCCAGCAGTTTATTTGTTCTTTAAGGGCGATTCCGGGGGACCTTTGCAAATTCGCAAAAACAACAGATGGTACCTCGTTGGGATCACCTCGATAGGCCTGCAGTGCGGCCAAGCCAACGTTCCAGGGGTATACACCAGAGTTGGATCCTATTTGCAGTGGATAGAGCAAAATATCAATAACAAATGAAGACAATAACGAATAGAAACAATAACAAATAGAAACGACGACAAATAAATTTTATTATTGTAACAATATCAGCAATAAACTGATTTCAACTGGCATCTAAAGCGTTTGACTTGGTAACTTGTGATTTTGCGGATCTAATGCGATTGTAGATTGCCATAATTATGAAAATTAACCCTAAGACTAGATGGTACCCCCCATAAACCAAAAACTGCCCTCGGGATTGCAGTCCAAACCCTATATTTCCAGTGACAACTATCACCGTTAAAATCGCCTGAAACGATAAGGCTGCAAAAGTATTAATCCCGAAAATCAACCCATAACTATCCTCCTTAATAAACTTGGCGATCTCGCTGCTCGCAATAGTGATCACGAAATGAAATAAAGCTCCAAAAACCACGTAACATATGTAACTAACCATAATGCGGTCAGTTTGAGAAGAAACCACCATTAGAGCTCCCTGAATAAGCGAACAACAACTGAGAACAATCTCTCCCCAATTTATCCAATTCACCCTTAAGAATCCCGCAATTAAAGCTCCTAGAAACCCCATTAGGGTCAAAACAGCCTCAACAACCCCATTGTACCGGGTGTATTCTTGGTCCCCCACTATGGTACTCCAGAGTGGCTGCATATAGGTTTGAACTTGGACAAAACCGCATGTAGCCAATGACCACCAAATTGACCATTTCACCGTGTAAGCATTGGAGTAGCCGTGTTTAAAATGCTGAAGCATAGTGCTGAACGCTTGCCTTGTTTTCTTGGTTTTAGAGAGCAGCAGGGTAGTTTCTTGATGGAAGTATATGGACTTTTTTACTGGGGGCAGGAAGAAGCTCCAGAATGTTGCAGCAATTAGTGCTTAAAGCAGTAATTAGTCAATTATCACTAATAAATAAATAAATAAATACCTCCTAAAGTGATATAATTCAGTTGTCGGAAATCCATAACATCGAAGGAGACTAGCAACTGTCCAAGAATACCAGAAATGGCTCTTCCACCCAAAATCGCAGCTCTAGTATGCGAAGTCACTTGCTGATAGTAGTGTCTGTCTACTTTGGCATAAATGTATGTATAGTAGGCCACTTCACAAGCCATGAAAGACCCATAAAATACCTTCAAACAACTCTAATGCCCATCAATTAGCACTCAAAGCAAACCTACTTCAAGGATTAGCAGATCTCGAAGGCTCGTAGTCCACAGCAGCATGCTCCAAACAATAATTCCAGACAATCCCGAAAATATTATTAACGGTTTATATCTGGCCAAATCAGTAATAAGAAAAACCACTACTAATAATGCCAAATAGGAGTAAATTCCTGCAGGATAAACCTGCTGGTTTACCTGCTTGTCTGTTACATTTCTCCAAGGGCCGATAAGGAATTCGTAGATAAATGGTTCGGAAGGGCGAATTTCTTTTAAAAACCCGAAGGCACATAATAATAAAGAGACCAAGAACCAACTTATTTCCATGGTCACGCGATAACATAAAACTTAATATCAAATGAGGATTACACAGCACTGGAAACCGATACCAACAATACGTGTCGGGAGATTTAATTGATATCAAGGCACGCATGCTATTGAGGTGATAAGGTTTTAGTGAGATTTGAGCCACATAATTTTCCGTCAACTTACGAAAATTTCACTAAGTGTCATAGCGAGAGATTTACTTCTGATAATAAAAAAGTTCAGATTATCTCGAACTGAGTGTCAGGTACATTAAAACTGACAATGGCATTCGTTTTTCTAGGAAAAGTTAGCTGAAAATGAGTACCATGTCGAGGGGCCCAGCTTTAAGAGTAAGGGGGTTGGGGCACTTCTCGAAGTACGTCAAAACTGATAACGCTATTCTCTTTTCTGGAAAAAGTCAGCTAAAATTAGTACCATGTTGAGGGGTTCAGCTTGGATAATAAGGAAATTAGCTGTTTTTGATGTAAGCGACAGTTATGTCAAAACTGACAACGGCATTCCCTTTTCTGAGAAAAGAGTTAGTTGAAGTTGAGTGCCACGTCAATGAACACTATACCAATCACTCTGCTCATGGACCACTTGATATGAAATTGATTTTCTGCATTTTTTCCCGAAAACCGACGGCCAGTCAGTTTTAACCCATGTGCCACGTAATGCGACAAAATCCTAACTTCCTTATCATCCCATATTAACCCTTCGCTATGGTACTCATTTTCAGCTAATTTTTCCCGGAAAAGTAAATGAACATGTCAGATTTGACGTAACTCTTAGTCGGCTCGGGCAAACCAGCAACTTTCAACTCATTTTGAATGAACATATGCACACACCTAAACAAACTCAAGGCGCTGAACCCATAAACTTTAAAGCGCCCATTAGCGTCAAATAACAAATTATTATTCTCACAAACCGATAAATCTTAGAAGACCGCCATCTGGAAAAGCGGAATGGTTTTTCGGCAATATAACGCCCTTGAACGATACCCATTTGAGCAACATTCGCTAGTTCTGTACAACTATCGCGATAACGCGCTTGCTACCAAAAAAATGACCAATTTTTTAATGTTTTTTGCCCTATTTCGTATGTTGCTAGCTGTGGAGGTCACATCAACATCAATATATGAAGAGAGTATTAGCGATCAATTGGGGACGATGAGGAATACCGTTAAGGTGCTCTCAGGTGAGAGCAATTCAGGCGAAAACATGGTAAATTATTCATCTGAGATAATTTTAGATCAGTGGGAGAAGTGGAATACTCTGTTTATCACGTCTCTGGAGCCCCGAATTGCATCAACGGCATCCACTTTGTCCAGCATTGACAGTAACATTCATAACCTACAGGAAAGAGCTCATGTGTGGGACACTTTCCAGCTTCATGTGGCTGCCTGGAATGACCAATTGGCAACTATTGATAGAAAAATTGATATTCTCAAAAAGTAATGAGTTTTATGCAAATTTCAAACGCTCAAAAACGTTTCTTTATAGGGCAGTGGAGCAAATCTCGTCAATGGACTCTAAGGTAAATTCGTTGTTGGCCAAAGACTTTAAGCTGGATAAGCTGGTCAAAATGGCCAATTCTCTTTTGGATATGACGACTAACATTGAAAGCGACGTAAAATCTAAGCAATTTTGCAATAAATCCGCTAAGGACTCTTTGTTTGAAGAATTTGCAGCTCGAGGCATATTAAGCTCCCTTAAACTAGTGGAGAGAAAAGTTGATCAGCTTCTCAGTACCAGACAATGCGACCATTCTAGATCCGAAGAAGTGTTGAGACCCAGCTCTAAATCTATGGAAATTTTGATTGGTGATATTTCCTCAAAAGTAGACGTAATTTTCGACTCTATAGCCAAAACCAATGATGTGGATTACGCAGAGGATTACGTGGAATCTATTAGGAATTTGGAGGGCAGCGGAGCTACCCATAAAGTTCAAAACCTGAAGCACAGCCCTCCATTGACTTGCCAGCTGCCAGTTCGAGATCTAGAGGAGAGAATGAGAAGGATGGAACATAAAATTGATAATTTGATTACCGAGGGCAGAAATAGGTTGCAGCAAGGAGATATGGTACAATTAATGGACCTGTGGGCCAAAACTGTTAGTGCCAATCAAACTAGAAATTTGCAGTTGTTCTTGGACAACTACTTCACTGCAGCTGATTCTAGATTTATTGCAACCGCTAAAGCTGCAGCTACCACCAAAAGAACAATAACAACTCCGACACACAAAAGCTCGTCTTGCAATGAGTTGGGGGACCATAGCCCCAGCGGTTCCTACACCTTCTTCCTCAATAATCGCCATGATTTGCTCTACGAGCGATTTTTCAATAAGCAATTCTGCGAGCTCAGAAATGGAACTCTCTGGACCGTCATCCAGCGCAGAGACAATTACACCATCCAACAAAATTTCAACGTCTCTTGGTATGACTATAAATTGGGCTTCGGAGATCTGAGAAAAGATTTCTGGATGGGCAACAATTTCCTGAGCAGATTTTCTCAATCTCAGAATCTGACTCTGCGTATAGAACTTGAGGATTTTGAGGGCAATTCTGCCTGGGCTCAATATGAAGACTTTAGAGTGGCGGGCGAAGATGAGGGGTACCAATTGACCATTGGAACATATGTAGGAAATGCTTCCGATTCTTTCTCCAGCCACAATGGATCGCGTTTTAGCACTTATGATAAAAAAAATGATCTTGCTCCTGACTGCTGCTCATGTTCCATATCGTATGGAGGTGGATGGTGGTTTAACAGGTATTTGCATGAACTCTGTTTAAGCGTCGGGAATCAAATTGTGAAATTTCAGATGCTTTGAGGCCAATCTCAATGGAATTTACTACAGGAAGCCGACGGAGAATAGGCATTTTAAAGGCGTGATTTGGGAACTTTGGCTAGGGAATTATTCGCTCAAGAAATCGCTCATGATGGTCAAGGCTAAAGACGTTAACAAAGGTTTTAGTGTAGCTCAAGTAGAAGATCCTTAGGTGGATTATGAGTTGGAAATGCGGGATATTTGGTGCTTTAATGGAATTTAAGTTTTGCTTTTTATGTAAAATTAAAAGGGATTTTTACCTGAAAAAAATTTATGATTTTGAGAATTATTTTTAATTTTCCTTAAATATAAAAAAAATTATTTGTTTTTTAATGTTATAAACCTCATTGAGCTATCAATAAGCTCCCTTCAATTCTTCTATGTCTAAATAGATCCCTCGATATGGTACTGATTTTCAGCTATGTTTTCCCAGAAAAGCGAATTTCATAATTAGTTTAGACGTATCTGCCCTTCACGGGTCTCTCTTAACAGTGATATTTGGTGGGGAGTTTTTTTGCGGGCTAAGACTGTCCAAGTCCACCCAAGGAATCTGGCTGTCTCAAAGTACCTCCAGAGGAAAAGATAAGAAGGGGAGCTGAATGAAGAGAAAGCCACTTTGACTCCAGAATAAAGAATTATACTATAACTGCAAAACAACATCAAATAAAAACACAAGTACATAATCCACAAAGTACAAATTTTGAGATTCTTCAATTCGACTGAAATCAACTGCATGGTCTAATAGAGAATAATAGTAAATTTACAATGTTTAAAACAAGCTTGATAAGCAATAAAACCCCAACTAGAAAAAATATATTTTGATATACAAATATCCCTTATCAAGTTTGCTAAAGCGCGTTTTACTGAGTTATCGGTAAAATGATTTGACCAGTGATTTGACCCAATAAAACACGTTTAAGACTAGTCATTGCAACAGTGCATTTAAGTAAATTTAGTCTACCCGCTACTTAAGAGCACTTTCAAAGGACAGAAATGTCGTTTTTCTGAATTATATTATTTAACACAACACCACAAACCCCTTAAGTGTATATTTATATTCAAAACTACCTACTGTGTGACCTTAAATTGTTCATTTTAACAGTTAGTCTTTTGACATAATGAAAAAGAAACTATCACATATGAATATCAAAAATCAATATCTTTAATGCCGAAAACTAAATTCCTCATTCAAAGAGGGTCATAATTGAGTGCAAGTAGCAATTAACCTTTTAGGTGAAACAGTATATGAAGCTTACCATAGTTCAGTCTCTAAAATCAGATCTAAAAATAAACGAGAAAATTACATTATTATTAGAGCACTTAATTTGGTTTCCAGCATTGTAACACACAGGTTTAACTCAACCGAAAAGCAGAAGCAGGACCTAGAGAGTGTGATAATTCATCTCTGTACGGGCTTTGTAGAATTTAAATGCCACAAAACCTATAGCTACCAATCCCAGAGCCAAAATAATACCTCCCACAAAACTGGGCCCATCAAATTTTCGGTCAAGATGGGGAACTGTAGTGGTAGTCACAGGTACTACAGTTGGGTTTAATGTAGACGTTGGTTTAGTTGTTGTTTTTGTTGTTGTTGTAGACTTAGGCGTAGTTGTCGGTGTTGAGGTTGGGGGTGAAGTTGGTTTAGGGGATGCTGTAGTACTATTTGGAGCAAAGGTTGTGGTGTTTGGGGTTGAACTAGTTATTGGAGGCTCAACTGTAGTAGGTACTCCTTAAACCAAGGAGGAGTTAATGATGATATACTAAATTACTTTTATGCTTACCATTTATTTCAGTTATAGAGGCATCAGTAATGGTTCCTCCATTGATGACTGGATCGTCAGAGTTTACAGATTTTTCTATTTAACATAAATCAAACTATATAAGAAAATATAATTTAATATAGTAATGCTTACTAGGGTTGTTTGTTCCTGTTACAGAGGTGTCAGTAATAGGGGGCACTTTGTTACTGATGGGAATGTTATTATCATTTGCAGTTTTATCTATGCAGAAATGGAAAATTATAATGTATGAAAATTGTATTATGGTGCCTTCAGGTCAAAATTGCCTAAAGACTAAATCTTTTCAACTTGATATTAAATATTATACTTTGAAGAAACTTTATTAAAAAAATTTAACTTATAATTCAAAGGTCAATCAATAATAGCGAATGGAATATTTGTTTTTTTGTGTGAAATATTCCTTTAAAATATCGAATTATTTGGAAAATGTTTGTAATATATGCTTCGAAGAGCATTTAATGCTATTCCATTAGAAACAAACGCAGAAAGTCAGCTCTTTTATTATTGGTAGACGAACAATAGCCCAAATGTACAATTAAATATCAAATTTCATACATGGAAATCAAAATTAATGGAGAAAAACCAACAGAACACAAAGAATTTGCATCTGCATACTTACTCCCAGTGGGTGCAGATTGCTGGGCGAAACAGGCGCTGAAACTTATCAATAAAACGAAAGCAAACCACTGCATATTAATTAAAGTTTATAAAACTTGCTGGAAACGTTAATTTTTCTTAAATGTATGCTATTTTTGATAAATAAAATGCAGCAGAAAACCTGATCACGAAATGCAAATGAAAAAATTTGTTAAAACCACATAGACGTCAAAATCAGCAGTTTTCAATGTATGACATTTAACGTGGGGAATGTCAACATTACTATTTTTATATTATCTAGGAGAGGTCTATTGTGATGTTAGAAAGAGCTAGATATTATAAAACTCTCCGTTTTAATGTTATAAATGTAGCAAAATATCAATATCTAATAGTTCCTATAGAGAAATTCTGTGTTAAATAACTATCTTCTACATAAAATTTTAAATTAATATATATTAGAGATTATTATAATAATCTTGATATGTACTCTTGAATAACGCTCAATATCCCGATGCAACAGATGTTTTAGTGTTCACTGTCACTGTCATTATTACCTATCATGATCGGCATGTTTTAGTTTTTTAAAAGGTTTGTTGATTTATCTGCACATAAACTACAAGTAATCATGGCTTCAGAACGGTACAGTTTCTCACTTACAACTTTCAGGTAAAACAACTTAAATTCCCCTTATATTCAGTACATTTAAACAATAATTTCTTCCAGCCCATCCGGCAAACTAGTTCAAATCGAGTATGCCTTGGCAGCGGTAAGTGCAGGGGCTCCCTCAGTGGGTATTAAAGGTAAAACTCACACAAATTTGGCTTATTATGAGCAGAATAAATTCTCCCCATTTGCAGCATCCAATGGGGTAGTTATCGCCACGGAAAACAAACACAAATCAATTTTGTATGATGAGCACAGTGTGCATAAAGTCGAGATGATTACAAAGCATATTGGGATGATTTACTCGGGAATGGGACCCGATTATAGGTTATTAGTCAAGCAAGCTCGGAAAATGGCTCAGCAATATTATTTGGTGTATCAAGAGCCCATTCCCACTGTTCAGTTAGTGCAAAGAGTGGCTGCAATCATGCAGGAGTACACTCAATCGGGAGGTAAGTGAATTTTTTTTTTTCATTTTCATTCTAAATTGTCAAACATCATTTTGTCCTAAATTATTTTCAAAGAATTTATTTCTCACGGACTTTTTTTTCTTAATTTCTTTGTGCTTCCATATTTTGCTTTAGATTTCAACTTATGATATTTTTTTCAAATTATGACATTTCCTCAGGTGTGAGACCATTTGGTGTCTCATTATTGATTTGTGGCTGGGACAATGATAGACCGTACCTCTTCCAATGTGACCCATCTGGAGCTTACTTTGCCTGGAAAGCAACTGCCATGGGCAAAAATTACATCAATGGCAAAACCTTCTTGGAAAAACGGTAAAAGTGTTCTGTGATTTTGTTTCAAGCCATGATTTTCATGGTTTTGCAGGTATAGCGAAGATTTAGAGCTGGATGATGCGGTTCATACTGCAATTCTCACATTAAAAGAAAGTTTTGAGGGGCAAATGACTGCTGATAATATTGAAGTAGGGATCTGTGATGCCTCAGGATTTAGGCGACTGGAACCTTCCCACGTTAAAGACTATTTGGCAAATATTCCTTAAGAATCTAATTGTTCTTTTTACTTAAAATATTTTTTATCATAATGGCTTTCAGTTTTCAATAAAACGTGTGCTTGAGACTAATGGCTTGCAGTATCGTTAATTTCCAATAAAAGAGATCAACGCGAAGCCCATTTGTGGCCACATTAGGGATAACGCCCTATACATATCTATTAGTATTAAATAATTAAAGCGTAATAAATACGTCCAGCAATAATCTAGTTCCATTAAAAGCTCAATATAAACTGGCTGGGCGTGTAATGAACATTTCAAATGGATTTAATTCCGGGCACTTTATGTGACAGTAAGATCAATGACGTGTTCGAAATTTTAATATTGCAGAGACGACCGTAGTTTACTCGTTGAATTAAGCCCAAAATAAATTTCGCGGCTATAGGAAATTTCTTGCATGCAGCTGATTTTATACCATATAGCTGCTAGTGGATGGAATTTCGCAACATGCAGCGGCGTCGTTCCCGTCGACATGCCAAAACTTACCTATAAAATCCAAAAAGCAACAATCAGAACCTCCCTTTTTAGTGTAAACCACAAGTTTATCTTACCCCGATTTTCTACTCCCCTCGCCCCATCCTATTCGAGATACTATCCAACGGCGTCTCTCTTCATTCTGAGCAGCCCTCTCCTCCCTCAAGGTCCTAGCTCTTACATCCTATCGCACTTCCCCACATTAAGCCGTGGTTTAATGTGAGAGAGTACGCGTGGAGATCTTGTTCTACTTAGCCTTAAGGAAAGAAAGTGCGCCAGAACATGCAGCCACAATTTGCGTTGAGGGGGTCTCAATTGCAGTCTCGATCTACTACTCCCACATCATACAGGTAGCGTCATGCATCGGCACTTGACAATTGCGTTTTTCTCGTTAACTTGGTCAGTATCTTTGGATCTCTCTGTGAGGTTCCAATTGGACTCAAAGGCACAGTCTTCTTTCTGAAAATTAATACCAATTAAATAATGTCACGAGTCCCAGTGATTAAAGTTCGACAGCATACGTACAAGATCGTGCTTGTACCCATTCTTGCAAAATTGAAAGTGTTGTAAAATAAAGATGATCAAAATGCTTTTGCAAACCTCCGAGACCTCAATTGGGGCATTCAGGATTAAAGGGGGGGTCACATCTCTTAGTTTTCAAAATACCAGGTATACCTTTAGTAACACTTTTTGCTATTTTTAAAGGCTTTAAAACAAATAAAAAGCTCGTGTCTGGTTGGGATTACTTATACTACGTAAAACATCATAATTTATTTACAAATATAAACATGTCCTTCAAATTCCGGAATATTTGCGGATCCACGAACGATACGCCATGATCCTTGTGTAAACAGAAGGCTTGCCAGCAGTGCACTTGGATCCTCCAAAAGAGAGAATTCCAATCAGCTCAGTACCTCTCACTAACGGTCCTCCGGAGTCGCCATAGCACCCCCCAACAACTCCACTCAAAATATCCTGAGGTTGAGTGCATATTTGCCCAGAAATCAACGTCACATCTGAGTAAAATTTTTGGCAGTAGCTATTCTTAGCTACAGTCAAATAGACTTTTCTTAGGGCGGGAGTAAGGCCTGCCGAGGATGTATCTGATGTGGCTCCTATAAAATCCCTGTGTTATTTACCAACTTTTGAAGCCTGCATTAATCTAACCCCATCCAGAAAGGACGCTCAACTGCCCGGAATAATCCCCACTAAATGATCCGGGCAGTCCTATGGCTCTCACATACTGGTTAAAGCGGATATGAGAGATCTTGACCAATGAAATGTCGTTTTCCTGAACCTTACTGATACTCTTGAATTTGTGGTGCACAATGAAGTTGGTTGTTTTGTAAATTTGTTGCGTGGACTCTTTATATTTCCAGTTTTGAGCCCCCAGGATCACATAGGCGTATTTGGCACTGCGAAGATATTCTTTTTAAAAATAGGGGCGGGGGGAGACAGGGGTATAAAGGGACTTACTTGTAAGTGCAGTGGGCTGCAGTTAAAATGTACTGAGCAGAAATCACTGCCCCTCCACAGAAACAGTTGCCATTAACAACGAGAGCTGCCTGATAGGGGAGAGAATTTGCCTTCACTTCAACCCCTCCGACAATGCGAAGCAAGCTAGATGCTATCGAGGTAGAAGTGGTTGCGTTTGTTTCCTGCTCAAGGATTTCAATATATACTCAAGAAAAGCATTTTTTTAACTTACATTGTCTTTCAGTAGTACAAACCCTCGAGACTGACTCGTGCGTATTATTACCACGTAGATGAGGTAAAAATAGGAGCACTTGACGTACATTATTTACTACAGTCAATATTGATCAATTATTTCATTCATACTTCCCTGATTGAGACGCAGAATGCGAATGAACAGTTTTCGGATTAGCTTTTGTCTAAAGAGGATTAAAAATCTTTTATGAAATTGTTTTTGTTAATTGACATCATATTTTAGGCAAACGCTCTTTTTATATTTGGCTAATTCCCATTATGATGATGGTTTTGTGATATATTTAAATTATAGAAGGAATTTATTTAATTCCTTGAAAGGTTCAGAAGAAACTCTAAAAATATGCCTCATTTAATTAGAGAAAGTCTCGGGGAAATGAGAGCTTTCGGATCTTAGTCTGAAGAGGCCCAAAGCGATATTATCAGGATTCCTTTGAAAATTCCTCAAAACTAATTAAAATTAAATTTTATCGAACTTCCGACACAGTGGACCTTTAAAAAATATCAGTTTCTCTATCATATTGCGGTTGATTTTCCTCTCTAATGCCATCTATGAACTCTATTTCAAATACGGTTGCCCGTCAAACCGCTGCATGGCGCTACTGAAGTCTTAATCTCACGTGTTTGTTTTTTGGCTTGTGGATAATAGGAATTTCTAAAATATTTCCAAGGAATTTGAGGATTTTTCAGCAATTCCTGATAACATCATCCGATAGATTAAATACAAAATTCCTCCTGCATACTTCATTATGATAATAAATCATTATCAGTTTGAATAGCCTTTTCCGGCTCTTAAACCGATTTGACAAATATTTTGCAGGTTGATTTAGTTGTCTTGCAACACAGGTGCAAAAGCAACGAATTCCCCGGAAGAACTGTTAGAAAATTAAACTCCATAAAGTCCTGAACGTTTCCTGATTAAATTGCTCCCAAAGTCAGGAAACTTAATTGCCGTTTTATTTATTGCAGGCATTTCCTCCTTGTTTGCTACGAGGGTGTAAGTAATTGATTTTCTACTTTAGGTCAGGAGAGTGCGTCAAAAAACTCTTTTTGTGGGTACTTTCCTAAGCTTCCCGCGTTTGAACCAGGATCTTCAAAACTAATAGCCCTTCGGATGACCCTTTGGCATTTCGCAATTGAACAGGGAATGCGACAGAGCTCCAAAAATCTGGATTCTTCAGTTGAATTTAATCGGCATTCAATTAACGTAGTTCAATCGACCTTCAATCGATTTATAATATCCCTGATTTAATTTTCATTTCTGAGAGATGAGGTGAATTTCAGAAATTTTATCGGTAGCGAATCCCCATTGAATGGATATGTAATTTTCATATCTCATATCAATTTCCAGTGGGTTATTGGCTAAAGTTTTCTTCGATGGACTTGTAATGCACAATTTTAATTTTTTACTATATGTTATATTCAGTACCGGTCTTATGAGGGCGCGAGATTGGGTGACGGCCCAGAACGGCGTACTTTCCTGGTCTGCAGATTTTCTTGGCCACAGGTAGACGGTGATTAAAAATTTCGTCCACGGCGCCAGACTGCCGAAGGCCGGCCCTGGTCATTTTCATATACACATTCAAATTATAAAATGTAATGAAACCATTTTCTTAAGAAGATTAGAGAATCTGCCATATGGGCCTATTGACGTGGCTCAACGACGATTTCGGTTGCCCATCCACCTATGGTCGACAGGCTTGTTTCCAGAACCACCAAACGACGAAAGTCCTGCTCACTTCCGCGGTACCACCATGAGACATTTCTTCATTGAGTCAATTTTAGTCTTTAATTCTGAATTCTCTCGGCTTTTGCCTCCACGATTTATCCTTGACCATTTTTCAGACATTCCCCCAGTTTTCCTTGTTGCGTGTTAGCAAAGTTTCGATATTTTCTTTTGTGATGTTTCCTCTACATTCAATATTCGCTCTTTGCCTTTTGTGCCGGAATCGAACATGGATGCTCCGAAATGTGGACTTGTCGGCAATAGTAACAGTTAGCCTTAGATTACTTACCGGTCTTTTTTATTGACGTGCTACTTTACCGAGTCTGACCATAGCTTGGGTGAGATAGTGGTCTATTTCGCTGGCACCCAACGAGTGGGATAAACCACTGCGTCCATCCTTTGTATTCTTGCCATCGCAGTGCCATTTATCTAAAATATCGTTTGCAGTTGAGTTTTCTTCTCTTTGTAGTCTCCCATTTGCAAATGAAAAAGCTGCGATATTCCTGCTGCAAGCGGATCGGTTGGTGGCAGACGAGCATCGGCCATCGCTGCCGCCCTTGAACTGGTTCGCTACGTGGATATACTTCTTCCGTAAGGTTCCGGTATTTCCTGAAATTGGTCGGTCTTTTCCAAGCGGTGACCCTGTACAGAATTACCGATGGGACCGTGTTTCCCGATACCCCTCGCTTAGAATATTTGGGTTCTCAGACGTTTGACAATCTTTCCGCCATTTTGTTGATGATTCCCTGCGCACTTTAAATTTTTTCTGTGACGTAGGCTGTCATGCGCATGTTCTCTTCCAGCCACACTCCCAAATATTCCACTCTGTGGCTCCTTTTACTTCCTTATTCTTCTGCGTTGATG
The DNA here is from genome assembly GCF_039881205.1 of Euwallacea similis. Classification (NCBI taxonomy): domain Eukaryota; kingdom Metazoa; phylum Arthropoda; class Insecta; order Coleoptera; family Curculionidae; genus Euwallacea; species Euwallacea similis. The sequence goes on along the minus strand of NC_089616.1, from coordinate 5,017,644 downwards.
CGCGCGACCCCATCAACCCTCCCAGCTAGGTAACGTAAACCTAAACTAACCTAAAGTGCCATGCAAACGATCTCTCTTTTATTTAACTGTGAGCAAAAATAGATCGTTTTAAATACGTAATAATTCTAATGTAAATTACCTATATCTACTTAACTTTGTATAGCGATAATTTTTCACAAAAACTCGACTTAAGCAGCGTTTGCTGCTCAAAAAGTCATGAAGATTGATAAATTTGCTTGAAATTACCTATAGTAATCTGTTGATTAATACTTGTCTGAAAATTTTTTTTTTCGGTTATCAAAAGTTTTTTACTGCACGAGACAAAATATTTAAGAGTCGAAGGGCAACGCAATTTCTTGGTCGGCAGTTTTTTAACGTTTTTTACCACAAAAGACCTATTTTTGACTTAGTTTTCTTTAGTCAAACTCATGCATATATATATTTTTATTTATGCACTTTATCGTTCTTCAAATCCAATCTATTTCTGCTCAAAATTTCAGCCCCAAAAACATTTACTGGCCTCTAAAAATTGAACTTTTTATTAGCCACTAGATGAGCAATTTGTAATAATAGACCGGAAAATGTTAATCCAGGTTTTGGCTGAGAAAGAGCTTCAATATGGCTAATTATTTTAAAAGGTGTTTTCATATCTATTATTATTGATTGTCTATTGATTAGATGAGAGGGTTACCCAGCACCGAACTCAGCTGAAGGAGAAATACATTTTTCACATACTAAATTAGTTCTCTTTTGGTTTTTGAGTCAAGAAAACCATCGATACGGCTCTGGAAGAGAGCTGTGTATATAAAGGTAAATACCAAAAAATCCTCAAAACCAATCAGTGATGCAAACAGTACTTCAGCAACATGATAAAACTATCGCTTTTGCTGGTGACTAGAATTACACTTGCGGCGGCAGCTCCATTTCATGTAAGTTTAAGTTTCAACTCCCATCGAGTTACTTACTCATTATATTAAGTTACAGGATAATGATGGGAGTATCAGAGTGGTCGGAGGGGTTGAAGTGACGCCTCATTCTCTACCCTACCAGGTGGGGCTGTTAATAAACGACCAAACGTTTTGTGGAGGAGTGCTCATTTCGTCCAAATACGTCCTCACAGCCGCTCATTGTGTCTCACGGTAAATAACCTCTTACAGTAATGACTTATTACTGTTGCTTTAAGTTGTTATTTGCAGCTACTCAAGCATTCAAGTGATCTTAGGGGCACACAACATCAACTACGTGGAAGATACTCAAATCATTTCCTTAAATCCCACAGTGATAGTGCATCAGAATTATAATGGAAGTTATGAAAACGACATTGCATTGCTCAAATTGAGCAAGTACGTGCGGCTTACTCAGGAAATTGAGCCAATTTTCGAATTGGCCGATGAAAGTTGCGGGAATTTTCTGGGAGCTACAGCTTTGTTGTCCGGATGGGGTAATAATACCTCTAAAACCCTCTATTAGCACTTCATTCCTTAATCTTCCCAGGCTATACATGCCACAATGGACCGTTGGAGAAAAAGCTTCGGAAAGTAAGCGTGAACGTGATGTCTAATGCGATATGCAGCTCCTCATTCTCTTCCCGAGACGTAACAGTAGCTGAGTCTCACCTTTGCACATGTGGGTATGATAGTATTACTGGTCAAATTGGGGCTTGTTTTGGGGACTCTGGAGGACCTTTAGTGGTCGGTAGCACCCTAATCGGACTAGTGGCGTTTGGAGATGATATCTGTGAAGCGGGGAATCCCACAGTTTTTACCAGAATTAGCCACTTTCGAGAATGGATTTACAAGTATTCGGGAGTATAGATCTTGAGTTTCATAAACTGGATTGATTCGATATGATTGTTGTTTCTTTCCCTCTTCCATAAAAATGTGATTAATGCCGGCCGAAGGATGACGTGCCGCGAAGATTAAACGGAAGCAGCCACTGAAAGCCATCAAGGACATGAGCGGATTTTTTAATTAAGTAATTAAATTTCCGCATCGTCATTAGGGCAATTAGGGATCGTGCAGGTAATTAAAAGTCCATGCAGGGTTCGAACAATTAATTACTGGTCTTCTTTGCACGTTTAAGGCATTCCTTACATTTGATTTTATATTCTTTCTCCCTAAGGGAATTAACGCATGCATAACTTTGAACAATCGGTATAATCACTTGAGCATGCATAAAATATGCGTCTTGTAGAAATATACAGGGTATCCCAGCAATATTATTAGAAATTAGTATTTTTTAATTAAATTTAAAGTTTGATACCTCCACTCAACTGCCACCATCATGGTATCTGCTGGTTTTGGATCCTACGCCGATTTCGGCAGTATCTGCCTCTTTTGCTGAAAATTCTTAATCAGGTATCAAGTATTGGCATGAGGGTCATCAGACACAGGATTGGGGTTTCTAGGTCTGTGGTGAATAAGGAGAGGGAGGAATTAGTAAAAGTTAAAAGAATTATATTTAATATAAATATTTCTTGACAAATTGGTGAAGGATTTGTATTGCGATGAAATAAAATCGAAAAAATATTGAAATATTTTAAAAGCCTAATCTGAAATCTTTGTTTCTATTCCACTATATCCGCCTAATCTTAGAGCCACTACTATATTATAGTTTCAATATTGGGCGATTTTGTGGAGATTTTCTCAGTTAACAAAGGCACGCAGGAATTCACATCCAGGTTCTCTCCCCATTTAGGCGTTAACAAAACGTCACCACAAAAGGTGGGGAAAGTTTCCAAGTTTGGGGAACTTTTAAAACTTTATTGCGACCATAAATTCGAGATGTAAGCGGATTTTTTTGCATCGAATTCCTAACATATTTTCTTCGTTGATAGCAGATTAGCATATTGCCTGTAGCCTCCTTATTTCCAATGCTTTATCCATCTCAAGCAACCGAATGCATTATTTGTCTTAATTCCATGAGGTCTCCATTGTATTTCGAGATATTTAAGGACAAGGAGGGACTCGCCGCCAGTTAATCTTTAGTTCACACGTTTCCAGAGAGTTAACGTAATGTAAAGGATTGGCACGTTCTCCAGACAATGACTAAATGCCGACGTTTTGTTTGTCTTCCTGCAAGGGTAAATCATTTGACAAGCCTCCGATATGGTAGCGAGGAATAAAACGTTTATTTTCTTAAAGTTGAAATTTTCAGGCTGTCAAGGGCACAATCTCGTCTTTTTAAGAGAAAAAGTCGCTGCTGTGAAGCAAAAAAGCGCGTCTCGTGATACTATAACTGCTTGTGACAACTACATTATTCTTTTTTTCGTCTGAGTGAGCTCACTTTCCAGTCGATGAAGCCCCTTCGAGATCAAATTCCTTGCGGTCATCAGACAACGGTTCCCGATGCAGCCAAAATTCGTTCTGTGACAGATCTAAGGCGATATGAGTCCAAGATGCTTTTTTCAATGTTAAATACGTATTTCTTCTTCTGTGCAGGTGAATTTCTAGCAGTATATAACATTTCCTTGTTTTAACGAGTAACATAATAATAGCCACAAAGAAAAACATAACAATAGAGCAGCCTTTTTCGTAGTAATTTGCGGTAGTGGAAGTTTCGCGCAGCAGAAAATGCAAGGAAATGAGAGATTTGTGTTTTCATTATCTGGTATTACTGCTCCATATTAAAATGAAAGCTCGGATTAAGGTCTACGAATGGAACATGAAAAAGCACAATCTCCCTCCGTGGAAACCATCAGAGGAGAGATTCTGCACCATCGGACAAAAATCTTAGAATTTATCAGTTCAACTGAATACAGATTATCCAGAGTTTACAACCCAAATATTCCCCAGCTATGCATTAATTATCACATTAATCCGTGATATTTGACAAGTGGAAATGATTTGCTTACATTCCCCGCATTTCCTGCACCTTTCGATGGTCCTCCCAGGAAGATTACAATATCCGTGATTTATGTTTTCCAATCCGAGGGAATTCTATTAAAATCTCGCAATAACCTCGCTTTATAATAATGAGGTTCGATGGTTAGCATCGCCCTATATAAAATTGCTGAACTTTCATCCCTTGTCTTTGCCTATTAATCCCCAACACCAGACTCAATAAATCGGTGAGCTCCACTCCAGCAATGGCCACTTGAAAACTCTCCAAGTTGCTCGAATACAGAGGGAATATAATGACAAAAATTCGGATGAGCAGGAAAGGGCGGCAATATTCAGTCATTTGCAGATGATTTATGGCAAATCTTGCTGATCCCGACATTTTTCAACGGCAAATATACCCCGCAGAGTACAGGGGGCCTCTTATTGTTTATTTCTTCACAGAGAATGGGGGAGATATGGTGTTTCTGTGGTGTCTCTATATGGATATACATATTTGCTAAACCCCGCAGGAAATTATGCGGAATTTACGGTACAAGCAACACGTACTCGATTAATTATTGCGTTAATTATTTAATAAGTTTCCTGTATGCGGCTGACATGTGCCCTGGACAGCTGCCGACCAATTGGCCATCGGCCCACGCTCATCAATCATTGACAGCCTGGATCCCAACAACGTAAAATGTTACAATGTAAAGTTACAGCATGCCGATGACATTGCAGGATAGATTAAACCTATGTAAACATATTAAAATTACTAAAACCTGAGTAGATATTATAAAATTGAAGAGAATGAGTGCCTTCTTGATATAATGGTGAAGGAGAATTTTATACTAAAGACGACACAAAACTTATATAAATTGTTAAAATGTTTACGGATTCCTATTGAATTTTATAAATAAATGTTTAAAGAATTCACTAAAAAGCCCTAAGGAGCTTAAACTTACACAGGCCAAAATGTTAGTATTTCCCATTTCCATGTTAATTCAAGATGAACAATACATGTTTTCTTGACATGATGGTGTAGGATAAATATGTATTAAAGTTAAAAGACCTTCAACTTAATGGAATTTCAATTAAGTTTTCCAGATGAATTCTTAAAGAACTCTCTAAAATCACAGAAAAGAGACCGTCTAAACTCTAAGGAAACTAAACCAATAGATATCCCATTTCCAGGTTTTGGAAAGCTAATTTCCTTCTCCTTTTCCTCCCCAGACTACAGAATATTTACAACTAGGACTTTATTGAATCTTTTATTTTCGCATAGGGTGACTTGTTTATTGAAAACTGCCACCGATATATCGAACTCGAGCCTAAACCAACACAAATCTAGCTCGTACATTACCTACCTCGGATATTTCCAGCAGGAAACCGAGAGTTTCAGATTTTCTCCTGCAAATTGTAAGAAGGATTTTGTCACAGCCGAAAATCATAATTGAATGTGGATATTTCCTCTCTTTTGGTCATTATTATGTGGTCAACAATTCCATTGGCCATTAAGTTTAATGGGCGCGGTTTTAGTGTTTCTGGTGTGGGACCGGCTAAAAAACTGTCACCAACAAGCCGCAATAACTGAAATTTATGTAGAGAGGAACAGAATAAATTTGACCGGTCGTTAAGTGCACAACTTCGAGGGTTTTCAAATATCCAACAAATTTCCCTTTTGTTCCCTGTACTGGTTATTAATAAACATGCACCAAAATCTCAAATAGATGCCACGATAATCTCCACCACTTTGTCCATTAATCATCCGAGCTTCAGGTCTAAATCACCGAAATAATATGCAGGTTTTCCTGAACGTCTTAGACGGGAACTAATCAGGTTTGTGGTATAAGAAAACTCCGGTAATAATTCTTCGTTAGGGCTAATCCGGACTTATAAATTGGTTTTATTCAACGTTTTGCCTCGCAGAGTTGAATTACTTTTTGATAAAAATAAACGCAACTAAGTTCAATTTGTTTTAAACCATCGGATTCTCCAGGAACTTCTAGTGTGAAATCATGTGCCATAGTTGCCACGTTGAGCAAGAAACAGAAGAGAAACGCACGATCAAAACCGAAACAAAATGGCGGCTTCACATGCGACTCTTCATATCATTGTCCGTAACGAGCAGGATAACGGACTGGACTACGGCATATGATTTTAGGCTAGAATTTTTTGGCAAATCCTAATTTGACGTTCAAATAAACGGAAATTAATAAAATGACGTCATACCCATGCTTTAATTTAATGCTTTAATTTTGAATACACATAGTAAAGGCGAAAGTCACGGTCCCATACATGAGCCTCAAAGCACTTTTCACACGTTTTTAATTTAAAATTTTTCTAAACGGCCTATTGTTCTCCATAGGATGCGGGAAAATTGATAGGACCAACTCGACGTCGCATTGACAAAGGGCACATGTAGCCCTTTATTGTCGCAAAATACGTGTTTTATCTTGTACCGGTGAAGGTGGTGATTAGACTCGAGGGCTGTTTAGAGGTGTCTTCTTCCTGCCTCCTAAGGGGTGTTATTTCTGCCAATAAAAGAATGGCTGCAGGGAGTTTTACACCGAAACTGATGTTGAATAAGCGATTGGATCCAGGTGTAAACTTTACGGTCTTTTCTCGCTTTAGGGCAAGTTTTTATTACCTCTTCGATAAGGACTTTATATTGCTATAATTTTGCGACGCACTGTATTATAAACTTTTTCCATTTCAGCCAATCCAACTTTGGTTAAAATATGTTAATTTTCCTCATCAAATTATCGTTTCTTGAGACGGAGCATCTGCTCCCAGCGGTTTCTTGTAAACTGTGAATAAGGCGAAAAAACAGAGCATTAAGAATGCAAATATTATGACAGAATCGATTAGGGCGGTTTTTCATAACTTGACTCTCAAGCTCATGTCATAATAATAATTCAGATAACATAAAACGCCGGAAAGTGAGTAAATTCTTTGAATTTACGAGGCATTTAAGACCCCATTTTTCCTTCAAATGAACACGTTTATTTTCCATTTACATGTCACAAATGGGCATTCACCAAATATACGTTCCTAGAAAATTAGATTTGCACCAGAGATTTATGCTCTTCTTGGTGATTTGAAGGTGTGTATGCTTTTTGCCATTCCAAGCGTGAAGATAACACATTTTTGAATCCCCCCAAAGCAAAGGGGGATTAATGGCAGCAGGATGTCGTTTTCACTCGCTCCGCTAATAGTCCTCCCAATTGCCTTATTGACTGGAAACCAGAGAGATAAGAATTACAATGGAGAGAGGCCCGGTGTGTATCATCAATTACGGCACCTTTTTGAACTTGCTATCTAATTTTTTTTTATTCATCGGCTCTAGAACATCCTGATGTAATTGAAACCTTCATTAGCGTAAAGCCGATAATGAAATTTGAGGTTTCGGGCGAAATACCGAGGAATAATCTGATTTTGACCTCCTTTATGTTTTAATGGTCACATGTTGAAGTTTGGAGGAGTATGAAAAGAATATTATTGAGCCTTCAAGATAGGCAATCAACATTACAACTATGATGTGTAGCTTGTTAAATCGCTATAACGTTAGATAATTCTTGATAATATGGCGGATTTCAATCAGACTGAAAAATCATAAAACTATTAAATCCATGTCTCTTTATGCTAGTTTTTAACGTTATTTTATTTATTAGCGAAGTATGAGTAGATGGCGCTGATAATGAAGAGTCTTCGCGTAAATTGTCCTTGCTTTTAGGTGCGTTTTTAGCTGCTGTCTTAAAATTAGTTCAAATTTTTTTGGCATATTTTATAATTAGCGCGAACGTAAGGCAGCACTTTAAAATAGCATCTGGAACTAACTAACATAAACAGTACGTCACAGAAGTATAGTTCATAATTTTGAAATGAGGCTGCCCCAATACTTGCGCACGTGTTTGTCCGTCTTGGGCCTAGTTTCTCAATCGAAACTACTGCTGGTTTAAATTGACCTATAAAGCTCACCCTAAGAGCAGAAAATTTCGGTATAATAATTGTGGCATTTAGACCATTGTTGCGCAATTATTATTGGTTATGCACGATTTTGCGGCAACACCCTTCAGCTGGATTGCAACAACGACTATTATAAATCAGTAACTCAAGGAATTACCTTTCGACTGTTTCCAAAAGTGATTTACTTAACGCTAAACCTGCGTTTCTTCACCTCATTTCGCACAAATCCGCTCTGGACGTGATGCGATTTAACAGGCCATCAAACATGTTTCAATTTCTGCAACAAATGTTGCAGGGCTCCATTGAAGGACAAAAAGTTTTACTGCAATTTTGTACCCTCGACTTTGTTTTATTTTCACACATCATTTTCTTTTGAGGTTAATTCTAAATTAAATTGTTTAGATGCGAGTGAAGCAGGTGACCTCGTCATCGAGGGTCTACTCCGTCTCTGTATGATCCACAGTTTTCAAAACTCTCGTAGGATTTTTTTCGCTTGATTGTTTTCTTTCTTTGGCGGCAAATTGTGGCCTGAAAAACACAAAACCAGTGCGAAATCTCCAGCCCTGCGCCCTGCCGCGCCGCCTCCTGCTGCCCACACGAACCGCCGCCACTTTCTGCCGCCTCCTGCTGCAGCAGGGCTACACACAGATCGTTGCGAGTAGCGTTACGGTTTGCACGTTTTCGGGGCCATCAGCAGGAACCATTCACACCGGTTGCGCCGCCAGCAGTCACGTGTGGCAACGTCGCCGGAAGATTGTTTCTTCGAAAAATCCTTTTATTTTTTTTGTTTTTTGAGTGAGTGAAGAAGATTGTCATTTGTTTGTGTGAGAGCAGGGGCGACAAGTCAGTCGAGGTTATGTGGTCGCAGGACAAAGAGTCGATTCTTCTCACGGTTTGCCCGAGTGGAATTAGTTCGGTTCGCTGTTACAGTTAAAGACGTTGTTGCTTTTGTGGGAAGTCAACGTTATCAGCAGGAAAATATCGGCGGTAAAGTTGCAAGGCGACAAAAAGGTAACATTGGCAATTATCTACCAGAATTCTCAAGATTTTTTCAGTGCCGTTGGTTATCTAGATCTAGATTTAGAAAAACTATATATAATTTACTCTAAAGGCCCTAAAAAAGCAAAATTTCGGCCTGTGATGCTTTTTCGAATGTATAATAACGAAGAACATGCTCCAGCAACATTTCGCACATTTTTGTAGCAGCACAGGTTCTCACAAATATTCTTCAAAATTGTCGTGCAAACTTTTTATTACTGCTATATCGACGCAAAACAACATTTTCTTGTGTCTATTGCCCATTTTGTGCCATTTTTTGGGAACCTATAGAGTCAGCTCAATGGGCTCTAGAAGCCTGCGCAAACAGAGTTAACATATTTGGTTTCTGAGGTATAGCAGTCACTTGATACCTTTTTTTTAATTGGGAGAACCCTCCGGAGAGCTCGTAAAATAAAATATCTCATATTACATTTCCAATAATTTAGTACCTCAATTGAAGTATCCAGGAAGAAAGGAGGTACCTATTTTTTACCACTTCCTAGACTTTGGGTACCGTTATTTCAGGGACCCGTGGAATCAACTCACTGAGTTCTAGAAGCCTGCGTAAACGGGGTCAAAATATTTGGTTTCTGACGTATAAGTGTCTCTTTGATACATTTGTTTATTTTAGAGAGGCCTTCGGAAAAGATACATATATCCCATACTTTGATTACCGCAATGATTGTTGACTTGGTCAACCTGTAGTGCCTTGACTTGCAGTTGACCAAGTCAGTAATCAGGTAGAATAAAGTATTGCTCTCCATAGTTGTTAGACTAATAACTATTACAACTAGGCAATAATCCAGTTCTTCAAGTACGCTTTAACAAGAAATATCCATGATTTGACTACCTACACAGAGGTTTAGGCTCTTCCCGAATTGTCACTTCCTGCCAGACTACACTGACATAAGTTGGAGGAGTTTTCGGATAAATCGTAAGGATCAAGTATCGACAATTGTGTAGAGAATGTAGATATTTCTTCAATTAAGTTATGACGATTTGATATTAACACTTTTAATATTTACTTTAATTCGTTGTGTTAAGTGTTATACGTGTTTATGTGGGAGAATTCATGTTTTCGGCCGGATTTTGGTTAAATCGATTTAGACGAAATAATACCGACAATATACATACTTACAACGAGTTTGTCTATATGAAGTAAAACTGGCCTTCAACCTAAAGTAAACTTTAGACTTCAGGTACCAGCGATCTGAGAGATGTCGTTGTATTGCTATGACCTCGGTTAGCATTAACCCGTCCAATGTCATCAACACGAGTACTTAAGTTCTTCAGTATCAGGAATTATCCCCATGTATCGTTTAGCTCACAAAACTTTAAAGAATAATTACCGAAGGTTAAAGCGAATATTTTAATTATTACAATTTCATAAAACCAATTTATTCAAGTCATCTTAACCCTGCTTCCATTTCATATTTATGTTTTCGCTTGGCTTGTCAAGGTTTCCTGCTGCCTGCGGCAGCTCGTTTTGTTCCCATAAACGAAAGAGAATACGTAGGTCGAAATACATAATTAGTTATTAAAATTGCGCCAGTTCTACAATCAATGTACTCTAAATCTTGTACGAAATGCAATTAAATGTAAATAACTGCTGGAGCTGAAATAATGATTCTCTAATTCGAATTGCAATGGGACATCAATAAATTACGAGAATAATAATTAATTAAAGATTCACTAAGTCTGGACTGTTTGGCATGCAGACAAAAGCTAAATATACGATAAGTTTCATTAGGAATATCTTTGATTATAAAATAACGACGAAAGCCACGATCTTAAGGATATACGTGGGAGCCGGGATCAATATGATTTCTATATAAAAGAACAAAAATTCATTTATGAGTTGTTGGCAATCTGTCTTTCCAAGCATGTCTCTGGAAGTTAGAGAAATTGGATGAGAAGTAGTTTTTAGACTCAGCCCTTGGGGGCGAGTTTGAGATGTGCAAAATGGATTTGAGCTAACTTTGTTGGTGGCAAGTAGTATTTGAATACCTCCCTTGAGATGAGAACTAAAAATTTCTGAAAGGAAGATTCTCGATTGGTATAGTTTGATTGACAATTATAATAATTTCTGAAATAAGATAATAACAAAATCGCTTAAATTGTAACTCAGCAGGAGTTCGCACGTAAATCATCGCCCTATCGAAAAGCGATCGAATTAGCAAAACCGACTCTAAACGAAAATAGTCAAGTACGCTCTATTAATAGCGGACTTTTCCTCAAAATATCCTCACACAATAATTGGCTGTCTGCAGTTTTGAGGAGCCCCAACGTGTTGACGACCAAAAGAAATAAGTGCCAAGCGAAATTTTGTTTCACAGATTCATGTCGAACATTTTTTCTGTCGATTAAATCAAGTGGAAATGCATAGTTTTCTCTCATATTCACGAGATATTGATGATCAAGATTGATCATTCTTCCCGGATCCATCCTTTTTCGTGTCTCTCCATGGGTCTATTGAGACAATTTTCTCCCTCTTCATTAATTTACCCAGGAAAGTTCATCTTCAGGGGGTCCACTTTTTCATTACTACTACCGAACTTTTTGCGGTCTTGAAACTAATTCGAAGTGGACCGAAATCTGTTCCCGTAATGGTCTTTTTTTTATTGACCTCGGTGTTGGCCGCAAATTGGCAATCAATCACTGCATTTTCATGTAAAGCGATCGAATTTTATTGGCAATTTCTGTAGCAGTTTTAGAAAAAGTCAATTGGAAGACATTTGCTTTAATCAAAGACAGGAATGTGAAGAGTAGTGGTTGATATGGGAATGTTGCAAAACAGTCTCCTTATCGCAATCTATTAAAAATGGAAATGAATAGCACTATTGGATTTTTATTGCCAATTCTTTGCATGATAATATGTATCATTGAAGCAGTAATGATTATTGTGATATCAAATAAATGCGTTCATTTTAACAGTTTTTTTCAATAGACTCAAAACCATTCTATACATTTTTTAAAAAATTAGGTCTGTCTGAGACTAATTTGCTGACGACTGTCTCGAATTGCGACAACGTGATTGGTCAGGGGCACACTTTTACGATAACAAATAAGATTTTGATCAACTGGTCTACTAAAATGCCTCATGATTTCCTTTAATGAATTGATTGTCTCAATGCTGTGATATCAAGAGTTTAAAAGAGATTTTGAGCATTTTTTAAATTTGTTGTATTTATCTTAATGATTTTCATCTAAGTTACTCTGACTTTTAAAAAACGTTTTTGAAAGAATTCAATAAGATTTCAATAAGGCATTTGAGTTTTTATTTACATAACCGAATCTCATCCCTTTCTCTACAATGCATTATCATGGCCATAATTTTATACGTCGACAAACCATATTTCTTGGTATACTTAATTATAGGTAGGTGGTTCAAAGCCATGACCAAGAAAAAGGCAACCTTGGGTCACCTTAACCGTTTTTGTATAGGTAGGTATTTGATCTTGATCCGAGGACATCGAATCGAGATTAAATATCTTCGATTAATGGACTTAAACTCATTTTTACTGAGGATTTTTTAATCAAATTGAATGTAAAATTGACGTTTCATGAATTGTTGCTCCACTTTTGATTCAAATTGTTCGTGAATAGTAAATTTGTTTTCTTCACCTCTACTTGACCTCGGGTTAAGCCGTTTTATTGAGCCCTAATTATAATGTTCCTTGGGTACTCCATAGGTTACATTTTCACCATCTGTTTTAGAAACAACAGAATTAATGTGTATCATGATGGTAAAAAGAACAATATACATACATAGTTACATATCGACATATAGAGTTCAAATATGAAAAGCATGACCTCGGCTTTACAATGTTTGGTATCACAGGAATCATGTGTTGATTACCTACGCATGATCAGAAGCTAACTGATTTACTTATTTATTTATCAACATAGCCCCTGCCCACTCTTGCACATTATCTGCTAATTAATACCGTTCGACCTGTATTGGTACATAAACTTATATAGAAGGTATTGAGAGAACTTGGCCATAGGTTTCTGGTGTATAAAATCCGATATTTCTTTCAGATTAAAATGATAAAATGTGACCTTGGTTTTGCAGAGAGGTATATGTGTTTTTTTAATAAATTCCTGATGTTCCGATACAAATAAAGAAAACTTTAACCTTTCCAGTAATTTATAGTGAATTTTATGCAGTTTTAAAACTCCAATTTCGTAAGATCTTATGCCTGAAAATCTAAAAAATTCTCAAGATTCATCTACTCAGTATCTAAAGATTGCTCATTTTCTCAATCATCCTTTCACCATATGGGACTCAGCATTTCATTGAAAATTCCTACCTCATTTTCACGGTAACATACAAGGCGTTATCGGTAACGAATGGCAAACTCAATAATTAAATTAGCCGGTGCAGGTAGCGAGACTCTTATCGGCTGCAGGAAGCTGCAGCAGCATCCAGCAGGAAAATACAACAAACAAGTTAGCAGCATAAGCATGCAGTTTATTTCGTTGCATTTGAAAGCAGAAAATCAATTTTAAGTCTCGGTTTAAATTAGATTTTTCTCATCAGAAAGTTTCTTTGTGTTTCAGGGAACATCAGGAACAGATGATAAATGGCTGTCACAATTTACCCGAACATGAAGCTTGATTGGTGAGTAACTATTGACCATGTTTTGCCCTGGAGCTGATATTATTTTATACTAAACCTAGATTTCCATACATTTTTAGTAATTTGTGAAGGGACTTAAAGACTATAAGAGGGGTTGTAAATATAACCGAATAGTGCAAGCTTATTGAAAGCTAAAACAACACTTTCCTTTACATATGTAACTCTTCGACCGAATTTCTATGGAACAAATAATTATTATTCCACACAGTAAAGACTCATTAACTGTATGTTAACAAACGGAATATAATGTTACTTGCATAATTCACGCGGTCACTACAACTTTAGCTGGTCAGTTTGCACTATTATTCTCTCCCATATTTTAGCATGAAAAAACACCTATTATTAAACCTGTCTATTAACGATCATTTCGTAGGAACTCCTTAAAGCCTGGTTGCATCCCAGAAACTAACCTTCAGTTAAGCTTAAACTGCGATTATGCAACCAGGCGTTAGAGGCCTGTAATTGTCACATTGACCCCATTATCAGTTTAGTTTTGGTATTAAAACTTTTAGGAATTAACAATATTAATTAGTAATAAGTAATTTAGCCTCCTTTAACACCTGATCTTAGGCCTATAGAGGTGCACAATTTAGGGTTATTATATTAAGACTATTATAATTTTTGGTGCTGTTTCATATACATATGTAGTTTCATAATTAGACCATATAGGTTTCATGGTAAAGTGCCGATTTCGCATTAATAAAATCTATTTGGAAGTATTTTTCGATATTAGAATCTGAGGAAATCGGCTTTTTGCTCTGAACTTGATAGGTAATTAGATTTACATGCGTGTAAGGATAGTTTAGATTTTAAAATTGCCACTTATATTACTTTGTACTGGATTTGATCACATATAAGGAAATTGAAACTCTCCAGGCAATATAAAACATTAGTATATGCTGCTTTATAAGTATTCTTTTCGCATTATGACTCTTTTAGACAAAAATTCAAATTTTTCAGTCAAATTATTCATCGTGCATTGTTTTATGGTATTTAACGGGGAAGGCTGTAATTTTTTGGTCCTTGATGTAGTTGGTTTTCAATGGACTCCAAGCGGTTACCACGGAGATGCTAACGCCAGGGACACTCAATTGCAAAAATTTACGGGCATGACCATAATTTTTCAGGAATGAATTTAAAAAGTTTTTTATTGAACTAATCCACGCTACGAAATTTAATGATAGCAAAATTTGATAATTTTCGAATTTTTCAACAAATTGAGGTCATAGATGCTGAGATAACGTAATCGAGGTACCTTTAACGTATGCAAAAGCAACGAATGTTTATAAATATTTTCAAGGATTTAGCAAACTCATCAGCAAAACGTCGACGGGTACAAGGAGGTTTTTGATTTGGTGCGATTAATGAAGTCTGTTCTGGAATTTTAACGAGTTACACAGCTTGTGCTAGCAATACAAGAAAGCGCAGTTCTATATTCAAAGATTTTATTTCCATCCCCCATCTTCACCAGATATTCATATTTCATAAATCTAGGCTCTTTATTCTCAATATAATGAATTCCCGTGATTGATGAGGCACATCGTTTTACCAGAAAATACGTTAGTATTCCTTCTACTCAGTTCATCGCTAGATGGGGCGAGTCTTATTTTAGTAACATTTTTAAATGGAAACTCCCTTTTTTGGGTTTGAGAGACTAATTCGCGGATTCAATCAAGCCTCAAAGACTTTCCGGGATCGTCTAACCATGCAGAAGCCATTTTTCACCCTTCTCGTGGATATGCGACAATAGAGGCGCAAACTGAGGGAGCCGACTCAAATTGTTAAATCAGCTGGAATTTGAGAGATAGAGCGGCTGACGTTAATAAAAAATGACGTGAGTTGTTAAAGAGGAGATCGACATTTTTTTTTCGAGAAGTTACAGCTCAAGTTGTTCCTTTTCGTTCGATGTAACTTTCCAGCCACAGTGCCCTTTATACCACACAATTTTGCAGAGAGTTAAGACATAAAAATTTAACCTTAAAATTAATTGAATATGATAACAACAATAGTGATGAAATATTTCGGCAAAAGCAATGCATTATACGCCCCATTTTGTTCTTAAATCACCTGAAATTCCATCAGTTAACTTAGGCATTAAATGGATTTATAGTTATTTCCGAGTCTAATTAGCACATAGCCGCAATTCCCTGATTTATCCATTAAATTGGAAAACTGAAAACAAACAATGGAGAGATATTTCGCATTGCGACATGGTCTGTCATAAAGTAATTGTTTAGTGAACGTTTTTGGTGGAACCGATGGGTTATTGTCCCGGCTTAAAGTCCATTACCTCCATTTCGGGTTAAAAAGGAATCGGTCATGGGGAACTACACTTCTAGCTGGTAATTGGAGAGTTATATAGGTGAACTCAGGTATAGGATATCAAATATTATGTGAAATGATGTTTGTGTTATGTGAAATTCAAATCTAGATGCTCACTTTTTCATGAAAATAGATTAATTTTGCCGGAAAGTAGCATTTTCATTTTTGTAGTGTGTGAGTTTCCAGAGATTTAGTTCCATTATGGACCTGCGCTTTGGCAAAATCGCTCTATACATATTATATGTATACGTTTGTAACAGAACTACGTTTCCTTCGATTTCATTGCTCTGTCAGCAAGAGTTGAGACGACTTTACGGTATCTGGCCTTGTTACGGTCCTGTAAACTGTCAAATTGTTCCACAAATTTCATACTTTGCTGCTTGTCATATATCTTAATTCAGGCTTTCCAGTAATGTAAATCAGAGTGATGATATCCGTATAGTTGTAGAGCTACAATTTCTTAGAATTTCCTTTGCTGACTCATATTGTGGTGGCTACATTTGTATCTGGCTCTGAAACGGTTCTGTAACTTGCCAAATCGCGCTATAAATCTCATAGTTTGTGGAGTAAGTTTCGAGCTTTCCAATAATGTAGATCAGCGCGAGGCGGTTCACCTAATCTTTCAGTCACAATTCTTGATGTTCATTGGGCAGTCAGAAAAAATGAACCAAATTTGAAAAATTGTAAGTTCAAAATGTTGGAATCTATAATGTTTTTTTGAGAATATTCCCATATAAGCCAAATAACATGACAAAAATAAGATAAACGGCAAGAAAGAGCCAAAAAAGAAAATATAATTTATATAAATTCTTCCTCATCCATTAGACGTGGCGACAAGTTATAGGAACCGCTTCCCAAGACTTAGCTGCAGTCCTTAACTTGGGAACGAACTCGCCCGGTGGCGCTACGGTCGAACACAAAGCAAATAGCCGTTATAAAACACGGTCAATTGCTGCAAACTTTCCACGTCATGAATTCGTAATTTGGAAAATAGGAATTTTCATAAAACCACGTCGCACCTGCTCGTAATATAGTGAGCATTAGAATAATACCGATAAAAGCTTTTGAAGCTTAAAATATAGATTTAAGTTTTTGTGGATTTTAACCCGAAATAGGGATGTAAGTAAGTAATGTGTGATGTAACTAGTAATGGGTTAAATTCGGAATTTAGAGTATATGTACAATTCAGTTTTAGCCAATCTTTTTGCTAGCTAAATGATTCTTAAGGTTCCGATAAGGGCAAATGACTCACGTCCGCTCTCCTAGGAGAGCAAAACCTCATCGGTACCCACTGTTCTTTGTGTATCTGGTACCTGCCCTGGCTCAAGGCTGTTCTGATGGGTACTATAACAAACACTTTACCTATCATAAAAGAAGAATCACCAAAAGATCTTAGACCCCTGCAGGGTTGTGTTCAATTTTATCCCTTGGAACTGTGAATCATCCGGCAAAACTGGTTGGGATTTCGTTAATTTTAAGAAACAGAATTTGCATTTAAACTGACAAAATTATCCAGTATGTTGCCTCATGATTTGCACGCATTATTGCAGGAACCCATCAGGGCATTGCATCTATAGTCACGATTGTGGCGAAGTTGAAGGTCAATACCAGCGACTCCCACTTTGCCCTGCTCGAAGCAGGAAAATCGGTTTAGAACTTATTCGCCCATGTTGGTTATTCACAGCTGTTTCCTGTTTATTGAGCCTCATTTTCTGTTTTATTAATTTTTCGATATTTACTCATTTTCTCGTTTATTAGTCTTGTAGTTTTGTTGGTGCCTGCAATCCTAAAAAGCTTTTTAAAACGGCCTCCGCTGGTAAACTTGAATTTAAATAAGTGTTTAAAATGAATTATCTACTCCTATTTACCGAAACAGATGGGCAATAAATATCGTATGAGAGAAGCGCCAGACATCCGCTTTTCTGTTAGATTAATAGAGATGGTTGGCACCTCGGTTGGCACCTTGTTTTCTTGTTTTCCATAAATAAAATGGCTGAAAACTTCCTTTTATGCGCAACAAAGTGCGATTTTTTCACGTATGTTATAAGGAGCGTAAACTGGCAAACACTTTCTTAAAGTGGATTATCCATCACACGTTTCCAGTATTCTGGAAAAGCGCTTTACGTATAGAGCTTGCATCATGCGGAAACCTCGATGAAAACTCACTTTTGAGGACTCGAAAAGCTAAAGGCATTAAGAGCTTAAAAATTATGTTCAAAATTCTGAAAGAGAAAATCTAAGGGGGGAACAAACTTTAGAAAACATTCAGTTATGGTTTCCTTTACTTTATTAATTTGGAAGTGATTCAGGAAACCTTTGGAAAACATTCTTAGAAATGACCATCCATCGCGTGACATCAGCTGATGTCGTGACTGACGTCGCGACGGCACCAATGCCGCAGTGCCATCCCCGGCAAACACGGTTCAGATTTGTGTACCGGCATCCGGTAAGCGTGCCAACTCGCCAAATTTACGACTCCCCTGGAAATAGTTATGGAAACGCCGCTTTATTGCCTGCCATGATATGTTTTTAGCTTCTAGAGGGATGAACAAAAAATTACGTGAAATAGGGGCTGGGGTGCGCTGCACGATAGTCCCTTGTCCTTGAGCTTGTATTTATAAACAGATTATTAAGTTAAGGCATTTGGTTTTTCAGGCAAAAGTTGTTATTATCCGGGTATATAAGGTTTAAATGATCTTGAAACTATTTTCCCAAAAGTGGAATGAAGCAGTTCCCTGGATAACAATCCGTCTTTTCAAATTTTCGGAAACTTCGCCAATAAGTTTTCTAAGAGGATGGGGAAACTCTGACTAGGAAGAGACAAAATGCTCCTTGAAAATTTTTTTGCTGGTTTTTGAATAATTCCAACCTCAACTTGAAAATGGTGGAAAATCATTTTACAGTATTTAGGATGCCAAAACAAGAATTTTTCAAACACAAACGCCCTGTGTTTTGTGCGATTTTAGAAATTTGCAGCTCATTAAGGTTAATTTACCTATGGCAAAAATACTGAAAAACGGGGAATTTTGGCTTTATTTTGTGACAATTCTTAGCATGACTTGGGCACTTAACAGAGCAAGATTATGAATTATCATTAGCTTTTTACCAAACTATTTTCGCTCAACCTCTACCACGAAAGCCCCACTTTTTCGCTGCTTTTTCTCAAATTTTTTTGGGTCTTAACCGCGTGTCCCACCATTGCCATGGGTTTTAAAACTGAGTCGAATTAGTCACGATCCGTGCGATTCTTCGCAGGCAGCGGAGCATGTGGTGGGTCGGGACAAAACAGCCGGCGACGGCCGCCTGCCCGCCGCTGCGGCCGGCAACGTGCAGCTGCCTCGAACGAACTCCCGAAGCCGGTTCAAAATCAGTCTCAACGAGGGTCTCGGAGGGTGAATGTGTAGGCGCACGTGATCGCTCTTTCAACCCGATTTAACTCGAATTAACCGATCGAAAAATAATGCTGTTCGAAAACCCGCCGGCCGCCGCCACCAAGATATTCCCGTACGCCATACCTCCCCCAGTTCTGCCGCCCCCCATGGTCGGGTAAGTTCAATCGCACCCAATATTATTTGTCCGTATCGTCAACCCAACTAAATGCAGTTTATTATCGGGCATGTTTGATTTGTAACTTGTAACCAGCCGATTAGTTGCTGCCGCTATTGTTCTTGTTGTACTTAAATTAGGCCTTTTAAAATGCAAATACAATAGTCCCAACCACCGAAAAGAAATACAAGAAACACTCTTTCTCTTGCTGATATAAGTACATGACGGATTTTGTCTCGTGTTAGCTTGGGTTGTAGACAAAGACGGGGATTAGTGGCTTGTGTGGTTTTCCTGCTGCTGCTGCTGCTGCGAACCAATCGGAAAGAGTGGTTTGGCACTACGTTCAATTCTCGTCTTGTTTTTGTTTGTTTGCCGTAAACAAAGAGGTAACTAACCGTTAGCGGGAGCAGGAATCATCTACCTGGTCTAGTCATCGTTACATTACCCAAATTCGTAATATATAATTATTGTTGTTTGACAAAACATTTAGTACTTGTTAGTAGCGGTTGTTTAACGTGGGAGCAGGATTCTATTGTAACAAGTTTTTGAACTTAACTATCAATAGTAAATAAAAAGTATTTTTGAGTCTGTATAACGGTTCTATTTTTAATTTTGACCACCCGGTATTTCTAATTTTTAAACATTCGAAAATTCACCTTCAGTTTAACATCAATATGGAACTTGCCGAGAGCTAACAATAACACAAAGTAAATAGAAATTTCTTATTATCTTCACAAACTCATCAGAAACATACGAGTTCCACCGTCTTTAGCCGCGATAATTCGGTTTCGTTTAACTTTAACTTCCGAGTGACTTAACAAATAAGCTTTTAATTTCTCCTAGAAGGTCCGTACATTCAGTGAAACCAAGAACAGTGTGATAAAGTGCGCTCAGCTTGCAAATCCGTATGGCAAAGTCGCTTTATTGACCACGGCAAGAAAATTTTCCGATCTATAACATATGAATTGTACAAAAATCTCGGTTATTTTCCAGTTTCCGGTGCTCCAGTTTGTTTGATTACTACTTCATCTTCCCTTTGTTTCTTTTGTGTCTGCAAAGGCAGGAGCCGTCTTGGCGTGCCAACAAGATCCCCTTTTCTCCCGTCTGCCAGTGGTGTAGTTCAGCAGTGTTTCTGGCGTAAAATCATATTCCACACACATCACCTTCTTAATTATTATTGCTGAAGCTGTCCCCGTTGCTCGAGTTTATGTTAAGCAAATGTTTGTTTTCTAGCGACAATATTTATACAATTTGCAAACAAGTTTCCGCGCAAGGGAAACCTTCCAAAACTCAATTTTCCGATAAAAATAAGGCAGCCTTAGTAATGAACTTCACAATAATCCTATTATTACCTCCTCAGTTGTAACGAACAGGGGAAATTCGATATTCACCTGGAAGCGAATACTTAAAAATGCAGTATATAGTATTATTTACTTATGAATTTGTACAGTGTCCATATTGCCTTAGAGAAATCTACTTTTAGTGTATAGTATTAGAATAGAGCGTAGGCTTTAGAGGTAACACATTAATCGTCGTTTTTACCATTAAATGTGGGTCTTTAGCACAATTTCCATAGTTCTAAATTACGTAGGCATATCTGTATGTACTATTATATTTTAGTGTTTAGTAGTCCTTTAGTGTACCAGTAAATGTGATCTATATTGTTCAGCTCAATGATGAACTGAAAAATTTCCTTTTACATTTTCCACAAGTAAATATTCAGGTTTTGATTAAAGTTCTTCTGAAGCTTTGAAAATTCCACTAAATCCCAACAGCAATCCCTGGGATTCAGTCAAAAATTTTCAATCTTATCTCTATTAACCTCTCCAGAATATTTCAAACCTCTTTGGATTTCTCGATTTTTCTTAATATCGAATTGGATTTCCTAAGCAATTACTACATTACTATTACACGTTACACTATTTGGGGTTTTCGAAGGTGGTGGACCTCAAAAGATGCTTCAAAACCCCAATAAACATACTAAGATTAAAGAACACATGAAAAATGCACATAAGATGCAGAAACTGTTAAGAAGCTCAAAGCATCCTTCTTAAAATCCAAAATTCTAAAAGGTCAACAGGGAACCTTTACAAAGGATTCAAAGATCTCAAGAAAATTTTCCCATGCAGAACTAAATTTTTTTTGAGATTTAGAAATCAATTGATTTTTAGACTTCTTGAAAAATCCCATGGACTGCCCCAAAGCTCTTCTTTAAAAACTCTAAAAATCCAAAGTCAGTTTCGACTTCCTCGGAGTTCCCTCAATGAGAAAAGGCGAAAATTCTTGGAGGTTTTGAATTCTGGCAGCGTACATAGATCTTTGAAAATCCTATGAAGACCACAAAAAAGCTTTTGAAGTCTTAAAATACTCACAAAGAGTTCCATGATATCTCAGGGCTGACAGTGGCTCCACGTAGAAAATAAAAATTATTGGAATTTTCAGAATTACGCAATTTTTAAGATTCTTTCCGCCATATTCAATTTTAGGGAAGAACAAAATGGCAGATGTAAGGTTAGAAATTGTATAGCTGCAAATTATGTTTTCTCAACTTCTCAAATTTGTAAAAAAATTACCCTTGAAGCTATAAACAATTTTAGTTGAAAAGCTTAAAGAGTTGTAAGAATACGTTACCATTTGGATTTTTTTTTTAAACTCACAAAATTACGGATTCCGAAGTGGAATTGTATAGCTGTTACAGCGACGATATCTGCACTTTTCAAATATGCCATAGGAACCTTAGTACTATCCAAAGCTTGAAAAGATGTCATGTTATACCTGAATATCTGCCTGTGATGATTTGCTCCAAAGGAAATTTTTGAAATTCTCATCATTTGATAAAAATTAGATAAAGTTTGACGGATAATAGAAAACATTTCTGGAAAACAATGTCTTTATGTAATTATGTTTGTCTGTGAATTTGTGAGTTTTTCCTTGAATATTTTGTTTGAAAAAAAATTATTTCTATACAAAAGTTGTAAATGAGAATCTCCGCATTTCATCCAAGTCAAAAGGAAACACCCACAAATTTGTTACTGTTAAAATCTCTTTAGTTCTTTTAATCTATACAAATTTGTAGGAGCATTTCAGTATTAGTTAGATGTGTATAATTATATTGTATTAAGGGCCCTATCGGCCTTTCTATCAATAGCCCAATAATCCCTAAGTTAAGTGTTAACCCTAGATTAACTTTCCAATACAAAATCACCTATAGAACTACCTACTACGTGCATCACTAAACTCAGACTAGATTCGCCTTGTTCGTAGATTGTTGCACGTTTCGGGGGGTACTGATGAACAATCAAACTGATGATTTTATTTTTGGTTTAAGTTTCACAGAGACCCTCATGAAGAAGAGAGAGAGGAGGTTCGAAGGCGACCTGCAAGAAGAGGAAGGGAGGGAGACGAAGGTAAACTTTGAGGATAGACAAAACCATAGAATTAGATGAGGATTAAGTTTATTTAGGTCATATTATATTTTGTGCATAAATGTTAGTTTGTTAGCTTAGAAAAAGGTGATACATTTTCTAGGGGTGATAATTTTATACCCCCGAACCGGTTTAAAGATCGCAGACTCGTTATATTACACCCCATAGCCCATTAAAGTCCGACGAGTATTCCGGGTCGTCTCACGGTCCTTTTTGGAGTATTGATTTCCCGGCTCCGTCTGCGGCTCTAAAGATACCCCAGGGAAATTATTTGATTTCTTCCAATAACGAAACCGAATGTTTTGTCCTGGTTTTGCATACCGATAATACTAGTTAGAGTTAAACTAAAGCTCAGTTTTCCACTCTATAATTATTAAACACGAGTTTACTAAAAATGGGTTTAATGCATGCAAAACGTAGCCAAAACTATTTCAAAATAAAGCAGTCCCCTTTATATCGATAAAAAATTGATAAAACTCTGAAATAACTACATATCAAAGTGCCAACATGGTCAGATGTATGAGTGGCTGCCTGACACCGTGTGTTGAGAATTCACAGAAATGTCGCCAAGAGCATTACTTTCTTTTGAGCAATAAATCATAATTGTTTCATCTAGGGAATGGATCCTTGGGAATGTCGTCAAAATGACCTATCAAAATAGCTTGGGCGTACTATACAAAATGGACAAATATTCGTCGTTTTGATATCATTCCTGGGAAACATTCTCTGTTCCATATTTATTAAGCATGAATATTCGTAAAATCCCAAATGGTGACAACTAAAACCATAAGTAGTAGATTTCTATATAATTCTGACAGAGAAGTTTGAAAGTTTAAAACCGCAATCTACTGACTTTCCTTTTGGAAAGAATAAATTTCTACTTTTTGTATTGTAAGAGCAGTACTCAAAAAGACTCTCAGAGTTCTACATATTTGAGAATTTAAGAATATACTCCTTCAAGGTTTTTTTATTTTGAATTTACTGACTAAATTTTCATTTTTTTTACTGAAACTAAAATTATCTTTAACTTAATAATTTGAATATGCTCTAAAAGTGTGCAGCTCATAGCAATAAATCTTATAGTTTGTTTGTAATTTCTACTATTGTTCTTTCCAAGCTTTCCAATGCTGAATCGTAAATCTACTGATTTTTCTTTGGGAAAAAATATTATTTTAATTTTCCCAAAACCGAACTTTGCTCGTAACTATCTCGCACAGAAAATGTCGCCCTTCTAAACACATGCAGCTAAGGCATTGTTGTATTGTATTGTAGCCCTTATTTCGGATCCAACCCCTGAGCTATTGTCATGTAGAATCGATCCCTTTCCACCACCGAATCGTGGGGAGGAAGTAACGATTTTTGTCTCTATTATTATTGCCAGAAGAGCTTGAAATTATTCCAAGGATAATAGAAACATGCATACTACCACGAAATTCCAACTAACCTACTTTGGCATAGAATAAATTCTATGGAATAGAATCACGCGAAGCTGCAGCTGTAAAGCTCCCTCTGGCGGCGAGTGATAAAGTGGAAATCTACCTGGGGGGTTGTATGGTAGAGGGCGCGAGTGAGGGCTCAGTATTGACCCGAGGGAGGGAGCGACGTCGAAACAACAATGGCCCTTTAGAGGACAAACCGAGGTTTTTTGGTTAGGTTCAAAGAATACACTCAAATTACTCGTTTGTCTATGAGCTAACTTTATTCTACTGCTACTAACTAATTTACACTGAAAGCCGGTTTAGGGGTTTGAGGAGGGAGGGTGCTGGGTGCAGAGTATTCTATGTGTGTATAATACGAGGCACAATCGATTACATAGTATTAATGTATGGTACAGTAAGTCGACCCATCAAAGCTACTCTAAAAGTTAACAGTTAATGTCTACAGAAGCAAATTTTCCTGTGGGCAGTTTCAATCCTCGATTGGGGCACTTTCGGGGCACTGGTCAAAGCTGAGGGGCCGCAGCTCTGGTCATGTCCCGCAGCAGCAGTAACTGGAAATAGTACTGCTGTGACAGGACAATATCAGAGCCAAGGGCGCAAAATTCGGCAAAATGGTGGCAGGACAGAGCAAGGGGGTTGCGACGGTTTAGGCGCGTCGCGACGCGATCTCTACGACGACTGAGAGGCGTCGAGGACACTGCGCGTTCCACCCCGAAAAGCGCTCAATCGCCTCCATGGCAACGGGTGCGACCACCTTGTTGCCGATTTTCATCCGTTTTACTCAGTTTTCGCCCTCCAAAAACAACAAAACTAAAGAAAAAATTGAAGAAAACTTTTCAAATTTTGGAAAACACAACGTTAAACATTGAGATGAACAAAACACAAATTACTTCGTTATAAATGAACGAAATCGAGTTTATAGAAGCGCCAAATCTGCAGCTGAAACTAATGGATATTCTGGATATAACATTTCTCCTTATATTTGGCAACGTGGGGATGGAGGGAAAGAGCCGCGCCCCATATCACTAATGCATGTGCACGTGTTTCGCGCGCCTCCACCAGGGGGAGAATATTGATCTCCCCTTTTCCGATGACCGGATGGAGGAATTACTCCGTCAACTCGTCCTACCTGAACCGGACAAGATGGACAGGATTTTGCCCCATTTTTGATGACCATTGGATGCAAGAGGAGGCCAATAAAGACGCCAGGGGGCGCTAGAACCTGTTGAACTAAAGTTTTCGGTTTAGCAGGAAAATCAGTTTTTATTACAGTGTGTTCAAAATGAAGATGAACGTCTCAATTTAATTATGAACTATACACACAAACCATTAAAGAGCTACCTTCCCTTCTGTGTTGGATATTTTGCCCTAGGTCCGTCACTGGCTGACTGAAGATTGGAGGATTTTACAGGTTCCCTATGATTTTAGATTTTAATTCAAGTAAAAACAGTGAAGAAAGAACCTTAACCAAAATTTCTCACAAATTTCTAGTAAGACAAATTCGATTAGAAAAAAGAAAAAGAGGATTTCCCAAGAAAAGCCGAGTCAAGATTCTTAGACGCAATTTTTTCAAAAATCTTCGGAAAATTTTGGCAATACCGTTGACACAGGTAACGTTCTATTGTCATCCGCCATATTAGCTTGCGCTTAGTGATTTTATAGGCGGACGTCACATCAAGGCTTACTGCAAGTCGGCCAGTATTATCGAACTTCCTAATTTCTCTCTGATTATCATTGACGTTTAATTGACATTTGATAAATTCGTAAATTTTTTCGAAAATGCAGGTGGAACTGGCTGCTGGCAGGAAAAAAACCATAAATTGTCATGATTTCGCGCTTGAGCAATGATTCAGTTTAGGGTAGGGCCCTTTGTACCTGTTCCGTTTCAGCAGGAAATTAGCGTTTTTATGATCCACAATAAGGTGATTAGTTTGTTTTATCTACATTTTGTTGCTTGATGCAATGTTCAGTGATATTAATTGTGAAAATAAGGTTTTTTCTTCAGTTTTTATAGATTTCTCCTGTTTTAGAAATAATTTCGTGATACTCCATGCATTGGCAGTATTAAAACCTCCACACTCCCAACTTAATTAGAGCCATATAGTATTTATAGGGCTCTAAATCATCCGAATGTCAGGGTCCTAAAGGGGGCCCGCGCTATCAAAATTTTAATGAAATCCCGCCGATATTGGAATACGTGAACGGTTTCCTTAATAATGACCATCTTTATTAAGAGCATTCACTATTGCATCTTCGAATTGGGAGAGTTATAAAATTGAGTTTAGCGTTCAATTAAGAGCAACAAAAACAAGATCAGTTAAGTGAAAAAACTCGACTTAAAAAAACACGCTGTATATATTCATTAGGAATGTCACCTGGCATAGTGCATTATTTCTAACAGAATATTTCATAAATAACTAAAAGAGAAGACGTCCATTTTTGTTAAATAGAGAATTAAATTAGCAGTTAACCTATTTAGGACTGATCAATATCAGACCTACATAGCTTATTTATTATTACCAGATAAATGATCGAAAACACATCCATATTCGGGCAACTCGTAAAGCCCAATTTGATCCACTTACAATTTTCTTTTAATTATCAATTTTTTCATCCAATAAATTTGATTAAAATAGGAACAAGGAAACTGCTGGGGGAACGAGAAATAAAGTCATCCATAAAAGCAGGAGCTCGCTTTTTTTGGCAAAATAAGACGACAAAACAAATTGCCCAATTTTCCATTAAAACTTATCACAAAAGAACTTTCAATCGGTTTTCATTGTAACTAACTTTGAACTCCTCTTTCAGCGCAACCATGGGCGAAACCAACGGTCTCCTGGAGAGCCACCACCATGAATTGGTAACACTCAATGGATCCCATTCCGGATCCAGCGGTAGAAGCACACCCATTGGTCAAAATGGGGCAAGTGGAGGGGATCCAGCTCCAGGCAAGCTTTTTGTGGGAGGTCTCAGTTGGCAAACTTCCAGCGAGAAGCTTAAAGAGTATTTTGGCATGTTTGGCAACGTCACTGATGTACTTATTATGAAGGATCCAGTAACACAGGTGTGTGAAAATGAGAGTTCTTTCATATGTTGAGGGCCATGACATTCTTTATTCTTTAGTAACTGACACGATTTTTTGTAACAAAATAAAATTTTCACGGGTTTAAATTTCCAGAGAAGCCGTGGATTTGGCTTCATTACGTTCTCCGAACCAGCCAGCGTGGACAAAGTTCTCAAAGTACCCATTCATACCTTAGACGGCAAAAAAATCGACCCCAAACACGCCACCCCCAAAAACAGACCGAAACAGCCCAACAAGACCAAAAAGATCTTTGTCGGAGGGGTCAGTCAGGATACTTCAGCCGACGAAGTAAAAGCGTACTTCAGCCAATTTGGTAAAGTTGAAGAAGCAGTCATGTTGATGGATCAACAAACAAAGAGACACCGAGGCTTCGGTTTTGTCACCTTCGAAAACGAGGACGTAGTCGATAGAGTGTGTGAAATTCACTTTCACACCATCAAGAATAAGAAGGTTGTATTCAATAATTCCTATAACAATCTATAATATTCTCATATAACAATGGTTCAGGTGGAGTGCAAGAAAGCTCAACCCAAAGAAGCTGTGCAAGCCAGTGCGCAGCTCCTCGGCAAAAGACTGATGCTCAGCGGATTGGGGGTGAGATTACCGGCCCCTGTCGCTGGGGCTGTAGCTGCTGTTAACCCTCTAGCTGTGCAGCCATTAGCGCATGTGCAAGCGGCTGCAGCTGCGGCGGCTGCTGCGCAAGCTCAATCAGCTGCTGTAGCTGGGTATGGGAAGTTATTATATCCACATTTGGCGGGTTATAGGTAAGAAATTTTTCATTGTGCATGCAAACATTCTTAATGAGATTAGTTGATATGATTTTAATCAGAAGAGCTTAGCAGATTTTTCAAAAAATGTTTCACTATTTTTACTTTTCCAGATATTCACCATATCCCATTCCTGCAATGACAACAGGAGCAGCGGCGGCGGCAGCAGCAGCCGCAGGCAATCCAGGAAATCCCGCAGGAGCTCAAGGGGGCGGTCCGGCTTCCGCCGCCACATTGACGGCAGGGCCTCAAGTGACCGCCAGCCCTTATCAGGGCTACAACTTGACAAACGTGGACATGTCTAGTTTCCAAGGCGTGGATTGGGGTGCGATGTACGGCGTGGGCATGTATGTTTAAGCTCGCCATAAAACTCGCGGTTTTGCTCACAATAACTATTTTAAACGGAACCTTTTTACGAAAAAAGACCTGTGTTCCTAAACATGTTGGCAAATTGGACGTTTTAGGGACGGTCGAACGCGTCAAAAAGACGCCGAACTGTGCCTACTGTTAGTCTTATTTAAGCGGTATTTTTAGGCCAACTTTTACTCTCATTAGTTTTTCGCTAGGTTAGGAAACGAGGATTCTCATTTTGCGATGATGCTGAAGTGAGCCGAAAATGTTATTGCTCATATCTATGGCATTAAGCAATAACTCGCAATAATCAGTATTAATTCCAATCCTCTCATCTCAGACTCTGTTATTCCTTTTGACATGGCAATAATGGTTCAGAATTAAGGTTGTGGTACTTGGCTAAGTACTTATTACTCATGACTGATACGTGGCAGTACCCTTTTAATGATATTAACTTATTCGTTTTTTGGAGATCTCATCGGTTTAAGTTCTTAGATTGTAAAACCTTTATTTACATTAATCCTAACCTTTGAAATTCCAGTTCACCCGCATATCGATAAACCGCAATAAGTACTTAAAAAAAAAGTAAGTAGTTAGTATTACATGCAGCAGCATTCCATAAAAGACATTAAGCATTAGCGTTTTTGTAAATAAAGAGTTACGTACTGATACTAAATATATTGATAACTTAGCTGCGGACTAACTTTTTTCATACTGCAGCTGAATTGGTTGTTTATGTACCGTTGTCAATTTCGTAAGTAAAATGTGGTTTTAGGGCGGAGCAGGATTTTGTCAGAATCGGCAGCAAAAGTGTAAATTTCGGACGCAGCTGCACGAAACAACTGACTGCTTGCCTATTCACCCCAATATAAAAATCTTGCCAACTGCGTTCCCGACTGCAAATTGCTGAGAAATTATTGGTGTAACTTTACATATACTACACTCTACTTAAAAATCTTAAAGTCTATTGAAAATCTTAAATCTCAATATACGTTTCACCATGATTTGCCTATAACTAAAAGTGGGATCTAAATTTTTTTCATTAACAACTGACAAAATCCCACTCAACACTGCCTCAATTCCCACTCAAAACATGCGCTCCTTTCAAAGCGCGTATGAAAACCACAACTTGCTCCTAAAACCTGATATTTTTAGCCACCCCTAAGTATTATTATCTAGGCGTAACTACTTAATATGTAAGCAAAGAGCAACTACTCGGTGATATATGAGCATATTTCGTTGTTAACATTAATTATTGTGATTTGCGGACCAAGGAGTCGCGAGCCGCAGTTCTAGGCTGCGGCGCATAGGAACTAAGAGCAATTAGATGTTTTAATGTATTTTGAGTGTCAAAAGACATATTGCTCCTAGAGTCTTTTGCTCATAAGGTATTTTAACTCATGCGTTAAGGGCAACTTAATCGGTAAGTCATTTTTTGAGCTGTGTGAACGGTAGTTACTTTGTGTCTTGGTTCAGCTTCTTTAGTCTCATTCCACGAGATTTTTGGGTCACAGTGCCAAATATTTATTTCATTTGAACAAGTACAGTCGCAGAAAAAAGCAATAATGTTGTGAACGCAGATCGAACCCCTATTTTTGTACGTTTCTTTGAATCATTTGTAAATATTTTTTTTTGGGGGCGAGGAGGGGGGTAGCCGACATTGAACATTGAGAAGGTACTATATTATCCAAGCTATTGAACTAACTTGTTACTTAGTTTAGACGTTTGGCGTACATATAACTTAAATATTACTGTAGGAATACGAGTAATGTGTAAGTTTCCTAGTTACTTAGCGTAGTCTGTAATTCCATGTGTAGTTTAGCGCGTCTTTGATGTCGCAGATGCACTTGTAGTTGAGCAGTTTCGAATAAAGTAGTTTCATAAAGTAGAACTTCTGCTTGTTCAACCCCTATTAATACGCTTTTTTTTCGGATTTTTCCTAACGATATCTTCCTTAGTAGAATGTTCTTAACCAAAATCTAGCTGTGACACAGTAATATTGATTTTTACTTATTTCCACACCGAATTTGTGTTCTACTAAACGTTGTGTGTTTCTTAGCAGGGTGCCCACCAGTAAGTATTTACCACCACAAACTAACCCTCTCATATCGAGTGGTAATTTAGGTGTTTGGAGGGATTTTGGGGTAATATCTGTGTATATGTGTACATACTGGGAAGAGTGTTTCTTGCTGATTGATAGGCAAAATTTGACTTTTTGATGTGTATAGAATTTTCTCGAATTTTTCTGGAAAAAAAATTAAAGGAAAATGGATTCCATGCTGAGGGGTTTCTTTTTATCGAAATGAGTGACAGGTACGTCAAAACTGATAACGACATCCGCTACTCTGAAAAAACTTTTCTGAACGTGAGTATCATGTCGATTGGACTGTCTTTGATAATAAGGAAAATTGAATTTTCTCGAACTCAGTAATAGATATGTCAAAATTAGCAATGCTATTCGCTTTTTTGAGCAACATAGCTGAAAATGCATACCATATATATGGGCGAATTTTTACGTGCTTATTACTTAGTTCGAAAAAAAAAGAATGCCGTCATCAATTTTCTCACTCAATTAAAAAAACGTCTAACTTATTTTCAAAGTTAATCCCCTCGAGATGGTCCAAAAAATTCCTAAATAACCCTCCACTCATCATCAATATCGCACCACACATTACTACTAAACAGGGTTCACCACCTTCTTGAATACAGCAAATTGCAACAACAACAGGAAGTAGGTAAGGTAGGTATGTCAGCAAGGAGCACCACCAAAAAACAGCAAAACAAATCGGGTTGAATAAATTGAAAACTAACAAATGTGATGTATAAACTCGACAATACACAATATCATCGACTTATATTCCATTGAAGGCTTGTGTACTAGTTACTAATAAAAAGTATCATATTTTTACTTATAATAGAATCTGTGTTTTCTGGCCTGCAATAAATGTGTTCGTTTCGTAGAAAGATACTATTTAGACAATGAAAGAGCATCGTTTTTAACAAATATACTAGTAGTTGTAGGCGTGTAGGTACTATCTCTATTTGAAATATAGTGCCTACTTAGATTGTGTGTCTTAGTACCTCCATATCTCACGAGTAGGAGTAGGAATGTTTGATTAAGCAATCGGATAGACTTGATTGATAATAAAGCCTTATTGTCTTCCTTACACACACCAAAGAGGTGATAATATAATACAAATAATAGGAGATATTGTAGTTGCATTTCTGGTCAGTGGATATAGTTTTAGTTCTTTCTATAGTAGATGATTAGTGATACCGAAACCTAATCTAAATCTGCTGTGATCCTCTTGACTACGATTATCACTGAAGGAATTTCACTAGAAAGGTCTCAGATTTACGGACCAATATTCAAAATTGCGTATAAGTACAAGCATTTTATTTATTTTTCACGTATGTGTAAATATATCATTAGTCGACTGTAATATTATATCTACAATATGGAAATGATTGTGATGTACAAATTTACCAGTATAAGTAGCCTTGTCGGAGATAAATAAACTAAATATACTATTGAATGGTATTATTATTATTAAAATTCGGAAAATCTTGTTTTAGTGGAATTTGATAAGATTTGACAGCACCACGCTGAGCAATTAATTGGATTTTGACACATAAATGCAAAGTTGCAAATTTTAGATATAGAAAAATGCTCTGTTAAAGTGAGTGGCGTAGGTTCTTTATTTGAGCGCTGTATAGAATTTTTCGAAAAAAGCCACGAATTCAAAACAATTCGTTTTCGCTTTTGCGATCGCTAATTAAATTCCTGCATTATTTAAAAATACAAAAACATATTATAGTCAGTTGAAAAAAATTAAATCTGAAATCGCTTGTTTTTCACTTTCAGTTTCCCTTTTATCGCGCCCCTGTCGAGTTCCCTAACCAAATTATCGAAATATGCATAAAACATATTAAAATTAACGGCGTAGATTATGTATGCTTTGATAACGTCAAAAAAATTTAACTAAGTTAACTAAATGAAAAAAATATTAAAGGACAATTCAAGATGCGAGAAGGATATTTTTCACTATTTCGCTAGTATTTTACGAAACTTGGCAATGCCGCTCTTCGCGTTTAGTTATCAATCGCGTTCATTTATGACCTTTCCTAAATGCTAGTTTTCACTCAAAGTTGGCAGATTTCCTGTTAAAAAAGAAATTTGCTGGCACCGCTTCTTTTTCATTTATAATATTTCTGAATTCCATTTCATAGGTATAAACTAATTATTGACATCGAGTGTAATTTGTTAAAATTAGAATGCGACGCTGTCCAATATCGCGCCGCCCAAACACGCAAAAGCAGCGTCGCGGCGCCGCTTTCGCAATCGACCCAATCACTCCGTATAAACGTAATTCTCACTGTTTACATTCCCTCTCATTTTAACCCGAGAAACATGACTGAAGTTGAATCTTCTTCTCCTCAACCTTCCGAATTATTGTCCGAAGAAAACGACGCGAGTTTCTCCAAAGAAACCACTCTTTTGAGCCATAAAAACCCGAAAAACAGCTTCAAAAATGCATACAAATCCGTGCAGGAGTACCAAAAACCAATCCCTCGAGGAAGAAAAACTTTCGCTTTCTGGACTTTGGTGCTTTTATTGTTCCTTTCGGCTGTTGGGAATTTGCTCCTTACTATGACCATACTGGGAGTGCTGCGGATAGGAAATGGTATGCAGAGCATAGAACTGCTACCGGAGCATAGAGTGATAAAATTATTTGGAGACGTGGATTTGGGCCGCATATTCAAGCAACACGGAGTTATGGAAGGCTTCAAAGGGGAAAATCTTGAGGTAACTGGGGAAAACAGCTCTGTATTTGTAAACCTTTACAGCAGGTTAAGCAGAGTATTCAATAAAGTGGCAGTCGAGAGAAATGGTACTTGTTTCCATGGTTTAAGCTCTTTTACTGTGGAAAATAAAAATAAGAAGCCTTTATTTGATGCTAGTAGCCCCAACTTTAAAAATTTTAAAAATGTAAATGTTTTCAAAGGAAAGAGCATTGAAACCAACAAAATTCGAAGCAAACTTGATGAAAATTTAAAAATTGAAGGGGAAAGACTGCATTTTAAAGGCAGTGAAGGTTCCAAACTTGAAGGTAAGTTTCAGAACCAATAGTTCTCAGTACTTGCAAGTTTATCTAGAAGAAAATTTCTATTGAAACAAGAAAGTTTTAACTATCTTCGTAGTTACCTAGACTTTGATTTTTTAGCACTTAAAATCTTTAATCAAAAACTTCTCAAAACATATTTCAGCCAGAGAGATTGTATGGAGCACAGACCAGGACATTTACCTCAAAAGTATTAATGGCTCAATAGTACTGAGTGGAAAAGAAGGAACTTATGTGGACATTCAGAGACTACCCATAGCTAGATTGCCAAAAAATAGCTACCTAACTGCCCAGTTTAAAATCTGTGTATGCATGCCTCAGGGCAAGCTTTTTAGGCTGCCAATAGCTAATGTTAACGACCCAGTTTACTGCAATCAGGCAGATATGTCAGCGCAGTTTAACCCTTGCATGTAAATCTGAAGATTAGTGATGTACAGTGTGTCTCAAATTTGTTAATGGTATCCACAAATTATCAACAACGATTGAGTTTTATGTTTAAATTTTTTTTCCTTAAATCTCGAACTTATATGGAAACTATCACTCACTATGGTGTCTGGTAAGTGATTATTATTTTAGATCAACTTTTAACCTCTGATTACCCACTGATTTGTGACACACTGTAGGTATTTGGAATGCATTTAAATTGATAATTTTTACTAGAAAAGTAGCTGAGCTAGAAGGTATTTTGTTGGTTATATGCAGGTTTATATGAAATAAAATTATTAAAAGTGTGTATCTTTTTTAATGAGATTTAAAAAATACAAAAAGTCACTGATTCAATTTATCTATATCGAGACTGAAAAACGCGATATACATAACAAACTTAAATTGAATTTGCAAATTAACAAAAAGCAGTAAAGTAATCTGAAATACTTAAACCTCTAGGGTTTCCATACTTTCATCCCCTTCGCCCTCTTCCATTTCCTCATCCTCATCTCCATCCTTCTTCTCCGGTGGATTCTCATAAGCTTTGTCCAAAGGAGACACCACCACTCCATCCCATACAGACATTTCTTTAGCAATATTGTTGCTTCCCTCCATCCCCAGGATCTGCTTGTAGCCTCCATGAGATAAAACTCTCAATAAAGTTTGTGCAGTAAGGCAGCAAATGTCCTGTTGCTCCAAGGTTATAGCTGTATGTATCCTCAAGCTGACCCCTTCACAAGGATCAGTTATACCTGCAGATCCTGGCAAGAAAAGGCCCGCAGCTAACAGTTGAAAAACTCTGCGGAAAGCCACGTTGATAGGCAATGCCTGTCTGCTTGGATTATGCAGGATGGTGAAATGAGCTAGGAGATCCAACATCCATGGCGTCAAAGGCTCGAAACCTTCAAATCTAGATCTCACATCGCGTAGAAGACGTATGAGCACTTTAATTGAGGAATGATGCGCATTCTCCTCAAACCACCTACTATGACGAATAGCTGCTAAATGGCTTAACATTATCTTTTGATCCAGATGAATCTCTGGGTCCAATTTGCGGATGTTATGGTGTAAAGTGGTGACCAGCACTCTCACACAAGCAAAAGCATTACGTATTTCGAGACCACGTTCATTTGTTGAGTGAGCCAGTTGCTCTCCTTTAGGGACAATTTCATTTTTCATTAAATTCTTCAAATCATCCCTCACTTTATTGCCTAAGGCTTCAACAGCCTCTTTTGTTGGCAGAGTTTTTAGGATCACAACTATATCAGCTACGTTGTGTCCAGTTACCATTGTGCCTTTCTTGAATGAACCCACTTGTCGTACTTCATCCAGTTGCTGAAAGAAGCCCACTTGAAAACTCACAATAAACACAGCTTTATGGAGATTAATAATTTATAGAGGAACAGATCGCTAATGCATTTTAGTGATAAAATCTCCTTTAAATAGCCTTTAAAATTTGCATACTTCGATAGTTGTAAGAAAATATGTGAAATCCCAAGGTTCATAACTAATTTTTTTTATATTTCCAGGAGTATTTAGGGTTCTAAAATATTGAAAACTGAAACTTGATAACTACTCAAATATGCAACTTTGTACTGGTTTAAACAAATCATATCTTTTTAAAGTATTTCTCTTGAAGTGGTGGGAGAGTGCAATTTAAAAAGAAACAAATCTCCAAAAACCTTTTTATAAAATCCACTTACACAAGCATCAAAACTTCCAGGGGCAACCACTAAATTGTCCAACACAGTCTGGATCTTTGTAACCAAGTTCAAGATTGAAGTTTGCTCATTAGGAGTAGGTGACAAATCTGAGTTTCTTTTTAGCAGAGCCTGTGTAAGGGGTGCCTCATCAGGAGCTGGTTTGGTACGGGGAAATGCGGACTCGCATAGGGCTAAATCAAAGGGATGTCTGGGTAGGAACAATTTAACTTTGTAAGGGGGACGCCCTCCAGGACCTCTGTTCATGCCACCGCGACCCCTCATGCCTCTGGCCATAGCCCTACATAACAGGGTATGTTCTATAGAAGTCCTAAGTTGAGATTTATGCTACTTACTGCAGGTTTTCGGGGTTAAAATGAGAAATTTCAGTGCAATTCAGCTAAAACTCGTATAGTGTGTGAAGCCGGTACACAAACAAAGATGGAGGAATAGGATTTCTAATATAAAATGACAGACGATCCGTCAAGCTATCAAATCATTTTTAGCGCTTGCGCAAAACTAATTACAATGAATAGGAAATGATAAAATTACAAAGACCTGTAGATTATGAAAATTAAGCAGAGAATTCAGTAACGACGTTGTTGAATTGAACATAATATTTACGATATTTTGTGAATTCGAATTGACGTCACTTCTTCTCCTTTATCATATAATCCGCTAGTAAGTTGTCGATACAATCACAAAATCGATGTTCGCATCTAGGTGGTTTCGCCAGTGAAGGAGGATTACCACTATCACCGCATTACTTGTCATATTCGGCCTTTATATCATCATCATGATTTCTCAATTGTTTTTTTAATGATAATAAACGATGTTAAGTTTTTGTTTTAAATCCATGGTAAACTATGTAAACTAAGTAGAAAATTCAATAACAATTTCAATGCCTCTGAGGTTACATAATATAAACGAAATTGTTATCCCATAGACAAATTCACCGTAGTTTTTTCTTTTTACACGGTTTGGTACCGTACCGGTCTTATGAGGGGGATGAAGTTGAGCGAGGGCCCAGGACAACAGATCAAGAACGGTGGCGACCTTTCCTGATTGATAGTTTTTCTTGGGTGGTTGGGGGTGGGTGATTAAAAATTTCGTTCGAGGCTTCAGATTTGCTAAGATTGACCCTGTCACCGTTCAAAATTTGAAAAGTGGCAAAAAATTGGTACTTTTTCCCACTGATATTTTCAGAAAAAATCTCGAAATTTTTAATGTGCTGTTTATCAATACAATGGACTGATATGGGACTTATGTACAGTGACTCGCATTAATATTCGGACACTATGGTATTTATGGAAATATTAAGTTTTTTGCTAACTTATTATTAAGTAACATTATTTATTGCATAATCATTAGTTACAACCATGTTTCTAGTATATGTAAATACATTTTTGATGTTTTAAATTAAATTATATACAAAGATACTATCGAACACAGAAAACAAGGCATAATTTTACTGTCGCAAAAATATTCGGACACATACCAGGAACATAATATTTGTGAGCAAAATTTATATATACAAAAAACATATAAACAAATTAATACTTCGTATGATTGCCTTTATGTTGTATAACTTGTTGTAGCCGTTTCGGCACGTTTTCAATGTTTTTTAAATGTAATCTTCAGGTATGCGATGCCATTCTTCAACTAATCGTTGTTTTAACTCGTTTTTGGAGTTGATTGGCTTACTGTGGACTTTACGGTCTAAAAATTCCCATAGATTTTCTATAAGGTTGAGATTAGGTGATTGTGCAGGAGGATTTAATACTTCAGGGCAATTATATAATAAATACTCTTGGACTAAACGCGACTTATGTTTTGGATTGTTATCCTGGTAAAATTTAAAATTGTCACGTATACTTAATTTTTCAGTACTTTTTAGTAAATTTTGTTTTAAAAGATCCAAGTACATAACTTTATTTAAATTTCCTTCAATAAATACTAATTCGCCTACTCCGGCAGCTGAGATGCAGCCCCAAACCATTATACTCCCTTCGCCGTGTTTCACAGTAGGCCTGAGATTATTAATTTTTAGCTCTTCATTCTTTTTGCGCCATACCATTTTACGACCATCAGATCCAAAAATGTTGAATTTTTTTTCGTCAGCAAATGTATAATGCTTTCCGAGTATGTTTTCTCTTTCACAACGAATTCATGAGCAATGGCGAGACGTCTCTTGTGATTGACTTCCGATATGTATGGCTTTCTTCTGGCTACTCTTCCGCTGTACTCGTCTTTTTTTAATAATCGTCGAATTGTATCGGGATGCACTTTTTTGCTACTGTACTCTAGTAAATCAGCTGTCAATTTAGGAACACTCAGTCTAGGGTTTATTTTAATTTGTTTAATAATTTTACGCATTTCACGTTCATCAATAAGTTTCGGGCGTCCTTTTTGCGGAATTGATTCAATACGATCTTCTTGAACAAATCTTCTAATTATATCACCAACTGTACTTTTACTTACACTTAACAAATTACCGATTTCTCGATACGATCTGCCTTTAGCGTGGTGAAAAATAATTAATTGTCGTACGTCAAAAGAAATATTTTTGTCTTTTCGCCCCATAATGTGAATTTTAGTAAGTTATAAGTTTGCCTTCAACGCACTGCATACAACTAACAAGAAAGTTGTGTCTTTGATGCATCTATAATCTTTTACGATCATAAAAAAGTCTGTATGCAATATTTTTCTATTATTTTTTACCTGCATTGCACCGCACCGCATTCCGTGTTCGAATATTTTTGCGACAGTAAAATTATGCCTTGTTTTCTTTGTTCGATAGTATCTTTGTATATAATTTAATTTAAAAGATCAAAAATGTATTTACATACAGTCAGTCAAAAAAGTCTCCATACACTAGTCTTTTTTCGGTACATTTTTTTAATATGCTTTTTAATTTACATTTAATTACAAATATCCTTTAAATTATTATAAACAATATCCCTAGCAATAATTTAAAAAAATAGTGAAGTCGTTTGGAATACGTCATTTTAACAATAAAAAACCAAATGATATTAACAACAAGAAAATATGTAAAAAAAGTGTCCATACACTTTAAGAAAACGCTATTTAGCACTATCAGTTATTAATATTTTATCACACTGGATTTGGTCAGGTTACCCATGAAACAAGTGAATCATGTTTGTTTGCAAAAACGTCATTTTAAAGTTGGTGATTTAGTCGTACAGTATCAGAAGAAAAATGAATAATAACAACCGTGAAATTCCAATTTCTATTAGAAAAATCATCGTAGATTTGTGGAAAAAGAAAACATCCTTTAGAAATATTGGTAAAATAATTGCAAAATCTCATGCCACTGTACAGTACATAATAAATCAGTACAAAACCACCGTTCCTATAAAGTGCGGCCACGCTCCGGTTGACCTAAAAAGTTATCCGCACGGGAAGAGTCTAGTATCGTAAGAAAAATTAAAATTAATTCTAAAATAAGTGCACCTAAACTCGCTGACGAAGTCAGAGAAGAGTTCTCAAAAAATGTAAACCCTCAAACAATTAGAAACTGCTTGCATTGAGCAGGTTATAACAGCCGGATGGCGAGAAGGAAACCATTGATTTCAGAAAAAAATCGAAAAAAACGATTAGAATTTGCCTTGGAATATGCTACCAAATGCAATGAGTATTGGGAAAGTGTCATCTTTAGCGATGAAACGAAAATGAACCTTTTCGGTTCAGATGGCCGGGATAGAGCCTGGAGAAAAAAAAATACAGCTTTGAAAATTGAAAACGTCTGTCCTACGGTAAAGCATGGAGGAGGTAATGTTTTATTGTGGGCGTACATGTCAGCTAATGGGACCGGGAATTTAGTTTTCATTGACGATATTATGAACCAGCATACGTATTTAAATATTTTAAGAAATAATTTAAAACAAAGTGTTCAAAGACTTGGCCTTGAGGGGCGTTATTTATTCCAACAAGATAACGATCCCAAGCACACTGCTAGACTCGTACGTGAATGGATGATTCATAATGTCCGCCAACAGCTTCATACACCACCGCAGTCACCTGACGTGAACCCAATTGAGCACCTGTGGGAAGAGTTAAAGCGTCGGGTGAGAAAACATCAAATTAGTAATAAAGAAGGTCTCAAAAAGAAGATAATTGAAGAGTGGGAGAGTATTCCACCAGAAGTTACAAGAAAGCTTGTATTGAGTCTTCCAAAAAAGCTTAATGCTATTATTAGAGCAAATGGCAATTGTACAAAGTATTAGATTTTAAGAAAGTTGTAAATTCATTAAAGAAATGTTAGTGTATGGAGATTTTTTTTGCATAATTTCTTGTCGTCAAATCAATTAATTTTTTATTTTCGAAATAAAGTGTTCAAATCACTTCACTTTTATTTTTCTTATTTCTAAAGAGATTGCCGATATTGATTTAAAAGATATTTCTAATTAAATTCAAATAAAAAAATTACACTAAGAAGAATATTGAAAAAAAGGTTAATGTATGAACACTTTATTGACTCACTGTATACTAGAAACATGGTTGTAACTAATGATTACGCAATAAATAATGTTACTTAATAATAAGTTAGCAAAAAACTTAATATTTCCAAAAATACCATAGTGTCCGAATATTAATGCGAGTCACTGTATGTTAACTTGAGATCATAGAGCCTAGGAAAAGCATTTTTTAACCATTATTTTTGGCAACTCAAAAACGTAAAAGTTAGGGACCCATGTGGTGCTGTATCTTAGGGACTAAAAAGATATGACCAATTAAATAGAATACGATGTTTTATAAAGCTCATGGAGACAATTAATTTGAGCAATTTTTTAAGGAAATCGCCTCACGCCCAATATTGACCTTACGGTGGTGTGAGATTGGGCGCCTATCAAAAAAGACCGCTGTTTTTCTTTGGGGGTACGGGAACGGTGATTAAAAATTTGGCACAGGGCGCCAGACTTGTTAAGACCGGCAATCATTTCCTCATCATTAAATATTAAATCGGAACTGCAACAGAAGTCAATTTGCCCTTATCTCATTCAAAGAGTTTTAATTCATCTATATGTATATGTCGGAGATTTATTAGTCCTTAAGTTAGAATTGTACCATTAGAACCGATAATAGATGAGGGGCAGACTGACAAAGCCATCTTGAAGATAAAGCATTGTCAAACGAGGTCACTACTACCGACATAATTAAGTGCCCACATGTGGGATTTGTCCACGCGAAACAGGGACTAGCAGGTACTCCCTTTTGGGTCTGAAGGACCACCCGATCGGGGAAAGTTAAGAAGAAGAAAGGAACAAGCAGTTAAGAGATAGAAGGGCAGAAGGGCGGTCGAGTAGTAGTGAATTCGTTAGTTTGCCTTTCTACTTTTATTTTCTAAAATATTATAATGTTAAACATGGAAAACGTTCCTAATGTTATCCCGACATATATTTTTTGGACTTTTTTATGCATAGGAAGCTTGTTGACGCTAACAACTTGATATTGTTTTTATCAGATCGTTATGATCGACAAACAAACTTCTTGAACTTTTATACATAGATATATATTATATCAATTAAATAAAATAAACGAGTTTCATACTTTCCAAGCAGTTCTAATGATCTTTTTAAACGTTTAAGTGCATGACACAATTAAAACGTCGTCTGTATAAACAATGCAAAGTTTTTTTCTAAGGTAAATTGCTGTATAGAAGCAATAATTATCACAGTATGTTTCTTTCTTTTCCTTTATAGACTTTTGGCGATTATAGCTGTGATTTCACCATGCCTAAGCGACGACGAATACCCAGCTTCATGTGCTATGAGACCAATTTGCAGGTAAGTTCCCTTATTAACTCTTTTTCTCTATTATCAATCCTCCCCACCACATCACCTACAGCGACTATCGAACGAGAATCCCTACGTCAGAAGAAACCTACCAAGTAGTGACTGCTGAAGCTGTTGATGGAATTCTTCAATTTGCGCTTCAAAACAAAGCTGGAAACAATTTGACCCTAATTGTGAGAGGGGTGCAAAACAACACATTCCGAGTCACCATAGAAGAACCTGATGAACATCGCTACCACTTGGAGTATTCTTTGGAAAAGGAACCGACTCTAACCCCGTAAGCGACTACATAATCCCTCTTATATTCATTATATTTTATTTTTTAAAGACTGAACGTAACATTCAAAAACGAGACTTCATTAACTGCATCAGATGACACTGGATACTCTACTGTGATAGTCCTATGGGATTCCTCACTGCAAATCCAGTTTTATCACGGCTCTATTTTGGAAACAGTTCTGGATGGAAATAGATTAATTATGGAAAACGTATTTATAGTTGTGAAGAAATTTGCCAGGCAAACGTCGAAAATAAATCCGTTTTAGACTAAAGAGAGCCAAGCTTTCACTTTTGCAGTCCAATTTAATGAGGTCAAACGCCTAATAGGACTCCATGAAAGAGCTTCAATAGTGAGTTTATACCACACTGCAGATCTTAAACTAGATCCCTATAGATTCAAGAACGTGGAT
Organism: Euwallacea similis; assembly: GCF_039881205.1. Lineage (NCBI taxonomy): Eukaryota > Metazoa > Arthropoda > Insecta > Coleoptera > Curculionidae > Euwallacea > Euwallacea similis. Next base: position 4,975,485 of record NC_089616.1, on the reverse strand, counting down.
TATGCCTATCAAAGGATAAATTCCACGAAACCCATGTATGGGACTGTGCCTCTTATCTATGGATTAGGGTTGGTTTGGTTGAAAATTTTACGATCTAAAATCATTGAAGAGGAAATTTCAGAAATAATCATGTTTCGGGAGTTTTCCTGCATAATGCAGGAGAAATGTGGATTGATATCAACACTGAAGATCAATCAGCTTATTTTATGGTTTATAGCGGAGTTCTGGACCTTTTCATTCTAACTGGACCTAGTCTAGTTGAAGCTGTAAGACAGTATACAGATTTAACTGGAAAACCTCATTTGCCTCAGGTAAATAGATACTTATCACAACAGAGTTTTTATTTGGTACTTAATAATTATTCCAGCTATGGGCTTTAGGATACCATCAAAGCAGGTATGGGTACAAGACTGACGAAGAAGTTAGGGGTATTGTGGAAAATTTCGATAAATACAACATTCCTGTGGATGCAGTATGGTTGGATTTGGACTACACTGTCGGTCGCAGATATTTTACTTGGAATGAAACTGAGTTTCCTGATCCTGTGGGATTATTAAATTGGGTGGATTCCCAGGCTGAACGAAAAATGATCGTTATCTCAGATCCACATATTAAAGTTGATGAAGATTATGAAATTTTCAAAAATTGCCTAGAAAATAAATATTTTATCTACAATGAGAATGGAAGTAATTTTGTGAGCACTTGCTGGCCGGGAGATTCCAGCTGGGTGGATTTCTTAAATCCTGAAGCGAGAGATTATTACGCAAGTTTACATTCCTATGATTTTTTTCCTTCTACGTCCACTTTGGCTGGATTCTGGAACGACATGAATGAACCTGCATCCTTCAATGACAACGACGAAAGAAGCCTTCCTTACGACGCTTTACATTACGGAAATGTCACTCATGGAGAAGTGCACAACATTTATGGAATGCTTCAGGTTTTTTCTCACAGTATTCTCTCTCTCAAATATCTTATAGTTAAGTGTAGGTCATGGCCACCCATCAAGGGCTCATGGAGCGAGATCAAGGGCAGCTGCGCCCTTTTGTTCTGTCCAGATCAATTTTCGCTGGGGCTCAAAGGTACACTGCTAAGTGGGCTGGAGACACTGGAGGAGGTTATGACTATCAGAGAATGATTGTTCCCATGACGATAAACTCAAATTTGGCTGGGATAGTTTTTTATGGAGGAGACGTTCCTGGGTTTGGTGGTAATCCCACTGAGGAATTGGCCACCAGATGGTACCAAGTAAATAAAATAATATGACGATCATTTTTATAACTAAAAAAAATGGCCACTGGTTTTTTAGATTGGGGCTTGGATTACATTCTTTAGAGCACATGGTGACATGACTACCCTCCCTAGAGAGCCCTGGGCTTTTTCTAACGAGACTAGGGAACTAATTCATCAATCTATTGAAATGAGGTACCAACATTTACCTTATTGGTATACACAGTTCTTTGAGCATACTCTCACTGGTGATCCCATAGTAAGAGCTCTATTTTATCAATATCCTCATGATGACGAGGCTCTAGATATTAATGATGAGTTCCTAGTCGGTAGGACGACTTTATAGGTCTTATTATTACAGGATTTAACGTATAAATTCCAGGCCCAAATATCCTAGTGGCGAATATCTATTTTGCTAATGCGACTAGTCTAAGAGTGTACCTTCCGGGAAAATATGACCTTTGGTTCCAGATTACCGGAGACTCCCATAAGGTCTACCAAGGAGGAGAATGGTACACGATTCCTGTGGACATTTCTTCTGTAGATATAAAGCATTGGCAGCTTAAAAACGTTGTAATAAAAATATTTAATGTTTAAATTAGATTCCAGTCTTCTACAAATCCGGAAGTATCATCAGCAAGAAGGCCAAAGTTGGTAGATCTACCGCAGAGTTAAAACTTGAGCCTTATGAGCTACATGTAGTGGTGGATGAGGTAAACTTGGGTTTCAAGTATTTTGTAAATCTATTAGAATTTTTTAAAGGGATATGCCAAGGGACGGTTGTACTTTGATGACTTCCAGAGTTTTGCATACTTGGACAAGAAATATGTTTACTTGGAAATTACTTACGAAAACAGCACTCTGGATGCGAAGTATGTATATGTTTATTTTAAACCAATAATCTAACTAGAAGACCTGGGTATGTAGCAAATAAGGATCGGAATATTCCACTAAAAGTAAGGCAATTTAAAACAACAAAAACGTAAAAGGTCATGATGACGTTACATAATCTGATTTAGCGGTCATGAGTTAGTATCTCATTGTCTAAGAAATCTACAGCAATAGTTAAAAAACTGAGGGTAATGCCGTAACAAATCATGAGATATCATTACAGAATACCCACAAATACCATAAATATTTTCATAATTGCTATTGTTTCACAATCACTTTTCATACAAAAGAACAAAATCGAGACGCTGTAAAAACTAGCGGAAATGCCATAAGCGCTCTAACTGAACCTCGCAATCATTCTCTGGTTTATAGCTTCTCATTGTTAATTATCGGTTACTTAAGTAAAAAATACGGAAATTCACTTAAAAAATATATAATAATATTGTCAACATTTTCCTAACATTGCTCTGTAATATTAACAGGTTAGTGGATGACGACATTGATCCATCTGGATTTACATTTGATGTCGATGCAGCGATCATATACATCAATAACGGTATTAATTATTGGTATTTTATTTACTCATTTAAATAAATTTTTTCCAATTACTAATTACAGGTGATGGCACCTACTCGACAGAGCGATTTGATGAATTCAAAGGTACATATTCAAGACCATAAGACTCCATCACTGATCTTTAAAACAAACATATTCTGTAAAAATGTATTTAATCTAATAACAATCAGTTTTATGTACCCACATATATTGTATATATCCACACGGTATAAACATGACCGAAGCTCCATTTCTCGAAGAAAATATCCTTAAAAAGGAAAAAAGTATATTCAAGAGCCAATTGAGACATAACAGGTCTTTTGACCTCAAATTGCTAGTTTTGTGTCCGTACTATTATTCAGATAAGCCATAAAAGATACACGGTAAATACCGTAACTTTGCTTTTAATTCGAAATAAGTAATGTAAAATTCGGAGGAACGCCATTAAATGAAGTCCCTGCCCGACCTTTCAACACGTGTATTTTTCCCCATTTCGGGAATGGTAAACAACGTATGTATAATATCTGCATGTTTTTCTCTGTATCCCGGCATTATTACACAATAATTTCAGTTACAATATTAATTAAGAACGAGAAAGACTTACCGAACACCAGAAGAATGATATTTTGAATGCCGATGAACAATCTGGAAACAAATGAAAATTTGAAAAAAGTTCATGGCGTAGTCGTGGTCTTGCCTTTGTTTAGACTTAATAGATCAAAGTCCTGACAATGTTATCCCAAGAATAATCCTCACGGAAATTGATATGATGCATATCCTGCCTTAAATATATGGCGTGCATGGAAATTATTCTCCTGCAAATGTTACGTATCATTTGCTCAACTCAAGTAAATTGTAAAACACACAGTAGAAAAATAAAAAACAGAGTTATAGTTTAGAAGCTCAAGAATCAGCTACGGGAGTAGGAGGGGACTTAATTGAATATTACACGGCTCAACTCAAATAGACCATAAAACACACAGGAGAAAAACAGAAATTATATTTTTACTCAGACAGTTGTAAATGCTGTTAAATTCGGAGAAATGTCACCATATCAAGCTTCCTACTATCGATTTTGAATGTTTTTTTCCCTTTTCGAGAATGGTAAATAACTTATCTATATCATCCATATTTTTCCCCCCATATAGGCGTTAATTATACTCTAGCTTTACTTAAAATATTCATAAAAAACTATAATTATTTACCAAAAAACTGCAGAATCCACAGGACGTACACATCGGACGCGTTTGAAACAATATATTTGAAACAATTGAAGATTTGGAAAAGTGAGCGCGCGCAGCCCTGGCCCTCTTAATAATAATGAAAATAACCGCCAAACGGCAACTTTAGAGTTACGCGTATAGATGACGACGGCTGCTTAAATGTCAAGAATAAAGGTTACTGGATACTCAGAAGTTATTTTTATGTTTATTTTTCCAGTTTTTTCCAAATGTGAAGGTAAGTTATCAGTTCTTAAATTAAAAATAATTATTTATTGTCATTTAAAGAAGGGCCTATATTCTTGTAATAGGAGCTGCTTTTTGTGTTTATATAACCACGATTTCAACATCTATGAATCGCGTTTATTAAATTTTTGGGAGATGTTGTGTGTTAAGATCTGAAGCTGATGTATCTCGTGTTACCTTCCACAGAAACACTCCTGACAATATTCAAACTCTTTTATTTGACTCATTAAACCCCCCTCTTACAACATTTTAATACTAGTGGAAAACTGCTCCTTGGTGTAAGTGCCATCTCCTGAAAAACAAAAATTTATGCAATTGAACCTCTCTGATTATGGAGATTTTATTACCATTATTTGTGTAAACGTAGAATGAATTAGTTTCCAGCGGATTAAATCCAGAAGAGTCAGCATCCTCATCAATCGACCTGAAACAAATCGGTTGCGCAATTTTCCCTTTTTAATGATTATTCTTGTTTTACTCACAGAGCAGTTATATTAACACCATCATATGCTAACGCATAATAGGCGTACTTTTTGTTCAAATACTCAAAACTTTCAAAATCATCATAATACAGCTTCCCATTGGCATTTCCGTTCTAGAATTATGATTATTAAAGTTATATTCAAAAAATGCTTAAAAATATACCTCATCAAGTATCACATGAAACTCATATGAATCTTGCAACTCGGAAGTAGATCTTCCAATTTCAGTTTTACGGCTCAATATTGCTCCTGATTTATAGAAAACTGGAATCTAAATTTAAAATTAAAAATCTATTACAAAGACACATGTATGTAGTAAACTAACAAAGGTAATATCGACTGGGATTGTATACCACTGGCCCCCTTGATGCACATTATTGGTTTCCCCAGTTATTTGAAACCAATAGTCGTTTTCTCCAGGCAAATACACCCTCAGACTAGTTGCATTCGAGAAGTATACATTGGCAACAAGTATATCGGAACCTAAAAAGGACATTAGCAATAAACACTACTCAATGAAACTGGTAAGCATTCACCAATCAAGAATTCATCATTAATATCTAACGCCACGTCATCTTCAGGATAATCATAGAAAAGTCCTCGTATTATTGGATCTCCAGTGATGACGTGTTGGTAGAATTGAGTGTACCAATATGGAAGATGTTGATATCTGAGCTTAATAGATTGCCCAATAAGTTCTCGGGTTTCATTAGAGAATGTCCATGGTTCTCTTCGGTTAGAGCCTTGATCCCCATGGGCTCTGAAGAATGTAATCCATGCTCCCGTCTATATACCAATTCAAAATTAAGAACTAAAGCTTATCGATGTCATTAAAATTACCTGATACCATCGGGTGGCCAATTCCTCAGTAGGGTTTCCTAAAAATCCAGGAATATCTCCACCATAAAACACAATTCCTGCCATATTAGAAGAGATAGTCATCGGGACCAAACTGCGCAGGAAATCGAAAGAACCTCCAGTATCTCCGGCCCAATTCGCTGTGTATCTTTGAGAACCCGCGAAGACTGACCGAGATAAAATGAAAGGACGCAGTTTTCCTTCGTCTCGCTCCATTAAACCTTGATGAGTGGCCATTACCTAATAATAAGTGTTCATTGTAACATAGCGAAGGAACTTTGAATAACTTTCCAATCAACCTGGGTAAGGGCATACATGTTGTGCACATCCCCATGAGTTGCATTTCCATACTGGATTTTGTCGTATGGAATGCTCCTTTCCTGTGAATCATCAAATGCAGTAGGTTCGTTCATATCATTCCAAAACCCGCCTAAAGATGGAGTAGACAAGAAATTGTCGTATGAATGAAGCTTTGCGTAATAATCTCTCGCATCTGGGTTGAGAAAATCGATCCAACTGGCATCACCCGGCCAACAAGAGCTCACGTAATTGCTCCCATCCTCGTTAGCAATAAAGTAACTTCCATTCAGACAGGCCTCATAGATTGGGTAATCCTCATCTATTTTAATATGAGGATCGGATACTACAACCATTCTCCTGTTAGCCTGACTTTTCATCCAGTCGAGAAGACCTTTAGGGTCAGGAAAACCGGTAGGATCCCAAGTGAACCATCTGCGGCCTATTGTATAATCCAAATCCATCCAGACAGCATCAACGGGAATATTGTATTTATCGTAATTTTCGACGATATCTCTAACGTCGTCTTCACTCTTATAACCCCATCTGCTTTGGTGATAGCTCAAAGTCCAGAGCTAATAGAGATTTAATTAAAAAAAAAGATTTTGGTGATGAGTTGATAATTCAAACTTACTTGAGGTAAATGTGCTTTTCCAGTCAGATCTGTGTACTGCCTCACTGCATCCGGCAAAGTTGGTCCTGTAAGCAGGAAAATGTCAAGAACGCCGCTGTAAACCATGAAATATGCGGATTGATCTTCAGTATTGATATCAATCCACATTTCTGCAGCATTATGAAAAAACAGTCCTGAAGTTATGTTTCTGTAGAGGGAAATTAATGAGTGCACTGAAAAATGTAAGAATTAAAGATTATCTTACCCGAATGCATACATAAGAGGTACAGCCCCGTAACAAGATTTTGTAGAGTTCATGGCGTAATTTCCGTAGTCTACAGTTTTGAATCTATAGGGGTCTCTTTTGAAGTCTGTAGTGTGGAAGAGACTAACAATGGAGCTGCGCTCGTGAAGCCCCATTAATCGCTTTACGTCATTGAATTTGACTGAGAAGGTAAAAACTTGGCTCTCATTTGTCTAAAACCGAAAAAGAACCAAAAAAATACTCGAATAAGTTTTATCTAAAAATACGTTTTCCATAATCAACCGATTTCCATCAAAGACGCTTTGCAGCTCATCATTATGAAATACTTCAATTTGCAACGGATCCAACTGTACTTTGACGCTATTTCCTTTTCCGTCTGACGCAACCACTGAAGAGTTATCTGATGATGTTACAGTTAAGCTAAATTAATTTCTGTGAGATTTATGTACAATTTCTTCAATTTATTAAAGATCTTACGGGTTTATCACGGGGTCTTTTTCCAGTGAATACAATAGATGATATCTGTGCAAATCAGGCTCTTCAATAGTTATCCGTACAGTGTTATTTTCCACTCCTCGGATAATGAGCAGCAGTTCATTTCCAACTTCATTTTTCAGCTGAAATTCAAGGACTTCGTCTGAGGATTGTAACTCTGCTTTGTAAATTTCGTTAGATTCGGGAACTTTGGTGCGGAAATCTCTGCAAATAAAAAGATTCTGGGCTATTTTGAGTTTAACAAAATTCGAATACTTACGAGCAGACTCGCCTCATTGAACATGAGGCCGGGAACTCATCTCCCTGCACTGCAATGGCGGCAATTAAGACAAAGAGACAACTAAAATTTTTATATAATATAAAAGGAAATCTGGATAAATTGAAAAGAAAAACCTTGGAAAAGATGTCCACATTGTTCTATAAATCCAGTCTCATTCACTAAATCATCAATGGTACTTCCTACATTTTAATGAAAGGTATATATAGTTAAGTGGTGGGAAAACACAAGAGTGTAGATAATCATGAAGAACTTGTATATATCTTCGTTTTATCTAAGGTATTTGGCATTTTGTGACAGTATTTTTATAAATGTTTACTAAGTGAACAAGTTATAGAAAACACTAGATTTCGATACTTAAATGCTAAGGTCAAGAACCATTTATCAAAACTTATTGGATGCGTATTGAGGCTATCTTTTATGTTCTTTCTACTCGATTTTTCCTTATTATTGAGTTTTGCTAAGTAGAGAAAACACTGCAACAAAAAGAAATTTTGGTTCTTTTCCTTGTACGTGATCGCTCGAGTAATCTTATTCTATCGGTCCTCCCTCCCAGTATAAAATCTGTGTATGCCTACCTCAGGGCAATCTTTTTAGGCCACCCAGAGCTAATGTTAACGACCCAATTTACTGAAATCGGGCAGATATGTCAGCGCAGTTTAACCCTTGCATGTAAATCTGAGAATTAGGGATGTATAGTATGTTTCAAATTTGTTAATAGTATCCACTAAATTGTCAACAACAATCGAGTTTTATGTTTAAATATTTACTTCCCTAAATCCCCAATTTAAATTCAAACTATCACTCACTATGGTCCCTGGTAAGTGATTATTATTTTAGATCAACTTTTAATCTCTGATTACCACTAATTTGTGACAAACTGTAAGTATTTGAAATGAATTTAAATTGATTATTTTTACTAGAAAAGTAGCTGAGCTAGAAGGTATTTTGTTGGTTATATGCAGGTTTATATGAAATAAAATGATTAAAATTGTATATCTTTTTTAATGAAATTTAAAAAATACAAAAAGTTACTGATTCAATTTATCTATATCGAGATTGAAAAACGCGATATACATAACAAACTTAAATTGAATTCACAAATTAACAAAAGGCAGTAAAGTAATCCGAAATATTTAAACCTCTAGGGTTTCCATACTTTCATCCCCTTCGCTGTCTTCCATTTCCTCGTCCTCATCTCCGTCCTTCTTCTCCGGTGGATTCTCATAAGCTTTGTCCAAAGGAGACACGACCACTCCATCCCATACAGACATTTCCTTAGCAATATTGTTGCTTCCCTCCATCCCCAGGATCTGCTTGTAGCCTCCATGAGATAAAACTCTCAATAAAGTTTGTGCAGTAAGGCAGCAAATGTCCTGTTGCTCCAAGGTTATAGCTGTATGTATCCTCAAGCTGACCCCTTCACAAGGATCAGTTATACCTGCAGATCCTGGCAAGAAAAGGCCCGCAGCTAACAGTTGAAAAACTCTGCGGAAAGCCACGTTGATAGGCAATGCCTGTCTGCTTGGATTATGCATGATGGTGAAATGAGCTAGGAGATCCAACATCCATGGCGTCAAAGACTCGAAACCTTCAAATCTAGATCTCACATCGCGTAGAAGACGTATGAGCACTTTAATTGAGGAATGATGCGCGTTCTCCTCAAACCACCTACTATGACGAATAGCTGCTAAATGGCTTAACATTATCTTTTGATCCAGATGAATCTCTGGGTCCAATTTGCGGATGTTATGGTATAAAGTGGTGACCAGCACTCTCACCCAAGCAAAAGCATTACGTATTTCGAGACAACGTTCATTTGTTGAGTGAGCCAGTTGCTCTCCTTTAAGGACAATTTCATTTTTCATTAAATTCTTCAAATCATCTCTCACTTTATTGCCTAGGGCTTCAACAGCCTCTTTTGTTGGCAGAGTTTTTAAGATCACAACTATATCAGCTACGTTGTGTCCAGTTACCATTGTGCCTTTCTTGAATGAACCCACTCGTCGTACTTCATCCAGTTGCTGAAAGAAACCCACTTGAAAATTCATAATAATCACAGCTTTATGGAGATTAATAGGGTAAGAAGAACGATTTTTATTTATTTTACGCCAACTGTTAATTATATGCAAAAATGATGAGAATAAAAAAAGTTTTAAAATTATGTGTAGTATTTAAAAAAAAGTTTTATCGAAATCGGCTATTGCAGAAAAAAGTTCTGAAAGAAATAAAATTAGGAGTTGCTGATTCCAGCCCTTCAGAAACGTGAATCACAGAACAAACACTACCAGAAAATAGAGTTGAACTAGCTGATAATGTGTACCAATATTGAAATTTCTAAGTGTTACCATTTTTTAGAAAAAAAAGAGAAATGATTATTTTCCGCCATTTTGAAACTCGAATATCTCGACAGGAAGGGCCCAAATTGAAAAATTTCATACGAAAGTTCCCCTCTAAAATGGCTGGTAGAATACCCTGTTAAAAGATTTGATCATCATTCCGGAACACCCTGTATAATAACATCATACAATAGAGCTTGGATTGACTGCAGACAGCCCATCAATATCGCTTTCAGCGTGATGATCATAAGAAACTACGAAATTTAGATGTCGTCACAAATTTTGCTGCTTTATGTAGCAACGAGAATATTGATATTGTCATTCGCCCGTCAAATGCAGATTAAATGACGGATGAAGAAGACCTTAACGATGACAATTTAAATTGCGCAGATTTACTTCGTGATGTTCTTGGTATGCTAGAAGTTTTTGTAAGACCTTCGAATAATGCAGAAGAAAATGAATCAAACTCGAATTCACAATAGGAGAATAACGGCAATGAGACCATTGCTGCTAAACGAATTCAACTTTTATTAGCAAAGAAACCAAAAAGCAGTTTATTGCGCATAAAGGACCCTAGCATTTTCCCACTAAATTAGCAAAAAATTGGAGGTAATTATAGTCGCTGACAGTCAATGTCTAATGGAGCATTTGAGAGAGCTGAGTTAGTTGCCGAAGAGTTGAAAAAGCCTTAGTCCAATTGAGAAATGGACTTATTATTTTTCACGAGACATTTAACAAAATACTACCTTACGTTTTTCACCAAGCAGAACAAGAGATCTAGGAATAGTACCAGCATTCTAGAAAGCATCCTGCAAAATTCCAACGGACACTTCCCCCAACAAATAACCAATCAATTTCGCTGCCGCTTATGTCAAGTACACATAAGAGGGTAATGTAAAAAATGTTTTGTTACTTTATGTATTGAAAAAGACTGTTTTGAAATGTTTCATAGCAAATAGAACCGAATATGCACAATGTACTCATATGAGTGCAGCTGTTTATTTTCGTTAAAATTTACTTTCTCGATTTTTATTTCACAAATGCGTGACCTGTATATGTGTTTCAACAAGTTTCAATAAAAGATAATTCGATGTTAAATCTAGTTATTGTTTGGGCGTTAATGGGTTAAATTGCCTTTAAAATTTGCATGTTTCGATAGTTATAAAAACAAAAAATTGAAATTCCGACGTTCATAGGTAGTTCATTTTTTAATATTTCCAAAAAGAGTTCTAAATAACTAAAAACTAAAATTCGATTACTACTCAAATATGCAACTTTGCACTGATTTAAAACAATAGAAACGTAAGAGGTGATGATGCCGCCATATTCTCTGATTTTACCGTCATGAGTTAAAGTCTCATTGGCCGAAATATCTACAAAAATTGTGAAAAACTGATGACAATGCTGTAAAAAATCACGACATATCATTACAGAATACATGCAAATATCACCGGTACTTTAATCATTGGCATCACTTCTCACAAAATAAGACTTATAAAATCGAAAGCTGTAAAAATTGGCAAAAATACCGTCAGAAAACATAGAAATGATATAAACACTTTAACCGAATCTAGCAGTCATCCTTCCGTTTGTGTTTAATTTTAAAAGATTCCTGTTTTTCTATAAATCAGGAGCAACACTGAGTCGCAAAACTGAAATTGGAAGATCTACTTCCGAGTTGCAAGATTCATATGAGTTTCATCTGACACTCGATGAGGTATATTTTTAAGCATTTTTTGAATATAACTTTAATAATCATAATTTTAGAACGGAAATGCCAATGGGAAGCTGTATTATGATGATTTTGAAAGTTTTGAGTATTTGAACAAAAAGTACGCCTATTATGCGTTAGCATATGATGGTGTTAATATAACTGCTCTGTGAGTAAAACAAGAATAATCATTAAAAAGGGAAAATTGCGCAACCGATTTGTTTCAGGTCGATTGATGAGGATGCTGACTCTTCTGGATTTAATCCGCTGGAAACTAATTCATTCTACGTTTACACAAATAATGGTAATAAAATCTCCATAATCAGAGAGGTTCAATTGCATAAATTTTTGTTTTTCAGGAGATGGCACTTACACCAAGGAGCAGTTTTCCACTAGTATTAAAATGTTGTAAGAGGGGGGTTTAATGAGTCAAATAAAAGAGTTTGAATATTGTCAGGAGTGTTTCTGTGGAAGGTAACACGAGATACATCAGCTTCAGATCTTAACACACAACATCTCCCAAAAATTTAATAAACGCGATTCATAGATGTTGAAATCGCGGTTATATAAACACAAAAAGCAGCTCCTATTACAAGAATATAGGCCCTTCTTTAAATGACAATAAATAATTATTTTTAATTTAAGAACTGATAACTTACCTTCACATTTGGAAAAAACTGGAAAAATAAACATAAAAATAACTTCTGAGTATCCAGTAACCTTTATTCTTGACATTTAAGCAGCCGTCGTCATCTATACGCGTAACTCTAAAGTTGCCGTTTGGCGGTTATTTTCATTATTATTAAGAGGGCCAGGGCTGCGCGCGCTCACTTTTCCAAATCTTCAATTGTTTCAAACATATTGTTTCAAACGCGTCCGATGTGTACGTCCTGTGGATTCTGCAGTTTTTTGGTAAATAATTATAGTTTTTTATGAATATTTTAAGTAAAGCTAGAGTATAATTAACGCCTATATGGGGGGAAAAATATGGATGATATAGATAAGTTATTTACCATTCTCGAAAAGGGAAAAAAACATATTTAAAATCGGTTGTAGGGGGCTTGATATGGTGACATTTCTTCAAATTTGACATCATTTACAACTGTCCGATTAAAAACATAATTTCTGTTTTTCATCTGTGTGTTTTATGGTTGGGCAAATGATACGTAACATTTGCAGGAGAATAATTTCCATGCACGCCATATATTTAAGGCAGGATATGCATCATATCAATTTCCGTAAGGATTATTCTTGGGATAACATTGTCAAAACTTTGATCTATTAAGTCTAAATAAAGCCAAGACCACGACTACGCCATCATGAATTTTTTTCAAATTTTAATTTGTTTCCAAATTGTTCATCGGCATTCAAGATATCACCCTTCTGGTTTTCGGCAAGTCTTTCTCCCTCTTAATTAATATTGTAACTGAAATGATTGTGTAGTAATGCCGGGATACAGAGAAAAACATGCAGATATTATACATACGTTGTTTACCATTCCCGAAATGGGGAAAAATACACGTGTTGAAAGGTCGGGCAGGGACTTCATTTAATAACGTTCCTCCGAATTTAATATAACTTATTTCGAATTAAAAGCAAAATTTCGGTATTTACCGATTATCTTTTATAGTTTATTTGAGTAACAGCATTGACATAAATTCAGCAATTTAGGGTGAAAATATCCCGAAATATGGCTCTTGAATATACTTTTCCTTTTTTTGAGGATATTTTCTTTGAAAAATGGTCCTTCAGTCATATTTATGTGGATATGTGTATATGTTGTACACCAAGTAATTCAAGAAGGTGGCTCGTCTTTATAACTTTGTTGTTTTTAAATTTAGAAAGTTGAAATTTGAAGGAAAGTTATTTGAGAATAGAGCCGATTGATTGACATTAACGACGCTTATGTAGCACTTCCGGTTTAGCCAGAAATGACCTCAACTTTCGATTTTTAAATGTAATGCCCTATACATTTTTTCTTTTTTTGAATCTAGAAGTCATTTGTGTTTAAAAATATGTCATTAAAAAAAAAATTTTTTTGTGGTTTTTTATATCAAGCTACGCCACTAAGGTATACGTATTAGGTACAATTTTAGATCAAAATTATGGGGGAAAATACTAATTTGTCATTTTACTTAGTACTTTTTCTTCTATAAGCAATTTAAATGATTAATCTTTAATTAATGGGAACAACTGTTTTTCGGTATTTAAAAAATGTATAGGGAATTACATTTAAATATCGAAAGCTGAGGTCATTTTCGGTTAAACTGGAAATGCTAGATAAACGTCATTAATGTAAATCAATCGGCTCTATTCTCATATAACTTCCCTCCAAATTTCAACTTTCTAAGTTTAAAAACAAAAAAGTTATAAGGGCGAGCCACCTTCTTGAATCACCTGGTATACCACGTATGTGGATATACTAAACTGATCTTTGTTAGCTTAATGCATTTTTACATAATATGTTAGTTTTGTCGATAAATGATGGAGTCTTATGTATGTATCTTTTAATTATCAAGTCATTCTATCGAGTAGGTGCCATTACCTGTAATGAGTAATTGGAAAGAATTTATTTAATTGTGTAAATAGAGTACCAATAATTAATACCGTTATTGATGTACAATGATTATTGAATCGACGTCAAATGTAGATCCGGATAGATCAATGTCGTCATCCACTAACCTGTTAATATTACAGAACAATGTTAGGAAAATGTTGAAAATATTTTTGTATATTTTTTAACAGAATGTTCGTATTTTTTATTTAAATATCCGATAAGCATCAATGAGAGCCACAAACACCTGCTACAAAGATACGTCGTACGCAGTAAACTAACAAAGATAATATCGACAGGGATTGTATACCACTGGCCCCCTTGGTACACATTATTGGTTTCCCCAATTATTTGAAACCAATAGTCGTTTTCTCCAGGCAAATACACCCTCAGACTAGTTGCATTCGAGAAGTATACATTGGCAACAAGTATGTCAGAACCTGAAAAGGACATCAGTAAAAACGCTACTCAATGAAATTGGTAAGTACAATATCTACCAATCAGGAATTCATCATTAATATCCAACGTCACCTCATATTCAGGATAATGATAGAAAAGTCCTCATATTATCAGATTTCCAATGATGACGTGTTGGTAGAATTGAGTGTACCAATATGGAAGATGTTGATATCTGAGCTTGATAAACTGCCCAATAAGTTTTCGTGTTTCATCGGAAAATGTCCATGGTTCTCTTGGTTCAATGGTTTCATCCCCATGGGTTCTGAAGAATCTAATCCGTGCTCCCGTCTATATACTAATTCAAAACTGAGAAGTAAAGGCTTATCAACATTATTAAAATTACCTGATACTATCGAGTGGCTAATTCCTCAGTAGCGTTTTCTAAAAACCCAGGAATATCTCCACTATAAAACACAATTCTTGCCATATTAGAAGAGATAGTCATCGGGACCAAACTGCGCAGGAAATCGAAAGAACCTCCAGTATCTCCGGCCCAATTCGCTGTGTATCTTTGAGAACCCGCGAAGACTGACCGTGATAAAATGAAAGGACGCAGTTTTCCTTCGTCTCACTCCATTACCCCTTGATGAGTGGCCATTACCTAATAATAAGTGTCAATTATAACATAGCGAAGGAACTTTGGATAATTTTTCAATCAACATGGGTAAGGGCATACATGTGCACATCCCCATGAGTTGCATTTCCATACTGGATTTTGTCGTATGGAATACTTCTCTCCTCTGCCACGTTAAATGTAATAGGTTCGTTCATGTCATTCCAAATCCAGCTAAAGATGGAGTAGACAGGAAATTGTTGTATGAATGAAGCTTTGCGTAATAATCTCTTGCATCTGGGTTGAGAAAATCGATCCAACTGGCATCACCCGGCCAACAAGAGCTCACGTAATTGCTCCCATCCTCGTTGGAAATAAAGTAACTTCCATATAGGCAGGCCTCATAAATCGGATAATCATCGTCTACTTTAATATGAGGGTTGGATACTACAACCATTCTTCTGTTAGCATTTTCATCCAGTCGAGAAGACCTTTAGAGTCCGGAAGCCAGTAAGGTTCGAAATGAACCACCTGTAGCCTATTGTATAGTCCAAATCCATCCAGACAGCATCCAGAGGAATATTGTATTTATCGTAATTTTCTATGATATTCTTAACGTCCTCTTCACTCTTATAACCCCATCTGCTTTGATGATAGCTGAAAGTTAAGAGCTAATAGAGATTTAATTAGAAAAAAAGGTTTTGGTGATGAGTTGATAATTCAAACTTACTTGAGCTAAATGTACTTTTCCAGTCAGATCTGTGTACTGCCTCACTGCATCCGGCAAAGTTGGTCCTGTAAGCAGGAAAATGTCAAGAACGCCGCTGTAAACCATGAAATATGCGGATTGATCTTCAGTATTGATATCAATCCACATTTCTGCAGCATTATGAAAAAACAGTCCTGAAGTTATGTTTCTGTAGAGGGAAATTAATGAGTGCACTGAAAAATGTAAGAATTAAAGATTATCTTACCCGAATGCATACATAAGAGGTACAGCCCCGTAACAAGATTTTGTAGAGTTCATGGCGTAATTTCCGTAGTCTACAGTTTTGAATCTATAGGGGTCTCTTTTGAAGTCTGTAGTGTGGAAGAGACTAACAATGGAGCTGCGCTCGTGAAGCCCCATTAATCGCTTTTACGTCATTGAATTTGACTGAGAAGGTAAAAACTTGGCTCTCATTTGTCTAAAACCGAAAAAGAACCAAAAAAATACTCGAATAAGTTTTATCTAAAAATACGTTTTCCATAATCAACCGACTTCCATCAAAAACGCTTTGCAGCTCATCATTATGAAATACTTCAATTTGCAACGGATCCAACTGTACTTTGACGCTATTTCCTTTTCCGTCTGACGCAACCACTGAAGAGTTATCTGATGATGTTACAGTTAAGCTAAATTAATTTCTGTGAGATTTATGTACAATTTCTTCGATTTATTAAAGATCTTACGGGTTTATCACGGGGTCTTTTTCCAGTGAATACAATAGATGATATCTGTGCAAATCAGGCTCTTCAATAGTTATCCGTACAGTGTTATTTTCCACTCCTCGGATAATGAGCAGCAGTTCATTTCCAACTTCATTTTTCAGCTGAAATTTAAGGACTTCGTCTGAGGATTGTAACTCTGCCTTATAATTTTCGATAGATTCGGAAAATTTGGTGCGGAAATCTGCAAATAAAAAGATTCTGGGCTATTTTGAGTTTTACTCTTATTGGCGCAGAAATCTGAAATGAAATATTTCCCAAGTGGCACAAAGAATTTTTTTTTAATGTTAAGATTTTATTTAGGTTAATTGCTATAACTGGTCAAATAGAAAGTTATATATGCCCTTTTTACTCAAAGAAAATACTAGGTGTTTGAAAAAATAGATGGTTAAAATTTTGTACGTCCGGAGCACATAGGTAATTAAATATTAAAATGATTTTGAATTATATTTATTTTTAAAATTAGACAAGATTAAATATATGAAAAAAGTAAAGAATTTTTAAATATAGAACCTTTGGAAATAGTCTTTTTTGCTGTCCAAGGAAAGTTCGTCGAACTAGTTTTGTCTTTGTACTGCATAAACCACATCTCCCGATTTCACGTTGTGGCTGATAGGCAGCAAAAGTTAATCTTATTTGTTCGGGTACATATGGTTTTGTGCTTTTTAGTAATCTGAACCACCGAACCAAAATCAGTTTTTTTTTAGCATGACATTATAGAAGGTGCAATAAGGTGTTTATAATGGATCTTCTAAAATCTTTTGAACTCATTCTTTCGCCTATATTCAGTTGCAAGTAAATGCAGTGCATTTATAACAGCAGCATCCATAATATAAGAAAATATGCGATGCCACCATTTTTGTTTTGCCTATTAATTTTGTAGCTTGCTAACAGCTGATCAAATTTATCCACACAATTCATGTTGGCATTGTAATCAGGGCTCTCGGACATGGCACTAATACGACGGTTCCATCTCTTTTCTTGCGCTTCACTTCCATGCAATCGTCCGGCTTATGATAATTAGATAACAAATTGCACAGACCGCTCGTCTGTCATTTTATGGCTAGTAATTTAGAGCTACCAATGTACCATTGAAATTCGCCTCATTTCAGTTGTTTGTCGGGTTTGAACTTTGGCATATATTTTCGGCTAGAATTTACTGTTCTTACCGCATATATAATTTTTTGTGCTGGAGTTCCTGCATGAGCTCTATGTTGTTGAAAAAATTGTCAAAGAAGAGCTCTTGTGCCTTTCTTATTTTCGTCAGTAGATTTTCCCACATAGATATCAAATTTTAAACAATAATCAGATTTATCACAAAGCATCCAAAATTTATATCCCTTTTTAACGGGCTTTTTTGGCAAATATTGCTTCATCGCACTTTCGCATTTAAATTTGATCATCGATTCATTTAGAGCAAATATTTCACTCGGCAATAAAAACTCTAGAAACGATTTTATAAGTACATCCAACATTGGTCTTACCTTGTAAAGATGGTCAAATTGCTGCGAGTGGCGATTAGGCATTGCTGAGTTGTTATTCAGATGTAGGTGACCAAGTAACGATCAAAAGCTCTTCTGCATTATAATGGCGTTGATATACCTAATGTGAAGACCTGAAGCTGTCAACCAATAATTCTTATAACTTGATGAACGCTTGATATCCATTAACAAATTTATGTCTAAAAAGACAGTTATCTCCTCATTCGTAGTTCTGCTATAAATCTTTCCAGTATACATATGTTCCTGTTCCGCATATAGATTAATTTGAAACGTTACATGGCTCACGAGAGCTTCATCAAAGAAAAGACGGAATAACGAAAAAGGATTTTGTTTTTCAGTTGTTATTTTCTCGGGTATTCTGCTTATATCAGTGAATGGCGGGGGCGTATTAGACATTTCTGGGTGATCTCAAGCGGGAAGCACATTACAAGAAAGCGGTGTTTTCTTAAGTTTAGCTTGAAACATTGCCATTGTTTCATTTTCGGAATCACTATCGTTATCGCTTATTTCTGATAGTTCCATGTTATCAGTACCATTATCTTCAAGATCTTCTGTTTTCGAAGCTGATTCATCGCTTGGTGGAGGCAATTCAGTGTCTACGTCATCATTATAAACTTCATTCCATAAATCGTCTTCCGTCATCCCCTCTAAACGAAAATTCAATTCAGCATCTTCAAATATGTTTCTAAACCGAGTAAACGTGTTCATGGAGCGGTGGTTTGCAACATGAATTGCACTTTCAAAATCTCTTTGCTTGTATTCTATTCTCATAATTTTAAAAACTGCAGATGATACTTATGTGTAGATTCCCAATGTTCAATTTTTCTGTCGAATGTAACAAGTTTCGACTGTATTGGTTGTAAAAAACGATTATTTTCTACATAAAAAAACACACATGTACTTAATAGATAATTATCTAAATAACTTTTGCCCTTAGGTGGATACACCAGTTATGACAAGTTTTTAGCGTTCACTACCACCCAATGGACGGTCTAATAAGCGTGGATTATAATTTGAGCAGTTGTAACAGTAGGAATGATTTTGCATATGTAATTTAAAATTTGATCCACCGCCGTTTTAATGACTGAAAAATGGTGATCCATTTTGTCGACCCTGATCGCGATAAGAGGTAACAAATTGCGAATACTTACGAGCAGACTCGTCTCATTGAACATGAGGCCGGGTACTCATCTTCTTGCACTGCAATGACGGCTGCAATTAAGACAAAGACTGAGCTAAAATTTTTGTATAATAAAGAGGGAAATAGGGATAAATTGAAGCGAAAAACCTTTGAAGAGATTTCCACATTGTTCTGTAAATCCAGTCTCATTCACTAAATCCTTAATAGTAGTTCCTGGATCTTAATGAAAGGAATATATAGTTAAGTGGTGGGAAAACACAAGATTGTAGATAATAATCGAGGACTTCGGTATGTTGGTTTTAGCTAGCTATTTGGTATTTTGTGACTGCATTTTTATAAATGTTTATTAAGCGAAAAAATGACAGAAAATACTAGATTTCGATGATTAAGTGCTAAGATCACGAACCACTCATCAAAACTTATTATTGGATGTGTATTGAGGCTATCTTTTATGTGCTTTCTACTCGATTTTTCCTGTTTATTGGGTTTTGTTAAGTGGAGCAAACACTCCAACTGAGAGAAATTTTGGTCCTTTTTCTTGCATGTGATCACTCGAGTAATCTGGTTCTATATCTGGTCTATTGGGTTTTTCTTGGTAACAACAAGTGCTCCTCTGTTTAATCGCTACATTAAACGATACAGAACAGGGGCGGATATATCCGGTTTTGTTTATCGACGTGAGAAAGAGAAAGATGAACGGATACCGTGAGTTCCAGCGCCCCCTGGTCGACAATACGTTTAGGCCAGATGGGCGAAGGGCGAACAAATAATTCAAAAACTTGTTTTTGCAGAACTTGAGGTTTTTTTGAAAAATAAAGCCCAATTTAATTTTTAATACATATTTATTTCCCATCTTTTGGACCCTATACATTTTATAGCTAAGTACATTGTCAGGTAATACAATCTTTGTATTTTTACTTTTTTTTTGGAATGCTTTTCTGTATGTTTTACCATAATCATCAGGGCAAGATGGTGGGGGTGAGTAGTAGGTAATACCACGCTTAATCTGACTAGTATCATAATTATTACTTCTTGATGCTGCCTCTGACCGATTCGGTTATGACGCCGGATCATCAGGGCAACAGCAGACACCCAGAGTAGTAGAACTTGTATTTTTTTATTTATTATATAATTCTAATTCCAACAAATTTATCCGACACGATTTTACAATAGTTTAAACTAATATTTTATTACTCTATAGTACTGTTCAAATATTATTACAATAAAGATATGCGTTCCCTGGTCGATTAACAGGTAATCTAAGGCTATAGGTTGGAATTTGCTATTTTCAAAATTCACTGATGAATTCAAAAATAGCAGCTGGGTACAAGTACATTGCTACGCAGCAATAGAGAAATCATAATCATTACAAGGCTTCTATTAGGGAACAGCCCCCACTCTCTGGTTCAAAATTGACTTTTCTGTTATTAAAGAACGCAGAGAATGAAGACACGTTGTAAATATACTCAGCGCAGATACTGTACTCTCCTACTTTGTAAATCCTTAAATATTATCAAATTTTCATCGTTAATGCTAAACTTTAAGATGTCACTTGACAAGGGGCACAGATCATGATATGTTTGGAAAGTGTTCTCCTTTTACTAAATATTACCCTATTACCTAAAGCAGAGAAGGCGATTGTGGCTAGTTCATATAACGTTGATAATTTATCACATATTCGTGTCGCTCCTGTAGATGAAACTAATGCGACCACTGTTCCTCCTTTATTAAGAACTAACAACCACTCACAAGTTCCATTATAACACATAACAGAGTTACAAGACGACATCTAAGGGTCGGATTGCATAATGTATAACAAGTATTTAAATTTTTAATAATTAATTTAAGCTGATATGTTTTATGTAGTCCCCGTAATGTCAGGATCTCCAGTGGAGGTTTAGACTGTGACCCGCACCCACCTCACCGAGACTCGTGCACTTAATATACGGCACGAGTCACATTCACGTTCATGTCTGGTTGACATAGAGTTTTATGGACGGAAATATTACGCAGAACGGTCATTTTGCCCTTTGAGTACGTTATTTCTATCAAGACTTTAAGTGAGGTAATGGTTGCAATAAACCACGTGAGGGTTGAAGTAAAGTGGGATATTATTGTACAGAGTTTTTCATTAAAAGAGTGTGCCTCAGGAACTGAAAATGGTGAAAGTTTGAAACGAAAGTCTTGTTAAAGAATATGGCCAAGAGAAGTACTGTAAAAATATTTTCATTTTTCTTTATTGGTTGGGAATAGAGTGCGACAGCAACATAACTCTTGCGCATGTTTATTTTGTTTGTAAGTAAATTACAGTGGACTGAATTCCCAGAAAAATTTCATTCTCGACAAATTCTCTATAGGAAAATTAATCATTATTTGCTTAAATTTGTAAAACAAATCATAATACTAAACCCTCAAATACAATAAAACGTTTAAACATATTTGAGTTTTTTGAAAAAATAATTAAAAGCACGTGATTTTCATCTAAAAATTAGATTTGATTACGGACCACTTGTCACAATGGCCCACCACTGGTTTCACATTATCGGGTTTCTGCTGCTGTGCCCTCTAAATTTCTGATATGATGAGAGTTTTTGCATTGTAACTATACAAGGTGATTAAAAAAAAACACTAAAATCGAAAACCCTCTGGAGTCATTTTAAACGCGAAGCTAAGACCCGAACAATACCGTAAAACTGACACCATTTGTAAAAATGAAATCCAAATATCCCTCCACGTGTCTTGTCACCAAATTCTCATGCAAAGGCAACCATTTTTGACGACTGAAAAGCCAAAAATTAAGGGCAAAATCATCCGCATTTATCTGCATTTCAGGCCCCCTCCCCCCGAGGGCCAAGACCCGACCCAAATCTAATTGACTTTGTCAAAAATTGAGAATCCCTTATTTGCGCGGTCTTGGACCCTCCGAAGGGAACGATAAATATACCTACTTTAATGATAGTATTATATCACATAAATTCACACGAAAAGCACTACGACACTAGGATATTGAATAAAATCTACTTTAAAAAGTTGTGGAAATGAAGTCGCGAAAATGCCGCCGCTGGACTACAGTGGCGGCTTTTTCGGTCAGCAGTAACAGTAAAAAATTATAAAATTATTATATAAAAATAATTGAATGTTAATTCTTGTAGAACGGTTAATTAAAATTAATAAGAATATATTAAGTTCATCTATTTAAATTTAAACTTTGGTTAATCCTCATGCATCCATATATGCATTGCGCCCATATAGGGATGCACAGGCCAGTACTAAGGTACAGCAACAGCAACGTTCTGCCCTTCTATTAGCTATTATACTCTAATCTATAGATTTCATGCATGTTTAACTTGCAAGATAACAAATGCTCGTATTTAGTCACTACAAAATATAATAATTATTAGATACGAAGCAAAAAGCCCTTATCATCGAGAAGTACTAATAAGTTGAAGCTTTAAAATTTAGCCTATATCATGTTGTCATCACCGATGTCGAGGAATAGATAGATTTTAAAATATGTTTTATATATTATGTATAGTAATGTAAGAGAGGAATTTATCATTATTAAATTTTAATTGATATGTTTTAATTGGACAAGTCCTCCGTGATTGCGTGGTTTGAAAGAGGAACTGAACCACAACGTTTCTATCGTAAAATCATTAGGATCTTCGTCGCAGGTAAAAAAACTAGAATATAAGGGGCACTTGGGTAAATTACAATTTACAGCTTAAGTAACCTAATTTACAATTTTATCCATTATTAAAGATATTTTTAATAAGGCACAGGCCGATTTCCATATTGCTCGAGTGCATTCATCTCTTTAACGGAATAATTAAAGAGATGCAGAATTTATGGAAAAACCCTGTACAAATCTAATCATAAGAATTTACTAAAATTAGTAAAAAATCGCTAGACTAGAAGATCCTAATGTGCCTGAACACAAAGTCGTCAAGATCCCGAATTGCTATAAAATGGACGTTTACATTAAATATATTGACAATATTCAGTTTCCGCTATTGCAGTGAAACAAACTTTCGAAAGAAGCTTCCTCAAGAGACTCTAAGAATTCCTAACACTAACAAAATTTAAATCTAAAACTTAAAATTTAGGGCACCTTTGGTTTAGCTTATCCTTTCAACTACGATAAGAGAGATAAAACGGGACCTCCCCTAAAACGGTTAATAATCTTTGGTGGGGAACGGTCCCCTTTACAGGGGAATTACCTAAAAAATCCGGGATATTTTTATGTCTAGCGAGAGATAAGATTAAGACATTTTTGTTTTGTAAACGATAAAGCTCCCAGTTGCCACTTTTTAGCATCGTCCGGCCAATATCATCCCCTTCTGTCAAGTGCTGAGGGACATGTACGAGTTAAGATTGTCCATTTTCTTCTCCTTTTGTTCCCTGGAAGATCGGAAAATGATCAGAGTGCGTATTAGCGGGGTCTGCCTGTTGCAAAAATACCAAAACCCCCCTCGAGGAATTTTTCTTTCTTTAAAAGATCCAAACTGCATCGTTCTCTAGAGCGATGAACGGAGGGATTTTTCCAATATGCATCATAAATACGTTATTTAAAAAATATTCGTACAACGCCACTGAGTGTTGATAAGAGAAAACCTCTGCCTGCTCCCTTCAATTTGGGAAAATTTCAGTCTGATTGGATGATAAGAGAATAGGGTGCAAGGATGGCATAAATTGCAGATTAAAACGCATACAGCGTATCTTTTCATTGATAAAAACAGTAAGCTGGCAACGGGGCGGCATCCCGGAAAAATCGGCCGCATTCTAGAACGTTCTAGACCGCCTGAAAATTGCCTGCGCCATAAAACAGCAGCTCAGAATATTTAATGCTTGACGTAACATGTTTATTTTCTTATCAATTTTCCCTGTTTTAGCCATAATCCATCTATCAACCAGCTGATATAAATATTCTTTAAGCCGTAATCTAGACAGATCGATGTTTTGACACAATTCCTTTCGGAAAATGCACCATTATGTATCCTTTGTCCTAAATCTTTCACCCATTACTACCAACATAAAGAACAGAAAACAGTGCTGGTGCACGGTGATGGAAAATGATTAATAACAACATGCAGCTACGCAAAATGGCGATTTCGATGAAAATGGCTCTTGTGTTTGAACAATCGCAATCGCCATCTTGTAAGAAGAAGTGTTAAAAGGACACCGACCTCAGCGGCCGTCGCCATCTTGCTCCTGGCGTACTCAATTCGGATTGGTCCGCGATCGGAGGAGAGAAGAAACGAGCCCTGCAGCTGCGCCATCACGCGAGTGGCGCCCCCTACGTCGCGGTATTCGACGAAGGCCACAGGGGAACCAGTGGCAGCCGCGACGGTACCGCCGGCAACCGCGCCGTTCTGTTGCTTGTTGGCGTGCACGCGCAGGCGACAGAAGCCGGGGAAGCTGTGCAAGAATAACCTGATGGTGCTCAGCTGCTTTGGTGGTGATTGGGGAAGCGGCAGCTGTTCCAGTGACGTTGCTGATTTTTGGTTCAACAACGTCACCGAAGAATTTGTTGTACTGGGTGGTCAAATAAAAATTGCCAGGGAGAAGAGGGGAGATGATAGCGCTGTAAAGTGTCAATAAAGCCAGCAACAGATCGTCACTTCATATGTCATTTTGTGTCAGTTGTTGTGTTTATCCCCCAGGGGGCGCCTCCATTTTTTGAAGTTATCGAGATTTGAGGAACTGCTGATTGTGAAGTATTAGAGAAAAGTTTGTTGGTTAAAAGAGCCTAGAGAAATCCCTACGAATTATTTTTAAGCTTCCAAATCAACCGACGGATGGAACAATATATACAGTTGTTTTGCAATTGATCCTTGAGAGGGGCACGGACTTTTTTTTAATCTCCTTCATTTTTATTTGACCACTCGGTAGCTACAGCGATTGTTAAGTGGTTATATAAGTGCATTTAGTACGTAAATTCACACCTTGAATTTTACTAGACACATCTCCTTATTCAGAAAAAAATCAATTTCCCCGATGGAAACTCCATAACATCATAAACCGCCGGTATAATTCAAGGTGTGAATATCAAGTGCAAAGCCGAACAAAGTGGGAAACTACGAGGAACGTTATAGTATAGTAGTGTATCCATGTTGCTAGGAATTAAACATGTCAGTGAAGTGCAAACATCACAATAATAATTATTATAGTGATCAAAATATCGACAGATAAAAAGAAGGTTGTGGTTACTGACCTGGCGAAGATTTCCTTCAGCTCGTGCTCGGACACGAACTGGCCCAAATTGGCGACGAAGAGGGTGGAACAGGGGTGGTTGTTCATCCCCATCCCCGGTTGAGACGAGCTTGAGCCTACGGGGGATGCCAGGGCCGGACTAGGCAGAAAATGCGGCAAAGAGGCGGCCGCGTGCACTGACGTCAAGGCGGTAGGATGAGGCATTGACATTGGTGGCTGCAATGTGATTTTCTCAATAAACAAACATACGACAAATGAGTAAACTGAAAAATAATGATGAAAATAAGCGTAATAAAACATGCAGCGCATCTATCTAGAAAAAAATAGTCTATTTTATATGAGGCCCCATCTATTGATTATTCAAGGTTCAAATTTTAAGAGAAAAAATTACACTGAATTAATCAAAACTAAGTTAAGTCGTATAACTTTTAAATATTTCGGAGATGACTAGAGAAATTGAACAAGAAACGACTGTTAAGAACAACCACTAGATGGCGCTAGAAAAGACTCAATATTACAGCCACTAGATGGAGCTAAGAACTGATATAACATGATATTCACACAAATAATTGATAATTGAGTGTATGTTTTAAACCCAAGACGGGTTGTTTAGTCAAACGTATATGGACTGTATTGATGCCTAATCTTCGCTCTACCTAATTGTGGAAAAACTAAACATTGAAGCGAGTACGGTGCTCAAAAACGAATCGAAATCGGCCGAATTAATCGGTTTTCGGGTAACAATCAAAACCGCTCAAGCCAACAAACGCAATTAAAACCGCCCTTAGTGGGGGTTGTTGTGAAGGCGCCACATTCTCGTGCGATTTCTGATTTGATTTAATTAAAATTTCGCCCCTTTGATGAAGACATCGAGGGTTTCATCGAAACGGTTTTGACATATACAGGGTGGTCCAATTGCTATGGGCCACTATTGCTATCTTCTAAACCATGGACATTACAAGTTCGGTTAAATTAGGCAAAAGTTGTCAAATTTGATAACAAGTTAAGATCTCGAGACGCTGTTGCCAAAATTTGTTCGGTTTCGGAAATATTGGAAAAAAATAGAATTTTGCCAAAAACGTTTTTTGTAAATAAACCGAAAACTAAGGGTTTTAGAAAAAAGTTTTTCTCATAACATTTTATTGTTTTTTAAGCTTCTACATACTAATGATAAATTTAAAAAAATAGCACTTTTAGTTTCTGAGATATCGACACTAACTTCAATTTTTTAAATGCGGACCTGGATTTTTATTTTATTATTTTAAATGCATATTTTATCCTAATTTCACTGATGTATTACATGTTTACATTTGCCGACGTTTCGTTAGAAAAATTCATCACCAGAGTTTATTCTCTAAAAAATACGAGTCCAACCCTGAAATTGAGTTGTAATTACATGTAGGCACACTTGCTACAAATAATTACAAATGTTGAAAATGTCCCCCATTACTTTGAAGACATTTTCGAGCGTTTTTTATAACTCTTTTTTGTAAATTATTTAACATAATAGGCATCAGTTTTTCACAGGCGGCTCGAATTTAAAAAATAAAGTCGTCCAAATCTACAGGGGGTGTTTGATAGATCTGATCTTTAATAAAATCCCACACCGAAAAATCCATGGGCGTGATATCTGGTAATCGAGGTGGCCAACTTATAAGACCATTGTTTCCAATCCAAGCGTTGAGTTTCCAGGTATTTAGATATCTAGTGCAGCGACGATGATGATGTGCTGGAGCACCGTCTTGTTGAAAATATTTAAAATTATTTTTAAAATTCGAGCCGCCTGTGAAAAACTGACGCCTATTATGTTAAATAATTTACAAAAAAGAGTTATAAAAAACGCTCGAAAATGTCTTCAGAGTAATAGGGAACATTTTTAACATTTGTAATTATTTGTAGCAAGTGTGCCTACATGTAATTACAACTCAAATCCAGGGTTGGACTCGTATTTTTTAGAGAATAAACTCTGGTGATGAATTTTTCTAACGAAACGTCGGCAAATGTAAACATGTAATACATCAGTGAAATTAGGATAAAATATGCATTTAAAATAATAAAAGAAAAATCCAGGTCCGCATTTAAAAAATTGAAGTTAGTGTCGATATCTCAGAAACTAAAAGTGCTATTTTTTAAAATTTATCATTAGTATGTAGAAGCTTAAAAAACAATAAAATGTTACGAGAAAAACTTTTTTCTAAAACCCTTAGTTTTCGGTTTATTTACAAAAAACGTTTTTGGCAAAATTCTATTTTTTTCCAATATTTCCGAAACCGAACAAATTTTGGCAAAAGTGTCTCGAGATCTTAACTTGTCATCAAATTTGACAACTTTTGCCTAATTTAACCGAACTTATAATGTCCATGGTTTAGAAGATAGCAATAGTGGCCCATAGCAATTGGACCACCCTGTATAAACGTATGTTTCTGGAAAAGTGTGGAAAAGGGCTGTTTCGACGCTCAAACATTGAGTAGAACAAACAACCCCTTCTGGCAAATCGGGGAGGCAAAAATCACTAACGTGGTGGTGGACTGAGGCGCCCGCGTCCATTGGACTTTTGTCCGAAGATAGTCAAAGATAGGAACGTACTGGCACCTGGGGGTGCAATGCCGGATGCACCAGGGTGGCGTGTTGGAGGGCTGCCGCCCCCGGGAGCTCTGCTGCTGCTGCCGCTGCTGCCGCCGCTGAGTAAGCCAAAGGATGATGCCACAGTTCCGGACCTCCAGGGAAGAAGGGTGTTCCCAAATCTGTAACGTAAACTTTTATTTAAAATGAGCATCTGTTTCACGCTTGTTGGCAATTAAGAGTGGAGTCACAGTGAAAGGAAAACAAACATTCGAGAAGGGGTTGTAGACCAAAGGCGAGCTAAACGGAATAATTTGCTTGGTTTCAATAGGAAGGAAATTCCATATCTGACTCTGGAAAGTTCATAACTATCACATTTACTTTATATCGACCTTGTCTTATACATTTCTGGGGCTTTTCTGAGGCATTCCTGAGGCATTCGATTACATTACTACATCACACGTCATATTATCTTATGGAAACCCAATTTCAGTGAAGTTTCTCGATAACCCGAGAAACTCTCCATCCAACCGAACAGTCTGGACGAGTTCTCTGGCACCCCAAATCAATTAGCAATGCCTGCTCAAACTTGAAAGTTGCTCTTGTCGAAAGTTCAATCAGACATGGGTTGAATTTAAATATTGCTAGTTACGTAATTTACGTTCTCTGTCCTTTCCATTACATGAATTTGAGGTGGAAGAAGGTTGGAGAGACAATTTGCCCTGTAATGAGGGTACGTTAATTGGGAATATACCTGCACAAATTCCTCCAGTTTTGAGGCAATAAAATTCCATTTATCCGCAATTTTCCACCTTAGAAATGTATAAAAAAAACAAGGGAAATGTGTATGTACATGACAGACTTACCTACAAATAGTATTAGTAAGACTAAGCACAGCTTGCACACCGTGTATATATCAAGTGAGGTGTATAATAAAAAAGGTTTTAAGGGATGTGACTGTGTTTAATAAGGGGTGAGTCAAAGGAACCACACTGTCTCAAGAGCAAAGTGGTTCCTTTAGCAAGTTAACTACTACCCTGAAAGCATATTCTCGTATTAAATCTACAGGTTGGCGCAGAAAGGAGTTACACATCAAAGTTTCTATGAACTTGGTAACACAATAGTTCATATTTTTAACTGAAAAAGTGATAACGGTGGACTCCTTGCCGTGCCACCCTGTATATGAGTCAGGGGAGGCAGTGGTGTACTTACGTCCGGTGAGGGGGTGCATCAAAGTTGGGTGCGTATTGGCTGAGTTAGCAGCTTGCTGTTTGGGCTTGCTAACCTTGGTGTTACTTTTAGCAAACTCCAGCCGGATGGTCTGAGGCATGTCGGGGTCAAACCGTACGCCCTGCTGCAAAATATTGCCCACAAAGTGTGATTGGCGGTGGTAAAACTATGGTACAAGGCTAAATTTAAATCCCTCTTTTCATGAATTTCATAAAGATAGACCCGTCAATGTGGTATTAATTTTCAACCAATTTTTCCCAGAAAAACGATCCTCGTTATCAGTTTTGACATAGCTGTTACCCAGATCGAAAAAATTCGATGTTCCGAAAAATTGCAACTTCTTTATTTTTAAAGATTTATGTCTCAATATGGTCATTTTCAGCTAATTTTTCCCAGAAAAGCGATTGCCAGTGTCAGTTTCAACATATGTATCAGTCAATTCGAAAATATCAAGATTAAAAAATTATAACTTCCTTTATTTCTAAAGACGAACTGTTCTCTCCTTGAGGAACAATTAACCATCGTTCTTCTCCAGAAGCTTTATCATTTGGGGGAGTTAATGTTTAATTAGGATAATAGCACTGGACATAAATAATTTATCCCCGGGACACGGACTCGCTTATAAATGCGATTTATGAACCCTACGTGATACTATTAGGGCAAGTTTCGCCATCAGACGCTCGTTTTTTTTCCGAGTACCTACACCGCAGGCTATTAGGAAAGTGAGAGAATTCCGGTGCACTTAAACAGCACTTAAGAAAACGTTTTATGGAGATTTATCTTTCCGCTATATTGGAACCAAACCTAAACGACTAATTCTTGCGAAGATACACTTTAAATGCTGGCGCCATCTACTCCCTTTGTTTCAAGATCTTTTTGCGGCCGTTCCTTTGTCGCTCGTTTAGTAGTTGGCATACAATGGCTTGAACAATGACCATAGAGGTTATGTAAACCTTAATTGATTGGCCAATCTAACCTTTAACTAACTTTTTCAGAGAGAAAGTGCCACCATTTTGAACTATTTTGATTGAGGACAGTATGGCGACCGAGGGCGGAATCTTTTATTTAATTGAGGTTTAGTTAAGGCGGATGTGCCGTCACTCTGTGGTGCGGGTGCATGCATCTGATTAACCTTAATGGAGGGGAGAAATTAGATTCAAAACATCCCGAATAAAGCTCCCTTTCCATTAAGGCATTTAAAACTCCCCTAAAACTAAACCATAGTAGGTTGGATTAGTTCAAATTTAACCCTCGGATAGTGCTGTAGAGAATTGCGAGGATTAGCACACCACGAACTTAAAGGATGCGTGAATTTTTGTTAAAGTTGGGGTTTGGATCATACAGGGTCTCCAAAAAGTATACACTCAATTGTCTCGGATTATTGTCTCGGAAATAGTGTAGTAGTGAACAATTGAGCGTTTGCATGAGTACTTTTTGGACCCAATGTATGTCTCGACTGGTACCTACAAAAAAGGGTATGTGTACGAGCACCCACCTGTAGGTCCTGTTTAGCTGCCTCGGCCCCCGCCCTTGTGTTAAATGTGACGAAGCCAACGGGCTGCAAATAAGACAAGAATTGTCTCGAATGGCGATAAAGATGGTAAACAATTAATTGACTCACCGATGCAGTTTTCCCATTTTTGCTTGTTACTTTTAACAACGATCCCTCATATCCCTGAAAAAAAAAATACAAATGTCAGTTTTGATAGAGGAGCCTCGAAGCCAGATAAAATCAACCGAAATCGAGAGATCCCTCGAAATCTATAATTTGTAACCCTATTCCCGTTAAGTAAATGTTTACTTAGGTTTACGTAGAAAACTTAATTTATCAGGTTTCCCATCTCGTCCCTATAACGCGAAATGTCAGGAACGGACTCTTTAGTTGGCCTGGAAAGAAGTTCCAGATTTACGAATTTAAATGAGTCCAAACTTCAGTCTAGAGAGGACAAAACTGTATTTTTTCTATAAACTTGAGTAAACTGAACAGATGAATATCGAATAAACTTCCTTACACTCAGGAGAAAGTGAGTATAAATGGGGGTGAAAAATGGCCCTTCCTTCATGTTACCCGTGTAATAAATACTGACAAGACATACCTCATACGCCCTGAACAGAAGATATAATTCTCGAGGCTTGGCATCCATCGGGAGGCCGCTGACGAATAATGTCCGAACCTGAAAAAAACAAAAAAGAATTAGAGATCAAACGGGATTTGTTATGTGAGAGCTAACGCCAACTAACAGATTTGTCAGGGGGCCTTAATGTCCCTCCATTATTTTCTATTATAATATAATTATTTTTAACGAAACACTCAAATTTGGTTAGGACTTTCTCTAATTGTTTGTGCCAAATACAAAACTTGCTTTCGCCATTTTGCGAAGATTTTTCAATGACTTTCTGGTGTATCAACTTTTTCCTAATTTCCAAGTTTTCGGTCTCTCGGTTCATGCTTCAACATACTGCATCGTCCACTTTTCCCGTTAAAAGCATTAATTATGAAATATTAGAGCTCGTAACTAAAGCTTATTGGATCCTTAAAACCGGGCTCGTGTTTTAGGTGTAGTCGTAGACGAAGAACAGCTGATGTTAATGCACGACTTTACGGCCGAACATTAGTTCAGTCCCTTCAAACAGGTGCTTCGCGCACCTGTTCAACCGATGTTTCCTATGTAAGAAATTTGCCGCTCTTGCAGATGGTATTACGTATGTTCTAAGTAAAGATAAAAACACCCTACATCTGTTGAATACCTGAATTTTCGTTTATTTCAAATCCGAAGATAGCTGAAAACGGGGGGAAAATGGAAATGTGCTGGTAGGCGTATAATGCACCTGCCTGGATGACTATTACGGCAAACATTAATCAGGTGTTTTTTGAGCGTCAGATTCGTCCGAACCTTCCATTCCCCTCATTTATTGTCCCTTTATAGGACTGTGTAGCACGTTTTTCAGTTAATGATGATATTGGCAGATGGAATGGCAGTTGTTAATTATCTACGGACATTTACAGTCGAGACCCCTGTTTAACTATAGTGAAATTTAAACTAGCGACAAAAACTTGTTTCAACACAAGCTCCTTTACTAATAGAGTGCTTTACCAGGCTTACTGCACCCTCTCTCTCCTTCTCATTTGACAAGGTAGGTGAATGATCGATATACCTTCACACTTTTACACGTAACTGGGGGTTTTTGACCCTATTTTTGTATGACTTTTGTCGTGGATCCATTTAACATAATGAGACTTATATATAATGCATTTTGATATGTTATAGTAGATTTTTTGCTATTCACCATAGCTAAAATTGATTGATTACAATGTGTATATAAACCATGATTTCCTACACGGGATGAAAATGGCAACGTTGCAACAGTCTTTTGTTAAGCCGCCATCTTGTTTTTGCTTATTATTGATATGGATTTTGCGTCACACAGGTAGTTGTCAAACTAGCAGCAGCATTGCCAAATTTGGTAAAAAGTCTTGTGACTAATGAAAATTGCTTAATCAATGAGAGTGAAAAGATTTAAGAAAATTTGATGCATATCTCGACTCAAACTGGAGTCGTACGCGTTTCGAATTCTAAGCAGCAAATAAGTTTAAATATTTCTAAGGTTTGAAATTTTGCAAACGGGGATTTGCATAGAAAAACGCAGGGAAATGGATTTAAGTGCCTTTTAGTATGTAAAAAGCTTTAAAAATAAATCGAACTAACCTGACCTGAAAAAAGAAACCGATAAATTGAATTATAGTGCAGTTTGACACCAACAAACCATAAGAGTATGTGGTTCCAATTTTAAATATAGAAGAAAACAATAAAATAAGTTTAAAGCGTCTCTAATGTTCACAAAATCTAAAAAAAAAACAATTAAGTGAAGATTTCTTTTTTTTTCCAAAAGACAACGTATGAAAAATCCTACTCGGGAAGTAGGGCTTTAGGCGCTGTCCGCGCTACCCTTGAAGACCTACCTCCTGGACTCCACTTATTCTCAAATTTTTCATAACAAAAATTCAACACAACTGAAGAATATTGCAAGAACTAACAAATCCCAACTCTTACTTCCTCCTCCCCATTTATCTCCACAGCATCCATCTCCCTCCCTCTCGTAGAACAACCAAAAACTGTCCACTCTAATGAACGATCAACGACAAAACAACTCTTATTAAAGGTATTTCCTCCGGATGCGGAAGCCGGTAATGCGAGCGCGAAAGACGACTCCGAAGCACCAGAAACGTAGCGCAATTTGGGGCTCTCCGAAGCAAACTGAGGGCGCGAAGACCTGCCATCGAAGGGATTGTTTTAAGGGCTCGTCTTGCGCCGTTGCCAGGTGGTGGGCGACACACACGCCGCTTTATCTACCTGAAATATTTACGTGTCCATTATTCGACTGATAGTCCACTATTATTATGTTATTGATCCTTCGTTGTTTGACGATAATTGACAAAATGGTGAAGGAGTTCACATTTCCTACGTGCTTTTGTTGTTAAAATGTTTACATTTGTATACGAAATAGAGTGAACATAAAGTTTCGGAAATCCACTTAGGGAAAACGTACGTGCAACTCAGTCGAGACAAACTTAGCGTAAAAGTTATTTTACATAATTTTCCGCCCAGTTGAGTCGACCAAACGTTCAGCGTAATACACTTGATATTTCCTAACAGTCCAAAACACAAGATATCGAGTTTTGCTGGAATGAAATTTTCGAGTTCAGTCTCTGAGGGATGATAAAAAGTTGTGTGTTGTTTAAAGCAAAAATCGGAACCATTTTTCCGAATTAAAATTAATAAAGTCGCTCTTTTCAGAGAGAATGTCCCGTTCTGCTCTAATAAAACCCAAGTTGCTGTTAGTGCTTCTCCCGCCTTTCTAAACCTGGCTTAATGCCCTGAGTACGTGGATCGCATTTCTTTATGGGTTTTCTTTTAAACTTCCCCCATCGAAATTCAAATGCAATACCACTTTTTTCCAGTTTCGGATCAAGAAACATATTGTTAAAATTGTCAAAATCCTGCAATTTTTATTAGGCAGCATCAAAAGTGGTAACGCTGCGTCTAGTGCTGTTCTAAAATCTGAGTTTTCACTGATATAATGAATTGTTTCAAATTGGAAAACTTCTTAAATAAGATCTATTAAAGTCCGCTTCCTAAATATAGACAGACCCGAGAGAATTTAGGCATCAATAATTGGAAAGGAAAAATAACATCTCAGGACTGAGGTAATAACTTTGGGACTTAATTGGAAAAAAGAGATCTTAATTGAATTCCTATCCAGGCACTCGAATCAATAAATTGCTATTTCCAACAATTATTGCTGCAATTAAATTTGCTTTTCGATGAAACTTAGCTATTGTCATCTCCTTTACTATAAAATATTAACTCGGAATTGTAAATTATCACCCTACACTAGCCGTGAGGAACCCATGATGTTATCCCACATATACAGTCAACCCTGGGGGGAATCTCAGCAGTTAAATTAGAGCCTCCGAATTAACATGGGCTCAAAGTTACAAGAAACTTCAATTTGCAGCGTTTGGCTCCTGCAGGCCCGTATGAAAAGCAAGTGCCCCTTATTCCGTCTGAGGCCTGCTGCATATTTGAAAGGTTATATCGTGTAATGAGTCGAGGGCGTACTCGAGGGAAACGTATTGCCGAGACTGTATAAGAGTTACGTGCAAGGAAAATTTTGAACGTGGCCTCCAGAATGATAGTTCCGAGGCCATCTATATTAATGAGCCTATTCAACGTTGATAAAGGAGCCCTGCTATTGAAACGCGGACGAGGTATTATGGATCACTCTTTAGGCACCAGACACCTTTCTCAACGTCGCTTGAAAAGTCAAAAATCATAATTTCATTGTTGCCCTTTCTAGTTCCATCTCAGTCACTCTCCGTTCAAAGGTGTCAATTAGAAGTGTGCTGCGTCCATTTTTTTCAATTGTCATTGATTTCAAAAGTGCAGCTGTAAAACTTGACAGAGGTGCCATCCAATAGCAAAAACCGTGCGATTATTCTTTTCATGACAGATTGGTGCAGTCATTTTTTTTTGCGGAAAATCAGCTTTTCCCTTTCTCTTTTTGCTCATAACGCAGTAAAATACGATTATAACGCACATATTTTCATTTCCTTTTCAATTAAACATGGGAATTGCACATTGCACAATTCTAGATTAGAGAAATTTGCATTCCCATTGAGGTCAATTTGTTTCGTTGGATGATCGTCAAACACGCAACTCTTTGACTACATTTTGCGCCAATGTTTGAAGCTTCGTTGCCTCAAAGAATACTCGACAAATTCCGCAGGTTTCGAGCTTAAATTAATCCACACCTAAGAAGACAAAAGCTCTCGATTAGGGCCGGTTAATTGCAGTAATGGCGAAGGCCGTCTAGGACTAGAATAGATTAATTTTCTAGGATTTTGTGCTGCAATGTGCGTGGTTTCCGGACGAGTAACCACATTGTGATTGAGTTCGAATGCACCACTCTTGTTATCCCCTCAATAAAGAAGATTTATACCTTAGACAAAAACCATCAATCTAATCCCTCTTCTAAGCAAGGATCTAAGCCATGTTTCTCGACAATTTGGTGAAGGAAAACTTAGTAATAAAGAGATTTACACCACAGAAACGTGTATGTCCCTTTTCATTATCTGAGGACGTAATTTCTAAGGGTCTAATATCAAAATATACGGGTCCATAAAAATCCAATAGGCATTTATCATTTAATGAAGAACCAACTACCGTGCAGACAATAGTTGCTCCGTCCTGTTTTATGTGCCTCTAAAGAATTTTACGGTGGCCAGATTCCTATAGAAACGAGGAATTATTTTCACTAGGCTTGAGATCCTGAAAATAAACTCGTATTTCATCACATTTTACGTAGAAAGCTAAACATCGACTATGCGTCGTAACATGACACAGAAGCCTTTGGCAGCCCTTCCTGAGGACAGAAACGACGTTCGGACAAAGAAAAGGGCACTAGACGCCTCGAAAGCGACAAGTTCATTAGGGAGGGAAAACGTAAGGGTTCGCCCTTATTGCTGAATCTTTAAGCACCGCTGTTTTGTTCAAACATCAGCAATCGGAATTTTTAAGGATCATGAAACTTGAAGCAGTACCCTTATTTGATCCAATTAACATGCTTCTCCGCCCTCCGGTAATTAATGTTTGACAAGGGGTAATTGCCAGAAGAAATAACGAATTCATTGTTTTTTTTTAAATTTTGTCTCGTTAAATTTGAATAAAAAAAACTTTTCTAGTAATCCGGCAACGTTTAAGAGCGGTGTTCACCCATGCATTTATGTACGTCCTTTCCGGTTAAACACATGTCGACCGTGACCACGAGGAAAGATGCGGTGATAAGGAAAAAATAGCAACTGCAACTGCTGAAGAACCGTTTTTGAAGGGCTTAATGCGGAAAGTACGTGTATAAACAGAAACATATATCTTGAACAAGACTGTATTATATGATGTCCTTTTGTTCTAAATAATTCACCAACAATACCATCAACTAAGGGCTTTCAAATGTATTGTACGTGTAAAGCCTACGGGCACGAGCTCTATTCTTTCCATACTTTAATTTGTTCTCCTCTTAATTGTTTCATCCATTGTTTATTGTCGATTATTAAAAGAGGGCAAACTTCCCTCGAGTTTTTCTTTACGATGCCTAATTACGGAACTTAGTATGTTTATAGCCGCAAAGTTTGTTAGAAACTGTTTCGTAAAAACAATTTACCGAGGTCGAAAAGTGCAAAATTAAACTGTAAATTCCCGGGAACCGCAATGGAGCCTGTCGAACTTTCGGTTTTTGATTTATTTGTAGGTTTGTTTCGCTTTTATTCGATGTAAAAATTCATTTAAAAAGTTTAATTTGGTTTGGAGTGGTAAAGCAAGTCGATTCATGTATAAATATTGGCGGTTTTCTAACAATATCGTGAAGGAAACCTGGGGTTTAATTCAAGACCTTTAAAAATTTGATGAATTTGGCGTGTCAATATAACTATCCTCGATCACGAACCGCCCATAACAGACTATAACAAATAAAGACCGTATAAACACCCATAAAGCAAATTTATATTGAAACTTTATTAAAGACTTCAGCTTTGAACTATTTTTTTTCTTAACAATTTGGCGAAGGAAATTCTGCCGCGATTTATTAACAAAATTACTGCATTTCCACCACAAACATTCTCAAGCATTCACTAACTCAATGAATCGCTCAAATTCTTCTAACAAAAAAAAAACGCGACCTTCAATATATTTCCCCTCAGTCGAATTCCGACAAATTCCCGATGTGTTTCGGGCAAACAAATTGAATTGTAAATATCCTTTTACCGCCTAAAAGGCCATTGGAGATCGAACCGGGAAGCGAATTTCCCAACGAAGAACAATACCCGAAATGGAACAACTTGTGCTTTTGCCTTCCTGACTAATTATTCTCTCGGAAATTGCCCAACCGAAAACTTTTGCTGTAAATTAAAGAATCCGCTAGTTGGAAAAAGATTTAGAGGAAATATTCGAGTTTGACTTCCTTAATGGAGAGTGGAGAGAAGTTATTCCTTAGTGAGCTTTTTCGATTTTCGGGGAATTCTTCAAAATAGCATTAATCGTATTTTGAAGAATTTTTAATATAGAAACATTAAAGTATTGTGAAATGTGTTTGAAAAAGAGAAAAAGAGAGAGAGCGAAAGATAGAGAGAGAAAGAGAGAGAGAGAGAGAGAAAATGTTCACTTCGATTGAATACGTTATAAACAAATGCAGTTCTCTGATTGGGTGACTATGTGAACAGTCCCGTAACATTTAAAAGTGACACATTAGAATTTTTCTGGTCCTTATGACAATTTATAAAACTACCATATAGAGGGCATTAGTGGCGAAATGTTACACTGGACGGTGGAGCTAATTATGGACTTTGAGTCAAAATTGGTTTTCCATTTAACGGAAATTGAGATTTATCAGCTTTATTGTTCATGAAATCTCGTTTTTAGCATATTACCTAGAGTTTTTAAATAAACCTGAGGCAAATAAACGTGAACAAATGGGTGGAAATTTGTTTTGTGGGTTTTGAATTTGTGAGATTTTGACCCACTGTGTTTTACAGGGATGTCCCATGTAATAAAGAGAGACGGTATACGCATAGTAGATTTTGCACAAATTTTTTTAATTAATTTTAAATTATTATAGAAGCAGTTTTTGAGGTCCTTTTAAACGCGAACATTAGCGAACCCTAATTAAATCATCATTTTTTAATCACACCTGAAATAACGCTATTTCTCCGCTCTCTTCCCTTTTTCAGACCAATTTTTAATCTCCCAAACAGTCTGACAAAACAACTGATTTAATCCCGGTAAAAAGACTATTTTTTCTCTGAAATTTCACTTGGGCTCCTTTGTTTCGCGTTTATCTCATCCTAAATTGGTTTCATATCACAGAATGTCACGGCATTTCATTCTGACATAGAAAATAAGATAAATTCTTCTGCCAACAAACGTGCAATCGCCTCAAAAAAGTTCCTATACTTAAATGAAAAATGGATTTCGCGAAACCAGAGAAATGCAGATTGCAGGGAAAATTGATTTTTTTTGAGAAAATAGACACGTTATTCTCAGCCGATGGTTTCGAGGGCTCGTGCATGGAATAGTAAGTAAATATTTACCCTAAAAGTGCGCCCATATATCTCCATCCAGGCCCGAAGAATTATTGCAATAAATGCCATCGCCTGAGAGCCATTTCTCACTTCCTGTGTATGTACCTTTTGAGATACGGTTTGGGAATTTTTTGACTGGAGGAATTTATGGACTTTTGCGGCCCCTTCGGGGAGGTTTAATAGAAGATATAGTGTCAGCTTCAATTATTTATTAACAGAGAAGAAATAAACAAAAAAATGAATGTATTGATACATAGGAAAACAACAATCTGATCATGATCGCCTTAACATGCTTTTTTTTAATGCCGTGCCCAACCTTTAATTTTAAGGCCGCATCCTGTTGTATGGCGGGTTTCCGCGAGATTTTTTCTTGCCAAAACAGGTAATAGTGTTGATAAATTTACCGGGTTGTACTTGAAAGGAGAACTACTAATCCGTTCACGTTTCGGCAATATATAAACCATATGATCGTGCACTTGGAACTACATACAGTTTTTCGTCAAACGAAAAAGGTATTACTCACATCATGAAAGTAAGTACGACTCTCTGCAGGTTTTTTTAGTCTTAAGCAATTTTTATTTTATTTTTTAGGCCGTTGTCGCCCTTCTCGTCGCCCTTGCAGCCTACACCTCCGCCAGTGGCGTAGTGCTCCCCCAAGCTTACAGCTATGGCGGTTTAGCCCTCGCTAGGCCCTTGGCCTACTCAGCTCTCCCTCTGACCTACTCTGCGCCCGCTGTGATCGCCGCCCCTGCTATCAGATCAGGGTAGGTACCCCCTTTTTTTTTAATTTCAATGCCATAAAGGTTCTTCTTAGATATGTAGCCGCCAACCCTGGAGCTATTCACACCGCACCCCTCCCTGAAGGGCCTCTGGCTTTCAGCCACCATCTCAACCTTTCACCCCCTGCAGGGACTCTTTAAAGTAGAGAGAGGATTCGGGAGAAAAATGCTGTGAAAAGGAACACTACAGTTACTCATAAAATTGAGCATACATTTGTTCAAATAACATTCTTTCTTAAATAATCTGAGAAAAAAAATTAAAAAATCTGAGATCCAATACATTGAAGAGTTTTTATTTTCTACAGTGATTTATATGATTTTCAAAATGATAATAGATTTCTAAATAATGCCATGACAACAAAAAAAGGAAAATTATTTCGTTAAATTGTGATACAAAATTGAGCGTATGTGCACTTTAAATTAATAACGTGCCATGTTTAAAAAAAACATGTTTAAGGTTCAATTTTAATACTTTGTGGAGTTTCCCTCAGCATTTATCATGGTTTGAAGTCGTCGTCGCATTGATTGGATTAATTTAAGCGTGTAGTCGGGTGATATTTCCTCCATCCTCCATTCCTCCATGCAACAAAATTTACGTTCTTTAATTCATCGTTATTTTCGAGTTTACTTTTTGTACTTTAATTTTTAATTTCCGCCACAGATTTTCGATAGAGTCTATGTCAGGACTGCACGGAGGAGTTTTTAGCGACTTCGGCACATTATATTATATAAAAGCCATTCCCAAATTGTCACCGCCGTATGCTTCGGGTCCTTGTCTTGCTGAAAATAATAAATCTTTGACATTTTCATTTTTTCAGCTGAAATTTTCCTTTATCACTTGCTGACGTATACCCTCACATCACAGATTGTCAAGTTTAATTTAATTCAGTATTCAGTTGAGTATTTGAAGTTCCCTGTAAAATTTTTTTTTATTCTATCCAAAAAAGTGAATTTTGATTTCGTCAGAAAAAAATAACTCAGTTCCAAAAATTCAATGTTTTTTAATGTATTTTGGAGCAAAGTTTATTTTCTTGATTAGATTTACTTTAGAAATGTATGCTTTTTATGAGCTATTCGCCCATTATAACCATTATTTCTAAGTACTTTACAAACTGTTTCTATGGATATTGATCGTCCAATCTTTAATCTCACTTCCACAGTCAACTTGGGAACCCTCTGTTTGGAATCTAGTTTAATTTCGCGTACAATAAAACGTTCATCATTTACGCTAAGTATCCTTTTTCTTCCTCGCCCGGTTTTATTCTTAAGCGCTCCTTAATACCGATAATTATTTATGGCTTTTTGCATTGTGAAATGTGTTCTGCCAACAATTAAACCGATTTCTCGCATAGTCTTTCCTGAAGAAAAAAATTTAACTAATATTTTCCTTTCGGATTCACTAAATTCACATAGCTTAGTTTTCGTTATGAAAATTCTCACAACCGTGTTGAAACTGAACTTGTCAATGCAATACTAATGAAACAAAACCTTTATCAAAAACATTCCGATGAGTTTTTTGTCATTCTTTTTTGTTGTTATTTGGTTTTGTACTGTCAATTTTGCATAAGAATGTTATATCATTTTAATATTAAAGAGCCATACAACTCTAATATGCTATTGTTATTTATTTTCTTTTTTTTGGAACAATGATGTGAATAAAATAATTGCTTTAAACTATTTGTTTAAATATTATTTATTATGAGTCAAGAAGTGATGAAACAATCGATTTTTAACAATATACGCTCAATTTTTGTGAGTAACTGAATGTAAGTGTAATAGTTATTTGTTTTTTATTTACTCTCAAAACCCCTTATACAGGTATCACCGGTTCAAGTCGGAACATAGGAATTGTACAGGTGGGAGAGAGACCACATAAGTTTTAATATGCCTCTGACAAAGACCAACAACGAAGTGGGCGGAGCCAGTTCGGCCGGCGTTTCCAATTCAATGTTTAGATTAGTATCGATTTCCCTGCCTTCGTAGCGATGGGAATTTTTAAAAATATCAGAGCAAAAGCAGCAACGTAAGTAAATTAAAAAAAAATTAATCCATCGCAAGAACTTACATTAGTGAAAATTCTAAAACAGCGAGAAATCTGGTAACACCGGACTGACTCTACCCACTTCAATAGCTAGCCCTGCTTTTCATTGGTCTTTTTATCAGAGGCATATTAAAGTTTATGCGATCCTTCCACTTGCACAATTGCTATATTCCGACTTGAGCTAGTGATACCTGCATACGTCTTAACACTTGAGGAAATGGGAAAAATGGGGTGCTTGGTGCTTATTTTGCAACATGGGCATGCGACTTTAGCGGAGGTGTGTTGTTTCTGTTAAGCGACGTTGTTAAAGGAAGCAAAATTTCTTCCTTCCATCTGAAGGAAACTTGATGAAAGGCGGACTTGTTATTGAACCAAGAGAATGGTAACTTTGTGCTTAAAGATCATTTTATGAAATCATCGTTCGATTTTGATACGAGGGCGTTTAGTAGAGCGACGTTGCCGGATAAAGCAAAATATCTTTCTTCGGGTTGAAGCGCATTGAAAGCTTGAACTTGCTACTGAATCGAGGAACTGACAACGTGGCGATTAGCGCTTGTTTTACAGGTTGGCTATCAGAATTTGCCAAAAGAAATACCCGTTTCAGCCAAGCACCTTTGCCGAATGCGAAATCAAATTTTTCCTGCACACAAAATGCCTTTATTTACGCAATTCGACAATATCACACAACAAGTTTGGACCTGCAGTTGGACAGGTATCAACTGCTTCTCTCTCCATTTTCAACATCCGTTGAATCTCCCATTGAAAAACACACCCTTGCCGAACTTTCGAAACAAATTAAACTTTCCAGAAATTGGGCAGGAGTTTGGAAATGTAAATTTAAATTATAATTACGTTGAGAAAGTTAAACACAAACTTGTTCGGTTCTTCTGGCGCTCTAAATTAAAAATTTAGGTGATATATTGAATGGTGCAGTTGGAGAAAATTACGAGTAAAAAGTCCTTTTATACTCTCGATTCGGGAAAGTACCAGAGTCCCTGAACAGAGCCCTATTTGTAGGGCTTGTTTGGACTTTATTTCCCCGGGCGCGAAATTCTGTAGTGGTCTCTTTATGGAAACCTACGTGGGTCTCTTTTGACCCGAAAACCGCGAATTGTGGGGAAACGAGCCGCAAACCTTTTAATGAAAACTACTAATTAGAGATGCCCTCTTTGGAGCTCATTATCCCCGAAACTCCAAGTTTGTAAGTGGAAGCAGTACTTTCTGCCCAATCCGCCAACGGTGTGGACCTAGACCTTTGTCAATGTCAATGCCAAACAAGTGCTACGCGCGCAGTTGCCATATTACGTTTAATAAATAATCGCAGCACTTTCGGGAATATTCCGATTACTAAAGGCTCGATTTCAAGTAATGTCTGACTTGCGGTTTATTTCGCTCAGTTTGAGTAATTAATAAGGGAACATCTCGAGGCTCTGGGGAATGAATAGAGGTTCGTTATCTTAAAGGCGGTTAACTCTTGAAATTTCTCGAAATCGATCCGATTAGCGATACCCCATGAAACAGTCCGCAACATCCTTTCAAACCAAAAAAATCTATATTATGTATGTGTGTGTGACGAAGCCAGAAGTATGGGCAATATGATCCTTGTAGCAATTCTAGACTGATCCCCGCAGGATTTACTTCAAATCACTTTATACGTGTAGGAAGATTCGTGTCAGGATATTGATCCTAATTCCCCACCCTCACTATTCGAGGGATAAATCGAGTTTTACAAACGCTTAGAATTAGAATGTAGCAATTAAAAGTTTCTTTATTCATCGATAAACAACATTAAGTGGATAACGCACATTGGACGATTATTTATGGTTCGATACGTGAAAGGTTCTTAATGGAGTTTATATGGAAAAGGCGGTAAAAGTGGAAGCTGCCATACTTTGAAGGCTCGTAAATCATCAGCCTCCCGTGCGATACATAAGAATCCAGAAATATTGACAAAACAGAGGAATTGTATACTGGGAAAGCTGCATTAACCCTGGATAATTGTCTGTGGAAAAGCCAGTTTTGAAGTGAATACAGAAAAGCTGAACTGTCACCTAAAAGCTCAGGGGGCTTTACGGTTTTAAATTCCGGTAAATCGTTTTCTTCAAGCTCTACGTTTTGCACATTTCTCTGTATACGAATTACCTGAGCATACAGGATGACGCAAAAACATAACCTCATGTGAGCCGAGACGTCAAACCCCTTTTGCTGGCCTCATCCTGTATGCGACCACCGGCGTTTTTTCATCAGAGCTGATGAATTTTGTTGCTAAATAATTCCGATCACAATGGCAAGAAAAACGTTTTAACGGAAATTAAGATCAAATTTGAAGTACAACCCTGCAAAACGACAAACTTCAACCCGAAACCTGCGAACACGTAAAAGCGTTTTGGAAAATAATCGACACGGACCTAATATAGAATTCAGCTGCCATTCCAGAGCTACAGAAAAGCCACTGAAGTTCACATTTTCACTGTCCGGAATATGCATAATAAAGTGGCTGTTAATAGCGTTTCCGCGTCTGACGCCACTCCGAATATCCCTAATTCCCGTGTGAACCTGAAAGCTTTTCAATTATGTAACCATTTAAAATCTACTCTGGGCATACACTGTGACGTCATTTGATTGTACGATCATCTGTTCAGTGACAGATGACAGGATGACAGTGGTTGTATAAAATCGACGAAGTTCAGAATCAAAAATGGGATTTTATTATCAAGAAATTCCGTGGTTATTGTTCAGAATTACGGTTCTCCGCGTTAATGCAAAACAACCGGAAAACTGATAGGGATCTTCTGTTTCTGACATATTAAAGCCGGGAATGGGAACACCGAGGGATCGAGAGATCAAATCCTATTGTTATTTCCATATAAGCC
This sequence comes from Euwallacea similis, assembly GCF_039881205.1. Lineage (NCBI taxonomy): Eukaryota > Metazoa > Arthropoda > Insecta > Coleoptera > Curculionidae > Euwallacea > Euwallacea similis. The sequence continues at coordinate 4,930,980 of NC_089616.1, read as the reverse complement.
GGGCGTTGAGGCCATTTATTACCCTCTCCGTCGCTCTGCAAATCAATCGATTTCGCAAATTTATCGTTTAATTTGGAAAAAATGATGGAAGGCAATGATTAAATTGTTACATGACAAATTTGCGTCGAGATTCACATCGTTGATTCTGCATGCAGGGTAACGTATATTATGCAGATTGAAAAGTCATATGTCGTAAATTAGGAAAATTTGACAGGTGATAGATACATCAAGATGAAGTTTTTTTTTCATGCAAGATTACTTATGATATGTAGATTTTTCATGTGTCACAATTAAATACAGCCATTTGAGGTTTGACAGATGCATCAAAAGAAAGTTTTTGTTTTTTTTTTTGTTCATCATTGAAATTGATGTCATACTTTGGATACAAAAATTTTGGAACCATTTTTCAGACTCATGTGACAGTTTTGATATTTTTTCTTTTTATCCTGACATCATCCTGTATGCGACGAATTATCAAAATACTTAATATTAATACTCGTACTTGATAAGAAAGTTTTCTCTCGTTTCTCTATCTTAAACGAGGACCATAGAAACAGCCTCGTCAATCCACAAACTGCATGTTCGTCACGAACTAGGGATGTACACCGTTAAAACTTTCAAGAAATTGAACTTTCCGCTGGAACGGATTACTGGATCGGATCCAATTTTAAAACATCCCCTTTCTGTCCATTGATCCTGCAAGTTTGCGGGGAACAACTTTATACTGCCGCGGTTGTTTTCTGAAAGTAACGGCATTATTTAGATAAAAATCCAAGGGATGCATACCCGGTGACGTCACTTGTTTCAACAATGAACGAAATTAATTCATAATTTTGCAATCTCAACACAGAAATGCAGACATAGACAGGCCATTACTGAGGGATATAGAGGCGCAGCAGTATCCTTTGGGAGGAGCTATTCCATCAGCCGGGAGACAATCGGAATACGAAATTCGAACTGTGCTCTGGATAGGCTTTTGGTTTATTTATACTCTGCCCTGTCAATTTCCTATCCAGCACAATTTCCCCTCAATATAACATGAAGCAGGATTCTTTAATATTCCAGCGGCTTTGTTTCTGCTTTGGACGATAAAAGTTTTTATTTATTGTATGCGCAATGGCCGACCAATTCGTTACCCTTTAAGGTACATTAGCATTCACGACGTGTTGGAGAGCCGTATATCATCGACGTGTATGACCGAAGCTATTGATTGCGGCACTAATGATATGCACAACAAAGCGTGCCAGGCTGTTATTATTTCCAAGGCCTTTCGAGTCATTGTTACACTTTTTCTCATCATATTAACCACAGCGATTTATTCGTTTGAACATACGGATATTTTACTGGATGACGCACATTATTATTAGTTTATTTACGTTGATTAGGTAGTTTGCGCGCATACCGAATGACGTCATCGTTCAGCTTTACTTGTGAAGCTATCAATCGATAGTGATCAACCTTGGACAATTGTTACATTCTTCTTGCGTAGTTCCGTAAACTCGCCACACCCCTGATCAACATAACCATGTATTGCGATAGAACTGTTATGTTGCAAATCACGTCATTGTGTATGCACATCCTTATTTATATCCCATATTTTGTTTGGACATCTACATTCATTATCGAGCGAAACACAGGGACGTACTCGTTACTTAATACTTAAATTCCGAAAATCAATCACGAAAACAATCATCCTGCAAACAAAAGGCCGGATTCGCATTAGCTTAAAAGCTTTCAATTTCCTAAAGTGAATTAACTTTCGGTTTTGTTTAATTTCTTCGCAAAACAATTATCACTTTTTGGGTTGATCATCGTCCGAAACAGGCGCACAAATAAAATAAATTTCATCCCCGACAGGGTAAACATCAAATGCAAGAGGGTTGTGCAGAGACATTTCTGTTTTAGGGAAAAGGCGGAGGCGCTCCCTCGAGATTCCATAAATGCCGATCCAACATAGAGAAGTTCGGCAGATATAGAATGGTGGAAACTTTATAGATCGGGAAAATTGCGGCTTTGGAGGTTCTCCCAAGGTCTGGTACGAGTTCGAGTGATCGATACTCACGTGATAATGGGTTCAGCGGCTTACCTGAAACAAAGCAAAGTTTACTTTTAATTTTGTAGCCACGTGATAACGGGGGAAAGCAGGTATTGGGAAAATTCAGGGTAAAGCAACATTTAATAAACGCGATCGATTATGGATATCATAGCGCAAACAGATAACAAGAGATTGCAATTTACAGGTTTTCCAATCGCTTTCTATTAAACGGAATTGAGTTTGATTATTTGGGAATTTGATAAATGATTTATTCGGGCAATATTAAAAGACTGATTTTAGCTACATAGAAGCCCCAAGTTAAATTAGAGCAAATAGGTTAAGGTGCGCACGGGATAATGCGGTTGCCGTTGCTCTGGGACGGTTCATCAGCCGAGGATGAGCGACATCGCTCAGTATGCTCATTTAGATTTAACATAGAGAAACTTGTTGGTTTTTCTTTTGGCGTGAAACGCAGAATAAAGCCGTAAAATGTAGCCAAAATGCGGGTCATTATCCACCCCAAACAGTGTTTTCCACTAAGGCCTTATTAGCTATTTACTTCCCTTTCTAATTCCTCTCGCGAGGACGGCTGGACGAGCAATAAACAACGAGGATGTAATTTGCGGAAAAGGCACGAAATGGGACAACATAAACATGTCTTTCTGGGGGCCGTTGGGGACCCTCCTTCCTGAATGTCACTTTAATAATAACTTTTTGCACTCGCGTCCGGGCAAAAAGGCATTTTTCGCATTTCTCGAACCAAACGGTGGACATAATTCCTGCTAAACGTAAAATCATTTGTATAAAGGGGAGCGGAAAATAACATCGCTTATTTTGAATCAATGAAGTAATCATCCTCGATATCAAAGACCCTTTGCTATCTAGCGCACGAATTTGGAATGCGTGATCGATGAAAATCAATCGGTTTTTGAGCCAATTATCTAGAGAAATAATTTGGGTTATCATTAAAATGTTATATTTTTTATTGCATAGAGTTGTAACGGTCGAATTAAATGGAAATCCGACGGAGTAATGTCTGGCGAGTGTGGTGGCCCAGTGCGGTATTGCAGAATAGAACGCTTTCCGTTGACGATTGCTTGATATGTTTCGATTAAATATTGATTTATTTCACCTAGTTGATCACAGTAAAGTTCTGCATTCACAGCTCGTCCAGGTTCTGGCACTTCAAAATGAACAATTCCGCGAGTGGTCTATAAACCACACGAAAGCATCCTTTTAGGATGTAAACCTGGTCTGTACTTCATGGCAGTTCGTTCGGAGAGAACCACTGCCTTTTGCATTTTGGATTACCATACAGGATCCACTTTTCGCCCCCAGTACTCAAGCTATAAAAAAACGCTGCTATATTGTACCGTTCAAGCAATATGGTGCATGTAATAGATCGCTTAGCGTTGTTTTCTTCGGACAGATAATTTGGCGCCCACGTCTATTTGGTCACTTCCATCATTAATTGTCATGGTCTAAAGTTATTTATCTTCCTGGCGGATACGAGTCGGAAGGATGAAAAATACCAGATCTACTACTCAAAAAACATCCAACACCGGTTATGTACATACCTCTTCTAGTATTTGGCCTGCCATTTAGGAGTAAACAAGTGACGTTAACCTTAAAACGTTTTTGACACCACTTTGACATACACAATCAGCTGATAAGTGATAAACAACTATTGATATGCGCAGAAGCGGCATTTCTCTCGGGTCCCATTTATAATTTGGTCGGATAAAGTGAATGGGAATCGACGTCAATCGCGTCATCAATCAATCCCCTTGACAATTTCGCCCGAAAAATGGAAAATATCCGAAACTTTCCAGAGGAAGTAAGAACCGTGAGTGTTAGACTAACCGATTTATCAATATAAGCCCGCAATCACTTTGACGTTAAAAATCGGTCCCATTGTCTAATGATTTATGACTATGTTTTCAAAAGTTGAGTGCTAAATTGACTATTTGCTATTACCCCATTGGACTTTCCCAGGGAACTTAATAATGCATTTACCGGCCTGGTTTGTATTTAGCGGTCTCCAAGCGACGGGCGCAAATACCGAAGAAAACTTAAATATTCTTAAACGAAAACTCATAAAAAACTTACAATTGCGTGTCGAACAACGAACGAAAAAACATATTAATAATTCGTGGTTTGGAATTTTATAGTGGTCTTTCCAACGACCCGCATTACTGTAATCGCCCCGGGACTCGGTTCGTTTTATTAAACACTGTGAGAAATTACCATACTGTTCGAGGAAACTGCCTAATAATTCGAGCGATTAACAGTTACTTCAATTTAATTACGAGACATAAAAGTCATTGGGATGGACTCATGAAAGGACGATGAGAAACTTTTGTCTTGGGACCGCGGACAGTAACACAAAATATCTCATATTTCGTTGGTCTCAGTGGCAATTACTTTAATATGTACAGCGATGAAGGTCCAGAGTTTTAGAATAATTCAAATTACTTTGCGAGCCTGCTGGGTGACGTCACGTGAAACTTCACGATTCTTTCTTTTAAGGCACTCGACGTCAAAATACCTGCGTCATCGCGCAGCCACAAACGACTTAATTGCATGGAACGAAGAAATTATACGCATGCCTGGTAGCGTAATGAAAGTAGCACCGCCCGTTTTCCGATTCCAACCACGTCATCTTGTATGAGAAAATTTCTTCAAAAGCAAAAAATAGCTCAGCCTTGGTTTTTCTCTTATGTTTTTAAGATATCGGCAACAGATTCACCCGGCAGCTACGTCATCCTGTATGCACTGAAAATAACTGAGCACACAATATAAGAGATACTTTTAGTTTTCTATGTTATAACTCCGGTTTATGGTCTCCACTAGAACTGTAGGTCGCAGTCGTAAAATTTTTATTAAAAATTCCCTCTTGCTTAGAACAATATCAGCCGCCCTCTGTGTTTTGTTTAGGCACTATGCCAGCGGAACATAAAGAAATACATAAAACCTATATATTATACCTTCGTCCGGTTTTACACCTTCCGAAATTTCAAAATTGCACTGGGTCGTAAACCCAAATTTACGACATTACACTGTAGCAGTCATATCCACTCCCAATATGACGTCAAATGGTGCCCCAATGTTCTCAGCGAACAAGAGAGAGGAAGCCCACCTCTCTTCTTTGTCTTGATCAACTTTTGGTGACTTGCCTGCGTCACTCAGCATGCACTCTCTCATTGATTTGTATCGAGAACTTTCTAGGCTTCATTTCACCAAAAGTTGCGTGTTTTCATGTGGTCCCGAGGGGGAAAAAGGAGCGTCGCGGGAGCGCCACGAAGGTGCGCCGCGACGTCATCATAGATATAGCCGCTGCAATCAAACCGAATTATGTTGTGTCGTTATCTGTAGTAAATATGCATAATCGAAAGAGGTAACCAGCGCGATGTTGGACCGCATTTAGGGGAGGAAAGTATCCAGAAATATCTGGAATTGAATTTAAAACGAAAACAGGGGGCACGTGTCACGGGGGCGGAACGGGGTGTAAAAGGTTCGGGGTTAAAAACAGCCACAACGAACACCGGAATAAGTAATCAGGCAAACCGATGCCGACACGTTGCTATAAATTTAACTAAGCGGATTTCGAATTGCCATGAGGCAAAACTGTTTGAAAACTGTTAAAAATCTATGATTGTTTTTCTCTCGCTCTTATTTCTTTTTACGAGTCCTCATGAAGGGACCACACAAAGGTAAAACGCGGTTTCAATATTTAATTAACTTCAACTCCGCGAGGGCCCATCTAATGCTTTAGACAATGTTTATCAAATATTTACGAATCCGCCATTAGTGGAAACAAAGTAGGTCAACGTAGCGATAGCAAATGGAGTATATACAACCAGCAATTACATTTAATCGCCCAAATGTATTATTCATATTCCAGCTTACCATAATGACATTGTAACGGACCACAGACTTCTGTTCGTTAAAAGCGAGATTGCGGCTTTGTCTTTGTATTTATATCGACTAGAAACTTCCTACATTTGCTCCCCCGAAATCCCTTCAGCATTGTCAACAATCGGTGATTTACAGCAGGCAGTAAATGCTATTTTGCATAGTTAAAAGCTGATTTCAACCGCTCCACTCTCTGTAACTAGACTGTTGGTATTTGGTTGGTTTGCTTAATTGTTTATCGCCGGGAGACGGCTTGCACATAGATAATTAGGCTGTAAACACTGTGCACAAAATTCTGACGAAATGGGGTTGGATGGACCAAAGCCTCGACGAAATGGCGAAGGCGAAGCGACGGGCCAGAACGGAAATTTTACGCGATAAATCACACTGTTTTAGCGACAATAGAATTTCTTTAATAATGGCGAAGGAGCTTCTTGACGAAACGATGAATGCTCAAAATATTCAACAAGGTATGCAATAGTCGTTAGTCATTGCCCATTAGTCATGGTCACAGATGGAAAATTGCCATTGAAAACTAGATAGATTGGTGGAGGTTTCGAGAGCGTTAACGGAATAAAATTTATGGTTTCTATTAAGAAAAATGGAATATGTGATAATATCGTGGATGCCGAAGGCCACGATGCTTTTGAGCGAAAATTTCTGAGGATATGCCTTGTCAAGAACTTGCTCCCTTTTGGACAATTATCTCTTGCCATTCTTGGGGTCCCCATGCTCCGGCAGAAAATATGCTGCCCTGTCTATAAAGGAACGAAAGCAGAGAATTTTCAAATAAACAAGCCAAAAGCGTGGGCATACAGGGCGTCGTCACAGCCCCCTCAATTGGGAAAAACGGAACCTCAAATGGCACGCAGGAAAAATTGCGATATCCAGCAAACTGCTTATTCGATCTTTATGAAATGTTGTGCAGTTTGATAAGGAGTTGTTGTTGGGCTGATTTTGTGTAAGAGGCAGGACACGCGGACGAGAGGTTTTACATATTTTCGACGAAACCATTCAAAAAATAATCTGGCAGGAATTAGCTCTTCGTATAGTGAGTTTCGAGATGTCGATTTATCCGTCGATCCAATAAAACGTCTAGGAATTTCCCGGCGAATCCGACAACAAATTTTAAGTTGGCCAAGTGGAAGTAAATAAATTCTCTCTAAACGGATGAAGAATTTATTAGATCCCTTCCAGGACACTGGAACAAGTCAATAAAACGTCAAACGAATGGAGAGGAACGAAAAAAATTGGATTTCGCTAAATTATTTATAAAGCTCCCGCCGGAGCGTCTAGAATAGACAGTGAATATCAAATAAACGCCAGGAAAGTGTCTTTCCAAGGAAGTTTCATAGGAATGACTAATGCATACAGGGTGTTTCATAACAGCATGCCAAACGTTCAGGTGGAGACCCTATGGGTGATTTCAAGAAAAAAAGTTCACGTCAACGTGAGTCCGTTTGCGCTTGAATAAAGTGAAGGAAATTGCAGGTAGCTGCGTTTTACTCTTTTCCATGAAAACGGTTAATGGCATGAAAAATATTCAAAAGACCGTTATTCACAGAAATATGGAGTATTCGGAAAATTATTTTTACTTAAAAAAAAACAGTGGCAATTTATACTATGAGATCGTTTAAATTTCATATCTGGTTACCTGTGGAATTTTATACAAGAAAGACAGAAAATAAGAAGTAAGTCGTAGCTTGATCATGTGTCGCAAAATGACGTTAAAATTAATTTTTGACAAATGAGAGCCGAACGAGGTTATGTTGCTTTATTTACTTTCACCGACATGCGTTCTTTTCTTCAACAAACTTTACGGCTGTCTAGGTATGAATTTTAAACGACCTCTCTGTATTTTTCGTCTAAAACGTTCACAGTCGCACCAACGGGGACCCCACTAGTAAAATTAAAAACATTGTTTACTCCTTAAAAAACATGTCCGCACATCTATTTAACGCTCCCCAATGTTCGGAAAAATATTTAATGCCGGAACGGGCTCCTCAGCAAAAAACTTAAAATATTTTTCATCGCCCTGTATTTCCGACAGGGAGCGAAAACGGGCCCAGATTCGTTTGACCTTTTTCATCCCACGAATGTTTGACTTACTATTATGAAACACCCCGTATAATTCCAGATTTGCGGCTTTAATGTACTTAATATTCCCGCCTCGGCCATATTCTAATTTTAGTTCGGACACGCAACATGTGAGAGCAAAAAAGGGAAAACATTTCAAAGTCATATCACGCAATATTACATGCCTGGCAATTCATTTTCGCAATGCGTTCTAGTATAATTTATAATAAATCAAAATATTATTTGCTTGGGCGATAACGCCTTTAAATAGCTCTTTGGGGGGTCACTCGCTCACAAAATACAATATTGACTTTCGGAAAAAATTGAAACTGTTAACACGAAATCAGCCCATTTAAATCTTTTTAATTCTGTCTTTAAGGGCCCATCTTAATGGCAATTCCTTCGAAATTCTCGGAAGAATTTCGCCCAAAAAAAAAACAGTGAAAAAGTCTTATTGTCGGGCAATGCGATCGGCTTTTTATAACCGCAGGGTGAATAAATTACGCCGACTTAATGAAGACGGATGGCTGTGTAAAGAATGGGAATTATGCGATGTAGTAGCTGAATGCAAGTCTGTCGTCTCAGCGGAATATTATCTTTTGCGTTCAAGACTGAAAATTTAACGAATATTAACGAGAACCATTAGCCCTAACTGCTAGTTTTTATTTGCCATCCATTAGTTTCGCTACCCCGAGGAGACGCGTTTCAAATAGAGAGAGTTTCCGCCAAGACCGGGAACTCGAAGGAAGTTTGGCAACGCTGAAAGAGGTGTCATAATCTGACACTGAGACAAAGCGGTACATGAGAAAATTGTCGTTCGTAGCGCCATCGCCAGATGTCATCACCTGAGACCGCCCAGGTGATGCCATCTAGCTGGACACGGGCATATAGGCCTTCTTTGCTCTGTACAACTGAAAAGGTGCCCCAATTTTGGGGGAAAATGAAAAGCGGTATTTAGCACTTGAGGGCGAACAAACAATGCTGATTGGCTGAAAGTTTAAATTAACTGTGTTTTTTGTGCCGCTCCCCGTTTCGTTTGCATTGCGAGGTCCAACAAGATTTATTGTTCGCCAAATATAGTTTTCGGCCTTTTGTGACTTTTTGTTTAGGGACTTTAATTAATTTTTACCTCCTCAGGGGGGTTTCCCCCACAACGCAGTTCCCTGCCATTAACACAAATAGTTCCAGCAGTCACTTAACTCCACGAGGTTTCGCGCCCTTTGGGTGCATGTTCTTATTAAATATTTAACGTCAACCTTCTGGATGCATGAATTATGCCAAATAATATTTAAATGAGGGCAAATTTGCATTACGTGCATCGCTTTAGGCATTAGGAGCTTTACGTGTACAAAGCTTCACCACCGAGCTTAAAACAATATCTTTTTCTTAAATCGAATCTTAATGTCATTTTTGCCTGTTTCTGGAAACTTGCACTATATTCCTGGCAGTCTTTTTGTTCCTCGAAAAGGATTCGGGCCCGTTTTAATTAAATGAAAACACGCGGATTTTAATTCCATTTTTATATGGATTAAATTAAGGCTTTTTAATTAGAGCCCGCTCCACTACCGTTATTAGTACACTTTGTGTAAACTGACCTATATTCTTTTACGCCCAGGGAGATTTAACGTTCGGATATGCACGTATTTAGGTGTGCGATCGTTTAAAATTTAATAATACGTACAACGCTCGGATACGCTCTATCAGCTAACTTTAATCAGCTCGCAATTAAACTATGCGCTGCAGCTACGAAGTTAAATTAATTGGTGTCTTATTGCGTGAGTTACAGGCAGGCCCGGATGTCGTCGATTACCTGATTAATTGCGGGATCATCACCTCTAAAGAGCAATTTTGAAGCGAAAATCTGTGTTTTCTTGACGGAATGGCGGAGGAGTTTTGCGGTAAAAATTCCTACGTTTCGTTAAAGAAAATGTGTGGGCCTCATTAACAGAGATTGATGTCTTCATTCACCCTAACATTTACTCCTACAATTAGCTCACATTAGTTCAGATTATTTCACGTTAGTTCAGGTTACGCCGCGCGGTTAGTTCGGGCCACGCACGCCACTGCTTGAAATTACTAATTATTCTTCCTGACAAGCAACAAAGTCGGTTCGACTGGTGGATATTTATTTAAAGCGTTAACCTTGAGATAATTAGAATTTGTTCCCCTATAATTGTGCGGTTTGCGAAAACCATCCAGCTAAATAGCGCAAAGTGAAGTGGCCCAGCTAAACACACCATGGGCACTTAACAATTTCGTATTCCGCGGCACGCAAAACTCGGAAAACTATCTATTTTTAATATGATAGTTTATGCTTGAGTATAAAATTTTATATATTTATGTGTGCGGATTCGTGACGGACCCGAAATGATATGGTTGTTCCGTTGTAATCTAGAAGGAGGCGTGTAGAGTTGGTATTACTATGCTTTGCCCCTCTTGTGCAATAAGGAATTACTGTGGAAAACTCACGCCCTCGTGTGGTGAATTAACAGTCTAATTCCGCAAGGTAATAAGCCCTTTTCTCTACATGAAACGTGATTCTGTTTTATTTGGAAAAAACGAAAATAAAGAAGGAAAAGACACAGAGGATGAGTACACAAAGGCAACATATTCTCCTTCCGCGGACACGGGAATGAGAAAAACGGATTAATGGTCGGGCATACGCCATTAACGTGACCGGTACAACACGAGCTCTTCACTGGACAGGAACCATAATAAAAAATTCCATCCGGCGGCCGGTACAAATAAACAATGGACACACACATGACCGCTCAAGCGAGCAATTTACTCGAGATTGACTTCCGGAAAGGCAGGGCCTATATGGGCCCGTCAGGCCGGAAGCTCGCTATTATTTCGCTTTGGAAATGGAATCGATCTAATGCGAAATGATGGTATCCCATGATATCATATTCCCATAATCGCACTTATTTTCAGGCGAAATTGCGAAATTTATGTTTTGTTCGGGGTTAGATTAGGCACGGTCGCGGAGGAGGATATCCTATAGGCCTGGGTAATGACGAAAACGTTGCTGCAAGGCAGGAAGGAGTCCACCTGGATTGACCTCATATGAAAATTTGTCCGGTGTATTACCAGTAATGAAATTTAAAGAAAGGACTATAAAACCCTAGGAGAAGGCTCATAAGAAAATTCCCGATAGAGGCTCTATCAGTAATCGTCGATTCGGACCTCATTAAATTGGAAATTTGTGAAGAAAAATTCCAAAGCATTATATTAATGTAAAATTTAATTAATAAAAAGGACGCTTTTGCATAGCAGGTTCGCAGTTCTGCCTACAAGGGTAGATAAATTCAAAAATTTGTCTCTTCATCTGTACGAACATCTTTAATTTAGAAAGATGCAAAGTGAAATCGGGAAATATTACAGGAAATATTAGGGCTTTCGTATGAAAAAATTGCCATAAAGATACTGGTATTTCATCCGGAGTTCTAGACCTTCAAATGTAACTAAAATCCTTTGATTCTAATTCGATCAAAACATGATTAACGTGGTTTAATAGCAATATTATGGTACTATTATCCGAGTTTGAGGGCCTATTAAAACTTTCTAACCGAAAGGAGGCATTCTTCCCCCCTTTTCGCCAACCCTGCATAACGATTTGGGTGGTATGACAGCGATTTGTCTATTAAACGACTTGGGAAACTGACATGCAAGAATCGATCACGGGATATCCAGTGCCAGCCTGTCCTGGGACATCCATTGTCATTCGTTCGGTTTTCAAGACTTTATTTGTTGCGATATCGAAAAAGAGAGATTATTTAAAAAGAAAATCAAGTTCGAAGTCTAGGTCCAACAACGAGATTAATATGCAACCAACAATACGTGAGTTACTTGATAGATTCTATACCTTATGATAACATCCGACAGGTGTCGCCTGGGTCAAACTAGAAATTAATAACCGAGAAGTTGTTTCAGGTATAGGTATTTGAAATAATTAGGCAGTTAAATTAGCAAAACGTAGTTTCACGCTCGGTGTCTGCGAATCTAAGTGGCTGCAGCAGAAATTTTAAGGACGTTTTGCACTTCTTGCAAGTCGTGCTGATGACACAAATACCGTTAATTTCTGCTGGTGGAAAATAGACCAGTTTCCGGCCGTCGGCGTAATTTGGACAATTTCCCCAGCTTGCTCTCGACGGCAGCAATATCAAAATATGAATTTAAAAATAATTCCCTGTTTATTTTCCTAAGAGCCCGATGCGACTAAAGTGTTTGTTTTGTTTCAGGAATATGGACAAACTCGGGGGAAAATGAAAGAAGCTGGTGCAGCTTTCAGTTGAGTGCTGAAAGGGGTGCAAAAGCGTTCAAAGAATTCCATATCAGAAAACTATATCTGTGTACAAAGGAAACGTGTGTTTGAACATTGAAAATCCCGTCACATTTCTCTCTACATTCGAATCAGCGCAAAAACATATCTTGATATTCAGGAGCATCCCTCGTAAAATGTATTGTTGGCTGCAGCATTCGATATTACAGCGCGTAAACAAAGCGAGATATATGGGATGTAACTGCATTTGAAAGAGACAAGACAATGAGGATTTTTGATTAACCACCAATCAAATGTTACCGGAGATGCGTTGAAAGTTTTACAAATTGTTTTGAGTGAGAATTGAATGTTTAACGCCACAGTGAGATTTCGGTCGAGATTCTTCCATTTTGATGTGATAAGAACAATCATTATAACGTCCCAAATAAAACGTATGAGGCGGTGCGTTATCACGTATGCTCATAACACTGCATTAAAATTTCTCCATTCATTCTTTGAGCTCCATCGCTTGTAATAATATGATATTTAAAGTTCTTTTAACCTTTTCGCACAGTACTCACGGGCACGGGCGCTTATCAAGAAACCGCTTTACTGCTTTCCGCTGTAGCGTCGGTCCGATAACGAAATATGATTTATTCATGACGGCAAAGGAACTGTTTAGAGTTTAAAATATCGACGTTTCGATAACAGCCTAAATACGCAAAATATACCTGTTTATATCAAACCGAGTTTCCAAGAAAACCCTCCAAAACACCCCTTTGTTTTGGTTGAAACCGGCGCCCCATTATGGCAGCTTAAACTAATACGCGAAAAGAGAGTGAGAACTGGGGAATTTGTAGAGCCCAAATTATCGCTGGGCTCTTCGGAACTTTTGACTTTAACTTGAACGATTTAGTTCCGGGGAAAAAAACGGAGTGAGAGCGCAGTTTTAGAACTTTCTAGCTCTAGTTAACAGACTCAGTGACTCATTATTCGTTGTTTACGCGGACATGAAAACCCCATCGATTATCACGCGAATACTCCATTGAACCCGAAGATAAAACACACATACGCCACACCTGTTGTTATTTTATTGCGCCATTAAAAAGGGTCCGAACAACGTGTACGGCGCAGCCATAACAGTTGCGAACAAAATTGTATACCGGAACGCTGTAGTATAGACTAAAGCCCCTAATTTAAATTCGTATTTACGGTCCCGTATATTTTACCTCTCTGCATAAACACCTGCATTATTACCGTTTTTGTAACTGTTGCCATACATTGCCATAGGTTGTTAAATTGACGTCATTGTGTATGCGACCCCCAATAACGATTCGTCTCGTAATTCCATTGAGAGAAGCTCTTAAATTTCATAGAAAATTGCTGCAAACTTTTACTCTTCGGTCTGGGGGAAATTAAATAAAAGCCAGTGGGAAACTTCACTTTGAATTAATCAAGTTAATAATCTGGCTGGGAGTTAGTTAAAAGTTCCTTTTGCAATGAAAATATGCATTTTTCGAATCGAAATAAAGCGATTATCCCATGTCTTGAGGGGAGATAGTTGATTGAGTTTACGGAGTAGGTGTCATTGACTAACTAAAACTATCCTGAACTCTGCTGTACACGAGCCGATACTCGCGTGCATTTTCGAAAGTCACAGTATTAAAGTTAATTAATTTGCGTAATTAGCAGGATATAATCACGGACGCCGCAGTTTGCGCACGTCCGTGAATAATAATAACAGGTACACACACATAGGTGGACCAGAACTGACCATCAGGAATTCCTTACAATAACATGCATTTGCTGCATTGAAATTCCATCACCATTTCTGGTTGTGGATTTGATGTTTTCGCCCTGTATAGCTCATAACCCACTCGAGTTATTTAATAATAATTATCATCCTAACTGGAGGATTAATTAAATTCCATTTTGGAAGTTAATTATTATTGCTGGCCAATGAAATAACGTTGGTATTAACACTGACATATCCCATAACGCGCCAGGGTTACTACATAAATCAATACTATATGTTAATAATGATAATTTATGGAGGAGTTATGATGAGTTGATTATGGCTGGATTAAAAGGTAAAATTTCTGAAAACCAATTTAAGGAAACACGCACAACATTAATGGATCAGTCCATTGGTAAAAAGCGAAACCCGCTTTTGTTGTTCGGTTTATTGTAATTACAGTCAAACGAGACCTTGAGTTTGTCGGTTCGTAGTTTGCTGCCTTCTGCAAATCCATTTTACAATAAAAAAAACTTAATGCGCAATAAAAAAAAATCCCGAAGCCTACGGGTGGCGCAAAAAAGCCATCAGATTTAACTCTGCAAAACCGGGGTTTTAATTCCGTTTCCCAACGATGCCATTATTCCCCATTTCCCATCCCCCCTCCCCCGGACAAAATGTTGTTCCCCGCAAAACGCTTAATTAGACGGGAAATTAATAATAGCTGAGCAACAAAATTCGAAAAAGCAAACAAAAGAGCGAGTGGCGGACGGCGGCGGCCACCTTTATTAGAAACGTAGGAAGGAAATTTCATCAAACGATATTCCCACGTTTCGGCTGCGGCTTTATTATGTCTCCCCGTTTTATATGAGGCTGGTGGCAACAGAGTTTTTTCCATGTAAAACGCTCGTTAGCATCCTCTACAAGCTCCTATTTGACTCATAGATGATCAAAACAGCTAAAGAGACGTGAGAGGGTTCATTCTATACATAGTTTACAAGCATTAATATACGTTATATCCAGAGTTCAGAAAGAGCAAACTAGAATCACACCATAACTTTCCAAACAATTCCCCAAATTTTAGACGATTTAAATAAAGAGCTTTCAAGTGTTATAAGTCTCCTAGAGAACTAACTTATCAAAATTAATGAAATTGTATTCATAATTTACCGAAAATCAGAGATGTTCGATGTTCTAAATGCACTCCATGATCTGAAAGTCCTCATTCAGCTGTCAGAAATCGATTCTTTCGCGGGTTTCTCTCGGAATGTAAGCGCGTCTCGGCTTTTCTCAAATTTTTGCTATAAATTGGTACTAAAAAAATCTTTGAATGTGTAGAACTATGCGAGTTAATGCTTGGTGTGCTCCTGCAGAGTGTTTTCTTAAGGTAAACTGCGGTTTTTAATACAATTAGACGACTTCAAAGTTCCAAGTTCCCAATGCCATTTTTTATATTGGCCATATTTCGTTCAAGTGATAGGGACAGAGAAAGATGTACACCGTTTGTCTCTTTTTCACGAGCGACAATTAAATATAACCTCAAATGACAAATTTCCACAAGGAAAATACTTTTGGGGCCGGTTTTAAGTAGTTTCAACCGAGTAAGCTCCAGAGATTCAACCCAAACATGTCTCTAATAAATGTAGAAACGTTTCTCAGCACGCCGACACCAATTTACCTTTAACAACCATGGGAAAACACTGGGGAAAACCCACTAGCTGCTTGACATTAGAGCACCCACATTCAAACCTCTAAAAAGGGTCAAAAGTAGGACTAATTTGGGGTGGTTTTGCAAGAATTGCGTCTGGAAAGAAAATCTACATTATACTGAGAACTCAAGAGGGCTTTTACCCCTTGAAGAGGGGCTAAGTTATTTATTTATTTAATCCCTACAATACAATAATAGCTATCAGGTGTAAGTTATGAAGGAAGTTATTCGAAAGAAGTAGTACTTCACTTCAGGAAAATCATGAATATGATGATAAGCTAGTATGTCTATGAATTCCAGCTAGAGACGTTTTATTGAGCATTGACTGTATCTTTTTTAATTTAGTAAACTTGCATTTCTCATTATTCCAAGAGAGATAATAAGTAGTAAATGTTTTCTGAGGAGCAGAACACTGATGTATTTTGGCCAAGATAATCCTAAGTAATATTTTAATAAGGGGTGAATCGCTGATGAATCCCTGTATATTTTCAATCCAAAATACTTTGGAAATACCTCAAAAATTCCTTGGAAATATCTCAAAATACCTGGTAATTATCTCAAAATAACTCGAAATACCTTGAGTATATAGACCAAAATATTTTAGCAATCTGCCCCTCATATTTCAAAGCGTTTTGCCAAACAAAAATTGACAGGGATCTACCCCTGGATGTTTTCTTAATAAGCAGAAATTTTATTTTTGGTTTATCTCAAGAAACTAGGATATTGACATAAGTTTTTCAATATTCAGGTTTTCTTTTCTCATGCACAGCCACTTACAGAAACATACAATGTTGTTTAAGTCGATCTTCAAAAACACATTCAATGTTTTCTTGTGCAATTTTAATTATTTCATTAATTGAAGTCCGACATTGAAAAACACTTTTCTTGATTCAATTCTCATGTAAAAAATTTAATGGCATAATTTTTGCATGCACATTTTATGTAGTGTGAATTCAATAAAAAAACATAAGGTTTAATGTAGATTGAAAGAAGGTGCAAATTCTTTCAAACAAATGTTAAAAATTGGGTGTAAAAAACGAACTCGATTGGATTTCAATGGGGCTGCAGGATAATAACAGTTGGGGTTATGTGTCCCCAGAGATCAATTTAATTAAGCGGGCTTTTATTTATAAAATTCTGTTTCATCCATTTTCGAAAAATGTGAAACTTTGAGCTTTATCCAAGAAAAATTTCTCTCAAGCAGAACATTCCTAGGCTGAGTGTAACGTGATAATAAATACGCACATGCACATTTTATTATTAGAAATAGTGTATTTTAAATTTATTTCGCTTAAATCCAAAAACTTGGAATTGATCTAAATCCAGAAGTGACAACCACCTGCCACAATAAATAATCTAATAACACTCAAAAGTGTTGGAAACCTCACATTTTCTCCTGGTGAGTGTCAAAACAATGATAATAGTACGAATAGGAAACATTGTGTCCGGGAATAGATCCGCGGCAGATGCTCACAGTAGCCATTACTTAATTGCTTATTTATCATCCGTTAATTGCCCCCTATTAGCAAGAGCTGCGGTACTTGACACCGGGTGCGCTTAATAAGATATCATATAGTAATTTTAACTTAACAGGTACTTTATCGCTTGGTAGTAGAGAGATATTAACTGCAGGAGCTTTTGGTCTAAAACTGTAGTAGTACTTGGTACTGTTATGATTAAATTCTGCAGGTGCCCTCATTATGTCTCGAGTGAAAGTCGTATTACCAGCATACACATACGCCTATTAACGAGATAGCTGCTTTGTTACAGTTCTAATATTCGCGTTATGTTAGCTTTAAAAGTATGTTAATTGAGTAGAAATTATTTGAAAAAACCTGGTAATTAGAGGTTCTTCGATACACTTATTTTCTATTGTTTGCTAAGAGAAAAGTTTGCATTATTCAATCAAAATCGTCGCTTTAGTAAGTCTAAATAATTATCTTTGGCATTGTTGCATAGAAACAAAAATACATCTAATTATCTGCTCTCTTTAACAGCATTTGACAACAGCTGTTAATTGCTCGGCCAATTAGAGCTTTTCAAACTGTTAACGCTCATTGGCGTATCAATTTTCGTGTTGTCCTGAAAGCAGCGCGCGGTTCCAGGCTGCGCCGCTGCTTTATGCGGCCTCCAATTAGTTAGAAAAATAGCCTCAGTTATTAATTTAAACGGGATTATTATTCGTAACGGAAAGTGCAATTTTTGTTGCAAAACTCGTAAACTAGCGTCGGTCTGTCGAGTTCTTGCGGCCGATTTTATAAATATAACCAGAGCGACTGCGAGAACGCAAATGCGAGTTAGATCCGAGTGAAGGAAAACTGTTGTTTAAAGACGTTTTTATGATGTTGTTCAGTAGCTATATGGCCCCATAAAATTGGCAATCGTCATGAAAACCAATGCGAAACGATCTACTGATTGTTAGTGCCAAAATAAAATATGTATAAAGCGGCTGATTGCCATGCTACAACAGCTCTACTGACCACGGAAAACATTCATTTCGCCGTCATCTCGGCTTACAAATGATCTTTATGCACTGGGTGTTCCCGTTGACCACTGCCAAGACATTTGTTCGGTCCACCTGTTCGGACACTCGAGAATCAAATAAATTCCCCTACGAAAGTGAGAAAGTGTTAAAACGCGTTTAAGGCCGCCGGTAAATAAAACCGAAACTATTTCTAGTGCACAGTTGATTTACAATGAATGGGTGTGAAAACGTTTCGGCTTAAGTTTATTGTTTGTTACGTCAGATTTAGAATAGAGCATCTCGACCAAGAGTTTTCTTCGAGGCAAATTCGCCACCGGAAAGCACTTAAATATTGAATTGATAGATAATAGGCAAAGCACAGATGCATTTTGCTTCGCATTCACTCACTCCATCTGCCTGTTCTCTGCGCAAAGAAAAGTTTCCTGATTACCAATTTTTTTTCAACGGCACACGAAACAATAAACGCTTTAACGCGTTCTGCAACAACAATAACAAATAGGAACTTTACGTAATTAAAAATATACGCAACGGTTTGCAGCAATTATTTTTATTTCAAACAATTAGACAACGTTTCTTCATGGAGCTCGTTTTTCTTATGAAGTGTTTGCGGGTCAACGACCCTCTTGGTAAATCGACGGAACGAACGATTTTTGTACCAAGCACCAGCAGGAAATAGTAGCCGGATTGATTCGAGCCATCGAAGAAATTGAAACAATTATTCATCTGAGCTTACTCGATGACGCAACGCAAAATGTGCGTCGGAAGGAAGATGTCAGAAATGAAAGATCTGGCAAAGGGCTGACGAGTATGTTAAACCACCTCAACGGTGACGTCAGTCCGATTGCTCCTACGTGTGGTTTTAGTAACAAATTATGTGTCTCTGAACGAGAGAATTTTATGCCAAACACCACCAAACATAAAAGTTTTTGGTAGAAATTCGCAAACAATTACCTCTGAGAATACTTAGTGACGCGACGCAAGATACCTCGAAACGGCTTTAACTCCTGGCAAATCTGTAAGAATATTTGATCGAAAAAAGAGTTTCCTTATATAGCTATTGCCATAGATTTCGGATTAATGACGGCAATGACATCATCCAGATGGCTCATTTGTGATTGCATTTTTTGTTTATTTTCAGTTCCTCGCGTAAATCGCAACACAGCGATTATTTTCCTCTCAAGATCAACAAAGAGGCGTTGTTTGTAATCAAATCGTGTTCACCTACATAAGAACGCGTGCCAGTTTTGTTGTCTGACCGGTCGGTTATGCAACCGATCATTAGTTGTTTGGAATGTGCATTTCTTCACGACCTAAACCGTATTCGGTTTACGTGCAAAGCGCATACTATGACGTCGTGTATTTTAAGAGAAAAACTAGGTGCATACTAGAGAACTTCGAAGCAGTTTGCAACGTCGTACGAATTCTAGTACTCAGAAATTGGTCCGGATTTTTGGAAAGAAACATAAAAGTGAAACTGGTCGGCGTTCGCCTCGTTCTAATATTTTAGGTTAACTTGTAAATTCAACAAAAATGGAAAGTTGCAACCGAGAAAATCGCCTGCAAGTATATCACGCTATGTATTATGGAAATTGCAAAGGAGGTTATTAAAGGTCAATTTGAATAAAAAAATGTTTTGCGACCCTGTTTTTAGTGGTACAGTTCCCATAGGTGAATTAAAAACGATCGTTAAGTGCGAAATTTCCATACAAACTCGTAGTGATAATATGAAACTGTTGTAAAACTGAAAATAATAAAAGTTTGAAAATGTGGCCGCACTCACAATGACACATTGCCTTACTGCTTTGATGTAACAGTCACTCAGATTATCATGGACAGGTTTGACGTAGCTATCACTTAAAAAACAGAAATTTCTAATGCATTCACGCTAACAAGTAAACAATTAACATGGCAGCACTGCACTATGATCTACCAGTCCTGACATCACCGAGATGGTTATTTTTCCTTCGATGCTGGCTCGAATTTTATGTTTTAAAATTCTTGTGATTGTTGCAAAGCATACGGAATGTAAATCCGCCTCATAACGTATAAATAAGCTTCTGATCTAGATGCCAAATCCATAAATTTACGACTAATAAATATCTTGTTTCGATTGAAAGATGTTGATGTCAAGTTTATACGTGTTTCGCTGATGTAACCACTGATACAGGGAATAAATGCAAATAGCCACCTTCAGGAAATTGTGCTAATATAACTGTATTATAGTTGAGCGTAATTTCGATCTAAATAAATATTATGATTTAATATGGTCGCCTAGTTCCGCAATTCTCCAAGACACCTATAAGAACGATGGCAGGTGGTTGGCAACCTGACAGTTCAAGAAGTTGGCCTGCGGCCAATTCGTGCCTGCTGCTGCTGCTGCAGATAACAGTTCTTCCGCTACTTAGGTCATGGTTTTATATCAGAAGAATTCCGCCTAAATTCTATAGCTACGCAAAACTACACCAATTGTGCCTGTAACCTTGCCACTAAAGTTATTTTGAAACCATTTGTTTTTTTATTCGTATCAACATCTGTAGCCTCAAGGACATCTTAAGAATCGTAAAACATCTGTAAAAATGGTAATAATGACTTAAGCGCCATGTTAAATAAAAATATGCAAATTTGTGGCGTCTTCGAAGATTTATTGTGGCGTTCACACCCAGGTGCAAAGTGAGAGGACAAGGAACCGTGTTTAGTATCTGTTATAGTAGTAGTTTATATTATGAATTTAATTGAGAAATAAGTTCAGGGAAGAAATCAATTCAACTTTCAAGTAAAAATGACGAAGCATTCTACTGAAAAAAAAATGGTTGACAATAACTCTAAACAAACCCAAATAGACTAATTTGTTAACGTAGAAATCGGAGAAACTCTTGAAAACCGCGAAACGAAAATACTGAAAGTATAACAATTAAAATTTTCCTGGTTTTTAGGTTTACGCAACGAGGTTATTTCGACCAGTTTCTGTCGTAGCAATCAATAAAACAAATTATGCTACGACCGCTATTTTTATTATAAATAATTAATTTTAAATGAAAAAAAGGTAACGCGCACACACGATGACGTTGCACCTCCTACGCTAGAAACATCTTGACCTCACACTTCCTGGATGTATGAAAGAGAATTATCATTGAGAACGCGTTTGCACATAGATTTTGTCACTGAATTAAGCACAGATATATGTGTCGCAAGTGGCTGCCAATTTCCTAAAGAAAGGAAACCGATTCACGCCTATTTAAGCCAAACAATGTCATAGCCAAAGGAAAAAAGTATTGAATTATACGGTTAATAGTTGAGGTGAAACTGGTAGCTGAAAGGTGATTATTTCGGTCCAATAATTCACGATTTTGTGTGTCAATAACTATGGATTTTGTCAGCAAAGCAAACAGTATTGATAATAGCATTTCCGTGACGTCATGGTTATGATATATTCTAAGAACTGATTAGTATTAATTTATGTTTTTTATGTATTCGAGTCCGCCCTCGTGGCTTAGACAGGGTTGTGAATTTTGATAGTGAAACTGCCTGGCCGTCATCCCGTATGCACACAGTTTTGATTATTAATGTTAATTTCTAATTAGTAATTAATATAAACAATTAATAAACAAAACTCCCGGTGTTACATTATTATTCCTCGAATTGCAACACCGATCTCACTTATTATTCCCGTCATGAACTCATATTTCCTCAGCAATATTACTCTATCTAACATAGGTAACTGTAAATGCGTCGAAAGACAAAGCACTTTTTCCTCTCTTCGGTTTCAGCCAAGTGATTTTACCACAAAATGAAACTAGTACTGCTTCGAACAAAAATATCGATTTAGCTGTACAATGCATGACTTCTCTCTCTATATCGATCGCAGGATGATCTAATTAAAAGCCAATCAATAGTCGAGGTAATGGCAGCTTTTGTTAAACTCTACTGTAATAGGTGTCTCATTTAGTTTCAGGGTCGGCGTTTAATGATACGCCCAATAACGACGATACTTTAAAATTATTTTCGAGTGTATATAGAGAGAACACAACATGAAATCGATCGCGATACGATGTAGTAATGTGGGTATCCGCGTTTTATCGTCGTCGAAGTAATTCAGTCGAGTCCCAAATGGGTCACACAGATTAAAGGCAATTTAAAAGGAATAACAATACATAAAAACTGCCCACGGATAGTTAGTGCCGTCGTTAGGTTCGGGTAATTAGTTAAAATTGAGAGGAACATCTAGGAACGGTGGCTTGAAAAGGTTAGGGGGGGCGTAACCCTGTTTTTTAACCCGTAAAATGTTTAACCATTCTGTCGTTATCGTGTAAATGCAACAAGTGTATGCTAGATGACGTAAAAATTTGCAACTTGCCAACTGTCACCACAATAGTTTTTGATGTTTTTAAGATTAAATAATTTCTTAAAACAATAAAGTCAAAATGTGGATTTAAAACCCTACCTTTTTTAGGGGCGTAGTGACTGTAAAATCAACACCCTTTGCTAACTAAATTTGAATTTTTTGACGAAGTTATTTTACGATATATAATATTTGTATTGAACTTGATTCTGCAAACGTGACAGCGCTCCTAGATGACGTAATGATTCGCGAGCTGTCATTGTTACCACCTAAAAATCAAGTCGCTAGGATTCAGCAGATAGTACCATATGAATCGCGTTGCGTCATCGAGTATGTGAAAGCCTACACTTATATTTTTGCATTTAGTAAGGGACGAACTGTCACTGTCACCACACTCAATAAATGAGGCTAGGCAAACCGAGTTACGTCATCGCGTATGCAAATTACTACAAACAAGACTTTTCCCGCTTATTGTTTTGCAGCAGAGTTCAAGTGGGGGCCAAAGTGAAATTTTCCGGAGTAGTCCCTAATAAACTCTCTTTCGCACACGGGTTTTCGCCCCATGTAGACAAAAGCTTTTTCCGGTCCCGGATTAAAACGGGCGACTAAAGCGCTCTGTTGGGTTGTGTCAAAGAAGTTTCATGGCACAATGCCTCCTTTTTTACGCCTTTTGCCAGGAAAAAGAGGACTAATGCATTGATGTTCATCTTTGCTAATTAATAAATAATTCATTATTGTTAATGTGCATAATCTTTTGTCCGAAAAGGAAACGTTTCCAACCCACACTAAGTTTACAATAAATTATGGATGGCAGCAGGTTTAAAAACGAATAAACTGCAGACAACAAAACGATGCTATTTAGATAATTTACACATGACCGAGTTTCTCATTTTGCGAATAGCTTAAAGCCCTCTGGGAACTCTGCTTTTTGAAATAACCTCTCTGGCCGAGAATATTAAACGTTTTAAAGGATAAAAAATGGAAAGTACTTCGTTGCAAGCAAGCCGACTGTAGGAGGCAAGCTCGTAAACCTAATTGATATGAATACTACACGAGTCTTTTAGAGAGGCAATCGCAAGAATATGGTTCAAGGCTTTCGTAGGACTCGGGGGAATTTTAGCTGCGTTTGTTCTTCGACAATTATCGACTCTGAAGGCATTTGGTGTACTGCTTGGAACTCGACAGACCATAACCAGACCCGTTTTAAAAGAGATTTAAAATTATTGAGCTACTTATTTCCTGGCAATTATGCCTTCGAGGCATCGTTTTGCCCGGGGTTTTGCCCTGTTAAGTTGCTTCTTCGCTAAGTTTTGTTCCTTTTTCTTGTGTCTCAACAAATGCAAAAGTCGTAAGAAGTTCAAGGCGGGGTTGAGTGGAAAAAGCGAAATTATTCCTGCTGTTTTTGTGCCCCCTCGGTATGCCCCTGATTTTGCGGTTTTTCAGATAGCAGTTGAGCTAATTTCACAGGGTTAAAGTATACATGTTTCAGTGGCGTATCGAATTTGTTTAGGAGGATAAAGGCATTTTTTTAATTCACCCAGTACGGCTCTGGCATTTCCGTTTGTACAATGCCAGTTATCTTAAGCTGATCTTTAATGTTTAAAGTGTACATGTGAGAGAAAAGGGACTTTAGTTTCATAAAAGTATTTTTGGTGTCCTCTTCAGCACGCCTCTGGTATTCTTGCTGGTTATGATATTCATCTTATTTTAATCTCAAAGGTTAAAAGCAACCACATTTCAGTGGCGTATCAACGTTCCGGGTGATTTCGAAGATTTCACGAAACAATTTTTAAATTTTTCAAATTTACATAAAATATAAAGTGAGGGCTGAGTCCCTCGGTTCTGAATAGAGCTCTGCAACTTCACGCATCATTTAACTAGCCATATTTGTCTGCACACCAATAAGGACTATATCCGATCATCGTCCTCATTACATGCATCAAAGTGCATATTCATAATCACCCACTTTCCTGCTTAATATTCAGTTCCTCGATAATTACTTTTTGTGCTCAACTAATGTTGCGACCTTAAGGAGTATCATCGCAAATTTGCAGCAATACAATACCCGATGAGGAAAAAAGTGTGCTTGATACAGGTTTAATGAAAATAAGAAAAAAGCCGCTTCAACCTCGAATTAAATTTATTGGATGCATAAAGTGCTGAGCAACTGAAAAGGCTGCGATCAAGAAATGACAGAGCTTCATGGGGACTGAAACGCAGAAATTTTGCTTTGTGTGAAGAGAAACGAGTGTTCCCTTTTGCCTTCGGAAAGATGTTTTTTGTTCAAAATTATTAAAGTCGTGTGGCTATCAGAAAATCGACCCACATTTCCCTTCGGGGGGAAGCAGTTCCTCGCACCCGGCTCTGTTGGCATGGCGACGCTGAAACGTAAACACGAAATCGTCCTCCCCCCCGACCAGGTGTCAATTTCGATCACCCACATGCACCATAACTACATTATTTATAATAAGATAATGGCTAACTGGTACCGATTAATGAATATCATGTGATAATGGATTACGGGGAAATGGCGCAGTGAATTAAAAGAAGTAAACGGGGAATGCGACAACGAACCTCTTCCTCCCCGTTGTTGGTGTTGACCGAATCCATGCTCTGACTGAGGGCTACGCTGAGGGGCGCTTCCATGTCCTGTTCGGGGTCGCCCTCGTGCTTGGCCCTCTTGAGGGACGGCGGCGTCGTTGCGGAGGTGGCTGCGGCAGGAACCCGCGAATCTCCCGAAGAGGGAGGATGCCTGCCTCGCTTAGGGGCGTTCAGGACCTCCACTTTTAAATGGCGAAAAAAAGAAGTCGACCTCACAACAACAAAAACACAAGGTGACGTCGCGCGCGTCTTTCTCTCTCTCTTTTTGGACGTGAACGCAAGACAGTTGTATATATCGAGGACTGTGCGGAACTCGACTGAGACGGCGTCAGTGACGGTGGCGGCACTGCCGTCGGCGGCGGGACGTGGGGGTGGGGCGTTCAGGTGAGAGAGTGAATGAGTGATTTTGTGATGTCGCAGTGGTTGAAAACGTGATACTACGCCGGCCGGTGCCTGCTTCGGACTGCGGCAGGCGCCCGTCGACGTCTCGACGCCGCCAGGTGGCCGTGCGCATCCAGGTGGGGCCCAGGACCGGAGCCCGCCGCGGTCCCTACGCCCTGACCTGGATCCGGGGGGGGTGACAACAACGAATTATTATTTCATATATGGAAAGGCCACCCTTCCTCGACTCGACATCGTTCCTATTAATATTTTAAATTACCTGAAATGGGGAAGTGGGTGCCGGCAGGCAGGTGCACTTATTATTATATTCTCCGCTCTCTACCCTCATACAACATAGAACTAAGTACGAACATAAACCTTATAATCGTTCTTGTAGGAAGTGCGGTATTTCACAAAACACTAGGTGGACTTAAAGGGCACCCTCAAGAGTATGGGTTTGCTCATATCAGGAGATTTATTCCTCCTATGTGAAGCCTCTAGTAGATATGATAGAAATTCTAGTGTCTCCTGACAAAGATCGAAAGATCTTTCGATAAATTAAATAGATTCAAGAAAGGAAGCTTTTCGAAAACTTTTCTTGTATGATGATAATAATGGAGGAACAAATGTTTCACCTTGCATCAATGCCTCAACTTCGTACGACTCGTGTTATGAGGAAATCCAAAACAACCGCAAAATTACTAAAGACTGGACTGCTTAGAGGACCAAATATCGTTGAAAAAAACTCAACAACACAATCATTAGTCTATAATACCAACATTTAAATATCAGGGCCGTCCCTTGGTATGTGTATATTAATTTCTATGACAACCATCCATAAATACATACATACATAAAATAAATTGTCATTCTATATTCGGAAGTCAATAATGAGTAGTAATATTTTAGGTTTTATATGTGAAATGATGCGGTTGCGTGCGGTCTTCCATGAAAGGCAGAGGGACCAAATTGGGATTCGTTTGTCAAACCGGAAAATTGCTTCGTACAAGTCTGTACCTCATGGGGGATGCTACCACCCTAGCTGATAGAGTAAAATAAAAAAAGATATATCAATCTAGAAAAAAATATAAAAGAGATATTAAGGAAAATAGTAATTGTTTTAAGAATAACTTTAGGAATCTTGACAATTTGGTGGAGGAAAATTTCAGTCTTTACTTTTCGATTTGCACATCACGTTACAATAATTTAAAATAGGTGTAAATGAACTTTGTATTTATCTACACCTTTTTCTGAGGTCAAAGGTGGTTTTTGATTGATAATAATGGCAATAATAATCAATCAAACCAGGTTTTTAACATGTGAATACTACTTCTAGATTAGATAAACTTTTGAGCTTTTTACCAGTTAAGTTTTGTTATTACAGCATAGAATATTGTCTTACTTGCAAAATCCTTGTTTCCCTAATGTAAGTATATATGCATAACATATTTTTAAAAATGCTTAAAATTTGTGTCGGTCTGTTTGAGAATAAATAAAAATCAATACTTGTAGGGTAGTTCAACCATTTAACCATAGATGTCGCCACCATTCAGTTGTTTTGCCTCTTTATTTGTGACATGCAAGTAAAAAAAGTGACTGCTTTTTGTTTTGACGTTTTACAAATTAACCTAAAATGTTTATTTGGTAATTTTAATTTAATTTATACACATAAAACCGCCCTTTTATTAATAATAAATAATGGTATGAATCAAGCACAATCCCTCTCACCATCGTATATCAAACCCTATACTTTTAGCTTATAAAAAGCGCCACATTGGGGCTGTTCACCAAACTCTCACAAGCTCACCAACCAAGACTTCTGCAAAATTCTAGAAAAATGTGCTCTGCAGAACCTGATGTGATAATTCAAGATTGCGGTGATAAGGGGCTAATCATTTTAAATCGCCCAAAGGCCCTAAATTCCTTGAATGTCTCTATGGTTGACAAAATTTATCCAGCATTGAAAAAATGGGAGTCTGAGAAAAAACTTGTTATCATCAAAGGTAGAGTATTCAAAATCTCCTATTACTTTAAATCCAATTGATGAGATGTTCAGGGAATGGAGGCAAAGCTTTTTGTGCTGGAGGTGATGTAAAAGCAATAACTGAAGCTGCCTTTAAAGGCAATAAACTAGGCTATGAATTCTTTAAAAAGGAGTATACAAACAATGGTCTAATAGGCTCATACAAAATACCCTATGTTGCCTTTATAGATGGTATAGTTATGGGAGGGGGTGTGGGTTTATCTGTCCATGGCCCCTATAGAATAGCCACTGAAAGATCTTTATTTGCCATGCCTGAAACCCAAATCGGGTTGTTCCCTGATGTAGGAGGGTCCCATTTTTTGCCTAAATTAACAGGAAAACTTGGATGGTACTTGGCTTTAACAGGAGTAAGGTTAAAGGGTACTGATCTGTTCAAAGCTGGTATTGCAACTCATTTAACTGACA
The DNA here is from genome assembly GCF_039881205.1 of Euwallacea similis. Lineage (NCBI taxonomy): Eukaryota > Metazoa > Arthropoda > Insecta > Coleoptera > Curculionidae > Euwallacea > Euwallacea similis. Next base: position 4,902,995 of record NC_089616.1, on the reverse strand, counting down.
GTTCAAATCTAGAAAAGATTGAGAAAGAATTATTGAAAACTTCTAATGAAAGTGAGATTAAGAGTGTTCTTAACAAATATCATAAGAATGATGAGAAGCGAGAGTTTTCTTTGAATCCATATTTGGGGAAGATTGATGCATGTTTCTCTGCACCTACTGTGGAAGAAATTTATTTGAGGCTTGAAAAAGATGGTTCAAAATGGGCTGAAGAAACTATTGCTTTGTTGAACAAAATGTCACCTACAAGTCTTAAAATTACACTTCAACAGCTGGAATTGGGAAAAAGAATGGATTTGCATGAATGCTTGAAGATGGAATATCGAATGGCAGTAAATTGTGTTGATGGACATGACTTCAGAGAAGGTATTGAGAAATGTAAATAAGACAAAATTAAATTTCATTTGGGGGAACTTTTAGGAGTTAGAGCTTTACTAATTGATAAAGACCAAAGCCCTAAGTGGAAACCTGCCAATTTAAAAGATGTTACAAGTGAAATAATAGATAAACACTTTCGAAGACTTCCTGAAGAGATGGAGTTGAAGCATAAGCTGTAAGATACCTTTTTAGGGTTTTGTTATTGTTTTTATTGAAAGATTTATCAATTCACTTTTCATTTATTAAATTTATCTTTAATCCTTTTATTTTGCGTTATGCACCAAGCAAACATTTTTGTTCGCTATACCTGTGTGGTACAACTTTTCAAGAAACATTAGGCGATTGGTAATATTTACCACTCCACTGTAACTCCTTTTTAACAGTTATTGACTTAATAAGCAGCCGAGTTTCCCAACGAACAATAAAGAAGTTTTCTCATCAGCTTTTGAACGCTGCTAATCTCGTAAAGCCGCGATTAACATCCGAAACAAATTTGTATGTTTTTCCTGCCATTGAAAGGCATTAAACAATATAATATCAAAATGAATTTAACATCGTGGAGGAGGAAGGAATTTCATTAATCAGTTTCGAGCAAGAGATTTCTTGGAGGGAGAGATATTATTTAGCAGAGATAACATTGATCTTTTCACTAACGAAAGGTCTGGCGGTTAACGCACAATATAATTGCTTGCTAACGCGCCCACTGTTGCGAGATAATGAATAATTGAGTTCTCCAATTTAGCGGAAAGATAACTTTAAAGGTCCAAAGTTAACCCAAATTCGAGGTCTGGTTGCTGTAGAGGTCCCAAAGGGAAATACTGATTTTATTGTGTGTTCAGGGGTAATTAAATGGAGAGCGTGACAAAAGCAGAGATATCTCAATATCGGACAATCCCATTGGTTGCAAATCGATAATACATAATTAATCCGGAGAGGCACTACACACACTTCTAAGTCCAAAAGCTTCCGATGTGTAGGGAGCCCATGCATGACGTAAAGTTTAATATAATGGGTTATATTAAGGTATTCATATCCTTCCTTCATTTCCCTTTTCTTATACGCCTATTAAATTAAGGATTTTGAATGTAATGTGGCTGAAAAGGATCATTTCCTTACGTTACAAAGCTACGTCTAAGATGAAGGGACCATTCTAAAGATTAATCCTGTCCGGGATTATGTTGCTGACCGTTTAACTTAGCGATAAGAGAAAACGGCCTTAATGATATTTTTAAATTAAGGAAAATGCCGTATAGAAATAGAATTTTGATGATAAGTTGAATGTGTCGTTTAAAAATTCCAATTGTATTATAATTCGTTTTCATTTGAGCAAAAATCACTGGATAATTAATGTTGAAAGCCCATCATGTTTATTCACGCTAAAATAACTCACTGATTCACTGATATAATTACTTGTGAAATGCTTGTCCGATTGGGTTATGTCCACTATTAGCAAAAGGACATATTTCTCATTTGGAGTGAGCCGCACACGATCCATATTATGGCAATTACGGACAGAAAAGGTATTTCTATAACGTGGAAGTTAAATTTTTGCCCTTCCGAGAGTTATCCACGTAGCACGCCTACTCGTTGCAGTATGCCAATTAAGCAACCAGTCATTCATACCTTATCAATAAATGGCAGGAAGGGATAGCGGCATTGCCAAGCGTGTTCTCATATATTCATGTTTACCTCTAAGAGCGTTCGTTATGTTAATACTTAAGAAAAGCGCGTGTAGATTAGTTCACTAGGTCTAATTCTGGCCTTTCCCAACCTCACTAACATTGTTCAATCGCATTATCTCAACCCCCATCGACCATCCCTTATTTGGAAAGTCATATTAATTCTCCAGCTAGATTAAAGGTTTAGCGACATGAAGAGACAGGGAGGATTCAGGTCGGGACACAACACTGACAAAGCCAACGTTTGCGGTGACTTTGGATATATCGAGTTAGAGTTTATGTCAGAATTTAATATCAAGATCGTCTCTCATGGGCATAAATGGATGCGTATTTTCCTGTTGGTATACTGAAAGGTTTAGAAGCACTCGCTTTACATTTCTAAATGAAATTAACTCTCCTAATTAATGTTTAAGCCGAAATGGAAATTTTGTCATATTTGCGCGCATCTTAATCAAGTGGAAATACATGTGGCATTAATTACAATTTAGAGCTTTGAATAGAGTTTTCAGCCTAACAGTACCTCCAAAAAAATTATTTTTTATTTACTGATGTTCTTTAAAGAGAGCGACCCTTTGAGTTGCAGCAACATTAATAATGCGAGTCCCCAATTTTCGCAAACAACTGTGTTTCACCCACATTGCAAAATTCTAATCTATGCATGTTTACAAAATGCAAACTGTTAATTGCAATCTATGAGGCAGCCATTTAAGCCGTTCCGATTGCAAATAATAAATGCAGCAATTCCGGATTATGCTATACAACGTGAATCTTAAGTAGTTTTCCTTTTAACGCCGCATAGATCCTAAAAAAACTAAGCAAAATCTTTATGTAATAACTTAGAAATCTCAAAAACAACCGAAATATACGCGTATAAAAGTTTTATTTAAAAAAACACCTTTATTTATTATTCACTCCGGGACTGGCTACAAAAAATGTTCCAAATGAACAAAATTGGTTTCATTTACATAAATTGTTGCTCGCCTTATCCACAGCTTTGTACACGCTGTTAGAAGATATATCTTTTTCCTCTGTTTCTGCAGTATTTTATATCCGTGCACGCAACTCTACCACTATGTTAATTTCAGTCGTAGATGCCAAATTTTCCATATAATCCCACAGATAAAAATCACATGGATTTGGGTCTGGTGATCTGACAGGCCATCGCATTGGTCCATTACGACCTATCCACCTGTTAGAAAATTGTCTATGTAAAAAATTCCGTATTTTTTTACTTTTTTCATATGTGCATATTTTGGTTGTTTTTGATATTTCGAAAAAATTTGTTTAGTTTTTTAGGTTTATGTCACATTACAAGGAAAACCCCTACTTAAGAGTCCCCCTGTATAGTAGGTGTCATAAAGTAAAAAGTATTTGTGTGCTTCGGGGGTGGTTTTAATAAACCCCTAATACGTATTTTAATAATATCATTGGCGAATATTCAACCGTATAATCTATTCTGTGACTTGGAGAACTCAAAGAACATATTTATGTCTGTGTTAAAAGCATTTCCACAGCCTCTCGAGGGGTTAATTTCAATGCCGGTATGTTCGGAACCAGTGGTATAGAAAATCTGGCAATACCGCGGTATGTCGTTGCATGTTGTCGGTTAGTCACACGACTGTGACGATTAAATGGCAGGAATTTCTGTAACGTTGCCGAGAGTTTTTCATTTTCCAGTAAAGTTAAATTTTCACTATTGGAAGTTTATGTGTAAAACTTACAAAGAAAGTCCTTCTCCGGAAATGTCCTTTTTTCTGGTTTATAGTTGATCGTAAAGAGAGCTAGTGGGATTAGTGTTCGTCCAGGTCGACTGTAAAACAGCATTCCTATTGAATGTAGCAAAATGTAGTTTTCTTGTCCTGGATACATGTAAATTATTCCTTTCAATTAGATAAACATTCGTCTTTGAGTCCTAATTAGAATCACACACAGGTCTTCGCGTCGAGTCAATTAAGGCCGCTGCCAATTAATTCATTTGCCTGAAAGAGGCTCTTCAAAACTTACTAAAATAGATATCAAAGAGATTCAATTTCTCACATATTGAAATTAGTGTTACAGTCTGGTTTGTGCAGGCTTAAACAGTTAATCGAGGCGCTTAATTAGAGCTGTTATATTGCTTCATGGATTTCCGAGGTGTCGGCGTTCAGGATTTGAAAGAATATAAAAAAAATCTCTAATAAAGGTATATCGAAATAAGCCCTGATAAAGCTATTAACACACATAGTAGGTAGGTATTAAAGCTGTAAATAATGATAATTCTCGCGTACCGAAGGTGGTGTTGCTTCAGTTTCATGACGTGCTGTCTCAGATAACTCACATATCAGACTTTTTCAATATAAGTGTTGTACAAATTCATTTGATGGATCATAAATCGAGCACGCACGTCTGTTTGATGCAATTCAGCTCCCAATAAAAGTCGCTTTTCCTTGTCGATTTCTGAAACTTCGTCGATTCCAGAAACTATATTTTATGACTTTTGGTAAGTGAGCTGATAGCTCGTTATTGGTTTTTCTCCGTTGCATGTGGGGAGCAAACAGTTCTTAGAAGGATTTTAATTTCAAAGTGAAAAATTGACGTTGGTTAAATTAAGGTACTCCTACTTTAGCTGAGTTATCTGGAAAAGTTCCCAAAGGTACTTAATTTGTTGCTGATTGATTTACGGAAGATGAATGAGCCTCGACGATTTTCGTGAATCACCGTCAAATTCATCTAGTGTTCCATGAATGCCCTGGTTGCGTCAGCTTGACCGTTTGCGCAGGTATGAATTCAATTGTTCTGGCGGCCATTATTTTGTCAACAACGACATTCCCGCTGTTTGTAATTCGTATTCAAAATTATTCCGCAGTTTTAAGAATTAAGTAGATGAACTGAAGTTTTACGCTTTCGGTGTCGAAACCTCCGTTTTTTGTGTGTATCGCTACTTCAAGTCGGAGTGTTGTGTCTTGTGCCCTAAGCCTTCCTGCGTGCCAAATCCGAAGCTTAAATATCTTGCAAAGCAGCCTATTAGAAGGAGTTTCTACACTTTTAAGGTCCAATTACTCATAACTTTACTTGATAGAATGTTCCCATGGAAATCAAGGAATCGACCAATACTGAACTCTCATTTCCTCGGCACTTAATGTTGTCACCACTGCCAAGTTACTATTAGTAATGGGAAATAAACCCAGATCAATAATTGTTTAATAATTGAGAATTGAGGCCAGTGATGGTCACGTAAATGCGAATTCTCCACTTGTTATCATGTACTCGTACCTGATGGTCAGTTTGAAATTTACAAGGAATTGACATCTAGTTTAATACAAACTAACTTTACAAATTTCTCCGAAATTTCAATTAACCTAATTGAGTGGCAGTGATGAACGTTCAAGTTTACCTACATACATAGCTCTTTTGCTAATGGTTTCCTGGGGAATATTTCTTATTACATTTTTTTTTAGTTTCGTCAAGTCAGTACAATTTTCTGAGATCATGTTTTTTTTAATTCTCATCCCTTCAGGCCTAATGACGTTTAAAAGGAAAGCAGCATGATGTACCCTACGCTCCTGCAAGGGCTAATTTCGTTAGTGATTTTTCCATTTATTTAAATCCTCGAAAGGGTAAAGTAAACTAAATCAAATGCCAGTCAAAAAAATTAATTTGTATATTGTCTTATAGTAATCTTTAACAGTCAGTTTTATTAAGACTTGACACTTATAGAGAACGTTTATTGGAAGATTATCATATAATAGTAGACGATAAATAAACAACACTCAGTATATACAACGTGATCTATTTATATATGCTTCATAGTAACCAAAGATTGGTTGTCAACTGCCTGTGGAATGTCTAAAACACCTCATCAGTCTTAGGCAAAACAGTTAACACCGAACAGATATATTGCATAAAAAGAGAAGTCTACTCTAAAATTGTCTAATAGAGAATGTACAAAAGTTTAACAAGCCTTTGATACGTTTCGTCGTTTGAGGTTTATTATTGTTTAACTTCAGAATTAGCCCCATCGCAATGGTTGTCCCAGCATTCGGCTTCTGGTCTGAGTGCTGTAAAATGAGAAATTTTCCCTTTATTGGAACACATTTCAATATTTTAAGGTATTAAGCTCGGCTGCCACGTATGCCTTCGCTAAAGCCTCTTCAGGTCGTTAATAAAAGGCTAATGATAACGAACATAATACGCTGTTAAAAAAGTCGTATGTATGGGTACCTTATGGAATCAAAACTCTTGGGGGGATATCCACTTCTAATGGGATTCCGGTCCTTGCCGATTGTGTTTATCGGGCCCCATCGAGCGAACATTGATAATGCGCGTTTTTCTGAGGATGACTTTAAGGACGATAGTAAGGTCATCTTTTCTTTAATGCCTACATCTGGGAAAAATATAAAAAATTAGTTCAACCATTGAAAATCATAAACATTCTAAAATACTACTTAAACTTATGTTGAAAGTATCGTTGCTTAGAATTTCATTTATTCTGCAACAGTAGGTAGGAAAAGCCCTCTTTAATGTTGAGATCTACATAAATACAGAAAATCGGGGTATTCGTCCCAGTTATTGTAGAATACTATTGGAGACAATAACGGTGAGTGCGGAATGTGATATATCTATTTTATAGAGCTTTTTATGGACTTTTTTGTTTATGTTTAGAGGCGCAAAATTCCACTTTTCCATATAAAACACCTCATTCATGCCATTTTCCGATGCGGTTTTAAAGGGGATTTTTGGCCAAACTCTCACAACTACCTTCATCTATGTTTCCATAATCCCGCAAAATGTTATTACGCCCCTTGAGGGCGCTCTCCGCTTCCCCAACACTATCCCCGATGCTGCGAATTCTCTCCAGCCAAAGCGGCCCCTCTATCGGCTTTATTGACTTCGTCGATATGTAGAGGACTTGAAGCAGTGTTATCAGAAGGATTTGATTCCACATCTGAAACCAGAAAGTTGCCCATTGTTTCATTTTCTTACTGTAAAATTCTTAAAGGCACATCCGACTAAAATGCCAATTCGATTACTCCTGACCTTATCTCAAGCTCGAATTCGAAGCCTAGATAATTTATGATTGAGAATTGAATATACTATTTCTATTCAAGTCGCTGTCAATTTAATTTTAGCAATTTACATCACACTGTGCAGTAACGTTACGACCTTTTACGACACTGCACGTTTTTCGCAAGTTGAAAGGGTATATGCCGCTATAATGGGGATATCGGTCTTTAACGTGATAAACTTTATTAAACTGCCTAAATCAATTAAAGTCGCTTTGAACACCGAGTGCCTTGTTAATTACACTAATGAAGTCAGCGTTGTCGGTGTTAATTAATTTTTTCATTTTGCGGTATATAGTGGTTTTCAACAGGTATCTGATGGGAATATTAATCATTATTGATGAAATCCGCATTCACCATTTGGCCAAGAAACTGTTTTGACAAATTGCGGATACCACAACAATTATCAATATTTTTTGTTTATTATTTTCGAGTGGGAAGAAGTAAATTCCGCGTTCTTTCCTGCATCAAAAACCCAAATCTGCCTTCATTCGTGGCCTCAAATAGCAATTTCCTCCTCAATCCGCCACCATCTGCAACACGTGCAAACAAAATCGTCATGCAAATGTTCGCGCAATAAACAAGGTTTTCATAGAAAACGACGTACTTCTTTCCCACTTAACATGGTTTTAAAGATGAGACAGAATTATATGAGAGAAGCTAAACCTGAAATTGTCATTATTTGACGAATTAAACGAAAGATTGGAACACATTGTAAAGAATCAATTTGTCAAACGCAGACCGATGAAATTTATGAATACCCAACGCTTTACACAATCGCCAACGTTTAATCGATAAGTCAAGAGATTACAGATTAATTTTAGATATGTTTCTGAATTAAATTTCCTCATTTGCTGCTTGAATTATTGGATGTTACACCTTTGAAGCTCTCTGTTGTTTATTTGAACTTCCCACTTCGAGCAAATCAGTTTTAGCTGTAGTTTTGTAGGGGCGAAATAATGCGATTTTAGCATTCACATCAGGAATTCTTTATGTTTACAAAAAAAAATTAAATAAATACTGCAGGTGGCAGGCTTGAATAGTCTCACGTTAATTTACATAAATCAAACAAAAGGAAATCTGATATGCAGTTTGCAAATGACACGTTAACACATTTTCTTCTATTCTTCATGGATTGAAAATCAATTAAAACCTACGCATTTTTCGCGCTATCCGATATGCCAAAAATCTACAGATCTCAAATATACTGCTGATCCGGCAACGCCACTGCACACAATTGTTAAAATCTGATATCTATCATGACAAATAAAAGCACATCGCAACGTTGCCATTTTTCTGATTTCTTTTTTGCCTTAAGTATTTGTTAATTTAATAATAGATCTTAAAATTATTTAAAAATGTGCATGATTGTGCTTTAAGTTAAAAAATATTTGACCCTTCATAATTCCTATGTCGTTCAATAACACCATGCGGTTCTTACAAAATCTAATGTAAACCATTAGAAACAAATGTTAATCGTAATGTTGCCATTTTTTTACAACATCCATTAGCAGAACTTGATTTCTTTACCCTTAATTATCAAGAAAGAAGTTATGGGAAGTTTGAAATTTATATTTTCAGGAAGAAGACACTTGCAACTAGAAAGATTAATGGCGTCACTAGAACTGCACATTAAAGTTGAATATTTTATACTAAAAGTCGTGTAGTTTGTCGAAATTTAAACAGCAAGTGCATTGGTGTAGGAGTTTACTTTTCCAAATTATAAATGATCAAACTTTCCATATTTTCTTCTTTGGCAATTAAAGTTTGACAGCACCGCTATACTCCTATATCTTCTTCTAATTTTGCAACCACAAGAAGATGCATAGGCGTAGGTGCCCCTTGCCTCAAATTACATAAGCTTCTTGCATGGTCCATAACATGCGTGAGCTTTTCAGATTAGAAAACCGAGCATCTTCGCAATGAGATTTTAATTATATTTTCAACCCAAAAAGATGTTCATCATGTCGCAACTTTTGCTCTCGAATCAAGCCCTTAATTGCCAAGAATGAAATCTCATGAAAATATTTATAAGATATAGAACCGCCTCGGTTTGCAAGTGGATTTCCGTAGTTATTTGACCCACGTAAACGAGGATTTATTTAATGAGTTTTAATTTACCCGATAAACTTTCGGAAAGAAAGTTGGAATTTATTATTCAGACTTCAATAATTAAGCTTAAGCTTGATTATGAATAATGCAGCAAACACCAGTTTTTTCCCTGGATTTGTACATACAATACGTTTTCCTAGTTTCGCACCTTTTCATAAAGCTTGAAATATGTCGGGAATTTTAAATGCCGGCATCCCATTTCGGTCGAGTGCGGAACTTGTTGAAAATTACGGAAATAATTAGAAAGTTGGCTGAAAGGGCGCGAGGTATTATTTTCCCTTCGAAAACAGCTTTATATGAGCATGTGTTTTATTTCTCTTAAGTTAAAATTAAAATTGGATTCAGCTTCGAGGGAATAAATTAAAAATAGCATCGAAAGGAGCTTTGAGCAGCACTCTCGACTTCTTGAAAACACAAAGCAAAAGGAACTGTGTCACACATGTCCCTATCAAATTCCGAATAAATGGAAAGAAATTTCGTTGTGGAGCGGTTTTTCTTGTACCGACTCAATTTGGGAGGCTTTTCGAGTGTCAATGTTTAATGGAAAGTAATGAAGCCGATTCACAGAGCCAAATTTTTACGCGTGGTGAAGCCAAAACCAAAAGAATCTCAGATCTCCTGGTTCGTCCAGTAACACCGCGTGACACAGCTGAGGAGATGTGTCAAAATAACGAGAAAAAAAGCGAAGCACTGCGTTGCCATTGTCACTTTCACATGTAAATTGAAAACTTCCTATTTTTCCAGATAAAAGTGTCGATTTATGATCGTTTAAGAAATTTGCTCTCTCCATTGTGCGTAGCACATTAGTCGAATATAGTGCTCCGCCCTCGCATCCAAGAACCAATCTGCGATGAATAATGCGCCTCCAGTTCACTTACATTGTGCGTCCTTTTACCCGTATGAATTACTAACACTTTTGTTATTTACAGTTCCCTTAAAGGTCAATGTATTTAATTACTCTCCAAATAGAACCTCGAAATAGCTCCAATATTTTTACCTGTAGAATATTATATGAATATGAAATTAGTATTTCTTCAATCTCCTTAATGTATTTTTTTGAACAAATCTATTCAAATTGGTGTTTTTCCTGCGTTTCAAACACCTCCTTAGGAGTGCGTTTAATCCCGCAATGTTCAATTTCCCCTGCGGTATTGAAAAGTAGAATTAATAAATGTAAATTATTTGAATAATTTATTGGAGACTTTGGTTTTTTCCTGCTGAATTCTCTAGAAAACCGATTAGCGGTGGACCGGGGAGAATAATGTTGATATGCGAGAGGTATTTTTATTCGATGAACTGAGGAACGAAATGCGATTTTGATATTAAAAATTCATGCGGTTTTGACAATGTAAGCCCACAGGGAATTTACTTGTGTGTCATGTAATCAAGAGTTATGGAGCTTTAACGACGCATCAAACATTAAACTTAAATTATTGCTTCGTGTCGGGCATTTATCCTGGATTTGAGAGAGTCGCAAAATTTTAATAACTCCAACTTATTGTCTCTACTAATTGAAAGCAAGTCCCTAATTAAAATGTTAGAAAACTATTTCACTTAATTTAATTAATTACCTGCAGTTTAATTACATACCTTTGTGTAAAGAACTCACTGCACGAACTTACAAAAGACTAACCAACTTATTGCTCAGATGAGATGCCCAACCAACTTCCAATGAAGTTCCGATGTCACTGGCGATGATAAAGTTATCGTGAGCGCTCGAAGCTTACGGCACACGTTCCGTAACGTCGGAGTTTAACACTTGTTGCTGGTCACGCACCACGTTTTTCTACTTTTCTTCTTTGGTCCTTGTTTGGGCCAGACTGTAAACTCCTTTTTGCATCCAATCAATCACCGAATGTAAAAATTGCTTTACATGAACCGTTGAGGACATTGATTTTTTAATGCGAGGACGTTGACTGAGCGGAAAATGCATTCAACTGATCGATGTTTATGAGGGGGACGTTGTGCTCTTATCGAACACAAGATCCTCTACGGAAATTAAATGCTTTCAGGTTATGAATTGCGGGGCAGTGTGAATAAACCCGAAAAGATGAAAATACACTCTGGGAAGTAAAGTCGATTGATATAGGAAAATTCATACTTCATCATAAAATATCTAATAAAGTCATTTATCAAATCTTCCACAGAGTTCGTTTTTATTTGCTCTTTTACTCAAACATGGTGAATATGAATAAATTGGGTGTTCATTCATTTTGTCGTGTTTTATTTACATTAACTGATGCTAAGTACACATTTCCTTATCCACATCCAACACATTTTTTTCCATTAATATTTTTCAGTTCTAATTAAGAGCAATTAAAATACGTGAAAAAATCCTTCACCATTTTATCCACATTTTATTGAAGTAGATATTATATCGTTATCCCTATGTACCATATAAATTTGCATGAAACAACAAAACTCCCACGACCTTTCAGCCCGAAAATCCATTGTGTCCTGTTTCCCATAATACGGAAACCAATACAGGTGCAATTTGTGTTATCTTTCAGTTTGCGAGTCCTAACGCCGACCATTATATATTTTTTTCCCACAAATCGGAGTATTGATAGCTGTTCTATTTTAATTGGATTGTCCCGCAGCTTTAAAATTTAAATACTTTTCATTATTCCTACGCAAGCCGATTTCCAATCTAGCGTGCCCTATAGAGAAAAGGTTCTCGAAGCATCCGCACTCTTTACCCAATATCAATATTCTTTTTGGAGAAAAACACATTTTCAGCAAAGGACTTTTAGCACCAGATTATATTGGACTTTAAGTCACCTCAAATTGCCTCCCTTCGCCCTCATTTTTGCCTTTTTGTATCTCGGCAGCCGCTCTGTACCCACTTTAGCCGTTTTCATCAGGATTTTTCCTTTGGGACTTTAAGAGTTTATTCGATTTAATGCAGAAACTTGGGCGTTTTAATAAAAGCGAAAACGCCGTAAAAGCATTTTGGCAGTCGTTATATTAATTCGAAATTTTAGCACTACAAGCCCTATTGCCAGATGCATAGGAACAACTTTGTCTTCGACATATAAAAAATTATTAAAATTTAAAACATCAAGGTTATAGTTTTATTTGTTTGGTGTAATGGCACATTCCTGCAGTAAAAAAGTTGATTATTTTCCGGTATTTCTTTTTTAATTCTTTAGATAAGTTTAAAATTCCCCCTGGTGTTAAATAATTTTTCATCCCTTTGACAACAATGGATATCAGGTTATATCTATTTTATATTGATTTGATAAGCTTTTTGTAACCCTGGCCTGGACGTCATTGATGATTGAGGCGCTGAGAAAAGGTGTAATTCCCCATTTATTAACTCTTTCTCCATAAACGGGATCAGTTTGGATAAACTGTAGTTCATGTTGTGCGTAGTACATGTTGATACTCGACATGTAAATCCTTCAATTGATTTGATCACTATAAGAGGTTCGTAAAAAAAGGATCATTTTGTTGTTTGTTTTTTTTATTAAATCACTATGAAATCTCCATTACAAAAATTAGGTATTTAGTACATATTTGGTTCGCGACAATGAGATGTCTCGAAACCACAATAAAATAACACAAAACAAAAAAAAAAGAGTACAAGGACCTCGGAGGAGCTTAAGATGAATGAAATTCGAGTAAATTTGTATTAATCAGAATGAGACAAAAACGTCATTTCAAATAAATACAAATCGCGCAAATTTTGGTCATAAATCCTTGGCACTCATTCGCTTTTTATCATAAAACAAAAACCGTAAAGTCTTTCTTAAATACTCCACCCCTTGAAAGGCTTCAATTAGCACCATTTCGCAATATAATTATATTAGTACTTTTGCATATAAAAATCGAGTGAATACATATAAATGTATTGTTTTTTCAAGCCTATTGTTATTACTATATCACGATGGTAACTGCGCTAGAAGAATCCCAGAGAACTATACAACCTTCTGTTTTAATTTCATATAGTAGATCATTCGTCTCTGCATTTCAGCAAATCTACGAAAATAATTTAAAAAAAAGTTTTTTGAGACTAAAAAACTCACTTCTCCTTGATTTTCGCCACCTCTCGTTCCTCCTGTGAATAGTACTGATTAAGAATGGCCCTGCATTCCACTAGGGAAAGATTGAGGAACTGAGCTACCTCACTACTAACTTCCTGCGTGGTGCTGCGGTCCACTATAAAAAGCTTTGCTACATCTTCGTGGGGACCCAACATTACTCTGGTCAAAAGGGGACATTCGTCATCTTTCAGTCTTCTTTGCTCTAAAAAATCGTACCCAATAAATTCAATAAATGAGACGAAATTGTGGTAATTTACCGCCATTGTCTCTGACGACAAACAAAGCAAAATGATTCCAATCACTCTCAACTTTGTATTTCTCTAGCATTAACTTGATGACCTCCTGCGAATTCACCATGGAGGTAACCCAAACGCTCATTTGACTACCGTGAGGGGGCGTAAAAATGCTGGTTTCTCTGTCGTAAAAATGTCCATTAATCGAGCATCTTCGCTTTACCTAAAAATACCTTCAAACATCACAAATCTTTTCCCTACTACTTCTGCTTACTTTGCTTCTAGACAGTCTCCTCCCTGGACGTCTCTTAATTGCGGTGCTTTTATAAGGCCTTCGCAGCACTACTTCGTCACCAGTCTGCTCAGAAAGTGAACTAACATCTGCACTTGTAATGCTCAGTCTGTCTATATCAAGGGGACTTGGATCTCGCAACCTTTCCAAGCAGTCCGGCCCTGACATAGATCTAAACGTACGTTTATTAAAGATGGTTTTTAAACTGTGAAAAAATCACCTGTTTAAACTGCCTAAAGTCCATGTGTCGCTAAAGGACTGACTCAAAAGAGGGATTTTATCTTCGCTAACACTATTATCAGTTATTTTAAGGTGTAAAGGCGCCTTGAGAGTACTACTACTAGAATCTTCGGTTATTGTCAAACTGGGCTTATTAATGGTCTGCTCCAAAGAGCTGCAATTTCACTTTTACATTACTTTACTACAGATTAAAATGGTATTTACCAAGTAGTAGAATCACTGTCTGTGCTGATTTGTGAAGGCAAAGGCATTGGCATAGTTTGATATAACTTTTCCCCATCATCTACCTTCCTTTCTACTTGAAGTAGATCATCCAATTCGTCCCAATCCATGTTTTTTACATCCAACTTTGAAGGCAAAGTGACACTCTTAGGCATAATGTTGTTTTTTGGAGAGCCCAGATCATTGTCTGAGAGACTAGAGTCGATAGAGTCAGATCCGCTCTCAATTCCTGTATCAGATTTGCTAATTTCCAAGGTGGTTGTACTGGAGCAGGTTGATATGTCATTTAAACTGGTATCTCTTGAAATGTTCTGCACATCTTCATCAGTATCATATTCAGGACTAGAACTGGCACGACAAGAGTTTCTTTTGCGCACAGTAACCACTGTTCTTTGATCATCATTTTCTTTTAAGTGAATCACCCCATGCACTCCCCAATGAATGCGTAATGAGCCTTCAAGCACATACCGCCCATTTACCTCACGGCTTCGAATTTCTCCACTTTTTCCCTCAAAAAATTGATTGTACACCTTAAACCAAAGACAAATGAAATGTATTTTTGTTACATAAATGTATATTTACTTTAATTTTAGATTCTAAAGCTGATCTTGGCAATTTATTTCCCAATTTCGGAGACTCCTTTTTGCCAAAGCTGGTGTGAGATTCCACCCGACTCCCATGGCCGAAGAGCTGGGGACCAAATAAGGCTCCATAGCAAGGCACATGACAATAAGGCACGCCCTTGTGTTCAGCATGTTGGCCTGGATTCAGCCTTTTGCCGCACTCCTCACATCGGAGACATTCTGGATGCCAGTTGTAACCCAAGGAATGTTTTCTCTCGGCTAAAAGAAAAGGATTTCAGTGTCTCGGAATCGTAGAACATAAACCCCTAATAGTTGTTGAAATTTGGATAATTACGATCAAATGATTTAATTTACAGAAATTTCTCAATTTAGTTAATGTCTTGACCTACACAAGACACTTTTGCCTTTATTTCAGAGACTCCAATGAGCTGTCCAAACATAAGCCTAACAAGTTTTTCCTAATCTGGGGCTCTCCACCATTGTTTAAATGTGTAAAAAAACGTATATTAGTTATTAAACAAATAAAGAAGAAAGAATTTAGTTTAATGTCTGGTAGAAAGGTCACCACAAAAAGTACTTACCGAAATACACAGGCTTCTGGCACTTATGACATTTCCACATAATGTACACAACTTATATCATTGATTTACATTGATAAAGGATGAAAAACTGGAAAAAATTGTTTATAAAACTTAGAAAAAAGAAAGTTCATTAACCCCAAATCTGTCACATTGATCATATGGTCGTTGTCAAAATGGTGTTCTAAGTACCATTTTTTACTGTGGCATGTAGTGACATCTTTGATTAAGTAAGAGAAGTTAATCCAAGAAAAAAGGAATTATTTTTAAAATCGGAATTTTCAGGACAAAGCTTTCATGACATGAAAATTTCAGATATATATGAAAAAACAGAAGTTACTATTGTATCAGTCATCATATTGAAGTGGCTTTAAAAGAAATAAAGTTATAATTTCTTGTGGAACAAAGAGTTTTCTATACTCCATCTACAAAGTATAAGAATAAAATAATGAACGTAGAACGAACAATGCGTGCAGTGTTTGCATTTTTCCCTAGTGTGGTCCATAAACTTATATGTGAAGATGAAAACCACCTTTTTAGCCAATAGAAACACTTTTCGCTTATCACATAATAATATCAGAATAAGTCGCGCCAACTATTTCATTCAGTCATACAATTGGAGTAATATAAAACTGAAATTTGGGAATATCTTCATCAATTCATAAAAAATATTTTGACGAGGCACCATCTATACCCCACTAGATAAGTGACACTCATCTGCAAAAATATTTTTATAAATTTTTTACTGCGACATCTGAGTAGATTTTGTCCAACTAAGACTTGAGCGATAAAGTAATCTATCCCTACATAACAGTTGGGGGTGTGCGTAGTGTTTAGGTGGTGCCACTAATTCATAGAATACAAAAGAACTTCCCAAATGACGGTTTGTTGATGCACTTTTTCAGGACTTTTTCCAGCTTTAAGAGCAAGACTCAATAAATGAAGATTTGATTTTTCCATGGGCGAACGATACAACATTCATATGCCGTAGTCAAAACTCGAATAAAAGAATTTCCATTTTCGTGTTCGAAAATATTATAGCTTATACAATATGAAAATTATTGGCCAAAAAAGACAAGTTTTTCCAATTTGGAACATATTTGATACCGAAGGACAAGGATTATCAGGAGTTTCATCAGTACATCTCCTCGCATTTCTCGATGCGGGATGTTGAGTGTTCAGGGAAATGTCCCACATGAGGTGTTTGATAGATAGTTCCAGAACCATCAGGAGTTACATCAATACACCTCTTCGCCCTTCTGCATTCCTGATGCGAGATGTTAAATTAATCATTGAATGCTTCGCATGAGGTGTTTGATGGATGGTTCCAGAACCATCAGGAGTTACAGCAATACACCTCCTCGCACTTCTGCATTCCTCGTGCGGGATGTTGTATGTCCAGGGAAATGTCCTGCATGAGGTGTTTGATAGATAGTTCTAGAATCATCGAGAGCTACAATAATACACCTCCTCGCACTTCTGCGTTCCTGATATGAAATAAAAAATATCAAGTAAAATGCTATATGTATGAAAGATATTTCATGAAGCATAAGATAATCACCAAAGCTATCTCTTTGGCCGCTAAGAATACGTATCCTTTGTTATAGAATATCATGGTGAATTGTGCTAATTATTTCCTTGATTTATACAGTCACAGTCATAGAGAATTAAATTTTTTTGTTGCCGATATCTTGTTATATTTATTATTTCACTAAAATATATTGATGTTGCGCCATCTATGCACGACTAATGTCAGTAAGTCGTTATCGTACATAGATAACTGTAAATTTTCAGAAGGTAATAATAATTTTTCATTTGGCGGCCTCTAGTTATGAATTACCGCACTGAGCATTATCTAATTGAAGAAATCTGTCTTATGTTTTATTGCCAAATGTTCAATATTGCTGTACCACCTTTACATAATTAACTTTTCATCATCAAATAAAACTAGTTATAAAGGAGGAAATGTAGACTTAATAACTAATATGTAATGAAATTTCAGCAACAGAATATATATCACTTTGTGACATTGAATCATTGAAGTTCTAATTAATATTAGAAGGGATGTGTTGTGTTACAGATGGCGTTTGTAAACGTGGATGTTTTTCTCCTGGTTACACAAACTTTTATTCACCATATATCAAGAAAATGTAGTCTTATGTCTTGACTCATGACTTTACACATGAACTTAAGTATAGTGTTGGCCAAGCATCAAGAAGTTGTGATTTGTTTCTTATTTGTAGTGTTCATCCATAGCAACCGTCCAAATAGATGGTGGCTGTCATTTATGGTATAGTGAAAATCAGGTAAGGGAGGGATGATTGACTAAAGGTGTTCTTTTGCATCATTTTAGTTACCAGTAGGTCTTAGTCTTTATTAAAAGTATTACTATTTACTCCTTCTGATTTTGGTGAGGACCAAATTTTATATTAAAACAATATTCCTCCGCGAGGTCATTAAGCCCCACAGCTTTCTTTAGCTGATCATCACTAATCACCACCAGCATACAAGTGCACCTCGAGCTAATCACGTAAACCTTCCTCCTATCATCCGCGTCCTCTTTATCATATTGCTCCTCGTCAATCACCATCACCACGACCTTAAACTCTAACCCTTTAACCCTCAAAGCCCAAGCTATTAGAAATTCATAGGGTTTCTTGTCGGTCAAGAAAGCTTCAACGTCGCTGATAGCCTCCGGTCTAAATGCGTTCTCCACAAATTTCTGGCAAATCTGGGAATTGATCGCTCCAACTGAAAGCATCTCATTTTGTAAAAAAGGAATGACGCAAATATCGCAAGGTTTGATTCCTTTGGTGGCACATAAATCGACGATCACTTCAGACACCGTCTGGGATATGTTGGGTTTACGTGGAACCCAAAAGATCGGGAGTTCCTTCGCTGCTTTGGGGAAATTAAGTTGCTGAGGTGGGATAAAGTTTTGTGTGACTGCACTGAAGAAATTACAAATATGGGTTGTAGATCGGATGAGTTTGGTTAGAGTTATATTTGGTGTTTTCAGGATTTCCGGAGAGCGTTTGGGCAGTGATATTAAAGCCTGATTGGTGTCCACCATGAACCAAAGCTCCCCCCAAGGGATTTTCTCCTCTATGTGCAATTTTAACAACCGGGAAATCGAATGCTGCTGGAAGGCTTCGAGGGTCGCTAGGCCGCATTTCTCTCTAGGGCAATTGCCGTCATGGTACGCTTTATAGAGGCGGTAAAATGTGTTCTGGACAATTTCCGTCTCGAAGCTTAAAATAATCGCCTCGCTCTCATCCATGAAAATGTGCTTGTAACTGTTTTTGTTATTTTTCAGAAAGTCACAACAGGTTATATAGAAGCGAATAGTGTCCACGTAATCTGCAATTCCCAAGTTTCTGATTTTCTGTTCCACTTGGCATCTACACAAAGATCATTGAAGATCAAGCATTTTTAGAATTTGAGACATAATTCTCACTTGATTCCAGGCCAATAACACACATATAAAGCTCGATTTTCCATATTCAGTTGGCCTGTTTCGTATAGAAGCTGCAGCTTTTTTAAAATCAACAAAGTTTTCCCTGTTCCTGCAAATCCATGCACGACCTGTAATAACATAAAAATTACCAATTTCAAAAGGGCAATTAGTAGAATAACCCACCAAAGCGCCTCCTTTCTGGCAATGGGTGTTTTGAAGCAGATTGAATTGTTCTTGGGTTAAGAGTGCCATCATCTCTCTGTCGATTTCGTCCATAAACACTCCACAGCTCAGCGCAACATATCTAAAAAATGTGTAATAATAGATACAGAAATTTTTAGCTCTTATGATCAACATATGTAGCGGCAGGGGAATCGTACTTAAAAAGGCATATAAGAAAGAAAATTTTTGGAAAATTGCAATGTTGCTTTGACCATCACCTTGAAAAACAATCACCAAGCGCAGTGTTGTCATTTGCCATTTCTTTAAATTTGAAGAATTTAGAAATCGCCCTGTTTGTCTCAAATTAGCATCTTTCTGTAAATTTGTTAAACATTTTCGGCAAATAAATATATCATTTATGACCAAATGCTCTATAAAAAACGACGATTTACTCTAATCAATTACGTCGCTCTTTTTGCTTTCTATAGCCTTCCATCGATGCAACCGATAAATCGAAGTTTTTCAGGTGCTTAATGCTGAAAATGGCAAGTTTCCTCTTTCCAGAAGCATCACCTAGCCATCATCTCGTCTTTTATAGTCGTCTTAAACAGTTCGATAATTAATGCCGCATTGTATTTGTCCGTCTTCTACGGTTTTTCTTCTTCCGCGAAAAGCGACCGGGGCTTTTAAACGTTAATACTCGTCGTTAACGATTGTAGTACCTAATAGTAATTTATTTTTACCGAGTACTCAGAGGAATTGTTAAGCGAAGGAATGCTGCTGCCTTCTTAGGACATTAAAGAGCCATCTCGGAAAGAACTATTTGCTTTTGTGGTGCTTTTTTGCTTCCTAATGCACCGTTCTTGTAATTTGCCGGTTACTGACTGCGGGTTTTTGCCTCACCTGCTCAGCAAATGTGCAAAAGTCCTCTTGGAGCAACCGCTCTGAGAAAGCACCTCCTGAAGGAACCATTTATTAAACTCCTGTTGCTGCCCTATTACATTCTCAAAAACGTGCAAGTTCTTATCTTCAGCCCATCGTCTGATAATCTAAAACACCTTAGAGCTTCTAAATGAATACGTTTGTGGGTTAAAAGGAGAATTATTAGAATTGCCTGCTGTTTGGGGTCCTTAGTGAATTGCCCTAGAAAGGGCCACATGATGTAGCGCTGAATCTCCCCAATAATATCAAATCCCAAGCTGTTTTGAAGAATTTCCAAATGGTCTCGCAGTTGATGCTGGGCTGAGCGTTTGTTGTTTTTTACTATCTTAGAGTCTGCAATTACCTCCAGGTAATGTTGGATTGTTCCTTTGTCGTTTGTGGATTTTACTTCCATGAGAAGAACAAAATATTTTTCTATGGAACCTTTCGTATACACTTAAATATCTTTGAGACAGCAAATTATGCTTACCCAGGTATTTAACGAAGACTACAAAATCATTCTCTCGTATCATTAGCTTCCCTAACCGGTGATTCCTGTTGGAATATCCGCCATAAACGGCATTATGAAAGAATGATATCCATAGATCGGAAATGTTCAAAGTTTGCAACTGCTTAAGCCTTTGGAAAACCAGCTCTTCAGCCTTGCAGCCTTGCCTCTCTCCATTCTTGCAGAAGGTCTTCGGAATGCTATACACTACTGTTTCGGTTTGTGAGGGGAATTCACTTTCTAAATACCTAAAAAAAAATTAAAAATTATTAAATTGATTTTATTGATGTAATGGTGAACGAAAATTTCATAGAATTTGCATGGAACCTAAAAGAGTATAAATGTGAGATATAAATTATTTTATAAAATCGCTGAAAGCCTGAAACCATTATGATACGTCAATGGCTTGCTGCATATTGAGACCTATCTATCCGTAGATTCCATTTTGATTTGCATATCTTTAAAACGTCAAGATGCGTTACGATTTTGCTGATAAAATGGTGAATGAAATTTACATGGGTCAAAGAGCCTTTACAAGTATTAATTTGGGCTTGAGGAGGAAAACACTAAGCCACTGGCAACGATTATCTATCAAACAGATGAAGAGACATTATTTTCGTCGCTCTCACTGGATTTACATAAATATGCACTTAAATGTAAAAATGGCAAAAAAGTGTCGTGCATACTGGTAAGCAGGGCTGTACTGAATCAATAGCATCTCCTAAGAAGGACTGAATATAAAAGGCAGTTTTCCAAAGGAAATCCGTCCCTGTACACGCATACATCCGCTGCCCATCAGACGCAACTATCGACTTAAGCCTTTTTTACACCGTACTTGACCAGACAAATTCCATCTCTTCGCGGTTTCCCTTTCTTTCGGGTTTTCGTTGCGTCCCTACAGTTGTTGCTAACTGCCCCAGGCACAAATGGTCGATGGTACTGATGGTACCTCGGCGTCTGTTGCAAACCCAAAGTAATCTAATGCGTGGATTAAAGAAAAAAGGTTAAAGAAAGAAATTATCAAGCCTTCAAATAGAAGTTGGACTGTTCCATCACTGATTTGGCAGGGTGTTTAACATTCCTGTTTCCTGCCAAGCCGGTCATTAAGCATTAAAAGCGCCGTATATAGACGTAATCTTCGCCTCGTCCTGCTGGCGTCGTAAAACGACACCAAAAAGCCAACCTCAATGCGATCATCCTTCTGCTAAGCTGGTTCTTGCACACGGTTCATATCCACCCTTTTTGCTTTATTTATTGGTTTTTGTGGTTCTGGTGGTATTAATTATATCGGCTTGAAGGAAATTGCTCACGCATTTGTCTACACAAATCTCCAGCTTTAATCGGTTGAGTTGCAGCAATGATCTGAGAACACTTTTTCTTTGGGATTTTGGGGAACTTCATATCGGCAAAATGAGAGCCGAAACTGCAAAAAATTAGTTCAGTTTAGGAACGTCGCACATCTAAAAAGGACCTCAATGAGCTCTATACCTCTTTAATGAAACATTATGCACCGAACATTTATTCTCATCTTTTTAGGTGAGCTTTAGTCTCAAAGGCCTTTTCCTAGCCTTGAAAGGTACTATACGATACGGGTAGTACTACCATAAAATATGATGTCTGGTACCATTTACCGAGCTTGAGACATGTCGTTGAAAGATTGCGTTTCTTCTCGTCGTCGCACACACGCAATTATTCAAAAAATATTATTCTTCTGCCAGTGAGGGAAATAAAAACTCGCCACTCTTTAGGTACTGGTTCTAAATAACTGGTTCTAAAAACGGTCGCCCGTCCTGTTAAGTGAATCGTAAACAGTAGCGAGGGGGGCCGCGAAGGAAGGAACCTTGCCGACGAAGGCCCCTTGGGACGTGCATACGCTTTAAGTCGTTATGGTTTGTTGGTTCGCGTCGGAAAAAAGTTATGTTTTAAGCATGGGAAAGACGGAATTTCGTTTAATGTTCTGTTTAGAGCATCCTTCACCTTATAAAAATTCTTTAAAACTTCTCACAACACGATACAAAACTGGAAATCTTTTCATTAAAACATTTTTTAACGTTCGTCCGGTAATTAATTAAAATGTCCGCTATAGACCGCGCTTCTGTCAAATCTGACAGCTGCACTCCTTAACCATTGACATTGAAAACAAATAGATAAGCGACTACGGGCGAATCACAGCAATAAGTGCGAAAGAGAGGGAGTTAGTCCCAAAAATGTAAGAACTAATAAGTATGACGTGAATTATGCACCGAAATGCTCCCTCTTAAACGCCTATAAAAACATGGACATTTTAAGAATTAAAAAAATTACGAATCATGGTTCATAGGAGCACATCCTATAGCATACATAATTTATTTTTGAAAAATTCTGGCAGCTTAAACGGACGTTCTGCACCAACAAAACTTCGTGTGAGCACCCACCTACATATTATGGATAAAATGCACCATTATCAATATGAAAGATCTCGTTGAACTGGCCTATAAGATGGATAACTTTTGGAGTATTCTATTAACTCGAATGGACCTTTTGCGCCAGTGCAACTTGGCCTGAACACTCCCTACACATATAGCTTATAAACACAAAAATTTGCAGTCCTAATGTTCGACTAGCAGTGGCGTATGCAGTACCATGTTGATGAAGGCCCCTTGAGACGTGAGTGAGATGTTAATTTACATTGGTTCATATTGTAAGCATAAGAAAGGGAAATTTCGTCACATGTTCTGCTTAGAATACCTTCTATATTGTTAATACATTATGGTGAATCTCGAGTCTCCTAAATGCCGCCAAATTAGAGAAAATGCCCACTAACAAATTTACATATTTCAAAAATCCTCCTCCACTTAATGAATGCGATTGTTTCTGTCAAATTTGACAGCTGCCACATTCGTCAATCATAGGCCTTAAAAAATGCTACGCATTTGATGTGCGAGAAAGAAAGGCATAGTCCTGGCATTTTAGGCATAATCCTTGGCATAATTAACAAATATTGAATAGTGACGTGAAACATTGGGAAGGACCGTTTTTGTCACTCGCTTAATCTACTATTGAGTTCAACGAACAAAATAAACACATTTTTAATCTATATCCATTATCTAAAGTGTGCAGGCATCTATAAAGTCAACATAGGTCAAATCCCAACAAATTTCGTAAAAAATTTAATTACCATAACAACAAGTAAGTTGGACAATTAACAACCACCTACCGGTATAACATCTTCTTGAGGTAGGGCGCCTCTCCGGTAATAGAAGGAGGCAGATAAAGTCTTAAATTCTCGAAGTCGAACTCCCCGCTTGGGCCCCCTTCGTTTACATCCTCTGCCATGATCAGAAACTAGAAGGAACTTCACATTGATGCAACACTATTTCCAGGAGATCCAAGTGAGCTTTTGGAGATAATTCAAAGCACTAACGTTGATTTTGGGATTGAAGCTCTTATCGGTGAAAAACGATCGAACTAAGCGGTCTAGTAAAGGCAAGATAAATGGCATATTTGCTATGTTCTCCTCGCTATGTGAGATAATTTTTGTACTTAAATGAGTACCTTACTGATAGTAATTAAAGCGCAATTTTATAGAATTTTCGTATAGTTATTATCTTTGATTATAAGAATTGAAAAACGGGACAAAAACGTTACCTTAACGAACATGCACTTACTATAACAACTAACGTACAATTCTGCTGGTTTTTGCCGCACCATTTTAGCATGTAAATCACAGATTCGCATGAACCCACTCCTTCCACATTTGAAGCAATTTAGATATTTGGATAATGAATAAGTTGGTGCTTCTGAGAAAAGGTGCAACAAACAAACTTTATTTTAGTCATTTATGTCTTTCGAGGATAGAAATAGGTGTGAAATAAAACTACAGATATTTGCATAAATTATGTAATTCTCTCACTGTAGGTAAAACCTAAGGGGAAACTCGAACGTATAGTGCAAGAACTTCCTGAGTTTTCCTCGCTGAACATCCGCGAGGTTGAGGAACTCCTCAACCGCTGGCCGTTAATGACACGCCAACGGTGGTGGAGTTACCACTCCTCACTGCATGCCTCCACTTCCTAACACATCTTTCTTTTCCAAATCTCACCCTCTGTGACCTGCAAAACAACAAATTCGGCAATTAGCGGAATGACTTAACAGGACTCGGTAATCCCGAAACAAAGAAGTAAACGGTCTCAGTTCAAGGCTACAATTTGCGTCAGCTGTTACAGTAGGTATAATACCTCCATGAGTTTCTTTATTAAGGTGGGCTTAAGTCCAATATTTGCCTTTACATATTATAATATCAACATGAAGATATAGGTGTACCTCCTGACGGTTTGCCAAGCCACCCAATGCACTTAGAAGGTATATCTATAGAGCTTAAGGTTGGAGGTTGCATGCGTATATCCAGCTAAAGAAAACGTTTGCGGCCGCCCTCCAACCTTAAGCCGAGTAGTAGTAAGTAAGTATACCAGTTATGAACTGAATAATTAATAAATTACACAAGGAGTTTAAAAATACTGAAACCTGTTTTATTCCTCTTGAGAAAGTCGTTGACCAGCTGGAGGACAATGTGTATTAAGGCTGTACGCGGGAAAATGACCATGAGTTATCTACAAGCTAACATTAACCCACAGTCAAAACCTCCGCCATTTTGTCAAAAAGCTCGATGAGATCTCTCTTTGTCCTTGCGTGATCCCAATAATCAGCCCACTTAATCTCCATTAAAAATTTGTAGAAAGATGGCGAATCTGCTACGTGCCAAGACTGAAAATATCCTGATGTTGTAAGGTTTTAAAGCACACTATTGACATTCTATATCGTTTTGTGAAAGGACATTCTATTAGTTCAGTTTAGCTTCATGGTCAAGGTAAATGGCATCAGGTTCAACAATCCACGACGGCGTGGGCCAGCTTTATTATTTATTTTCAAATAATAATTCCTGGCAATTATTCAAATGAGAATCATTAATACGTTCGGGTTTACTCATGAACTCAAATCCAGTATCTACTTGTCCATCAAAGCATATGAAAATCGGCTTGAATGCATTTTATTCCATTCAGCTCAGACAGAATTAATTGATCTCAATCTCTGAACGTAACAAAATTAAGTTATAGCATTATTTATTGATATTAAAAAGGTGTTGCTACCTGTCCAACGTAAATTAATAAGGCCATTTTTTTGTCCCTATTGAGTTTATAGATATAAACAACGCTTAATGGGTAGTCTGTAACACAAATTATGCATGTGCATACAAGATTATTGTCTTATATCGGAAGAGAGATTTATTGTTTCCTTCAATATGCGAGTTTTCCTATATAACTGTAACAATCGTTGGAACGGACGACCTTTATTTTTATAATGGTCTAATGCAATTTGTGCAAAGCTTGACGATCTTCATTAGCATTAGAAAACAATGCAGCAAAGTAAAAGTTGCATATCTCGGGTTATATAAGGTGTTTATAGGTTTGATGGTCATTGGCAAAGTCTTTTATAATTTGACTTTTTTTCTGTAATTTGACGAATTGTTACGGGATGTTAAAAGAGGATATTTATAATGCGGCCTTGCCGCAAAGATTTTCAGTGATTCGATATGTGGGACTCAGCTGTTAATTAGTCATCATCAGACAACCCGCTGTGATTTGTTTATATTGTGATAAACACCTTGGTCTTTAGTATGAAACTATTCAATTATTCTTTTTCAAGTCTAAATCATATTACCAATCAGAAAAAAAACTCTTCAAACGCTTTTTTTGCCCAAAAATTTCAACTTCCTACTCAATCTATAACAATTATTACGTTAAAATCTGGCAAGCCTTGAAGTCTCTTCTTAGATCAAAAAAACAAAATTCGAATTCAAAAACTTCCTTTTCTGTCCCTCTTTAACATATGATAATAAAATGGGGCAACGAAACACCGGCTTCTTCTGAATTTTGCAAAATACAATGGATCGAAATGTTGTAAAAATTTGAATAAAAAACATTATTTTTCACGATTTAATTAATGATAAATGAAGTTTGAAATAAACAATTAACTACGACTTGAAGCCTCAAGGTTTAAATGCATCAAAACCGGCCTCAAGTCTCAGCAAAACTAAAGTTAAAACTAATTTTGGCCGATTTGTCGCAATTGTGATTCGGGCTTTACGGCTTGCCATAAGCAACATCCTCTGACTGTTAAAGGAAGAAAAATGTTTTAATTTTTAACTAAATGTCTGCCAAAATGATGTGCAGAAAGGGTTTATCTAAGGGTGAAATTCTATTTCACCAAAGTCGGTTACTACTCCAGATATTCAGGCGAATATTTCTATTTTTTTCTTTAAAATTGCTAATGAGGGACGAAATTATTGCTCTATGAAAATTTCCAAAATGTTTGATTTAAGGTAAGACACCAATCCCGAGTGAATTAAAACCGCACATTGATGGGAGTAAGTACTATGTTATGGACTCCATTTTGTTTTTCTTTAATTAACGCCTTAAGATATGCTTTAGTAAGGACAAGGATGCGTAAAATACCAGAAACTAGGGCAGAAAAATAGATTTTAAAAAAATAATAAAATCAGTAGATTAAATGTAGAAATCACTGTTACGGCCTGAATAAATAGTTTAAGTAAAGTAAAAGGCTATTTAAGAAACATTTAGGAATGAATTAATACGAAAATATGAATTTTCTTGTAAATAGGTTTCTTGACCGATGGCGAATGGAAGTTCGCTATTATCTCCGTCATTATGTGATTCACTCTGACTATCTCCATCTCTCTTTCACAGCATAATTCCATGATAGATCCATCACTATCTATCTCATTGTATGATTTAGAAATTGATTAAAATATTAATAAGATTTTACCTTCCTAATGGCTGACAATCCCTAGTCTTTCTGCCTTTGATACCACTGAAGATCGAAGTGTGATACTGAAAATCTCGCATTCCTGAAGAATCAAGTCTTCCATCATCGCACAAAGCACTCTACATGAATCCTGCATAATTAATTTCACACGAATGAGCCGGCTGTCGATAGAATAATGCCCTTTCAGCCTTGGCGAAGCCAGACTGTAGATGCTCTTACCACTCTTCGGTTCCTCGAGGTCTTTGCCTTGACACGTCACACTCAATATTAATCCGTCTTCATTAATGGCTTTCGAGCCAAACCATCTCTAAACTTTTCTAGGTGAAACCGTGTTAAAACGAGGAGGCAATTGACGTTTGAAAGTCACGGTCGAAGGAAGATTATTATCTAACAGTTCAAAAAAGTATCGATTTCAGCAGACACCAACAAGTCGTTATTGCACTGTCCAAATGGTGAGAAAGTGCAACTAGACATTAAATTTATCTTTTCCGAACAATGCGTACAATTGACTGAGCCAATGATGAAGGCCTACGAGTGAAAAAAAGAACCCGTCTGAAGGAAGCGGTTAAGTAGCCTCACGTGCTTCTTAGGCTCATATAATTTAATATTCCCAGACCAAAGTGAAACAATTATCTTTGGTGGCTTGGTTGAGCCCTTGACAACCGTGGTGGCCTTGAAAGGTTGGCCCCACCTGACGTGGTGAAGCACTGAAGCAACCGACGATGACGGTCAACTTGCAGGCTCGTCTACTGAAGTCTGAAGTGGAGGAATACCGAGGCCTTTGGTAAGTACCTCACGGAGGAAATTTGCTAGTATTAAAAATTGTCCCCATAGAGGTGAGGCAGAGACAAGGCCCAAGTAATCTTCCGAAGAGATTCTTTCTAAATTATCATAAAAAAATACTTATAAATCCTCAACTCACCCTAGGTCAAAACCCTTCCATAACTGTCTTCAATTGCGTCCATCCAAAGCACCAAAAAGCCGACTTTTTTCCGAAATATCTCAGAACTCTTCCGCGCTACGCGTTATTGTATCAGAGAACCATAAAAATGGTCATGATTAGATAGACTGGCCGCAGACGATTCACACAGGTATTAGTGACGGGTAAGCGTGGTACCAACAGGTGGGGGTACCCAAGCTCAGGGAGTTTTAGCAGAGACCGCTTTCCTGGTGGGTAGAAAGCTGGCGGTGGTTTCGCCCCAGTGGTGGCTGTACGACGGGAAAACTCCTTTGCCTTGTGAGGAGTTGAGTAGCCGTGGTCGTGGACAAGAAAAGAAGAAGTAAAGAATGAAATAAAAGAAGCTCGGGCAGTAAAAAGTCACGCGGGCGGAGGGCTGAGGCTGCGAGACCGGTTCGGGGCCCGAGACGACTTCGATGTTGCCAAAGGGGCTTTGGGAGAGTTTTTATTAGGCGGAGTATGGAGTTGCACAAAGCCGCTAATAATCAGTTCTGGTTAATTTGAAAAACCGCTAATGAGTGAGGGGACTTCTGAAGTCGACTTTGTGATGATAGAAGTTCAATACTCATCGGAAAATATGATAATTTTGAGCTTTAAAATATTTTCCATAATTTTTTCATTTGTTTTTTCAAAATTTTAAATTTGCAAAAGAACCCTTCACCTTCTAGTCAGCAAGTTATATATTGAGTCATCATCAGTTGACACGGCCCTTGGGAACCATTTCGTTTCATTAGCCTAACTTAAAACTTTATACGGTCAGTTCTCTTCTTGGATTGTACATTTATGAAATTTAATTGATGAAATAATAATTTATGATAAAACATTTGAAAGTAATTGTTCTAACTAATGAATATAAAAATATTATAATAGCGCGTGTGCAATTTTCTTGATGGGATGGTGAAGGAATTTTCTTCAGGCATGTTTTTCTATTCTATTTTTTCCATGTGGCATCTCAAATAGTTTCCTGTTTGTGACCTTCACATTATCTGGTACTCTTAAACTAAGTAGAAATATTGAGAAAATGTTCACCTTAAATGGTAATAAAATGTATTGCCTCAGTACTGGCATATTTGCGGAAGCCTTTTAAGATAATCGCTAAAGAAATGCGTGATGTGAAGACAAATCGGGTTGAAGCTTCAGGAGAAATGGCAATTCTCATATTAACACAAATATGTTGAGTTTTTATAGGTAGAAATGAAAACAGTTAAATACCACATATCAATTACAACAATAATAGAAAAACTTAAATGCGATTTGCATTAACAAATCCCCATTCAGAATGGGTCTATCGCTTAACTTTTACCATAATTTTACAGTAGTAGTAGCGGTCCGACCGCGGTCCGGGCAGTTCTCTTGCGTGCTCGTGTACATGCCCTGAATCCTCATCATCACCAATATAGAAAGCTCGTTCTAAAGTCAATTAATAACAACGAATAGATTTCGTGAATTTCTGTCCCATTTTCCTGTGGTTTTTACTATAGCAGGTAAGACGTTTATTCGTCACAAAACTAAAGGCGTTATTTGGACTTGATGAGGGTCTTGTTGGTACATTTTTTTTTTGTTGCTTAGGTAATTCCCTGAAAATGTTTTCTAGTTCTAGTAACCCTCTACTAATCCTGTGACTGCAAATACAGACTTCCTCAGTTATGTAGATCTCCGTATGATTTTGGTTTTAATTACGGAAATGGTCATATAACATATTGGTGAAAGTCGCTGTAAGCTTCTTGAACCAGGCAGAAATAATAACACCTCCAGCATTTGAAGTTTCTTATTTTTATATTAATGTTGTTTCGTGTTGTACACAAACAACACTTTTTTCGTGTTTGAGATCATGGAATTGTCACCAAACACAGCGTTGGGTGAGTTCTGGGTTGGTACAAGAAATGACCTCTTGTTGTAACTTTCTCTAAAACAAATCTGCATGATAAGATAAATAACGTGAAATTCACAAGGGAAATCAATTTTTCCACACTCTCATTTCCTCCACACTCCACATTTCTCTTTATCACTATTTTTTTGGTTCCAGAGATGACGGTCACCATTTGCGCAAAAACCGAGCTAGTTTCAGGGGATTCTTCGGACAATGATACCTGTTGTCCGACGTGTGATGATACATCGGAGAAGGTAAACGGTCGATTTCATTCCGTCATTAAATAACTTTCTATCCGCCATTATGTATGTCGTTGTACTTTAGGAATTAAATGTGTATAACGATGTTTGTTTTTCGTACTAGGAACGAAATAGAATCAAACTCACATGAAAAGGGGCCAAACCTGATAATTAATTTATTCAAGCAATTAAGCTAATTCAATCCACGCCAATGACACTAAGTAAACGTGCTTTATTGAATAAACAGCAAAGTCAATGTTTTATTTGTTATGCAATATTCCTTTGACCTTTGCCTCTATTCAATACCGCATCATTTCATGAATTCCTAATGTTTTTTTTTCCAGGAGATACTTCATGTGCACGATCACACCGACTCCCTCCTTGAAGACTTGACTCCTACGGAAGGTGAAGATGATGAAGATTTTGAAGAAGGGACTTTGAAAATATGCGATGAAATATACTATGAAAAAGCCCGAAGGCTCTTGAATTTCGATGAAGCTCCTGAATACATGAGACATAATTCTTTCATCAGGAGTGGATATCGAGGGTTATTGTCTACACAGCTATGCAGAGAAAGGTAGATATCAGGAATTTCATAGAAATTTCGCATTTGAATTTAAATCGATTTCAGTATTTTCTGGTGGACTAATGAGACCATAAATATATGGTCCCACATCTTCGGATTTATCCTCTTTATTTCCCTCACAGTATATGATTTAATGATACTAAAGATAGAGGCGCCTTTAAGCGATAAGATTTTGGTGGGGGTTATTTTGCTTTTTTTCCAGGTAAGTTTTCGAAGACATTTTGAAAAGAAACTTCTAGATTTCCTTTTCCAGGCTTGTATGGCCTTGTCGGCCATTTACCACACATTTTGCTGCCGCTCTGAGGAGGATTGTTACTATTTTTTGTCGTTTGACTTATTTGGAATTGCTCTGTCTCTGTATGGGATTTATGTGTCTGGAATTTACTATGCATTTTGGTGCGATCAGGTATGGTTTTTATCAGTTGGTGAGTCAAAAATTGTCTCTAAAAACAAGTTCCAAGATTTGAAATAATGAAGAGACATGCAGTAAGCTGAAATACCTAAAACGATCATGTCATTTTTGTAGTTTTTATTAGGAAAAACGAAGTCATAAATTAACAAAAACATAAAAAAATCCCATATCATCTGTCCACAGCGCCATCTCCACATTATATATATAAGTACCGAATTTCTCAACGAACATTATTGAGATGTAAAAAACTTACGGCTATTACCGATAGAGGCCGACTTAAGTTCTGCAAATGAATATTTTTATTACTATGCATTTCAATGCGCATTTTCTCCCTCATGCTTATAAAATGGAGATCATGGATTTGTTAAAAGTTTCTTTAAAAAAACATACTTGAAGTGTTAAAAGAGAGATTTTCAAAATCTTTATGCAATTTTTTTCTTTTGTGCATTTAATGCAACAACCAATGTGCAATTCTGTTCATAGCAATCACCATAACGTTCTGAACGTTAACAACATATTGCAAAAATCTTTTGAAAAATTTATACATACAGAAACTATAAAAAAATAATAAAGAAAGAAAAACAGATACAGCCGCACCTCAACCAAATCTATTTTCAGTTCCTGCAGAACTTCTACTTGCTCACAGTGACAATAATCTTCATCATAGCCATGATCCTGCAAATTCCCAGCCTGGGAATTAACGAAAACATTAAAATCACCACCTTCGTATCCTGGGCTGCTTACGGCGTGGTTCCCACCTTCCATTGGGGCACCAGCATGGGCTGGTTCGAGAGCCCGGTTGTAAATGTAAGTTTCTTCGGTATTTTTTTTCCAATTTTGATGATCTTGTTGCAGCTGTTGCTGCCTAGAGTGCTGGGTATGTATGTTATAAGCGGAGCTGCTTTCTTGATCTACATAACGAAGATTCCGGAAAGATGGGGGGTTGGAAAGTTTGACTTCCTAGGCCACTCGCACCAGTGGTGGCACCTTTTTGTGGTCGGAGCATTGTATTATTGGCATAACACCGGGATGATTTACGTGGATTATAGGTTGAATCATGCCTGTGCCAATAGCATGAGGATAATATAGGTTATTGGGCAGTAAAGTAAGATTTGTCATCGTTCTGTTGAAGTACTTATCAATGAAATTATTTTTTTTACGTAGAATTCTAATTGATTCGGCTTCTTCTTACCAATTCTTTTTTGTATTATATTGGAATTACTAATTCGACTTTTTATACGTTTATTTATTATATACTGTGATAGTTGTTTTTTTTGTTTACCTTCCACAATAGCAGTTAGTAGTTTACATGTTTTACCATTTTAATAAAGTTTGATGTTAATTCTGGCTGTATTTTTATTAAATAAAGGATTAAAGGTATTAAATCGAAAAGAAGAAGAGTTTTGCCCACATCGGGGATTGAAACCAATAGCATCTGATTAATACTAATCAGCCATAAGTATAGCTATTCCACTAAATCATCATTGTTTGACAGGGGATACGTATTGGCCATCTACTTACCATAACTTAATTGACCGTAAACTTGTTTACGTCAATGTGCAACACACATTAATCGTTGTTTTTCTTTTCTCTTGAACGTTATTCAGTGCTTTTACGTGAAAGTGAATCGTCACTTTCGCTCTATTCGCAGTAAAGTCTTTGAAATAAACTACAAAAACGAAAAAGTTACAAACATAAATTATCTAGCTTTAATTTTCTTGATGCGATGGCGAAGGGAAAGTTTCCTAGTAAAGAGTCTCGTTTTACCTCAAATATTTTTCTGTGAATAACTTATTTAAATCATCTTATGCGCTTAAAATAAGTAAAATAAATAGAGTATTCAGTCTTAAGTGACAGTGAAATATTGCTGCTTGTTCAACAATTTTAATAAAATTTGCCTTTAATTGCGGATGTGCTCTTATTGCATAAAGGATTAAAGGTATCAAAGCGACAAATTTCTTCTAGGAGTTCTGGTAAAGGGCAAGGGCTTGACTTGGTCGGGCGCTGCGCTAAATTAAGCGCAAAGTCTCCTCCTTGCATAATTGGAAACAACGAGCCGTGCGGGTCTTAAGGGATATCGCGGCTTCCGTGCCCTTCGTCCTGACACCATCCCTTTTGGCGGTTGATTTATGAAAATGCGCGAGCGAACCGATGTGAATTTTCATGCCGCCTAAGCGAATCATCCTATGATTAATTACGTCCCGTTCCCAGGCGGAAATTCGCGCAGGGACGTGAGGAAATCAATGTTTTTCTCACAAAGGAAATGCGTCTTCAATTTACCGTATTTACAACACCGTTACCCGCCAATGCGTTCGTGCCATTCCGGGCATATTTTGGCCGCTTGCGGGCGGCCCTAAGACTGGGCCCGGGTCCGGGGAGCCGGGCCCGGTGTCGTCACATGCTGCCGCCCCAAGACACCGGTCGCCATGGGAACGGGCCCCCGACGGGCGCCATTTTGGCCCCCAAAGGAGGGAGTTAGCGGGCGCGCCACAAATTTATATCTGCCTCATCCGGAGGCTCAAAGGAGATCATTACCAAAGCTTTCTACTCAATTGCGGATCGCGGCGGGTTTGATCTATTTGTCGACGCTCTTTACCTGGCTCAGCCTTATTATTTTATATCATTTCTTTATTGCCCCCGTCTTTCTATAGATTTACCTTTGTGGAGGGATTTTTTTATTCCTGCGGAGAGGACGACAACTCCGCAAAGAGCATTTTAGTGGGCTTCTCTGCCTCTATTGGAGGAAGCACATGTTTGCCCCTTTTTCACGCTTTTCATTTCCAACCATTTATCCAATAAATCAGTCGATTCTGATCATCCGACAATATTTTCCCAGTCGTTATCTTATAATTATCGGAAGGCAATATTAGTTTGAATTTTATCTGAAGGTGGTGTGAACAACGGAATTAATTACTGTAATATGTCACCATATAAATGTCAGAGCGAAATAAAATGTTTGAATAATTATTACATTGAAGCAATCAAATTGGAAAGAATTGGAGCGAAGGTGAGATTAAGGGATTAAGGAGGTTTGCGATTAATCCTTATATCACTTATTGAAAACGGTTCAAGACGAGCTTTTAATGTGGCTGTTTTGTGGCTTTTCGAAAGCTTGCTTTGGTGCAAAGCTCATGTGTTACGGATTATTAGTGACGAGTTTAATAAAGTAGTTAAAACATCCAAAAAATGCTGGTAATCGTTGGGATAATTGGGATAAATTAAGCTATAATATAACAGAGCTTATGGGGATAAATCTCAGTCAAAAAATCATTTTTTGGGGGTTAAGGGTTTTAATAGATTTTCATCTCAGTCTGAGACATTTATGGCAGAATCAGGAAAAGGAGCTACATACTTCCTTCCAAATTGAAGAAATTAGGACAACAATTCCGACAATAATGCTTTTGTGTGTGCCAGGCGTGACTCTCCTCATTAGAGCACACCTATAATAGATACGGCCGTGTGCTCTTTCAACCCCAAGAAGCACAGGATTTTGCTGCGAGAAACCTTCAATTTGAGATTGTGTTGTGGAATTAAAAACTCTGAACAAACCACGATTTAATCAAAATTCTACGAATCCCGGCAATTGAGGATCGCCACTCTTGAAACAATAAGCTGTTGGAAATGTTCCCATTGACTACCCGTCCTTGTATACTTCAGCTTTTTAAATAACGACACTGGCAATTTTTCTGGAACTTTGCTTGTAAATTTGCTAAATTCTGGATTATTGAATCGAAAAATCATTAGTGAGTCAGAGACTTATATTTATGAGAACTTATATATGTGTTGGAAGCGCGTCAGCGGCGAAGTGAGTCAATTCTATAATTGAAATAAACAATCGGATGAAGGGCCTACCTCCACTGCTGTTTCTATATTGCTCAATTCCAAGACCCAAAAGCAACAAGAGGGAGCGAAGGAAGAGTAGGAGGAGGAATATTGATCAAAACAACGTTGTTTGTTCGTCGGTTTCGCATCCCGATAATAATTGGCAGTAAATTATTTAGGATACTGGTGGAGTTTGTGGCGCGTAAGGCAGTCTGCCGGGGCCGGGATTAGGCCCAATCAAGGGGAATTTGACAGCTCTTGGGGGGAATTGTACCATTGTTGTCTTTGTTTCAGTCAACGGTCATGCATGTCTGCACGAATCCCACTTGACTGGAAAACCCATGAAACTAATCTCAATAAAGTCAAAACAACGGTAAAAATACGTCGCGAACATTGGCCGGTGGCACATGGGCCCATAAAAAAGAATTATGAAGGAAGGCCCAGATCCAGGGCAAATCCAGTTGGAGTTGGCGGCACAAGTTGGGGATCAATGGCTCAAGACCGACGCCATACTTCTTGCTGTGTGTTGTGTGTGTGTGTATGTGTGTGTGAGTGTGTGTAGGTACGTTGCGCGCTGGATCTGGATATCTGGATATGAAATATGGCGTTTTCTGTATCCCCACAAAATGACATTCGATCGGTGACAATTTTACATAATTGATGGTGTCGCTAATGATGTTTACCAACTATTCGTGCCTTCAAAGGCGAAAACGTAATTTTATATAAACAGGCAAAATTGATGGAAATAAATCATTGTCACTTGATAAAGTTACGTTATCAAATAAACGGCCAGAGAGAGAGCCGATAGAACAAATAATATATCCGCATATGTTCATAAATAATAACGTTACGATTTGCGTATAAGCACCAATGGTACAAGGCACTTAATTGATACATCTGCTTTATTAATTAACGAGGGCCAAAGACTGCTGTGGACACATTATTAGTCATGTGCGTGCGGAAATTTGTCAACGTCCACCGAAACATCAAACGGAGTTCTCTTAAGACGCGAATCCAGAAAAACGATCGCAATTAATATGGATTTCGTTTGGCAAAACAGGCATAAATCCGGCATGTTGGCCAAAAAGCATCCGTCTTGGTCATAAATACTAATCAGACCAACATGTATTTTAGTTGGTATGCATAGGAGTCGCTTGCTTATGGGGTTGGAGGGTTAATTTTGCCATCCAGGGCACGTTTGCAGTGAATAACTTCGTTTCTAGGAAAATAATGCATCGTGGAGGGAATAATTCTCCGCACTTTTTGTGAATCGATATAGAGTTTTAAGAGAGGGTGAACTAAAAAAATTCGCACTTACATATAATGGAAATAGGGAAAACTGCTATAGATGATTTGGTCTCAAATATCCTGACAAAAATCGTCAATTTGACTGTTTTAAAACCAATTTCTAAAAAAATCTTTGCCTTTAGTACGGTCCTGGCTTTCAAATTTTAAAAAAGCAGGGTCGAATCTTGCATGTTCTCAATTACAGAGTCGCGTATAGAAAACCAGGCACATAGACAAGAGCATTTTTGCGTTGATGCCCTTTGACTAGAAACATCGTTACGATGGTCTGTGATGCATAATGGCGAGACTCGGACTCAGATTGAGTCTCTGAGTTTTCCCCGTATAAAACGCAGACTGCTGCACCAGAGGGAAAAAAGCACAATGCGAAATATATCTGTGTATACAAAGGGGGGACTCTTCTTGGTTTATTTTATATTCCCATCCCGACGTTCAGAGGGAAGTTCGCGAAACGGCTCCCCATGTCGGTAATAACCCGGGTCCGTGCCTTTTCCGGGTCGAAGAATCGCATGGGTGACTGGGAACACAGCCAGAGAAATAACCCGGGATTACTTCAGTGCGTTCCCCATGATTAGATTGTAAAATACTGGGAGTGACGTGTGCAAGGGTGGATAAATAAGGCACATAAAACGGAAATGAAACAGATATAAAAATAGAAAAAGTGGCGCAGTAAAGATGTCTTTATATTCCGCGAACGCGGATCTCGTATCATTTGCATCGGTTTTACGCCTCTCCAAATATAATAAATTATTTCACTCGTTAAATAACTGGAAAAATATCCCGGTTGTTCTATTACATGAGGCACCCAAAAGAGCAATTTTTTTAAACCCGTTTTTATATCCCCATGGCACATATTTCGCGGACGTCCCATAATGTTTCATTAACCCCCCTAAGTTAAAATAATAGCGCACTGTTACATACTACAGTTAGGGCTCTCTCGCAGTATTACATTTGTCGCCAAATCCAATAAAGATGACTATTAGCATAATGGTAAAAGGGCAATTGAAGCGTAGTTGCCGCAGCTCAACGCACCTACTTGAACAATTAACTAAAACTCAAAATTTATACAATACGTGGTATTCCACTAGTACCACGCCGCAAGCGTCATCTATGAGTTGTTCTCCTAAGATGTTAAATTTACAGGTAGAAGAACACAGAGGGGGATTATTGAGGTTGGTTTGGCAACAGGGTCGGACGTAGGCGTTCCTGCTGTCACCAAGCCGCTGCCAGGTCATAAATAGAGCGCAGCAGTGGAGGCATATTGAGGTTGCATTGATATGTATCAGTGCCGGTTTTATTGCGGGTGTAATCCCTCTATCATAGCTCGATCAGCATAATAATAGTTTAAACGTCGGACGGAAACATCTGGGTTTCCCTGCGAACAATAATGGGGTGGAAATTCGATCAGGAAAAGACTGCGGCAGGAGGTGGCCAGGATTAGCTTACATTAGGTCCTTTAATTGAACTTGGTTGGCTTGTGAATAACAGTATTGTTTTAGTGTGACTGAGAATAATTTCTTGGTTACCAAAGGAGACACATTTCCCTCCCCATTCCAACTAACATTTTGGTGTTTTAGTTAAAATGAGAAGTGTCGATTTTGCCAAATCTTAAATTCACTTTATTTACAGAGCAATTAACTAGGATTAATTTGAACTCTCTTACAGTTTCTGAGATCTCAATAATTATGAGTTTCCAATCGTGATCATTCTACATTTAGGAATGTACTTTTTTTGTGCAAAAACTCTCCGTGGTTGGTATGTATACATGTATTAGACAAAGACGAACTCATTTATGTGATATCTTTTTTGATACAAACTATTAGCGGCAATATGGCAGTGATTCACATTGTAAATATCCTCGAGAAAATTCAAGTTTTAAACGAAGAAAAAGTCATGAAATGGGCATAAATTGGTATCTTACCTTGAACAATAATTTTCTGCACAATTTCCTGCCGCTAATTATGCTTTTTTCACCGAAAAAACGCAATTTTTCTTTCTACATTTGACAGTGCCTGAAGAGCACAAAAACCTAGGGGGCGCTAGCGACGAAAACCGAAAGAATGCATCACAGTGGCGGCTATTCGTGGCAATTCAGCCAAAATCAATTTTAGTTTAAATATAAATTCAATTTGCGATAGGTACAATTCTGTCATATGACTACAAGATGAGTAGGTGCAATTTAGGGTTCGTTTTATAATCTACTGTTATTACCGTACGAGATTGGTGACCGAACTCCATTTGTAATCAGCGTACGATGAATTATCACTTTGCGCACTTGTTAGGTAAATAAACCATACACAAGCAAAGGCAATTTCCCAAGACAAGGAGCTCTGCTTATTTCCCTCCCCGTTTCTATTAGTGCAATTTGATTGCTTTATAATCTGTACACAACAGTAATCCCAAGGGACATCGCACGAGGAGACATTCGAGCCTGATAGTGTCAAGCCATTGTGATCGTCCATACGACCAAATGATTTGATTAGTAAATCTTGCGTAAAATACAATTTCGAACGTTTAAAATAAGGGAAAAAAGGGACGAGATTAATTAGAGAAGAAGTTCCCGGTTATTTCCACGCGACTTTATAAGTGAAAAAGGAAATAACCGAAGGCTTTCGTCCGGATCCTTATGTTCATTGCTTGCAGGAGCGGACCCGAACGGGCCAAAACTCGTTAAGGGCGGATTAGGGCCGGCGTACGTTCAAAATGGCACCGCATTTTCCAGTCAGTCACTCACACGCTTCTGCTTTTAACTAATTAAATAGTTTTATTACGGGCCTTTAAAAGACGACAACGTATCCGAAGGCGAGGAGAAAAATAAAACTTAGGCTTGTCGGCCTTATTTTCCCTTTATAACAGACGTTTATTGGGGGGATTTACCCATATTACCCAAATGATTGCCCAATTTTTAATTAAATTTGCAACTTTACGTAGCTGCATTATAGATTGTAAACTTAACTCTTCCATGATGTCGGAGTGGAAACCACCTCATTTTGTCTTCCTCCGAGTCATGTGTCAGCCATAAATCTTTCTTGTTCCTGATATCAGTATCGATTATTTGGCCCATTTGTTTCCTGCGAAGCGCGAAAGATAAATCTTTCCTTTCTATTGACTTACAGACATTCCTGCTAATGTATTGCTCAGGCAACGGTTTAATATTGAGGCCCAGAAAAATGGAAAAATCATGAACATTTTGCGAAATTTGGTGCAGCAGAAATGTATTGTGAATTGCCAAAAATGCAGTCTATCATGAGCTGACATAATCAATAACTATTAAAACACACATTGTTTAAATTGAATTTTAAAAATTCGGGCAAAGCCCGATTTCTGAACACTTTCACTGCACTCCCTCCAGAACAAAAACTCACATCATTTTTAATAGCACCTGCGTGCGCGAGACAAAGAAAGATTTAGTTATATCGACAGCAAAATCTAAAATACGAAAAAAGAAATAAAAACAATTACCAAAAATGGTCCCGTGGAACTTAAAGCACTGACAGCAGGTATAAGATCCTTCCAGAGATATATCGGAACCTGTATTTCATGCTTGTATGACAAAGACAAATGTATGAACTTGATCGGGTTTTCGGTGTAATTTGTTTACATCATGTAGAGGTCAAGTTAGAGAGTTAGAAATATTGAAATATGTCAAAGACCAATCGTTAGGAGACTGCCATCATACAGTGGGAGGAAATCTCTATTTCGCCGGTCCACAGTGGGATTAATCCCGTATTTCGCAAGGTTATAAGAAAAATATCTAATTTTTTAATTTTATTAATGCTCAGTATAACTGACCAACTAGAAATGACTTTCAAATGTCAATAAATAATAACGAACAGCCTTCAAAAAGCATTAGTGGGCTTTAATGCTTCCCACCAAGCATTATCCCCAGGACTAAATTACTCTTGTTAGCCGAAATCCGGCAGATTTTTATTTTCAATCGGGCTCGTTTTTAAGGCTTACGCTCTTAAATTAGTGCCGCGTTTAACCGAAATGGCTTTTCGATACATTCCATTGTTGCCCATAATATACGTAATAGAAAAATCGAACAGGTAGCTCGTTTGCGAGTTTTGCGTTATTACGTGTTATCGGATTTTGCATATGTGGGGGATTAATTTAATTAAAAAAGGGAGATTGAAATGAAAGAAATGTGGAACTTATATTTTTTTATTGTGACTAGATGGTTGAAAATATTAAACCACTGTTGTTATACAGACGATATGCACAGAGTATATTTTCACTTCAAATAGGTACCTAACATTCTGTACAGTTTTAGAAGCTACCTATAGACAATTCTTAAGTGAAATAGAAACAAAGTTTTTATAACATTGCACTTGGCAGCCGCTTTTGTACTCAACACCCTATTATAATCTCTCAATGCAATTTAGTTGTAAGGTACCGTAATCCACAATAATTGCACCATTAAAAATTAAAGATAAACTTATGTTAGGTAAAGGAACGTTTCACGTTCCGATGAGCAAAATAAGTCAATAAAACTATAATAAAAACATGCTGTCTTTGGATTGATAATAAGATTTGGCACGATTGCGTTATTGGTACTAAGTACTTAACATAAACTTTGGTTTCAAAGCTTGAAACAAACTTGAAGAGTTCACAGCGTTAATACATTTAAAACTAAGTTTAATTACATTATTTACACGATTTTTTTCAAATAACCACATTTAAGTTTATTTTACAAGGATGTTTAAGTAGACAATGTAGACATCAAACAAATATTTTTCTGTATGATACAAATTTACATCTGATACGGATATGATCAGAAATATTGCTACGATTCCCTTTATATTTTTGTAAAGAGACCTTTAGGTAAAATTCCCCAAGCTCAGCCCTGGGTTAAACCCTATTTTAACCAGGCAAGACCTTCTAACCCCCCAAAATCCTGATGCACTGCTAACCAAATCACCGAACCTCACTTCCATCCTCATCAAGCCTCTATCAGTCGTCCTGGTCCTCGTGCTTCAACTGGTGGCCCCCAAGGGCCTCATCCTCATCTCAGCCCGGCCTCTCCCCCACTCCAATTCCGCTACTTGCATATTGGCAGGCCTGCAATCCTGCTGACGTCGACCTCACAGGACTCACACTGGGGTAACTCACAAACCCTGTATGCTGCTTGGCTTTCAATCGGAGAGAAGCTATGCTGGAAGACATGGCGGTGCACGGTTCGGCGGCTGACCGGTGGTGATACATTGAATAAGGGTTGGCGGGGGTGGTGTAAGGGCAAGGTTGGCCGCTGACCGCCCCCGGAGTGCTCGTGAGGCCGCCCCCCATTCCGCCAGGGAGCATCGAGCCGGCGGCTCCGCCCATTGAAGCTACAGAAGTCGCGGCGTTGAAACAGTTTACGGGGCTTTGGTGGTGGTTAGAGGGCACTACAGGCCAAAACGGCTTAGTTCCTAATGGACTGGGGACTTTGGTGGCCCAGTTGTTGTAAGTTGAATAAGAGTAGAAGCTTTCGTCGCTGATTGCGGGCATGAGGCCGTTGAATTGAGTCCCGAAGCCGGTCTTGAATTCAGCCGCCGCATTCATGGCGTTCATGGCATTGCGCTCCCTTTTCCTCCATTTCGCCCTGCGGTTCTTGAACCACACCTGTAACAACGAAATTTTTCATTAAATACACACAATTCCCACCGAATCCGGCAGCGAGATCAAACGGTAAATTTGCTCCGCATCGGAATTATACCAAATCTAAAGATAAATATTGAATACACATCTAACTAAATTCCTATTTATTGGAGGATTACCGTATGGGAAAACGAGCTATTTATTAGTGGAGTCGTGGTTTCTATTAAATTTGATTTTACAGTTCATGTGTGACAACAAAGCAACAATAAATTAAAGTCAGAAAGGCATTATTGGCACCGAAATTGACGTGGGAACTCGCCCGGAAAACTAATAGTGGTTTCCCTGATAACAGCGCATTATCGACCTAATTCTGATGTTACGAAATTTAAATTCCAAAAGGGGCATTAACATTTTCATGGGAACGCACGCTTCCTTTTCGCACTGGCCGACATCTCAATCACAATCAAAGCAACACCACATAATATACAGGGGAAGTTTGAAATTGCCTTTTAACAGGCGCATCGGCACACGTCCCTCGCCCTTTTATATAAGCAATTCATACCATGTTAATCGGATTAGGCATGCCGCACAGTTTCATGCCTCATCAACTGAATTTTCATTAGGGAGAGGCAATGGGTCTGAATATGTTTAAATAGCATTGAAATCGGGAAATAGAACTTCTTAATGTATCTGACGCAAGCTGCGTCTCTGGATTTTCACATTCGACTACGCCTCTGATTTAAAAAGATGAAGAAGACTTGAAAACCCTTAATCTCTGTGTTGCTGGACTAGTCTAGCGTAAAAAATAATTGAAAAACGCTGAGTTGCCATATCCCCCTTAACCAAAATTATTTAATTTGATCGTACTAACCTGGGGGGTTCGATCCTCCAATCCACACACTCACTCACACTCAAAAATTTTTATTTATAAATTACACAGGTAACGACGCACTATAGATTTTAATTAACAAAAGTAATAAACAACGTGATTGCTCATGCCGGTCGATGTTTTGGACCAAACAAGTACATCCAAGGAGCGCAGATGCGGACGTATATATGGAGGTCTGCCTCCTGGATTCCGACTGCTTACGCAAGCATTTGAGGAATTTTCAAATGCTCCATACCGCGAGGCCGGAATATCTTATTAATAGACATTTCAATGTGTATTTTAACTAGCTGAAATTGGGGAAAAGAAACCATCTCAAGACCGTGTCCAAACATTTTTTCCAGGTATTGTAGCGCGACTTGCATTGAATTTGAGTACGCAGTACACATTGCATCCAGGAATTTATCTGGGAATTCAGAGACTGGCATAGCAACACCCTGCACCAGCCCGATGGTTTAACTGAAGACATTACAACATATACCTGTAAAAGCAAAGATGACAAAAACGAAGCGCGGCGTTGCCATTTTCCAAGTTTAAATAAAATTTCCTGCAATATTAAGACTGCTCTGATCCACCTATGACCCATTTGGGCAACAATTAAATTAATTTAGCTGAAAATGAAACTAAATCAATACAAT
Source organism: Euwallacea similis (assembly GCF_039881205.1). Taxonomy (NCBI): domain Eukaryota; kingdom Metazoa; phylum Arthropoda; class Insecta; order Coleoptera; family Curculionidae; genus Euwallacea; species Euwallacea similis. Next base: position 4,859,429 of record NC_089616.1, on the reverse strand, counting down.
TCAGCGGCGAACCGTTTGAGCCATCATCTTCCATTACGGGGGCATTTTATCTCGCGTCGGGGATGATTTCTCCCCCACGTGGTGGGCAACGACCCGTCTAATTGCGGCCGCGATATGAAGACAGACGAGCCGCCCCATTGGCCGTACAGAAACGGAAAAATCGAGGGGAAAAACTGATGCCACGAGGGAATTCTTTTATTTTCCCCGTCGGTAGCCGATGGGAAACTGTACGTGTTTTTCACTTTTTAATAACCGATCGGTACCGGGACACGTATATCGGCCCCCTTTTTATTTCCGTTATCGCCCCATTAGTTATCTCTTGAATAGCCATGTAGACACAGAGTGTTATTATCAAAGAAGTCAACAAAGTGATGAACACCAACAACCACCCAACAACCAGATGTTATCGGAGAACACAGGTTTACATGATGTTGAAGTGCTTTTCTTCGGGTTTCAAAAGGAACCGCGTGTAGTGGCGGCCTTCAGACTATACAAACATGATGTTTTATAGGACATTTTTAGGCCAAAACTATCAAATACACAGAAAATTGTGATAAGATGATAGTAGATTATTTGAGCCAAATACATAACTAAAGCTACTAAAGATGTGCCGCGGCTATAAATATTTAAAACTATAAACGGTAAAAGGTCGAAACGAAAATTTTATTCGCGAACGTGTACTATTACACCCTGTATACGTTACTAAGAGTAGATATGTTTCTGGCTTCCTCAATAACAGTAAGTGAAGCACGTTCCAAGTGAACTGATTTGTAGGATGGCTCTATATTAAACGGCTCTAGCAAGTAGAGCCTCCAAGTATAGAACAGGGCTTCCACACAATCCCCTTAAAGCCGTCAATTCTTCCCACATACGATTTTTAATGAAGTATTTTACGTCGTGTGGATTGCCTTAATAAACATTTATGGAAGATTAACTGAATCGTCGATCGACGGTAAATCACCCGGGTCGATTATTATGCAAAACATTTTTCATTAAGCGTCGCAAAAATGGCCATCATCAATCACGACGCCGCAAAATTAACGTCGTCGACCTGCGTGTGGCGAACTTTTCAATTATTCGGGAATTTGCACGTGCCGGTCCCGATTTAATCACACCAACAATGTTTCCCTTTGCCCTTAGGGCCCAATCAACCAAAATGATCCACAGAGGGCGAAACTGTAATGTGCGACTTTGATAGGAAATTCCAAAACAGAACTTTCTCTTGTTCTTTCTTCCACATCTCAAAATGCCCTTTTTGATTCTTTTGCTCATCCTGTCTGGCACCCCCCAGTGCTTTACTCTGCCTCTGTCTCCCCACAATATATTCTTCCGTATAAAATTACATTTATTGCAGCCGAGAAGTGAATCAATTACAGAATCACATCAACTTTAACGAGCATTGCAAATGTCTTAATTTATATTCGATTAAGCACAGTTCGTTCGTTTTCGCTACGCATGGCCGTCGAGTCATGCCGAATTAAGGGTGAGAAATAGTGTGATGGTGTTGCATTTACCGAAGGTCGACACACCTGAAAATCCTTCTCAATCATCGCAAATTATTAATTTAATAATCGTCCGGTTTGCGACTGGAACTGGTCGCTATCGCTGCCTATTAACGCGCCCCGTTTATTCCCAAACCCCCCCGCTTAATCATCCTCAACTGTAATGAGATAAATGCAGCAGAGGCCCGTATTTCACCGAGCAGGTAGAGCAGACAACGTCACTCTAATCCCGCCATATTAACACTATAAATCTGGCCGGGATTAGCGCGATCACCATCGCGGATGACCGGCCCATTCCGGGGCATGCATGCCCGCGTGCATATTGCACCGAAACTCATTATATTATGGCATATATATCATATCACCGACGAGGACGTAGCGGTCAGAACGAAGCTGCGAATCGTTTTAAAAATGAGCACTGTAAAAGGGCTCTCAAAAAAATTTGAACAGTAGGGCGTAGGTAGAAATTTAAATTATAAAAATTTTTTCCAAATCTAACATCGATTAGGGGTGTATACGACATCTTCCCACACCACATGAAGCACATTTCTTTGGAGCTATTATATATCTGAACAACAAAGAAAACTTCCAGTTATTTGATAGAAACGCAGAAAATGGCAACGCCTCGTTTGGCGTTTGTTTTTAGAGCTAAACGTCACAGGTTTAGAGTATGTGGCTCTTAATCCCGTTTCTTATGAAGTAAATTGTTGGCGTGTGACACAGGATATTCGCTTAGCGGTTCGTATTAAAATTTCTATTCCCTCTGTTAAACAATATATAAACAGTATGTCCATAGATAGAGGGCCCAAGAGGAGAAATGGACAAAAAATGTCATTTTTCGACAAAAAGTCATTCTTGATAAGTCTCCGCTTCTCGAAAAAATACGATTTACGAAGTTAATTTGAACTTTTTTATACAAGGCGCCCAAAAACTATGAACACATGAAATACTATCAAGAGTAAACTAGCTTTATTTCTCATGTTGGAGCAAAATGGTAAATAAAAAACACATTTCAAATCCTATCCAAAGTTTACGTACAAAATTCCATTATTCCAAAATAGTTTATAAATAATTCAAAATAAATGTTAGTAGATATTACTTATTCAAACACACCTTCCCCGTATTCGACGCATTTCTCAAATTTAATATTGTGACATTTTATATCATGCTTGTTGTGAATACGTAAAATGAGGTGAAAAAGTTAAATTAGAAATTATTTGAATTTTAAAAGAGAAATAAAACTTGGAATATTCAGTTAAAATTTTGAATATCAACTTTGGTTAGGATTTGAAATCTGTTTTTTATTTACCATTTTGCTCCAAAATGAGAAATAAAGGTAATTTACTCTTGATAGTATTTCATGTGTTCGTAGTTTTTGGGCACCCTGTATAAAAAAGTTCAAAGTTATCTTCATAAATCGTATTTTTTCAAGAAGCAGAGACTTTTATCAAGAATGACTTTTTGACGAAAAACGACACTTTTTGTCCATTTCTCCTCTTGGGCCCTCTATCTGTGGACAAACTGTATATTAGGCCTTCTTTTTGTAGCTTTTTCATTTATCAATAAAGGTCTTTCCTTAATTTGAAATATTTTTAAGTTATTAAAGACCAATTATTTTACGTCCGCTGTCTTATTTAATATTGCGAACAACTTCTCATTGCGTTCAATCAAAAACCTTTCGAAATGATAATGACGATTTGTACCATGTGTTTCCAATCGGAACCTTAAAGTTTAACAAAACTGAACGATACTTGCGCCCAAACGACAGCGCCGAGTGTTCCGAAAGATCCGCGATTCTTACCCTAACTCTGGCCTCAGTCAAATTCGTCCACATGGCAATTTCCTCCCTAGTGCTCATATCCGGATACCGATTCCTCGCGAAGGTGGCCTCCAGCTCCTGCAACTGTTGGCTGGTAAAATGAGTTCTCTGTCTCCTCTGACGTTTCGATTTCTTGTCGTTTTTGCCGTCCTCCGGCTCCGCAGACTCGGCCGACACCCCCGCCTCCGTCTTGATCGAGTCCTGCAGCGATCTGCTCGCTGAAATAAACAAACAAAATCGTTATAGAAAGTAATTTTTTTTTATAAATAAACTAAAATAGAAGATGGCGTGTGTCACCTGAATAAATTCGGAATTAAATGAGCGGGCTAAGCTCGGGGAATCCGAAATAATCTATGTTTATAACGGGGCTTTGTGGTTAAAATAAATTTTGAATGATGTTCCAAGATGTGGCCAATGTTTGTTTTACAGGAGTTGAGGCTGTAGGCTGTATAGCTTTACGAGCGGTGTCAAATCTGTCGTAAAACAGGACATTGTTATTTATTCGATTGTGTCGACGAATCTTCGAGTGGAAATTATTGAACTATTTTTATTCCTAATTAATTTATGTCTGCATAAACTAAATCGTATTTTCGGTTTTTTGAGTTCCAGGACCTCAAATGACGTATGCAGTGCAGTTTGAATGAAATCACTACAATTCGTCAAAGTAAAATTCGTATATCCGAAAATTTCACAAAAACACCACATATACTCTTGAAATACGTACTTTTTATTTTGAAAAATTATGTTTTTGGAAACGAAACTTCTAAACGCAACAACTTAATGTTAATATACAAAAAAATAGGCCTGCAACATAAAACCTAAGGCAGGTTTTATAATAATCAAAATGAAACTCATACACCTTAAAAAAGCAAGATAAAATGTTCAATTTTAATATAAGAAACAATGTTTTAATACTTGGTGAAAAGGAATTTGTTTCTTATAACGTATTTTAATCTATTAGGTATTGAATGCATCAGTTTTTCACAATACTCCACTGATATTTTAGCCCATTTTTCCATAAGAACTCTTTTCAGTTGATCTTTGTTGGAAACCATGTGGTTTCTTATACCCACTTTCAACTGACTCCACAAATTCTCAATCACATTCAAATCCGGACTTTGAGTGTGCTTATACCTTTTGGACAATTGTACAAGAGCCAGGACCTGAATTTATTGGTTTTATGTTTTGGGTCGGTGTCTTGGTAAAACTTGAAAATCTCTTCAATATCTAGTTTTTGGACAAGTTGTTTAACGTTGACCTCCAATATTTGTAAATACATGTTCTGGTCCATGTTCCCATCGATAAAATGAAGATTATCCATATCTTTGGCTGACTTACAGCCCCAGACTATAACGAAGTCATCGCCATGTTTAATAGTTGCACGTAAATATTTTTCTTTCAAGGTCTCATTCGGTTTCCTCCATACATGATACTGTCCATCTGAACCGAAAATACTATATTTACTTTCATCTCTAAATAGTACATTATTCCAAAAAGAAAAGTCTTTATCGTAATACTCTTCAGCAAAATGAAGCGTTTCATGCGATTTAGTTTATTAATCCATGGCTTTTTTCGTGCTACTCTGCCCTGCATTTTATTTCAAATTAATTTCGAACTGTTTGTGGATTTACACTTTTATGTAAATATTTTTTTAGTAATCTGGCTAATTTAGGAGCTGATATCTTAGGAGCTTTTGCGACTCCATCTTTCATCGTAATTGTTAAAACATTTTCGGGAACTCTTGTGAACTTTATTCTTAATTCTATTTTCGTATAAAAAGCGATTGACTATGATTTGAACGGTCGAACGGCTCCTATTCACAATTTTGCCTATTTCCCAATGAGATTTTCCTGCATGTAGGTGATGAATTATTATCAATTCTCGTTCAACAGTACTAACTTGTCCGCATTGATAACCCATATCAAAAGTTATACGAGTTAAATAAATTAGAAAAAAAATTAGGAAATATTCACAGGATAAAATTTTCACTTAGTAGCGAAATACAAGAGTAATATAAAGAGTACGAGTTTAACTTTGACTATCATTAAAATATAATTGGAAATACATATATTTTTATAAATGTACTTTTTATTAATGTTGTACATATTTATGTTTTTTTTACCTATTCCACATCCAACAAAATATATATGTATATTTTTTTTATATGAAAGTCTATATTTAGTCTAGTATACCTTTTTCCCACAAAATTTTTTGATGTACCTATGCATCTCATTTTGACTGACCGTATCTTAAAAAAAATCAAAATTTTGCTAAAAATCACGAGGAGGGGGCCTTAAATAATATCTCGTTATGATGAGTCACAAAATCTGAAAAAAATCCTGAATGTACTCAATATATGTCCAAATGACCCTGCTAAAGATTAAGGAGCTCCGATCATAATTCGAATTGTTCCTAATTTTTAAAGTTCAATTTTCAAAATCCGAATTTGAGATCATTATGTGACTTTCCTATTACAGACACCGTAATGGGCCTACCAGCAGCAAAAACCTTAAAATTTTCTCTATAATCTACACTTTAATGGATTTCTATAAAATTGCCAAATATTCCTTTAAATGAATTAAATTTCCAAAGGTGCAGATATTCTCAAAACGTCCTCACAAATCACCGCAACATTTATCTAGTGTGCCATGACGTGCTTACGTCAGTTTTGGCTTCGCGCAGGACCTGAATTCCATTGTTTTGTGCACCATTATTGCCCTCGGTGACGTTTTCTGTAAATCTACAATTTTCTTGTTAATTTATGGTTTGAAAAAACCGGTAAAAATGTAAATGCATAAAAATACGGAAAGTGAAGTTACGCGCGTTTTTGCTAAAATCTCAGTGTGTTTGTGTGGTATTTTATAGAAGAAACTGCATAACTCAAGTTCACAGTGCTGTGTCGTGCGTCCCGCTCATTTCTTTAACCTTATTCGCCGATTTAACGAAAAGCGTGTCTAGAAACGGAAAATACTGAATGGCTGGATAAGATTTGGAGTCTTAGGGAGAGTTTTAAGGCTAGTTCCCGTAAGTTTGAACCATATTTACAATTAAACTAAACACAAAATTCAGTAACGATGCCTATAGGTAAAGCATAGATCAAGTGTTATCAGTTTTAAATGACGAAAAAAATAATCAAATTCCTAACTTGACTACCGACGTTCTTTTGAAATAACACTTCCTATTAAACGTCACTCAGGTAATTAGGAATTTTTGCGTGGCACAATTAATAATGTCAATATTTGTGTAGAGAATTTAGATTATGCAAAATGTTTTAAAGCTGTGGTGTCTTATTAATAATATTGATATTTCTCAAAGAGCATATAGAGGGTTCTGGAAAAGTATTTAAATTTGCATTTAGATTATTTTAAGTATCCAATTCGGTTTATGACCGATTTTGCTTTGCCGAAAAACACGCAGCCACAATGACAACTTGTATCACATTCATGGCCGTTATCGCAATCTTATCAACGCTCACGTATATCTCAATGTCGGTAACGGCCAATGAAATGCGCGTTGATTAAATTAATTATACCGTTGTCTACGATTCGCCTGGTCCACTGTGATTGATTTGGGCGGTATTTTTCCCTCCCAAGGGGGTAAAACGATTCTCTGAAATGAGCGAAATTTCCATCCGGAAATTGAATCGCAGAGTGCAGTTCGTATCAGGAAGACGTAATCCGTGGGCGCTCACCTAAATAAACTTAAAAATTGAGTGCTGAGCTTTTTAAAACAGAGGGAGAAAAATATCCGGGCTGTAATATAGCCGTCTAAAGCTTTGCTTGTTTGAGAAACTGATTAAAAATTCAGCCGCTAAGCCCTGGAAAGTGCCGGTAAAGCTGATCGGAAGATTTCGCAATTATTTTTCCGCTCCGTCTTCTCTCCAGGAGTTGCACGTATCGTTCCGCTTATTTTACACGAAAATACATGGAAATTCGGGCAAACGAGCTCATCATTCAGCCTCCTTAATAAACAGACGAAAAGATACATCAACATTCCACTCGACTCGAACCGTTTTTTAAACCGGGAACATCGCCCTATAACAACACTTTCAGTTACCAATTAATTTCAGTCCGACTAAACCATTTTAATCCTGGATGTCAGACTAATTACTTAAGGCGGCACCGAAATAGCGCTCCTCTTTGCTGCCTGGATTAACTTAATAACATCCGAAATCTTTCCAAGGCAGTAAGTAGTTACTGCTTTGAGTTTTTTTTGTTTGTGTGTGAGCGTCTTTGTACAGCCAGAAATATGACTGAATAGCAATGCCAGGGGAATAACATTTGTATGAATTCTCGACAGTTTATATATTTCAGAAACCAAAAGTTTTTTCCAATAATCCTGGAAATGACAACGCTGCGACTAGAATCTGTTTATGATAGTTATTACTTGGAAGCATGACTTTGACAGAATTTAAAAAAAACAATGCTGCCGACTGTATTATTACAGAGTGATATTTAACAACCAAAATTTCTTACCTTTTCGGTCTCTTGTGCGACTTCTGGCGGTGGTAGGAAAGGGCAGCTGTGAGTGCTCCATCGAAGGAGTAGAGCTGGATGGCGTCATCGACCCGGTCGAGTGGGCATCCCTAAAATCCCCCGTTTCTGCCCAAACTGAAAAAAAATACAAAAAGTTGCTCTTTGTCTGCACTAAAAACCTCAAAAGATAAATAATCATTTATTGATTTGACGGCGAGGCTCTCGTGCGCTCAGTTAGTCATAGTTTAAATCGGCGGGATATATAAAGGATTTGAGGCTCAGCATCTGATTATTTTAGCTTAACTTTAAGCCTTATTTATCAAAGCATTAACCCGCAGGTTTATCCGTCGAATAAAATGCAATTTTCTATATTTAGGGCAGGCTATTAATGAGAAACGACACGGTGAACGGCTCTAAATCAGCAGTAACGATGCAGCAAATGAGAAACATGTCGAAAAGTGCGGTCTTGGGCAGCAGGCCATAAATCACACTCGTAAAAACGTCGCCAGATATAAGGTAGTCGATACATCTTGTGACATGTGTTAGTTTAGGAAAAAGTGCGAGTTAACACCCACTTAAGCGGCAATTAACTTGCCCGACCCCTTTAGAGGAGAAACTTGATTTTTATGTCGCTTTCTTGATCATGGCCCTAAAGATAAATTGATTAATAAGCTCTATAACATTATCAGAAGCTGTTCCTGGCAATATGAAAACTTTTAGTAGAATCTTGAAGGATGATTTTGGCCACTGTATTTATCATACGATGTTGACTAATTTTTTTGGGCTTGTAGAGAGGAAAACATTATACTTCAGAATCAAATATCACATTATTATTAAAACAGGGCACTTAATTCAGTGACGTACTAGGATTTTTCGTAAAAAAAATTAATAATTTGATTTCTAAATTTTCGTCCCTAAAGAATTGTTCAGTAAAAATTTACGAAGAAGTAGAATTTTAGCATTCCACTGTTAAAATTCATTCACACCCTTGAGTCTAGGTCCCACCACAATGTTGTGCGTAAGCGAAACGGTACAACACGTGGAATTTCTCACCCCCTCCAATGGGGGTAGCTGTCACCCGCACAATAAGTGTTAATTTCCAAAAGCCGCTGATGACATCAACACCGCATTGATATTACACGATGAAGGTAATGATCGCAACTCATGCGTGAACAAACGGCATAAAACATTCAATGCTCGAGTGATGACCCTTTCATGAGGCTCGATCGATCATGCTCGCTCCGAAAGGCACTTCTTCCCCATGCAGGGACGGAATGACGTCTTTTCAAACAACATCGCACACGTGGAAATTTTTCGTTAAAAAACATTTTAATACGTCAATAAGAGAAACACAATGGGGCGAAGAAAAAACCAGCCTGTCATTTGTCAACTCGAAAATGAAAAATAAGTATCGTAATGTAAATGAAGTAATTACATATTTGAATATCTGAGTTTGGATGTATGTTTGCTCAAACACATAAGACGCACGAACTCTCATTGTACTGCAATATACGTCGCTGTTGAACAAACATCGTTTTGGAGAATGGTCGTTTTCCCTCAAATATCTCGTATTTGTTCTTTTTTTAATAAACATTGTAAAGAAATATTGTAACCAGCTCGTTTAATGACACGATAACGTTTATGACCTGTTTAAAATTACAAATTTTATTTACCCAGCCTAATATCATACACAGAGATAATTATTGTCTTATTTTCCTAAGATAAAGTTAACAGTTTGCGTTTAGAAATCAACTACCTGACACAGAAAAATCGGCATGTATGTAACAATTACCTATGTCATCTTATTACCTAATAATTAAAATTGTTTTATTATGAAGCACTTCCTCATCTAACCTGAATCATCAAACAGGAGCAGAGGTCCTAATTTTCGCTAAGTAACATTGAAATCCTGATACCTATATCACGTTATTGAACATTTGCCTAGAATCGAAAAATATCATTATCTGTGTAGATAAGCGTTTTAAACAGCAATATATTTCAATTTAGCAGACACAGAAAAATGCCGCTGACAATTCGTATCATGATTGATTGGGGCGGGTGCATTTGATGTCGCACCGATAGCTATAGCATCGATTATTTGTTCATTTATTAAATATTTGAAAAACAAATATTGCACAAAGCGTATACTTATAGGTATTCCATAATTAAGCATTGTCGATGTAGATTTCGGCGGTGTGAAGGCGATTTGGGATGCATGACCCCGGGCCATTTAAAAATAAGTCCTTTCAATAAATTTGGGAGCACCGAATTGTCATCTAGTGTTTACGGTTTAGGCACGTAGTGAACCTGCAACGAGCTATTTCGGATTTTTCAATTTTTAGTTTTGATGGGTTTACAGAACCTTTGTTCGGTGTACTTGGATATTTTGAGAACTGGGTATTAATGAAAATAATTCAAAATTTATTAGCGATTTCTAAGAGCAAAAATACAATTCTTTCCCCACTTAAATATCATCAATCTTTTTATAGTATATAAAAAATTCCTGCAAGTGCTCAAAATTTTTTAAATTCCTTGAATCCGTGCGTAAAAATTCAGTGAAAATGCAAAAAGGTACCAAAATGTTTTGAAAATTTGTTTAAATTCAAACTCAAACACAAAAATTTGGAAATTCCACAAAGTAGTTCAAAGTTTCCGAAAATGTCTAAAAATTCAACAGTTATTTTCATACAATAAAAAATTGAATAATCCTTTAGCACTCTATTTATTTTATTATAGAAGTAATGCTAATCCACTAGAGAAACCTGTAAATAATTTTATTAGTGCAGATGAACAAATCCCAATTTCCGATGCTGAAAATCAGGCTCTCACCAATCGCATAATAGGAATTCAGGACAGCCATCAGTAAATTGGACTAGGCGCGCAACAAATTTATTCAAAGAACTGTTTTTTTTGTAGATTTTAATGTTTTTTTTTTTGTTTTTACATCTGCGTATTTTTAGCTTTTTTGAGATATTTATTATCGATGTTCTTAGATGTTTTATCGATGTAACACCTGGCAGGCCACAATAATAACCCCCTGACAAACGACTTCCGAAATTTTAAAAGGAAGGCGGGATTATCGTAGGTTTATGGGACGTGTCGTGTAGAAGCAACCCAAAATACTCCGTTTTGAGTTGTTTATGTCTCCCCAGAAAAAAATTATCAGTTGCGTTAGAGCAAATCTGCAGAACGTGAGGTTTTAACTTTTTTAGCCTAACCAAACACATGGTTTAATACCTTAATCGCTGATGGAATAACAACAGGGATAAAAGTCTTAAACGTGTATTTTCTAAGGATTATGGGATGAAATTTGAGGAAATGCAAAAGCTGCTGCCGCGATAATGTTGCTGTTTCAAAGCGAATTAATTTTTAGCCAATTTCCCTCTCATAGACCAATTCTAACGAATAAATTCGCTTCTGCAGAGCTGTCATAGTAATAATAACATAGAAAGCCGGGGCTGAAGCACTTGCCGCAGTTCTCATACCCATTTCTTCGCCTCCATGGGCACTGACAATAATTCGATATTTATGAATTTTCCGCCTTCGTACCCCTAAAAAATTGAAGTTTTTGGGGTGCGTAATGACGACACATATCGAACGTGAATTATATGAGGGAAATTAATCAGTTTATTGCATTTTATTGCGATTAGATTTTTCTTTGCGAACATTTTCAATAAACAGTGATGTCACAGAATTTCGTGTAAAACTAAATGACTCATTTGTTTGCGCGCAATTTTAAACGTGTAAAATCTGAAAAAAATCATGTAATTCTACTGTCACCAATAAACAATTCCCGTAATAAATTTACTTTGTTATTAATAATTTATTAAATAGCGACGCTTTTTAAATTGAATTGATAATTCATTTTTACAGCCTGACGTCGAGCAATTTTCTCATCTCATTGGTGAAATTTATGGATTCTAACTCACAATAAATTTTTTATCAATTACGGGATTATGTTTTATCGGATCGTAAAATTTATTGCACGCTTTCCCCCCTCGGGCAGAATGAGGAGCCTGTTTATGGTCTGAGTTTATTGGGTGTTAAGTCATTAGGGCTTGGAGGACCAATTAAGATTTTATATGGCGGAAATGGTCATATTTTTCTTAGATTGTCTGAATTTTAGCAAACTCTACGACGAATTTTAGCATTTGAGAGTTAATCATAGCTTTTTACCAAATTCCATTTTTCTCCTTGTTAGTCCTTGCATTACTAAGAGAACTAAGAGAAATAGGGACAGAATTTCTGTAGATAAATTAACCGAAATAAGCAGGGAATTTAAAAAAATCCCATAATATACAGAGTGTTCTATATTAAATATTATATTTTTGTCGTTCCTAATTCAGCGAACTTGCCTTTTCAAAAAATTACAGCCTACCAGGATCACACGTAAGTTGAAGGTTACCTTCAACATCAGCCCCTATTAAGACCAGACGCATTTTCCAATCCTTGCAAAGCAATTACCACCAGGAAAACGACATCAACCCCTTCGGGCACATAAATTACCAAACCCATCAATCGATGATGCTTGCGGAGGGTGAAAGACAAATTTTCCAATAGAGGGATTAACGCAGTGCACTCCGACAGATGTGCACGTTATTCTTGCAGGGGGTTGACCGCTATTAGTTTATTTTGTTTGCAAAGTCAAGATTAATGATTGCGAAAGGGTTGTTTTGGAATTTCGCCGCCGCCGAAAAGACACGCGACAAGAAAATTAGCTAATGCATTAATTTCCCTTAGATCGAGCTTAGAAGTGTAATACTTCGGATTACCACGGATCATTAAATTTATGCTTGGGAATTATGGTATGAAACTTGATAGCGCATCGAAGATTAACCGGGATCAGCTCGTCACTACAAGGAAGGATTTTTATTCCGAATTGGAAAAGACTCACCACGTTTCAGTTTCTCCAGAGGCTCGTGGTGCAGCGAGGGAGTGTGCGGTACCACGCCATGATGATTGGAATCGTGAGTGGTCACGTGGTGACCAAGCGATCCCGTCATAATCCCGGAAATGGCTGAGTTCACGGATACAGCCGAACTGACGGAATCGTGTAGATGGTGAACTCCATGCAAATGGTCGGAATTGGCCGAGGAGGTGGTGACTCCGGTCACCAGTTCTTGGAGGCACAGAGCCGGATCCGACAGCTGCTCTATGCGGTCCATGAGCTTATAGGAACTGAAGTTATCCAGGAGGGTCGTCGTGGTGACGGCTTTTAGAGACTCGAAAACATGTAAGTCCTGAAAAAATAATGAAAATATTTTTACTCTCTCTTTGTCTGCCTCTCCCCCCCTCTCTTTCTGTCTCATGTAATTTATAATGTCAGTCAAGTTGGCCGTAATCATATAGCGTGGTATAACAAAAACCTCACTGATCTGCCTGTAATCAGAAGTGACACTAGCGATAAAAACCATATCTTTTGACTCACCATGAACAAACTTCTACGTCACTTATAATAAGGTAACGTTCAACATAATAAAACGGAGCATTATTATTATTTATTCACATTATGTATATGGCCTATATATGTAGGTGTTAGTATTTATGTCAAAAGCTCATTCCAGGGAATATAAGATATATCCTCAAAAATACTCTCATATAAACTTGTGTAAAGTTCAGCATTAATGCCACCACACTACTAAAGTTCAATACTTTTAACAAAGGCACTTTCACATGTTTTCTTGTCCAAAAAGGCACCGAAAATAATTTACTTTTAATACGAATTATTATTTACTCGAACGACATCCAATTTGAGCTCATTACAAGATTAGGGATTATCCGCGGATTAAAGATTAAGGAGCAGTTTACAGCGGTTACAATTGAGATAAACAGTTTATCAGTCCGATACAAGCTGATATCGAAGGTAACACGTAATTACACTTGTAAATAAATGTTTTTCACAAGGCGATTAGATTACAATTTTTTTAAATTTTATATAGAAAACTATAAAAAGGTGATGGGAATGTGTATAAGCAATAACAGGGTTGAACCAATCAACAAAGCTTGTAGTCGAATTGGCACAAAATCCCACGCCTCTGATTTATTCGCAAAAATTTGGAATTTCAAATAGGTATTAATTTATAACTTTCATGCAAATTTGCCTCAATTGCTGTACCCCTCCGATTTTCTCATGTAAATTTTGGGTTTGGCACCTACATCTTGCGGTCGTTAATTTACCTGTAGTCCAGAGATGTACCCATATTCCTTATTTATTCATTGTATTTTTTTTTAACTGACCCTTCATCTCTCTGATTTTCTTAGGTAAATCGAAAAAATGCAAATTTGACACTTGACGTATAGTCGTTAAATGATCTATAATCCAGGAGCATATCTAATTTTTTTTTAATAGATAAACGTGCTTTTAATTTGAAACTTATTATTTGAATTGCTACATGACCATATTATGCCACTTTATGACTTTATTGTTATAGTTCCGAAGCTTTGGATTTATCAGTGATATTTCGTAATCATAAAATTATTTACAATCCACGGTCGTGCGTATTTCTTTAGGTTTTCTATGCTCAAATTGCTTCAAAGACCCCGTTCTCATCGCCTCTGATTTTGGCGAATTAATTTTGAAAGTACAGATTTGACAGTGACTTTTTACGGTGGTTAAATTTTTATTTTTAGAATTCAAAGAGGCATCTCGATATTTTTATTCAAAATATACAGTATATATGGGGTTCAATATACAATGTGCAAAATATTGTTCAGTTAAAGAATTCTAATATAGCTTTCATACATTTTGATTGAGAACAATCAACAAAAATTCATATATTTAATTTTGACTAGTCAGAAATTGGTCTATAATAAACGTGTCTCCATCAGGTTTCCTTGAAAGGTTTATCGAATTTCCTATATACATTACAAAGATAAGGCTTACTGATAATGCTTTGAGAAGAGAATTTTAAAACTCTGATGCCCATCAGAATGGTTGCTTCAAATCAATGAAATCTGGCACTTCTCTAGCATTAATGAAATCCAAATAGGGACATTTACATACATTTCACAAGAGTCGTCCGTCGGTCTGCCGAAGAGTTAATCCACAAGATCCGGCGGCGACATGTGGAATTCGGTCCTAAACTCCTTGTAAAATGGCGTCTCAAATTAGAGAAAAAAACGTAAACGAGAATCACTCAAGTAACCTCCTTAAATCCAGGTGCGACGTGGAGCAAAGACCAAAAGTCGGCTAAGTCCGTGAAAAAAGACGGGCGGCTTAAAAGCGGCTTTGGCCGGTTTAGATCGGATCAGCGTCGCGACGCCTCGAGAGCTTTGCGTCTACTAAGTCCCCACCCTCCCGGCCGTCGGCGGCCGCCATTTCCCCCCTCGGCCCCCCCCTTTTTGGGTTATTTGGCCGCCGCCAATCGGTTTGATAGTCGTTCGTTTTGCCGTTAGCGGCGCGCGTACAGAATGAGGAAGCTTTCGAGGAGCTTCGCGAAGCTTTCGGGGCGCTTTGCCTGCCTTTACGGAGATATTTATCTCGAGAGTGCGCCCAGGAAAACGGCGATGTGATTTTCGTTAATTTGAGGCTAATTAAGCAGGAATTTTAACACCTCAAACGCTCATGTAGCCCAACTAATGAGGGAAAGTTACTATAGGTACACCTATATCTTCTTAAAAATTGCTGATTGCATGATTTTTGTCTGGTTAATTCGGGTTTTTGCGAAATTAAAAAAAAAAACTCTTACTTTATAATTGTGTTATTTTATGTAATATATTCTTAGAATCCATTAAAAAATGCAAAATAGCGTAATCTAGGGTCGCTCATTGTCCCTCCAAAATGCTCTCAACATAGGTGTTTTAACATTTTTATCTGTATAACTTAAGCGACAATATCTCGGGAACGACAACACCTATCTACTTTAGCATTTCATCAATCAAAAAAGGAAGAAATGGTCCTTCGCTTGTTCTATTACATGCCTATGTGAAATATGCACCACTTAATAATGAATGATAGTCAAATATTCGATTTTGTTCATTTCCATGTTACTATAGAAAAATCAATAGTAATCTAGTCCGTACCTTAAAATCTATCCATTTCCCTAAAAATGTATACGAAAATGAGATTTTTAACTAAAACCACAAACCTGGTATTTTCGGAAGAAATCAGCAATCACTTTCCATTTATGCATTCTAGAGCTAGTGGAAGGAACCACCCCGTATTCCCATTATTCTCTATCAGCCTAACATTTCCTACTCTACCACTGCTCAAGGAAAAATTATGAAAATAAATTAACCTGAATCCTCAATATTCCAGCCATATTGAAATTGAAGTTAATTCCGAATCGTTTTAAAACCCTTAACTGAGGCTTTTAATCGAAAGCTTTAGCCTTTGAAGTTGTCGACTGAATTTCGGAGCGGCTTTGCGACCCGGATTCCGAGGGATTTCAGATAAACTTGGTTTTGTCCTGACCCCTGCTGGTTACTCCTTCCATAAAACCCATAAAAGTTTTAATCGTTTCACTCAATTAGGTCTTTACGACGCCCTAATGAGGCACTTTTTTCGATCCATGTTTGTTTCTCATTTCAATTAACGACCGCAGGCATCGGGAGCGATAAACATCGCACCTATGCACGGGCAAATAGAAGAAAATATCCGATTTCTGAAGTCACCGTTTATCTCTGTTTGGGGAGCTCGTAAATCATCTTATCTGGTGCCGGAGCGGCAATAAAGCCCGGCCTTACAAACATACCATGCCATGTAGGTAATTGAAAGGGAAAACGTTTTTGGAAAGACCTATGGAAAATGGCTTAAATTAGGAAGTTCAAATTAATTCAATATCACTTTTGCCGTAGTCCTGCAGGTAGACTTATTCCATAGAATTCCCCCTTGTTAGATACAAGAGGAAATTTTGGGGGCGAAATTCTGATTTTAGCATAAGTTCAAATCTTCCATTAGGTGAATATTTCCGTAGGTACTTTTTATTAATGCCTTTTTTTCAAACCAGATGCTACAGCAATTTTATAAAATGTCGGAACTATGGTGCAATATACTAATAGGCTGGCTGTACTAATAGACCCGATGACAGCGTCTCGATACAGGTTGTCCTAGAAATAAATACCGTAAAAGCAGGGGCAATTAGACTTTGATCAAATATGAAGAGAATCAATATAAATATTGATTCTCATTCATTGGCGTTAAGAGAAAATGACTTGCGCATTTGTATTTTAGTTTTACCGATCTATTCAGTGGTGATATTTTCAAATTAAATAATAAAAAATAACAAATTTAAAATTTTTTTAAACACGTATTTTTTAAATACTATTGCTGAATATGATATAAAAATTAAGATTCGAGAGGTAAAAAAAATTGTGCCAGTATCAATAATGGACATATCATTGGTGAGAGTGACCGAATTTGACCAATGAATGTGGATGAAAATTCAGGAAATATCAAAATTTACTAGCGATATGCTAAGTTTCCAACTTCAATCATTCAGTCACACATTCAGAAATGCAGCATAGTGCTAATAAAATTTGACATTTCCATCTACATTCATTTATCAAATTCGGTTACTGTCACTGATGATATGTCCATTATTTATATAGGAAAAAAACATTGTTGACGTAGCTACCGAAGATTTTGTGATAATGCAAGACCCGAAGAGATCTATACAATCTGGTAAAAGAAAATTTAACTTGTGCATCAGAGCCTACGAGAAATTTGAAAAAGGTTTGGAGACCTATAACTTCATAATTATAAAAACAAGCATTTTCACACAGTCATATAATTAAGTCCTATTCTGCTTTAAACATTTTATCGAAGAGAGCTACAAATGTGTAAATGTGTACTATTTTAAAGCTTGATTTGGTAATTTAAGGCAGGTTTTAGTGGTGAAAATAGTCTTTCACTATCCTTTGCAAACAATTAATTTGGCATATTTACGAGAAAATTAGGACATTTCGATATAAATACTTTATATTGACTTATAATAAAACAAAAAAAAAAGTAATCTCTTTCTTTTTCAATTCGATTCGAAATATGTTCAATAGTCCAAAATTTGCCACTTTTAAAGGATTTTTAACGATTATTAAATGGAATTTTACTTAATTAATTATATCGTAAGAGCAATGCGACTCAACGCTATGCAAAATCAAGCCTAACTATAATTCCAAAAATGAAAATAACGCTGAGAAAAGTCATTAATATACAAGAAGGAAATTAAACAAAAAACAATAGTCTCAAAACTTCTCACTGCAGAGATAGTTTTCTTCTCACTACACAATTGCTTTATTACCCTCTTTATTCTCGAAGACACCAAGAACTCTAACATTTAGTCCATTATTGGATGTGCTGAACATTTGAGCTTAGAGGCTTCAGATATGGAGGAAAAAGGTGCAAGTGTGGCTAAATATAAAATGAGCATTAGACATTATTGTCATGTAGATTTGACATGCCTCCAGGCGCCTCTGTATTACTTGATCTTAGACTCGTCTTAGATGAACCAATTTTCTACACTATTATGATCTGATGCTATTCAAGCACAGTGCTAAGATCTCAAAGAGGAACAATCTTATATAGTAGAAATACGCATCTGCGGATGTTTCTCTACTTCAGTAGTATTTCCGACGGAAGTGACTTATTCATCCCTATATAAATAGGCAAAAATACTTCCATGAAGTTATAATAAAATATACAGCTTTTTTCCAACAAAACCTTAGCAAATATTTTAATTTAAATTTCGGCATTCTCTCTATAGAATTATTATTTTATAGCACTGAGCAGCCATAGAACAAATTTGTAATATGAGAAGTTGCACCATTCCGACGGATAATTAATCGCAACAGCGCCTTGGACGCTGAACACAAGAGGGCACTACAACTATATAATTTCAACAGTGTTCATTATATTCTGTGCTTAATGATACATTTTTCTAGTGCCTTTAGCTACGTTTTCTTACTTACCTTATCTGTTTTAGGATGAAGCCACTTATCACTATTATTCACAAGTCAAAAATCACCGTTAGTGCAGCCACAATTTCCCGAAAAACTTCCCGGCAAGAAAAATCAACTTTCCGAAAAGACACCCGGTGCGCTTTTCTTAAAACCTTACAAATCACTAACTGGGCATCAGGCGGTCTAACACGAAATCCTATAAAAGTATTAAAAAGTCTTAAACGCTTAGGTATCGGGTTAGGATTTGATACTGCAAAGTCCCTCTAATCTAGGCCACTTCCCAGCGCGATTTAAACATAAGTCGCTTCACTCTATATATCATAGCTAACGGTGAAACCTTTGCCTCCACAGTCGAGGACCCTCCACTGCCTCCCTCTTCCTCTCGCTCACTTAACGCCGCATATAACCATCCTTTTCTTCGAGACGGGAGAGCGTGGAGAACATGGGGAACGCCCCCCGTGATTTTCAGTGGGCATGCGTACCAATGTCATGTTTCGGTTAGGCTCTCTTTCTTTAATATTAGGAGAACAGCATATGTCTGTCCTCGTTGGCTTATTGATAGGGAGGAGTTGGCAAGGCGTTAAGTCAAGGGAATCTGTAAACGGGCCCTCGTACTGTATTGATACAGGATTAGCGTCTAGTTTTGTTTATTTTCTTTGGATAGTTTCTTAATTTTTGACGATTATAATGGAGCTGGGGGATGATTAGGCGTTTTGGGGGTGATTGATGGGAAGGGGGTTTGGGAAGAGGAGCTATGGAGACTGCAAAGGGGAATATCTGTAATTTTTTTCATGTGTTCAAAATTTTTTAGACACCCCTAAAAACTCGTTACTGCACTGAGATTGTACACATTAGTTATTCTTCTGCTAAAAGCATTAATAAATGAATTAGTCTTTAGAAATCCGTTGCACCAATTAACTTTGTATTGTTTTGTAGCGTAGATTTTAAAAGGTGAATTTTGTAATACATGACGCAAAAATCAAAGGCACTCCAAAAATAATAAAAACAACACACAATTTATTTCACTAAATTTCCAAAATTTTAAAAATCAATGAAAAATTGCCGAAATTTGCTATGCCAATAAACTTCATATTAGTATATAGATGATACTAAAAGAACAGAAGCAATACAAAATTTGAACTAAAAAAACTTCTGCGTCACTGAATTTTTCAAACTGTTTAGGTTTTTAAACGTTCGCCCCTTAAAGGTAAATTTTGAAAATTGATGCAAGAATCAGGATTATATCAAGAGAGGGAAAAGCAATAATAAATTTGAGCAAAAAACTAGTACTTTTGCGCTTGCAAAATTGCAAAGTTTACAAATCTTGCAAGACCAACTACCTACATCAATGAACTTTGTATTATTTTGTAACTAAGATATTCCTTTTAAAAATAGATGTTCTTGAATTCAAAATATAAGAATCAGAGGCGCACCAGGGGGCGCAAAGGTACACATAGCAAAGTTTCAGAAATATTTGTCCCTCTCGCTTTTGAAATTTCTGAAAATGGCTAGAAATGAACAACGCAACGAATTTTGTAATATTTTATAGCTTAAAGATTATTTTTAAAAAGTAATTTTTTTAAGTGCGTGGAACGAAAATTAGGGCTACATTTGAACAGGCAAATGTGTGCCAAATTAAGGCTAAAATGTGTTCTTTCTGTGCATCCCAGCTACGTCACCAGCTAATAACAAAATGGCTCTATTTGAGCACCCAAAAAATGCGCACCTAGTGCACAAGTATGACAGCCGAAGACAATTTGCATCTAATGTATCTATCTAAAATATTACCACACATCACAATCAAACAAGGATCAGTAAAAAAGTCGGCTATTTTTTAACATTATTATATTTCTGTATTATTTTAACGGGTAATACATCAAACTGACATCATTGACGTTTACTGAAAAGTTTTCTTCAAGGCCTCATCCACTGACCAGTTTATTTAGATGTTCAAAATGACGCATTTTCCAAGAATCAAAATGGCGTCGCATAACTTGTCAAAACTGTTAGTTGCTTGCGTAAAATTCCACTAGAGAATAGCATCCCTTCCCTCGCTTGTATGCCCAAGACCCGACCAAACCCCAAAACGAGTAAAATCAATTTCTCCTGAAAGAAAATAAGAAAAAAGAGAAAGAAACGACTGTCCTCGTCAACATCAAAATCGCCGCGGAATAAGAAACAGCACAGCATCAAAATAAAATACACTGAACAAGTGCTGTGTAGTAGAGAACGTTATCGTCAGGCCTGTCAATCAACGGCAACGTCGACGGGCAAGCGCCACCTACAACCTCGCTCGCGCCAATGGCGGAGCAGAAGGGACAGGCGTCCAATATGGCGGCGGACGACGTCGGCCGACGCCGCTCGAGCGCTCGGCATTCATCGACCGCCGCCCGAAAGTTGGTCATGGGGAACAATGGGCCTTTTATTCTCTAATTGACGTCGATTTTGGACGCCGAATTTAATTATTTTCGGCATGTAATTTGAGTGAGAAATGTGTGTGTGATGAAGGAGTGAGTAGGAGAGTGAGAGAGTTGAGTTTTTTGTAAGTAAACTGGGAAGAGTTTAATTGTACTGTCAAGGTCGAGAGTCAAAAACCATTTGCCTAAAACAATCGACTAATGCCGTAATGCTAAGTCCGACTTCTCAGGGAACTAACTTAAAACATGGCCGCTGTAGTAGGCATATATAGACACAAATTTTATTGGATTCACTTTCGTTGCACAAACCTCTTTAAATCTTGAAATAAACAGTTCATGCAAATTTTCAATACGTCCGCTTATACAATAATAATCCACCCCTGACAAACTACATGACAAAAACGTGGGAAATGGCCCCTTTGGTTCGAACAATGAGTTGAAACTTTGATTCAATCTTTTTCGAGAGGTTGTCTACACCCCCTTCAGTTAGTTTAAACTCGAAGAAGTGGCTCGCGTCGAATTTAATAATAACAGAAGGGCTATAAAATCATCCCTTATATTAAAGAAATATTTGCCCGGTGTACGTGTTTTTTAAATTATTCAATAACGCACTAATGAGGATTTAACTTAAATCGATAGTGTAAGAAGGAATTGTTCAACGGGAAAAATCGAGTTTTGAAGATTTAAAAGGGAGAAACTGTCCTTATAAAAAGGTGCTTTTGTTAATTCCGATATTGCGGGAAAACTAAGGGATGGATACGAGAGTTCTTTGGATAAATTGATCTTAATAAGTGGAAAATAAAAAATATCGTTAAATATATAGGGTGTTCTATATAAAAATGTAGTTGTACAATGTAAAAAAGGCCGAAAGTAGTTTTTTTTAATATTAAAATAACTATACTGACGAACAAGTTACTACCTGGAACTTTATCCCTATAACAGACAACCAGATCATTGAATTTTCAATGCAAGGGAACAAACTAGACAATACATACAAATAGCAGAGTAGACCGCACTAAGACTGATTACGAAAATAAGGCACCCTAACAACTTGCTACACAAGCCATCCAAATAATTTATACCAACGTACACACATGACAAGAATAACTGAAAGACTGCGACAAATTCAGGTAAAATGGAAGGACAATCGTCATAAGTCAACCATCCTGAACCCTCTTTGTCTTAGAAGACAAACAAGACAATCCGATTTCCCTTCCCCTCATCCCTACAATGGAACGTTTCCAGATGTATTTTTTTTCTTTTCTCCGCTTTTCATCAATGATTATTTATGTGTGGAACTAAGTGTTTGCTTGGGTAGATAATCTTTTTTTTTTAAAGAAGGAACTCTATATACATTAATATAAGGAATACCAAAAATTCTCATTATAGATGAAGAAGAAATCTTCGTCCAGGTATTGGAGGATCTGGGGCTTGACACAAAGAGCATCTCTGAAGCGATAGGAGTCAGCAAATCACCAATTTCTAGACTTCTATGGCAAGAAAACAACACTCGATACTCATTTGTAGTATTGTTTCTAAGCCACCGTGTATAAGTAAACTAACCTCAGACTGACAAATTCCAGGTTATTGGTGATTCTGGATGATCGGGTGTTCTTATTGGGAGTTTTAGCGCCCGACATTAAACCGTATATTTCTATATTAACCGCGGCAACTTATCGGCCTTTATCTACAGCGAGTTTGATTGCTCTATTCCTGAAACTTAAGATGAGGCTTCAGGTATCTTAAACATTTCAATATGAACATACACTGAGACTGTAATCCTCGACATAAACAGAACCTCACACGACCAATGCCTTAAGCAGGCTCTCTCCGATATTGACATATGGATAGAGTAAGATTAGTAAGCGTACAGAGGCTATAGAGCTAAGTGCGACGTATATACGCCCTGGTGCATCTACGAGGACTTGTAATTCTAACAGGGGATTATTATGCACGTACATATAGAGACAAGACATCTTTTCCATCATCAATATTTGCGGAATAAATTAAACTGTTCATCTTTAGCGCGGTCCTCTCACGCCTACGTAAACAATCCAGAACAAACCAGAAACGTTGCTCTTTTGTTAAAGGTCACGTGTCGGGCACAAAAGACGTGTGTGCCCATGGTGGTCCATCCAACCGACTCCCTTCTGTTTGCTTTAGGCGTCGTGCCGCTCATTGAATTAACTGGATAATGTCCCGAATAGGGACGGGAGGTGTCCGCTCCTATATTGCCCTAATCTGTCATATACTGCTATTGTAATTGCTCTTATAGGAAAATATCAAATTTCCAGAAACGTGTTTACACTAAAAACTACGCCAGTCGTGAAATTTCCGGGCATCCGAGGCTCGCTAAAGGGGCGGAGATCCGTTTTTCGAAGAGTGTTTGTTTGGCAATAAATATCAGTTTATACCGGCGATAAATCGTGCGTTTGTGGTCATCCGAAATTAGTAGAGGAATTAAAATATCGGTTTTCGTTAGACCGAAGATCAAAGATGCACGTTTCGAGATGATTCATTGCGACAGCCTCGAGAGGATCGCAAAAACAGATGTTGGTTGAGAAGGTTAGTCATGCTTCAAAGCGGTATTGTGTTATTTAGTTCATTTCTAGAGATTGGTGATATTTCCTCTTTTTTTAGTGTACTAAATCCTAGTCAATACAGGGTCTGCATTTGGGAGCTGACAGCATCCGTATATGGAAAATTACAAGTTTAATGTATTTTTGAAGTTTGTACTTTTATTTTATGGAGAAAATCCGACATTTTAAAAACATTTTCAACCTGATACGATTTCCGCTTACACAGGAAACTGACCCTTACTTCATTTTTTTAAATGGAACATGGCAATTTTTCCAATGAAATTGGGTTTGTTATCGAAAATAAACATAAGTTTCCCAAAACAACAAAATACCGATTCTCGACTGTTTTTGATTTATTTTGATTTTTACGACTTTTTCGACATTTGTAAAGCTTTCCTAAAACCCAATTATCTACAAAACTATTTGATATAAATTGATGAAATAAATTTTAATTTTCTGGAAAAATAATACATTTTTATTAACAATTAAAAGATTAAGAAAAATACTTCAAAAAGTCTTTGAAAAACAAAATTGTAATTTAAAATTTCTAAATTCAAAAAAGTTATTTCTTTCAAATAGCACTATATTGTTATTTTTGCACCATTAGATTGGTAAAAAAAAATGAACAAATACGATATACAACATAAGTATCAAAAATTAGTACGTTTTGAGTAAATCGAAAAAAACTATAAACTACTTTCTTCTGCGTAGGTAATAGATACATCTCGCACCTGTCATTTTAATCTTTGGGGTCCAATTAAAAATATTCTTTATGCTACACCATTAACGACCAAGGAAGATTGTATTGCAAGGGTGCGAGTTCGTGTACAGGTGGGATGATGTGTACATAACTATTACTTACGCAGAATAAAGTAGTTATAGTTTTTTTCAATTTACTCAAAAAATATTAATTTTTGATATTTATGATATATATCGTATTTGCTATTTTTTTTTATCTAATGGTGCAAAAATAATTATAAGGCCCTATTTGAAAGAAATTACTTTTTTGAATTTAGAAATTTTGAACTCCAATGTTCTGTTTCAAAGACTTCTTGAAGTATTTTTCTTAATCTTTTAATTGTTATTAAAAATGTGTTAATTTTCCAGCAAATTAAAATTTATTTTATCAATTTACATCAAATAGTTTGATGGATAATTGGGTTTTAGGGAACCTCTACAAGTGTCAAAAAAGTTGTAAAAATCAAAATAAATAAAAAATAGTCGAGAATCGGTACTTTATTGTATTATGAAACTTATATTTATTGTTGACAACAAACCTAATTTTATTGGAAAAATTGCCATATTCCATTTAAAAAAAATGAAGTAAGAGTCAGTTTCCGGTGTAAGCGGAAATCGTATCAGGTTTAAAATGTTTTTAAAATGTCGGATTTTCTCCATAAAATAAAAGTACAAACTTCAAAAATACATTAAACTTGTAATTTTCCATATACGGATGATGTCAGTTCCCAAAGGCGGACCCTATATAGCCACCTAGAATGCTGTTTCATGATACCGTAGCTATGCAAAGACAGTCACGAATTCTTAATTTAGCAACCTTTGTCCTCAAGTACTTTCTGCGTAATTTTGAAGCAATCAGAACTAATTCGGGAAATATTGTAATTTTGCAAAATAAGCACAATTGACTCGAAGGGAAATTGAAGCAATTTTGAAGTAGCAAGGGCTGATCTGAACAGAAAAGTAGCGATTTAATTGTAGTGACCAGCAGGTTGTCAGAAACTTTCCTCAAGCTACACATTTAAAGGAGGAAGGCCTGCTGGCAGGGAAACTGGTCAGTCAACGTGTCACAAATTCACTAATACATTTGCTTTAATTTGGACTGGACATTTTTTCTATATTTTTCCAAATGCGAATTAGCTCAGAGTTTCTGTTACTTAATGCTTGGCGATAGGATTTAGATCTTTTATCGGAAATTCCTATTTAAACGAAGTACCTCAGATTGCGTATTGGCCATAAATCCGTCCTGAACCGATTGCACAAATATTTAACAGGTGTAACAGACCCTTCCGATTTGATGGCCCAGTTTCTAATCTCTTAGGCGCCAACTTGGTAGGCAGTAATACGAAATTTATCAACGTTCTCATGCCATGATACCATGTTTGTGCATGTAAAACTACTAGGCAAATAGTGGTAAGAAGGAGGTAAAAGTGTAACGCCTTCAGTGCAAATATAATATGCCATTTGATCAAATAGTGGAGGCTTTAATCTCAGTTTGCTCAGTGAAGAAATGTTTGCCGAAAATGGAAGATTTTTCTCTCGTCAGGCATTTTGGCACGCCATTGAAATATCAACATTGTATTAAAGATCGCGATTGTGGACTGTACATTATGAAGTGCGGAGTGTTGCACCGCAACAAAAGGCCCATTGTAATGGAAATAGAAATATGGGCGCACCGGGATCTTCGCATTGTCCTGCTCCATGCCCGGGATTACCGTTGTTATAACTTCTCTCCACTATTGTGCCCCGTTTACTGTATCATCTTTGTTCGCTTCACTACTATTTAATAAATTACTCCGGCTTGAATGCGTGTGTAACTGTTGTGGGCTTGGCTGCTGACATTGTCTGTGCGTCAGAGATAATCCAGAAATGCCTGTAAACATACCTTAAATGTTTCAATGATTTATGTCACTCTAATCTTGCTCTGGTTTCTCGGCATGGAAAAGCAGGTATTCGGAGCCACTAACTTTCAACCCCTTGCTCTTTATTGTG
Organism: Euwallacea similis; assembly: GCF_039881205.1. Classification (NCBI taxonomy): domain Eukaryota; kingdom Metazoa; phylum Arthropoda; class Insecta; order Coleoptera; family Curculionidae; genus Euwallacea; species Euwallacea similis. The sequence continues at coordinate 4,833,014 of NC_089616.1, read as the reverse complement.
AAGGAAAATTGCTCCTACAGAAACTCTTCTTTCTTTCCCTGATGGAAATGCAGTCCAAATAAACTTGGCAAATAAACGTGATTTTTCCGGATCGAGTGGTTAATTGTTTTTCCAGCAACATGAACGTGATGTCGCATTTAATAATGGAGAATTTCCAAGTAAGATTTTTTTTTTTATTTGCGGTATCAATCAAGTTAAATCCCATATACAGGGATATCGACCACCTTCCCCTCTCCATATCGGAAGTCTTTGAATTCGGAAGGAGTAAACGCTTGTCTTACATAATACAATCCCTGAATGGGCTCTTTATGTATAACAGTCTCGATGTTAAAGCCGTCAAAGCAAACTAAAAAGATATAAAATAGCCCCCCGATTGATATAGGGGGTTCCTTGTGTATGCACGATGACACTATCGCGACAATGTTCTTTTTGAACGGCTACTTCAAATTCTACTTAAGTCAAAGGGGCTTAGATAAGCGAAGAATAGAATGCCCTTTCATCGGGAATCGGTACCCCTTAAACCTCGAGATTAATGGTACCCCTTCTGTGGATTACAAGAACATCGAACTTATTGCCTTATCGCGGCTCACTCTCCGATGCATCAAAAGGGGTTGATGTAAAAATTAATTTTGCCATTTGCCCATCTGTTTTAATTATTGCACTTTCGCTGACGTCACTTGATGGGTGCAACAACTTTTACATATAATCTAATAAACTAATCGGCATATAATCACCATAGATTTCGCTATAGGGCGGAGTATAAAAAAAAGGCAAACAAAAGGGCAATTTATCCGGTAGCGCCCTCGTGCACCCCGCTGATCAGTCAACAGACCCTGTATATAAAACGATCAATTAGGGCTGCAGAATGGGCGTCCCGCAGACTAAAGATGGATTAGCCATTAAATGTTTTCAGATTATGCACCTGATGGGCCGGATTCGTTTTTTTACCACGTTAAAATCCATTATGATCGTATTGCACATTTATCCTAAATAATTTGCGAATTTCACACTATAAATAGAAGTGCTGTCTTCACATTCTCATTATAGTTATTGTGTAAGAAAATCCAAACAGAGTGTGGTAACACAACGTTTCGCTTCGGTTTTCAATATTACATATAGTCAATTGCACAAGTCATCAAACGAAGTAACAATATGGTGAATCTAGGAATTGACTAATGAGATTAATGATAAGCATCAACGAAAAATCATCAAGAATGACATATTCGGACATCAATGCGCTTTGAGTACTGTATATATTCCTCAGGCTCGTCCTGCGTATATGCAACCAGGTATACACAAAACATATGGTCCTTGAAACCCGAAAACCCAATTCTCGAAGAATTAAAGCGCGTGACAATATATTGTTTATGTTGGTTTTTAATGAATCATTGACAGTGTTCTACCAACAGTTTTAGTGTTATTTAAATTTGGATGATATTTCACGCATTCTCCGAGTTAAGTCTCGTAGAGGCAAACACGTATACACATAACAAATTGTTCTGTTTCTGTGCCGAATAGACTCTCCTTTTTAATGATTTATTTGATCTCAAAGCCATCTGCGAGCGGTATAATATGCATGTCTTCACAAACCAACATTTTTCCCATCGGATGGATAGGGTATTTATGACGGCTGCGCCGATAAGTTATCTCGGAACACCTAATCAAAATGATATTCCTGTAAAATATGGCGTTAATAAATCTTTATATGTACGGGGCTTAGACGAAAAACGCTTTAACACTGCCGTGCATGAAGCAAAACAGAGGCTTGGCAATCTCTTTACAATATATTAATTGGATAATAACGGATCAATCAGTCGGCAAACAGGGATTTGAACCGCTTAAGCTCTGCCTGATCTCGGTAATTTTTGATGACATAATGGTGATATCTGTAATCCCGCGAATAGATATTAGAGAGATCAACCTTATAATTTCTCATTGTCCGATTTTTATACATTTTCATTAGCTCGGGAATCACTACTGTTCTGAGATAAACAGATCCCCAAAGCGGGCTGTTCCACCCTTATCCCATACCCGATTCAATAAAAAGTGAATTTAGGAATTAACCTTACGCTCGTCTGCACCAGAGCCGTAATGTTTGGAGGGTCCGAGGTGTCACATCATCCCCATATTATGACAGGCCATTGTTGGAACCTTAAGATAAATTACTGTAAAATAAAACGAGTCACCCTCCCCGCGTTTTTCAATGTAAATATGCCATTTGTTCGATGCCAAATAAATGAAAAATCGATACGAGGGCCCCGGGCTTTTGTCCTGTTTTTTTTTGGGGCAAAATCAAACGTATTTTAATGCGCAAAGTTTACATTTCCGTGCGTCCAATTGAATTCTGATTAACTAATTACAGCGGAGATTAAAAAGCCACCACGAATCGATTACCGGGCTTAATCCCGCTGTAAAATCAATTTTAAACGGGATCCTTCCATGTAGTGATTCTAACACGTTTTAAATCCCTTTAACAAAATTTCGTTTTATGATTATGATAATCTGTCCTAAAGCCACTAGAAAATCCGTCAATTACTTACTCTATCCCTGTATCGAGAGTAAGCACTAAGCACTAGATAAAGCGGAACATCGAAGTTCTCCTTTATCCTAGACGGCTGCAGGAATATAGAGCGATTCTAATCCACAGGATGGAATTTAGAAACCAGGTGCATTAAAGCTCCTCACCTGGTATAGAGTTTTATCACTGGAGAATATCCAAAAAAGTACGAGAATAAGGTAAAGCAAATACCCCAAACGGCCAACAAAGGGACGTTCTAATATAATAAATCAGGGTGGCGCGATGCACCCTCAAACAAAACCAAACAGATAGAATAATAAATAGCCAAACAAGACAGACAATTTACCGCCACATTACGACATACAAAGCGATGGTTTTATTGTGTACCGCAATAGTAATGAGCAACATCTGGTGGTAAAAAGATGCTTTATGTGTTTAACAACGCTCGTCGGGGGATGGTCTTTTGCCAGAGATGATTGCTCCCTTCGGATGTTGGTCCTCCCCAAAGAGCCGAAGTGTTGACGCAGTTTAGAGAATGCTTTGGGGGTCCCAAGGGGGGCGTTTTTTTGGCTTTTTTTGTTGGTATGTTGAGGGTATGGTATTGTAATTTTAAAACAACAAATGTGATATAAGTATAGCTGGTTAAATGTCCAAGAAAATTGAAAAATTATTATTTAACAGAAAAACTTTGTTAACCCACATATGTATGTATTTTATATTCGCCATATTGTAAAGAACTATTCAAGATTTGCATATAATCTTTTTTTTTAAATCGCTTTAGACTTTTACCTTATTCATAGAAATTTTAGTCACACAGTCCTGCTTAAAATTATCTCATTAGGAGTTTACCGAAAATTTTGAAACAAGCAAGTTCTAAGCCACTCAAGATGGGGAAGTCTCAACTTGCTAATCAACTTAATTATTATTTATTATTTCTCTTTATGAAACTATTGTAACCGCTAAGTGTAATTTTTCCGAGAGTTCTCTGACTCAAGGTTCCTGTTTCACATTACGATATTAAAATCCACTTCATCAAATTTATTCACCAATCTCACCCCGTATAATGTTCTATTACTTGCGAGCTACGCACTAAGCGTGTTTTCACAAAAAAGGTGACAATGACTAATGGTCCTGAGTGAGATAGAAAACAAAAGGATGTCCTGACACATGGTACTGCCAATAGCTTTGAGGTTACAAGAAACGCTCACAAACTTTTATTTTTAATGGAGTATTGTTTACTTGTCCACCTAATTCAACACAAGACAAGTAGATCCTCAAAATGGCGCTTTTCAATATAGAGCTTAATCGGTCTACATCTTATTGTTGCTTAAAACATAAACTAGAAGTTAGGTCGTTTTCCGTATAACCCTCAGGTACCGCATGGCTTCCGGACAAATCCAACTAATCCGGGACCGCAATTTACTTTAGCCCGGGCTTTGTACGGTCCAGCTCGGACGCTGAGTTTTATTATCTCCGTGGGCACACCCGGACTCGGCGGACCGCTAAAGCTGTCCACTAACTTTATTACGGACTTTGCCCGAGAAATAACTGAAACTTGACAGGCTTTCGAACGAAATATGTGGGTAATGGCACATATACCTTGAACACGGAAAAACCTTTCAGAGGAAAATGGTCCAATTTGCGGCCAATCCATTCCTAAGACACCGTCGATATGTAAAACGTATTGTCATGTCAGATGCAATTTCGAGCTAATATGTCTGGGCAGAGGGCGATAACACACCCCAGTAAACATACGCATTAGCCCTCTGCTTTGTATCTTTCATCTCATCTCAAATGTAAGCCAATTACGCGATTGCTTTAACATGACAATAATATGTAATCCGAAATAAGATCTTTTCAATGTTGCCACACGTTACTTTTCTCCGCCATTTCGACAAGAAACTCAAGACCAATGCCCCATTTTTTTCATTATTAAAAACATCTGGTTCTCTTAAACGAAACAATTTTTTAGTGAACTAAATTCACCCCAAAGGTATATTTCATGAGACGTACGCCCCTGAGGGGGTGTCTCCTATCCGGGATGATTAATTACAGAGCGATGAATATGCATGAGCGGGCTGCCGGGATGCGGAGGGCGTTTTATGCGTTATCTGAATACTAAATACTTACAAAACTCCCCGCGTATAATATGTATGAATATAACGTTTTCCACTTACATTTATAATGGTATGCGTCGGAATGGGGATGGAAAAATGAACCAAAAAAACAGGGAAAAGACACAACAAAAGACCAAAAGAAGAGTATGGGATTGTGGATTTGTATCCATAATATGAGTATTGTATGAGTTACTATGAATTATTTTGAAGTGTCATTTGGGGCATAAATTCAGTAACATTGTCAGAAATTGCAATTGTCCCCTACAGAACTTGATGGAAAATCCTCATTTTATCAGGAAATTGCTACCATTAAAAATTAGATATTGACTAATTTAGACCCTCAATCTTGGGATATTCATTAAAGTTATACCCGTTGTACCTGGTGATATTTAAAACACTCTTAATTTGATACCATTTAAGCCGTTATCCCCCTTATCTCCAACCTCTATTAATTTTTTTTATTAATACTCATGCTGCCATCTGACGTTGATGTGTCCAGGTTCAAACACAAGTTTAAAAGGTGTTTAATCATGCAGACGCAAGTTTACTCATTATGGGATAGGTGGCGCTTCTTATTGTTGCATTAAAAGCTTTGTAATCTTATTAATACTTTATTAACGCGTTTAACTATTATTAATAATAAACATTCATAATTATAATTTGTGCTTTATAATCAATTTTACCAAATATTTATAACAGTAATTAGAAAATTGAAGACTAGCTTGGCAACATGGTGATACCACGTGACTTGTCTGAGAGTGACAATTGCCATTTTGTTGATATTTGTTTTGATCCTTCGTCAATTTACGGTTCATAACATTTCGTTGTGGTCAATCGAAGAAGAAAGTTCATAAATTCGCTTTAAAGTCGTTAATTATATTCGAGATTATTTTAAATATAATTAGGTAAAGTCCGGCTAGAGCTTACCCCCAACATGAAATTCATAATTCTAGCCCTATTGGGGCTAACGGGTAAGTTTGTCCCCTGTTTTGATACCTTATTATTTTTATCACAAAGAAAAGAGATTTGATTGACAAGAGTTTCTGCTATTGCCAAGTATTTTTGCGCCTTAAAATGATCAGTTACAACAACACGAATTACTCCTTGAACCTGCTAGAGCTGGAATGTCTTTGATCTTTTAAATTTAAATTAATTGATACAAAAGATTGGTAGTGAGATTGCAGTAAGAGCAAAGCAAATATGGTATTTCACCTAGTATTTTACTGAATTCTAACAAATCTTATAGATATCCGCTTTTTTTAGTGATTATGAAGTAATCAGCTTAATCAGAGATCACTTGAAGCAACAAGATTTTTAAGTGCAGTTTTGGGATATTCACCCATTTATTTGTGGTACATAAGAACTATTAGTTTTAAACCCTGAATGTGTACCCATTAGGAATAAACAAGAAACAAAGACAACTTATCTTCAGCAATTTACAAATAACAATTTTAACAATATTTATCAGGGTAAAGAGAGTTGAATCCTTTGGCCTATCTGTTAATGATAACCCAAAACTGGTTATTTTGAACTATAATGAAGCAATTTAACTGACAAAACAAATCACAATATTATTGATAATTAGAGCATTATCACAATTGGACCATGGTATGATCTCTATTGTCTATTTAGGGCTTTAATTTGTATAATGTCAAGTAAAGCTGGTAACAATATTTTAAAAGTAAATACAAAGTACTAAGAACCCCCAATGTTGGTTATTGCATGATAGAGATCCTGTATGAAGATCTTCATGCAAATTTAAGAATCATTGGCATTTCTGCATGTTATGGTATATTTTATAAAATCTTGAATACAATCAGCCCTCTATTTGTTACACATTTATTATTGTTAATTTGTAGTCCAAATAGAAACATAAAAATGAATAATATAAGCATTACCAAGGAATATGTAGATATTAGTCATTTTGCAATCATACCCTTGTTATCTACAAGTTCATGTGATTGAAATAAAGAACAACCAAAGCTCAAACATTTTTATTATCAATAATAAATTTTATGGTTCTTATGAATTAGCATTACTAAAGAATGCAGTTTCCAAAAAAGTTTACAAATAATTATTAAAATCATTAAATATATATTTTTTTATCTGAATCAAACCTCATAATTGTATTTGCAGCAGTAAAATCTGCATATGTGGGCAGAAGTTTCAAACAAAACCCAATCCACAGGGAACAACATCTTCTTGGTCAAAAAGAATGCACCTATGGCCCATCATATTGGTGTCAGAACTTAACGTAAGATAATGTCTTCCTTAAACTCACAATTTAAGACTCACCATGGCTTCTACCTATTTAGCAATGCTGCTGGTTGCCATGCCACTAAACACTGCATCCAAACAGTATGGATTCATCAAAAGTACCCTGAAGACACTACCAGCATTTGTGATACCTGCAAGGACATGGTGAAGCAAGCACGAGATCAGTTGCTGAGCAATGAAACTCAAGAGGAAATCAAGGAGGTTTTTGAAGGGTCTTGTGCCCTTCTTTATTTGAAGCCGATTGTGAAGGAATGTGATAAAATAGCTGATGAGTTTATTCCTGATTTAATTGACACTTTGGCGTCGGAGATGAATCCTCAAACTGTGTGTGCAGTTGCGGGATTGTGCAACAATGCAAAGATTCTTCAGTTGCTTGCCGAAGCTGAGAGTGGGGTTTCCCATAAACCCACAGATTTAGTTGTGTCCAATACTTGTGATAACTGCCATAATACTATGGCTCTGATCAAAACTAAATTTAATGGGTTATCTGGTGGGGATTTCTTGGATATTCTTTTGAAAGTATGTTTAGGTGAATTTGTTCCGATTTTATTTGATCAGTTTTTTTATGCAGATTTGCGGTCGCATGAGCAGCTACAGCGATGCCTGCATCAACACTGCAATACTCCACTTCCAAGACATATTCTCCTATGTAAAAGAAAAAGTAAATATGGAAGAACTTCCCCAAGCATTTTGTATACTCTTAGGAGAATGTTCTACTTCTTTTCATAGGCATGAAGTAGAGATTACTCCCAAATCTGATATTGGTTATGTTCAAGTCAAGTTAGTCCTTTAAAAAATCTAAATACCAATATTTTTATAGTGATTAATTTGTAGCGGTAAAGATGACTTGCCTTGCCAGTTGTGTGAACAATTAGTCACTCACTTGAAAGAAATCTTGGTGACCAATACTACTGAAGCAGAATTCAAGCTGATGCTAGAAGGAATTTGCAAACAAACCAGCTCACAGATCAGCAAAGAATGTCTAGTTTTTGTGGATACTTACTATGCAGAGATTTATAGTGATATCGAACAAGTATTGGACCCTTCTGTTGTTTGCAAAATTATCGGCATTTGTCCTTCAACAATGGTTGAAGGGCTCGTTGCGCCCTTATTGCCAGTGGAAAATGTGGACTCGGCCATGAGGCTTAGAGATCAATTGTCACATCAGGATGATATTGTAGTTCAAGTAAACAAAATCAAACCAAGTTCTCAAATTTTGTCGGCCCAAGAAATGCAGCTGCCCATCGACTTATTAGTTCCCCCCCATCAGCAATTGTACAATCCCGAAGTTTGCACTTTCTGCCAGTACTTCCTGCACTTTTTACAGCAAGAAATCAGCGATCCCACAATTGAGGTACCATTGAGATCTTGTATTTTTCAGCTACAATATTTTTTCTTAATTTTAATATATATATAGAGTGACATCAAGAAAGTGATCGACAAAGCATGTTCGAAACTACCCGAATCAGTCAATGAAACTTGCGTGAAGTTTGTTAATACATACGAGCCAGTTTTAGTGGCCATTTTGGCCCAGAGAGTGGATCCGTCAGTGATTTGTCCTAAGATCAAGGTGTGTCCTACTGCGAGAAAGCAAATTTGGGATATGGATGTTTTCCATACTGCCAAATCGTCCAAGAGTTGCCCATTGTGTCTGTATGCTGTAACTATGTTGGAGTCTATGATCAAAGGCAAGAAAACCAAGGTAAAGTTGATAAAGAGTTTGCTTTTCATGATAAATTAGCTTGTTAAAAGAAGTTGAAAGTCATAAAGAATGGACTATGTACACTATGAGAATTACAGTCACATTATGGGTTATTTGAAGTGTAATTTTCCAGGACGAAATCGAGCAAAGCCTAAAGAAAGTCTGCAACGATTTACCGAATACCCTTAAGATGGAATGCAAAGATTTCGTCAACACTTACGGAGATGAATTAATCGAAATGATGGTGGCAGATTTCAAACCACAAGAAGTGTGCGTTTATCTCAAATATTGCTCTAATAAAACTCCTGTTTCACAGGAAATGGAAATGCAGGAAGAACGATTTGGAGGCGACACAGGTTCTGCTAATCCGTTAGAGTTAATTTCCAAAGTTTTTAACGTTATTTATTGCAGAAACGAATGTAATTTTCGATGACACAATCGACGGCCATCCCATCGAGAGCCTGAACGACGAAAAGTGCGTTTTGTGCGAATTTATTATGAAGGAGCTCGACGATGAGCTAAAGGACAAGAAAACAGATGTAAGTTATGATACCCAGGGAAGAGAAATTTGATAATTATTTCCTTATAGGAGGAAATCAAATCCCTTGTTCGTGGGATTTGCAAAGAGTTGCCCACATCAGTAAGTAAGTCTTGCAATAAGTTCGTGGATCAATACGCAGATGCGGTCATTATACTGCTACAAGAGGCCATGGAGCCTGCCCAGATTTGCGCTTATATGAAGTTATGTCCTAAAGTAAAAGATCCTTTTGATTTGGTCAGAGGTAAGTGTGGCCTTTCCCTAGCAAATTTTAATATATATTTTTTATATTTCTAACAATAATGCCTTAATTTTAATCATAGAAGAAGTATCAAAATGCGGAGTATGTAGAACTGTTGCGGACGTAATGCAAAGAATCATAAAAAATCCGAAAGTGAACCAGTCCATGGAAAACATCTTTGTAAAGACCTACAGAGGTGTACCTTCTAATATGAGGGAAGCTGTAAGTATCTTCTAAATCGCTTCCTGCTTCCGTTGAACGCATGTTTTTCATCATGTGTATAAAAATTCTTGAGCGTTTCGTTTATTTCAGTGCAGAAACTTAATCATAGAGTGGGGCATCGAATTATTCGAAATGCTTTCCCGTGAAAACAATGGAACAGACTCGGTCTGCCATAATTTGTCATATTGCAGCTCTCCTAGCCAAGTGGCTATCAACTAAAAATGTCTTTAATTAATTAATTAATTAATTGAAATAACTTTACTCATAGCGATGTGGGATTTTTCTACAATAGTGGTAGTAAATAAAATAAAGCGGATTTCACATCATTCTTAAGGGTGATCGTAGCCGTAATAATATTTAGGATCACTGTGATAAATTTTATCAGTTTATATAATTAATTAGTGTTAAAAGTGTAATTATAACATATATAAATAATGGTTTCTTTGCTTATTTCTTCATGGTAAATTTCCTCTAAATAATTCCAATGTCTATCCCAGTGTCTATCGACCTTCTTCCCTAATGAAAAAGCCCTGAAAGAGGTCTGCAAGAAGGCGCCCTCAAAGAAGTATCAGATTTGGATGAAATCATCTAGTTGTTGCCGAATATCAGCACTTGGAACAAAGTTTGTCAGCTGATAACTTTTAATTCTTGCTTTATTATTACATTGCTTTTTTTTAAAGATAAGCTATTGCAAGATCTATATACAGGATGATTCTAGATAAGTGGGACAATCAAATATCTTGAAATCGGGAAGATTTACAAAAAAAATGTTCAAACAAAGTCTTCTTTATTTTCGGAGCCTCAACTTTTTATAATGTCAATTTTTTTTTCAAGGTCACCTTCACCTGTCGTTTGGAGTCAAATTCATTTTTTCAAATGTAACACCCAATTTTTTTTTTGAAATTCGAATTCTTTTTTGGCAATAAAAATGTTTTTACTTGAAACATTTTTTGCTAAAAGTAATGAAATTCATAATAATACCAAACTCTTATCCCGCGAACGCTATAAGTACAATTTTATAAAATTTTTGTTAAAACAGTTAAATTCCGTTGAAAATAATTTACTGTGGTTTTTTATTGATTGTATTAAGACTTGTGTACTCCATAAATCCATCAATGAATCTTATGATTGATTTGTTTATGAATAGGCATAGATTTCGTCTCGCAATCCATACCCTTTAATTGGGTATATGTAGTTAGCGCCAGCAATTTTTAAAATTAATTTTTATTTATGTTCTGGTATAGTCTAGACTGAGACATACACCTTTATTTTTTTGTTATTTTTATGTTTATGTTTAGTTGTAAGATAAAAAGTCAAACAGATTTCTTTTGGGCGGATAGTTCGATTTAAGAGTTAAAGGCTCACGAAAGTAGTTTTATTCGTTTTGTGAATCATTGAAATGGATTTATGGAGTACACAAGTCTTAATACAATCAATGAAGAACCATAGTAAACTATTTTCAACGGAATTTAACTGTTTTAACAAAAATTTTATAAAATTGTATTTGTAGCGTTCGCGGGATAAGAGTTTGGTATTATTATGAATTTCATTACTTTTAGCAAAAAATGTTTCAAGTAAAAACATTTTTATTGCCAACAAAGAATTCGAATCTGAAAAAAAAAATTGGGTGTTACATTTGAAAAAATGAAGTTGACCCCAAGACAGGTGAAGGTGACCTTGAAAAAAAAATTGATATTATAAAAAGTTGAGGCCCCGAAAATAAAGAAGACTTTGTTTGAACATTTTTTTTGTAGATCTTCCCGATTTCAAGATATTTGCTTGTCCCACTTATCTAGAATCACCCTGTATATTTGTTAATATATGTGCTTATTGAAAATACATAATTTAAACGCCTTTTTCTCAAAAAGTTTTGTCGAAAAATTCTAGTGTTTATCTACATTCCTCCCAATACGAAATCTTGATTTGAACCACATAAATAAAGCGCTTCAAAATGAGGAGCCAAATGTGCGAATTCAGTGCTTCTTTTGTATTTTAGTTGTAGATGAAGTTTTGCAAATTTTCAAAGAAAAATTTGTGATGGTATTGTTCACAAATCATCAAAAAAACTTGTACTTATTCACTTGTTCTCGTTCTGCAGTTGATAATGGAATGTGGCCTCGAACTAATGAGCCTTGTCATCCCCCTTCAATTCGAAACAAATTGTTATAGTATAATCCACCAACATATCAAGGAATTGATCAATTTGATTAATAAATGCAGAGATAGCAGAAAAGTTTGCAGTATCATCAAATTTTGTCCAAATGGAGATGATTATTTTGACGAGACTCACGAAATTTCTTGAAAAGATTTTCAAATGGGGAAGTATTTGATTTGTCGAGGAATTGTGAAAGTCAGGAATTAAATTCTAAAAAGTTCATATAAAGAGTATGTTTCAGTTTTTTAGGAATTGATTGTTAATTCTTTCTATGTATACTTAGGATAAAATTCGTAGAACTCTGAGCAAAGCTTGCAAAAAAGTGTATTTTAAGAAATGCCAGAGTTTCCTGAATAAACATTTAAATAAAATAGTGGATCTGCTCCTTGGGGCCTCAACTAGAGAGAGTTTGCGAAATTATTGGAATTTGCTCTATCAATCCTTTAAATACAAATCACGCAGTTGAATTATTCCAAAATCCATTGAATAAAGACGCATTTACATATCCTCTAGAGGGTTACCTATAGAAATTTTTTTTTTATTAGATAGAAGGATTGTATAAGTTTTAAACAAAATATGCATTGCAAAATTTTTTAAAAATGCAATAATTTCGACTATCTCAAAAATTGGTCAAAAATCAAGGATACCTCTGCAGCAAAACATCTAATAGAAAAAAATTCAAATAAAAGATATTCATTTTTTGAAGGTCTACAACGATCTATAAAAAACTACGGGATCGCCATTTGAAAAAAAGATTACCCTTGAAATAACCTTAAAATGATGTTTTGGCTAAAAGTTACTATCTTCATGACATGTCCCCTTTTTCACGGGACAACTTTTATTTGAAACTTTTCATACAACATACCGTTTTTAAGTAATCTTCAATCATAACTTTAAATGGGACCCTGTAAAAAGGACCCTGGATATTTTGGTTTTGTTATGTTATGATGGCTTTGGTGAATATTGAATAATTAATATAGAAAAATAGTTGTTTTTTTGTCAAAACTGCAAAAAAACTTGATCGAGTCCTATCCTGCAACAACAATCCTCTCAGTGACGGTAGAATTAGTCCTCACTGTCATTTGTTTTCCTTTTACGTGAAACAAACGAAAACAATTATAAACTAAAATGTCCGCCTACAGTGCCCTCTGTTACCGTTATTTATTTTACAAATTGTTCTCCTAGGTTTTTTTTATCGTAAGTCATAGAGGTATATGCAACCAGATATACTTTAATGTAACATTTTCTGATTCGAGCATTATTTTCAACCAAATCGCTCTTTTACATAATAAATAAGACGGAAAATTATAAATTATAAATATTGTGATTTCAATGAACGTATGCAGAACCTACAAATTAAGTTTAGTTGATAAGAAATGTTGATTTTAAACCGTAAATGTGCACATTAATAATGCTATTTTGTGGGTAAAACTAGCCTTATTATCATTACCCCACTAATTCATCCCGCAGTATTCTATGAGCTGAGTATTTAATGAGAAGGGCTTGAATTAAGCTTCTGATGAAGCACTTTTTCCTCGCTAACTTAGTTCTAACTTTCTGCTCTGGGGTTTAATTAAAACGATGAAATTTTCACTTATAAATATTCATCTTGCGGTCCTTAACAACCAGCTTTGAAAGCTTCAAATTTAATTAAAAAAATCATAGACAGTTCTCAAAATGCTATCTGTAAAATGCGTAGTGATGGGCGATGGTGCTTTAGACAAAACCTGCCTCTTCATCTCTTACACCATCAACTCCTTCCCCGACAAGTACGTTCCAACAGTTTTCGATAATCACTCTATCACCGTCATAGTAGATGAAAACCTCATCAACCTCCAATTATGGGACGCTGCAAGCCAGGAAGATTATGACAGATTGAAGTCCCTTTTTTTACCCGAAACCGAGGTTTTCCTTATCTGTTTTTTGCTGGGAAACATCACCTTTTATGAAAACATGTGAACCAAATGGTACCCCGAAGTGAAACATCATTGCCCCTACTCCCCCATTGTTCTGCTAGGCACCAAGGTTAATTTAAAAGAGTAGAAATACAACACGGTACGAACACCAAGACAAGATATGCAGTGTGTAAGTTTTTCGTAAGGTACGGACATGGCCAAGGACATTGAGGCTGTGAAGTATTTAGAGTGCTCAGCGTTGACTTAAAAAGGCTTGAAGGCGGTTTTCGATGAGGTCCTTAGGACGGTGCTATACCGACGAGCCCTGGAGTAACCCCGACCAACCTGTTGTAAACTATTGTAATTGAAATATATCATGAAAATATTAATGTTGATATATTTTGTTCCTATGTTGCCCTTCGCTTTGTCCAAATCAGTTGACCCCAATATATCTTGTACAGAATGATAATTTAAATTTCATATCTAGCCAGCTGTGGAATTTTATACAAGAGAAACAGAAGATAAAAAGTAGGTCGTAGCTTGATCATCTCTCTATATTTCTTGTGTAAAAACTGCTGCAATAGCAGATTTGAAAACATATTTTCTATTGAATACTATTCACCATCTGTCAAGAATGTCTGGTTTTTGAAGATGACGAATGGCTTGACTTCAGATCGGAAGGAGTTTGAAGGTGCAAGATTACCTTAAGGTCGTGGAATAAATTTTTCACAAGAGCAGTGGTAAGTTTTTTAAACCATGAAAACATAATTATTAGTTTTTTGTTTAATTTCTCATATTAAGCTGCCCCTCTAACGCACCTCTGGCCGACCTTCTAATCAACTTTCTGAAATCACTCATTAGAGAGATTTGAAGCTGCTCAAAACTATTAAAATCAGTGGCGTAGGTTGTCTACATACAGGGTGACCCAACGAAAACTTTACATCTTGATTTTCAGTATTTAAAATAAAAATGTGTAAAAACTCGAACCCGTCTATTTTTTTATTGTATTTTCAACTCTTAAACTTTAACCCCTAAACGGGGGTGACAAGTTACCCCAAAAATGTTTAATGGGAAGGGGCATCAAGTGATACCTCATTTTAAAAGTGGCTGTACCTGATTATTACCTCTAAGGTTGAAGTCACTGCCATTATCTCGTGGATATTACAGCTTGTATTCGTTTTACGTTAACAGCATTGTCATTGTATATACGCAAAATCTCAAAAAATTAAAAGTTTAAGCGGGTATTTACGGAGATCACTTAATTGGCCTTTTTTTATCTGGAAATCTTGATGGCCAATTGTATCTGGACTTGTTAGGAAATGCTGTTTATCCAGGTATAATGGAAATAATAGAAATGAAGACATGAAATAATAGAAAATGAAGGACATGAAACCATAATTCTTCAACAATACTCCTCCTCATTTCGCCCAGCCTGTGCGTCAATATTTAGATGAACACTTTCTTCGAAACTGGATTAGAAGAAGGAGTTATATTGGGTGGCCACCGAAGTCACCTGATTTAACCCTATTAAACTTTTTTTATAGGATCATCTGAAGTCTAAAATTTATGCTACTCAGCCTGAAACATTGAATGATTTGCGAAGTCGAATAATTCATGAATGCCACTAAATTACACTCTAAATGTTATGTAACGTAAGACAACGCTCTGAACAAAATTTATTTTATTGTATGAATTTCATTTCCACCATTTAATAATTTGATCAGAAAAGTTATGTGAACACTTTTTTTTCATTTACCGACCTTTTTCACAAAAAAAATTACAAATAAAGAAACGTGTCCCCTTAAATTTGAGGGGGTAAATCTCACCTCCTTCAAAACGATTCAGTGATATCGTATTTTTAAAAGTCTTCCTACCCTCATTTTGAAGTCTGCAGCTATTATTAAGGTAAATTAATTATGAATTAAAAGCTTTTTGCCCACAAACTTTGACAAGCTGTCATATTAACGGGGATTATGACAGTGACTTCAAACTTAGAGTTTATAATCATTATCATGTAATTACCTTTAAAATGAGTTATCACTCGATATCCCTCCCGATTAAAAATTTTAAGGATAACGTTCAGATAACGTTCAGGAGTTGAAGTTGGAGAGTTGAAAATACAATAAAAAATTGTCCCCCTTGAATCAAAAATCTACGAGTCCGAGGGATTTTACACATTTTCATTTTAAGTACTGAAAATCGAGGTGCAAACTTTTCGTTGGGCCACCCTCTATAAGCGCAGATCTAATAATTTTGGTAAAAGCAGATTACATGTAAGGACGCCGCTTTCTCGTGCAGCAGTTACACACATTTAATTGAAAGTCGAAATGCAATTAGTACTGTAATTTAAAAAATTCCACACTCTCGGGAAACCATATCATTCATAACGTTATGTTATTTATGATTATTTAATTGTTTGGCTTTCTTTTTAGACGCTCTTACATCGAATGATTTCACATATCTGCACAACGGCGGAACTTAAACTTAGTGAAACGCAACCCAACATCTCCTGAGCCAAAAACATCTTAAGAACTGTAAAAAAATGACCGATCTTCAATGTGGCCTGATGCACGCCCTCAGCACCGAGGACAAGCGTTTTCCAGGGACTTTTCGCCTCGCATGTAAAACAGGGGAAGGGTTCCCTAAACCCGCCCTGTAGGCGGCGTCTTGGGGATACAAAAGGCTGATGTAAAACTGCTGATAATCCAAATGGCCCCCATATTGAGTCCTGCCAACTTCACTTGCAGGTAATGTATTGTATCATCCAGACGAGGATAGAGCGCTGGGAAAGGGGGGCTAATTGCCTTTATTGAGGGGGCAGGGCTGAGCTGCGCAGCGGAGTCAATGCCGAAAAGGATAGAGTTTAGGGAGCTTTCAGTAATGATTCCCATGTGGTCTTTGGAGAAAAGTTGAAAGCACATTTTGATGTCTGTTTAAGTCCGAAAAAAGATTTTTGAAGCTTCAGGAAAGGCTTGATTAAAACCTACGCACGAGAGACCTTATTTCAATTTTTATCGGAGACCTACACACATTGCACACATTCTAATAATAATATAGCAATTTGCCAAATTATAGTGCAATTTGTTTATAAACAATATGGTTTTCTCTAGTACTGAATCCGGTGGGTGTTCCATGTGGTTTACTTCTTCGCATGGGCGAATCTCTAATTTGCGACCACTGGTTGTGGTCTTTTAATACAATAATATGTGTTTTCCGCATGCAGCGCAGCTAAAATATGTATTTGGAATAATAAGCATAAAGTAATTTCAATCGCAAAAATAGCAGATATTAAACAATCAATATAAATATCTATCGACGGTAGATAGTCAATCCTCTCGCCTGCTTTTCTGGAATTTTCCTCCTCTTAAAGACCACTGCACCCAACATTCTCCCAACTAGAGCTGGCCCTGTTTTTCTGCGACCCCCGACTCTTCAGCCTCACAACTTCCATCCCTACCAAGAACCTCCATTCCACCTTCCTTTTCGAACCAACATTATGAGCTTTACTATTAATAATTCTACCTTCCGGCTCTTCTAAAATACTCTTGAAATTGGGAATTTGAGGCATGCTCTTGCAGCACGCCCGATCTCCCTGTAGATACTCTCCGGATCTCTTCCTGGATCTTCTAAGAGAAATGCACGATTTGGTGGCTTCAAAATTTCGCCTCCTCATTTGAAATAGACTCATCACGTTGAAGAATTCAGAATTCACGGATTTGAGGAATTTGATCGAGTGTTTTGTGGTTGCACCCTCGACCGGGATTATTTGGGAAGTGTACAAACATTCGGTTGAAGGTTTGATGCTGATTATGTCCGATTTAGTGCACTCCGTTGTCTTTAAATCTGAACCTATAAGGGACACTGAATAAGCCTCGATTACTGAGTATTTTTACCTATGGCGAAGTTGCTTGCGGGTGCTCTCGCTGGTTGAAAGAACATTTTCCCCTGCACAAAGTCCATTTTCAAGGTGAACTCTTTGGGGCATCGCTTGAGGCGTCCCAAGGCCTCATCTGAGATTATAGAAAAACAGACGGATAAATGAGAGACATGTTGGTAAAGAGTTTTCTGAAGCTCGGGAAATCTTATTGTGATATCCAATCCTTCTTCATCATCATCCTCCTCATCGTCAGTTTTAGGAGGATCATCAAAGGAGGGGATAAACATCCCGTCCACTGAGTCCACCTCTTTTGCATCATCTTGGTTCTACAACAAGGACTCCTTGAAATAACTAAAATTAATTTGAAAGATGAACAAACCGCATCTCCCTCAGATTCAGTTTGAGCTTCAGAATTGCAGCTTTTCCTCTTTTTAATCGTGGCTTTGCTGGGCAGGAACTTGATATATATCTTGTTGATGTCCTTGGACAATTTGGATTTGGGATCAGAATTTATCGAATTTTTGGGAATAAGCGGTTCTGAGGACGCCCGATTTTTGATCATTTTAAGCTCATTTGCGATTTTCTTCAAGTTAATTACATGCTTGTACAAAGCTTCCACCACAGATGCTTGGGTTTCAGGGCTGGAAATTTCTGAGAGGCCTGAGGTTTCTTCCGCCAGTCTTGAAATTGAAATATTTAATTTGGTTGGATCGTGGGTAACAGATTTGCAGACCTAGAGACGTATTTTGTGAAGTCGCTAGTGAGCTTTCTATAGCGCCGAAGCCTCCTTCCTTCCTCCCCCAACAAATGTAAATTATGCCCCTCTTCAGACTCCACTTTACTTGGAAGATCTTTGGAAGAATGTTGCCTGAGATTTTTCTGTACTGTTGAAGACTCATTGAAGCAAATATTCCTCACAGCTCTAGCCTCCTCTATTGGAGCTCCATGCGAGGATTTTTTCTGAGAAATCATTCTCGCACTCCTAGAATTACTGGAAAATTTCGGAATGAGACTGGACCTAAATTTATGCACAACTTCATCCTTTTCTCCTCTCTCTATAAATCAAAGATGTTTGACCACCATTTTGTCAAGCAGTAATTCAAACCTTTATGATGCTCTTCATTTCCCGAATGAATAAAAGATGTCACTACAGGAACGGCACCTCCCGCTATCCCTGGAAGTTCACACTCACACTCAATGTGCACTCTGTTCTTGGAAGAGTCATCCCCCATTATCTCCTTTTCGAACTCACGAGGCCTGCTCGACGTACTCCAAGTGGGCAGCTGCAAGATTTTGCTCCTTTTCTCTGCCGAGCCCCTTCCGTCTGGTGAGTTATCAAATCTGTGATTTTCTTCCCCTTTTGTAATTTCTTCCCCAATTTGGACGTTCTCTTGCGTGGAATTTATAGAAGGGCGTCTGATCCCCGCATCTATTGTCCAGTTGTGCAAGATATCCGCAGTTACTTCCAGAAGTTCGGTTTCATCCTCATCAGCTTTAGCTTCATCTCT
Source organism: Euwallacea similis (assembly GCF_039881205.1). Taxonomy (NCBI): domain Eukaryota; kingdom Metazoa; phylum Arthropoda; class Insecta; order Coleoptera; family Curculionidae; genus Euwallacea; species Euwallacea similis. The sequence continues at coordinate 4,813,964 of NC_089616.1, read as the reverse complement.
GCTAGGACTTGACATTTTGCTTTAAACAGGAAATTTACGAAAACTTTACAGGTGAGTTTCAATCAGATTCATGACACGAGCATCCCTTGTCACTCTATAGTAAAACTCAGTAAAACCTCAAAGAAATGCCTGTTTAACAAGCATCAAAATGCCATACAGTCCACCACTCCTTCCCCAGACCAAAATTGCCAACACAAAGAAGCGCAAACACTGATCAAAGTGTACCCATTCCTTCTACCAGCCTCTGTATCTTGATCTGCGGTTATTTTGGATAAAAAATTCTGCACGGTGCTCTCCTTTGAAACTTCTAGCGACAATTCTACAACTTTCTCCAATACTGCCCCTACTATGATATTGAGAATCACAGCCTGCGAGTGACAAATCTGCTCAGGAAAATCAAGCTGTAATGAGTACCCCAGACGTAATTGTCCGACCAAGGGTTAACCAAGATTACGTTTGTAAATGACGATGGAGTATAGAAATACAGCGATTTACTGCTTAAAATTAGGGGAGGAAAGAAGACTATGTGGGTTGATGGTTTCACTTAAGCCTACTTAATCAGACCTTATTTATTGGAAGAGCCCGAAATACCTACAGTGTATCGTTCTATTATCGTTCAAGTAATGATCGTTTCTAGCTGTGTAAGTCCGATGTGTGAGGTCATTCCGTAAGGTCGAATAATTAAGTTATTAAATTATAATAGATTTGTAATGGTGTGTGTTATTTGCAGACAATTGCGTCATGCACATTCAAATAAGCTTCTTTCACAAAATAACGCTGTAATGATTTGACCCGATACAAAGTGTGGTTCATTGAAATAAATTCTTCTATAATATAATAATATATAATTTTTTGGCGTTTTTTAAGCTAAAGTACGAAAACATAAAAATTGAAATCAAAACGACTTAATTATTATTGAATAGGTTCTTTTAGACCGAATTACTACGTGGCACTACTAAACATGTTGCCAGTATTCACATTTTGAATATACGAAATATGACAATATAGTTTTTCCTGAAAATCTTCTGACATTTGACAGTGACGTGTTATCAATTAAAAAAAATGGACGAGTAGAGTGAATCATATTCAATACGATTTTTTTAGTAGTTCGCCTTATTTTCCTCCAATAATGGTTCAATTTTCAATGAAAAACACCTCAATAATACCTACTAATGATATACAACAAATGACCTACCATACAAAGTCAGTTTAGCTCCCGTGAATCGCGTAATTAGTTGACCTTATTCAGCCTTGTTAAGTGAGAATTGATTAGTCGCTTTTCTCAATAGTTCGAGAAAATGAGTACTTTTTTGCAAAGAACGATGAGTGCTAACTCATTCAACTACAGAGTTTGTAAGTGCTGCAACTCAATGACTGTTCAACAGTGTGCGTAAGTCTGTGTGAACTCGAGGTTACAAATCGAATGAAGATGAGTCGAGGGTATTTTGAGAACACAGAGACAGCATTTTTGTACAGGGTGAGTGTGAATTTTGTCTAACAAGTTGCAATAGCAAGTAGGAAAATTTATTTAGGACATTTAGATGGGATAAAAAAGTGTTAATTTGGTTTTGTGAAGTATTTTAATAGTCATATTGATGTAAATAATCATCACATAACCATACACATCATGACAGTAAATGGCAGTAGATGAAGCATGCCTCTCTACAGCACACCCATCACAACTAAAATCCTTTCCCCCCAATCTCATTCAATTCTCTAAAAAAAATAAATAAATACAGAGAGTAGCTTTGATTTTCAACATTTTTTGCCAGACCTGATGTCCCACAAAACCTGCCAGGAAATTACCTTGGTTTTCTGTGAAACTTCTTGGATTTCCTATGATCTTCAATCCTACCAGATCTCCCCTTGCAAGACAAAATCTAAATCTACTGAAGCAGATTTGTCACCATAATTTTAACAATAATTTTTCATCCGAGTCTGCTGTAACGGTGAATATGATTCTCAATTAGTTTTAATTGAGAATAATGTGCAATTCCAGCCCTGCGTGTGCCTGATGTGTTATTCCCCTTCCCCAAACAGCATGTAGTCAACATCCCATTCCCCTCATTCACCATGGGTGAGGTTCTGGATTATTATGTTGGAATTTCTTACAGTACCAAAGAATGACAAACAGAGACCAGTATTAGATTGAGCAATTTAAAGTTGTTTCTCCTTATGTAATAATTAATAATTTAATTACACCCAACCGAAACAATCGAAATGTACTGTTACAATATGCGTAATGAAAACGGTGAGAAAGTGTACCGAGCAGTTACTTACCGATCTTTTATTAGGTGAAAGCTTATATAGGAACTAATTTTTGATGCTAAACCGAGTGCAATTTAAAAAAAAAGCTGCGCATACAGCCTTTTTTTGCATATCATGTATAAGTGCCCAGCCTTGCAACGAGGCAAAACTTCATATAGTTGACCATTTGCCAGTTTTTCCATTACTGCGTATCGAAGCGGAAGCTCCCACGAAAGGCAAAAATATCATGCCGGTAATGGTTCAATGGGCCTGCACAAATAAATGGGTTTTTGTTAGGGATTTGACGAGGTCATGCGCCATTGTGCACTACGTATTGTTTTGCTACTTGTGATGAATCTCAATTGGTTGGAGCTAAAGTCAGGTGTTTGAGTCAGCCACCGTGTCATTCGCTTCAGATCTGGGCATCAGCATCTAGCAACGATTAATTATGTTAACGATAAAATCTCGATTATCTTACGTATATAGAAAGTGGCTGAGCCACCGGGTTATAACGCATAAAAAGATGACGATGTCTTATCTGGATGGCTACTTTTTTTAAAGATTATATATACAGCGTGGAGGTTTTGGATGGAACAGTCCATATAACTAAGATGTCAAAGATATGCGGCCAAAATCCTCGGACACGTCGATTTTTATTTTTTCTTGCAGTTTTTTTTATGGTAAATTCATGTATACAGGGTAGTCCAAAAATCAGGTACAACCACCAACTTTGTTTTTTGAAATAGAAACACCTATTTTTTATTTCATTTTTGAATTCTACGCAAAATTTAAGTGTGTTTTATGTATTACGTCCTATACCTAAACGCAACAGGTCTCGAGAAATTTACGATTAAACATATCAAAAACTAAAACTTTTGATTTTTTAAAAATTTCTTTGGTCCTGAAAAGGACCGATATTATACAAAATAGCATCCCCTCATTAACACATTGATGTTAGGGCTTATTTAAATAAAATTTTCCTGAACCCTGGATTGGGAGATGAGGGGTAATTGAATGGCCGGCACGATCACCTGACCTCACGCCTTTAGATTACTTTCTGTGGGGTTATCTTAAGAGTAAGGTATACTTTAACCAATCAGCAATTTAAGAGCCTTAAAAGAGAGAATCTGTACTGAAACAAGAACAATTACCCTAGTAATGCTTTAAAATATCAAACAGGAGTTCATTCATCGTCTTGCTTACTATCCAGAAGTATGTGGGATCCAATTTGAACATATAATTTAATTGATGCTTGTTGTTTTATTTTGTATTAAATCGGTCTTTTTCAGGACCAAAGAAATTTGAAAAGAAATCAAGTTTTCGTTTTTGATATGTTCAATTGTAAATTTCTCGAGACCTGTTGCGTTTAGGTATAGGACATGGTACATGAAAGACACTTAGAATTTTGTGTAGAATTCGAAAATGAAATAAAAAATAGGTGTTTCCATTTGAAAAACAATGTTGGTGGTCGTACTTAATTTTTGGACTACCCTGTATACATGAATTTCCCATCAAAAAACCGCAAGAAAAAATAAAAATTGACGTGTCCGAGGATTTTAGCCGCATATGTTCGGCATTTTAGTTATGGGGACTGTTCCATCCAAAACTTCCACACTGTATGTACCTGCATATTTCGAGTTTACCTCATTTTTTCCGAATCCCGTTACTATACCCACTTACCGAACGATTATCTAAAATTGTCTGTTTGTGAACACGACCGGCAAGTTGCGGTATCTTCAAAACGGTTGTTTCGGAGGTTAACCAATAGAAATTGATGGAATCTGCACTTAATTAGAACCCGTTCCGGGGGCGCGTCCACGCAATGCTATACGCGCCCATTTGTGTAAAATTCATTAATTGTTGTTGGTCTTGGTTGCGACCCATCTGAGGCATCATTGTACAACTGCAGTGCTTTGACTTTGCATCCACTTTTAACCCCTTACGCAATGGTTACTTGCCAAACGAATTAAGCCGAATTAGCTTATTCTAGTGCTTAACGCATAAAATATCCTGCATTACGCAAGTAGCACAATCGGAGTATCATTGCTGCGTACGCGGTTAATTATCGCCGCAATCCGGCGAACTGAAATGTTAATTTTTTTCAACGAGCATCTGAGATTGCTTTAGAAAGTCCAGTTTAACGTTATTTACACACGTCTATTAAAGCATTATTTAAATGGGATCAGATTGCGGATATGTTGTAGCAAAATGTGTCAGAGCGTCTTGAACGGTTACCTAATAATGGTAATAACGATTGATCAGCCTTCAAATGCTTTTTAGGCGATTTCGTTGTGAAATTTTTTAACACGCAATCTTGCCGGAACGAGTTATTAAGTTATTGCGATATTGCATTAAAAAAACGTATTTCTGACAACAATAATTCTTAAGGCTGATGCTTTTTACAATTGTAATCGTTACATTAGCAACCCACTACGGACGGCCTTTTTTAATTGAGATACCACTTGGAGTTCTTTGCGTCCCACCTGGGCAAGTAGGCTGCATGGGAATTAAATGCTTGCCCACTCTAGAAAATACACTGCGTGACAGAGGAAAGAGAACACGTAGTAAAAATGGTTTCAATTGAATGATTTTTGGTACACGTGGATTAACATAAGTGCATCGTTCAAAAATGAAACAAATTCGATGACTAAAATCTGAGAAAAACGTAATAACATGTCAGCCCTCCGTTTTATCTTATACACTTCTGGACACGTCTAAGTATCCATTTAATGAGATGATGAATGTCCCGTTGAGAGATATCATTCCAGGCTATCTGCACGGCATTACATAGCGCCGCTAAAACATCCCAGACATATCCCATTGGTGATAGGTCTGGAGATCGGGGTGGCCAAGATAAAAAATGATTGCATTTTGTTGGAAGAAGTCCATAATAACCTGAGCTACATGTGGTCGTGCATTATCTTATTGGAAAACTGAATTGCGAAGTGGGGCAGAGGATGCTGCTCCAAGACTTCTTGAATGTACCATTGGGCGGTCATATTGTCTCTAATGACAACTAAAGGTGACCTGCTGCCGTTAGCTATCACACCCCACGCCGTTATTTCTACAATCTGGTATTCTGGCCCAATAAGGTTGATTTGTTGTTGCACTTTTTATAGTCAAAAAATATCTAAAATTCCTGATAAAGCAAAAAACAAATGCGAGGACGTAATTGAAAAACTGATCGTTTTTACATACAAAAAAATTATTAAAATTAAACCATTTCTACGGGATGTTCTGTTTTCTATGTCATGCAGTATATTATTATATGGTTGTTAGTAGTTGTTTTAATTACTCTCAAGTGCAATAGCAACAAAAAAATTTGTTTAGCTCTTTTTGCTCCCCAACTCATCCTTTGAGGGAGTACTAAGTCTGCACAAGATATAAAGACATTAAAGTCGTTCCCGCGATGTCAATATCGTGCCATTTCTGGCACTTTCTAACAATTTATTTATTTGTCATGAGAAAAATGTTCAAAACATACTTAGCTTAGTGTTCTGGCGACCAGATAGTGTAGGATTCACCGAAACACCGACCCACTAAAAACCTCGAGATGCATGAACCTTCCTCGACCCAAGAACTGTCCCTGAGGGATATATCGTCAGGGTCGTTGAGAAGTGCGAGTACCCACTATCCACTCCACTCGTCTTCTGCCGATTGATTCCGCTCTCTCATCTGTTATGTTTTTAGAACATCTACTGTGTCTGGGTTATTTCGGTGTTGTTGAACTTCTTTCCGCCCCTTGTGCCAACCAAGAAGCAGAGGTGAACATTTTCATGAGGTTTCTCAAAAAGCTGACATAATTTCTCTAAGATGTAAGGGTTTCTGCGTAGGGAATCACCCCAGTGAATCAACGTTCGATCAAATGAAAACATGCCTTGAAAAATATGCCACGAACGTAGACGTGTCAGACAAGGATCAGAGATTACAGGGACATTTCTAAATGGAGAAATTAGGTTATTGAAATTTGCAATAAACGTGGAGAAAATTACCCTTATTCAGATTTTATAGAATACGCCATCGACGTAGATTTATTATGGTCATATTGGTTTCTCCGCTGCCAATAAAAATAGTTAAAAACTTTTTTCTGGTTCCTTCGCCATTTTGTCAACACCACAGGCATTTTCTACTTGTCTCATTTCTTGGATAATGTTAACTTTGTCGCTGACGCTCAAACTAATAACAAGCGGTGCTTTCAGTTTCTTTGTCTTTCATACTTTAATGTTTAAAACTCGCTGATGCGGAATAAAATATACATTTCACTTTTGTTTTTCATCGAGAGACAATGCATCTAAAACAATAATTGAAAGTTGTACAAAGGTATAAACAAACAGCATTGCTTAATCATCGGCCGTTTGCATAACGATTTCTTGCACTAGTTGATTTATTAAAAAGTGCAACCACTGAGACGATTCGAAACTACGCCAAATTTCCCTCCTCGTGAGGTGATCCTTCGCTTTTCCACGAGTTTTCTGTTGCCTAAATGCAGTTTTCCACGTGTTTACATAGAAAGTACATATATAAACTGAAATAGTGCGTATGAGAGCAGATCCATTACATTTTTTGAATGTTCGCTGTTCCAGGCAATAAGCACAGTTAAATATCGCAATTTCAATGAGTTTAATGAGTGGAGCACTTGGATTTTAATAATTTACTGCTGTCAGGTGAGAGCTGCACTCGGAGAAAAAACGTTAATTGATGGGTTATGCTTTTGCAAGGAATTATTGTACGCTGAAGGTTTCTGCTAATAGATTAATTCAGAAATAAATCTCGGGTTCCTGCAGCCGTATTGTCGGTGAAATTTAGGCATTGAAATGTAGAAAGCGTCTCTTGAGTACCTATTTCTAAATTAATTGGCACCAAATCCTACTACATGTCGATTAATTTGTTGTTATATGTTAACTTTCCATAACAACTATTATTTGTAACAATAAGCTTTAAGTTGTAGGTCTGAGTTTAGTTTAGTCATTTCCTCTTTAGCAATGCCCCGAAGGAAGCATAATTTGTTGATGCAATTAACCTCTTCCGTTAACATCAACTGTGACTTGTGCACAGATTTTGGGATTAACCCTCGTGTTGCCCTTGAAAAAAGGTCCTTTTATAAATATTTTGCTTTAATATCGTGGTATTTTCAGCTTGATGATTTCAGGGCAGGGCCGTGTCATGCTGGGAACGACACCGCCCTGCCCCACCCAGGCCTTATCAATATCCCTAAAGTTGGTCACGATTCGTGCCATCGCCGAAAGTCGGGTTTGCAGATGACACTTCTGTTATTATTTAATCGTATAATTTCTTTTATGTACAAATAATTCATATACAGGGTGGCCCATTGAAAACGAAACAGAGGCATTTGCGGGTACTTAGAAATGTATATCTGAAAAATGCTCGGACACGTAAACTTTATATTCGAGGGGGACACATTATAAACGTATACTCGCTCCTTTCACTTCAACACCCTAGCCGGGGTGAGTTAAACCCTTAAAATCTTAAATGGAAAGTATGGTCGAGTAGCACCTTGGTTGAAAGGTCTTTCGATTCTTGTTATAATGATACCCAAATTAACTAACTTTTATTCAGTAGTTTTCGAGAAATTTGGAAAAATGTGATTAAATTGCCAACAAGTGGAATGCTCTGTTAAAATCGTAAATTAGGAAAATTAATAGTAAAACATTAACAAAAGTTCTTTTCATTGATAAGATACTCAAACTGTTCACCATTAGCTTCCATACAGTAATACAAGTTCTGTTCAAAACGAGTCCTAACATTTTGAAGCATCTGTGGAGTTATCAGACGGCATTCATTAACAATTCGTCGTCGCAATTCTTCCAGAAACTCCGGTTCTGTTGCGTAGATCTTGCTTTTCAAATGGCCCCATAAGAAGAAGTCTAACGGAGTCAAGTCTGGAGACCTAGCCGGCCACTCTATAGGACCTCTTCGCCCAATCCATTGTTCTGGAAACTCTCTGTTCAAAAACTCCCTAACACGTCGTGCATAATGTGGAGGAGCTCCGTCTTGTTGGAACACTAATTGGTTGTCTTGATAGCGGTCATCATGTTCAACAATGTCAATGAATAAGGGATAAACAGTATTCCCCAGTAATTCCACATACGTCTCCCCTGTCAGATTGCCGTCAAGAAAGATTGGTCCAACCAAACGGTCCCCAAAAATACCTGCCCAAACATTTAATTTTTGGGGAGTTTGAGTGTGGACAGCGTGAAAAATTCTGGAATTATTATCTGCCCAATAGCGACAATTATGACGATTGACAGTAGAGTTTAGAAAAAAAGTACATTCATCCGAAAAGCAGATATTGAATAAAAAATTTCCGTTAGCAGCTATCCTTGCAGTCATACGTTCGCAAAACTCCATCCGCCGATCAAAATCATCTTCATTCAATTGATGCACTAGATGAATCTTGTATGGATGATATTTATGATGTTTCAAAATTCGTTGAATAGTTGTTCTAGAGATGTTACTAACTGTAGCTAATTTCCTCGTGCTCAAAGTTGGGTCTGCAGCTATTTGTCCTAAGATTTCAATTTCGGCAGCTTCATTTCTAATTGTAAATTCACGTTCAGGATCCCGTTTTTTGTTGAGTACTGATTCGGTTAGTCGAAATTTTGCAACTAGCTCTAAAATGTACTTTCTACCAACATGTCTGTTTGGATATTGTTCATTGAACAAACCCGCAGTGCGATTAGCACTCTCGTCGTTTTTGAAATAAAGAGAAATTATTTCCACTCTTTCCTCTACAGAATACACCATTGTAAAATTTTTCCTATTTTCAAATTTAATTCACTTAAACTCGATGCTGAAGTTTATTCGGTATCTAACATTTGAATACTTCACTGCAATAGCTGCGGTGATATTTTATCTCTCTTTTTTTTAAATGTATTCAAAGTTTAAATTCCATTCGCCTTTTTCTACTTCCTCTGCCTCCTCTACCTACCTGATAAGATGTAGTAGATTTTTTTTTATTATTCGAAAGCAATAACAATTGGTGAAATAATACAACTAAACTTAATCTGGTCAGTTTACAATTAATAGTCACTACTGATTATTTTCCTAATTTATGATTTTAACAGAGCATTCCACTTGTTGGCAATTTAATCACATTTTTCCAAATTTCTCGAAAACTATTGAATAAAAGTTAGTTAATTTGGGTATCATTATAACGAAAATCGAAAGACCTTTCAAACAAGGTGCTACTCGACCATACTTTCCATTTAAGATTTTAAGGGTTTAACTCACCCCGACTAGGGTGTTGAAGTGAAAGGAGCGAGTATACGTTTATAATGTGTCCCCCTCGAATATAAAGTTTACGTGTCCGAGCATTTTTCAGATATACATTTCTAAATACCCGCAAATGCCTCTGTTTCGTTTTCAATGGGCCACCCTGTATAAGTTATTTTAAGCTTTTCACATCCCAGGGGTCGTGGATATATGCAGTTCAAATTTGTTTTTGCGCACTGGAGCGTGTTTGACGCCGCACCACCACGCATATCCCTTTTACCAGTGTGGCTAAAGACAAACAACAACTTGATTTTGAAGTTTGTGTAATACTTTTCTGAAACGAACTACACCACTGTCTTTTAGTAAATTCAAGATCTGAGTTTCGTAAAAACCAAAGGCGTCCTGGGCTTTTTTCGATACCACTAGGGGGATGCATAAAATGCATGCACATGTGTTTCATTGGATTTTTGTCCCTGTGAAACAAAAGGAGCAAATCTAGAAGCAACTATCTTGAAGTTAGGCCTTGAAGAAATAGATGTGGGTGGCCAAGGGATTTTGAAGCTGATACGTTCCTGCTAGGAGTTCCTGTTCCTATTTACATCGGTTCCCGTAATTGGTGCTCTATTTTTCTAGATAGATTTCCCTGGTCGGCCAAGCAAATTATAATTTCTCAATACTATGCTGTTTCTGGTACCCTTATTAGTTTGGGTCCGAAGAGGTCAAAAGGAATACTTTCTATTTCCATTCGACTTGCAATAAAAATGAGCTGCAATGAGACTTTCTGCAAGCACCACCATGCAGGCCTTTCTATGCAGCAATTCATTCCTCAAGTTCTCCTATACTGCTTCCTCATAAATTTGCACCTCATTTTACTCATTTTGGACAAGAGAATGTGTGTCTGCTGAATGGCATTAAAGCGAATATCCTCAGTATTACTGTCGTTACATTATTAACTTTAAAATCAATTAGACATCGCGCTAATTAATTAGGTATCGTGTTTAGGGTGTACTATCGTCTAACACCCAGAAACACCTGGCGTCTGCAGTGGTACGTGGTACTTCTTAAGGAGACCATAAACCATGCTAAAAAAGTCGAATAATAAATTAGGCTTCATCAGTAACGTTCGGTTTTGACGATATTTCTCCGCTCACGCTTGCAGATAGCTCGCCTTCGCGTTTGGTATAACCATAAATCATATTTTAACGATCACTAGAATTCTTCTTGAAAATGTTGCTTAAAAAAAGCAGATGCTGACGCTTACGCCAATTGTTCTCAGAATTACGTCACGTGTGTCGTATTACACGCGTTACGACACGATCGGATCAAACAGTTTTCTTCACGGGTTTTAACAATCATCCGAAAGCCCACGTTCCACCTTCTGTGGCTTAATCGTCAGTAATATGAGCGTAGTAATTGGAAGATTAGTGATTGGGAAATTATCATCTATGTGGTCGAGAAATTGCGTTAATTGCGATCTTAAAACGAGGAGTAATGGAGGTTTTGTGAGATTTTGAGTTATTATCTTTTTTGCACGGCCACGCCTTGATCCTGCAAAAGACCCGGTGAAAGGTTCTAAAATGACTCAGAGAGAGATGTTGATCTAGGGTTTATTGGTAGTTTAGACTTGTTTGTATAAAGCCCTTTAAGAATGATAACGACCGGACAAATGCCAAACAAATCCAATAGGCATTCATTCTCCTTTAGCTTGATGGTCAAGCAAGAAGTTTCGTGGTGTGATACAACAATCATTCGGTTAGTTTCAAGCATAAAAGAGCTTCTTCTATTGTGCCCAAGAACTATAAGTTATTTACAGTTAAAATGCTGCATTTTAACGGAGGTTGCAGGAGAGGTTGTTCGTGCGTGGTGAGTGATACAGCAGCGATTATTCCGCCTGAGCAGGTGCAAAACCCATCAAAAAGCACCTGCCTTCATCATCATCAATGAATTTAATTGCCCATATTTTTTCAACTAAAAGTCAAAACCCTTTATACGATTTTCCTGCAAAATTGTCGATATTTTTTCTGCGTCGTCAGTATCACGCTACCACTCTCACATAGTACTGTCTAGACAAGGATGGGTACGTGTGGCCGATGGAGTTTGCATTTGCGACGTAGGCAACCAGACAAACTCTCAGTCAATTTAATTATATAATTATTATAGGCATTTCGAATCTCGTTTCAGTGGTTGAAATCAAGCAAAAAGTCGCCTCAATTTTAATATCAAGATTCTTGCTAAGATTATTCGATATGTCATAGAATTTCTTTTTACATAGGATGTTTCAAACATGTGCTTAAAATTTTAACTTCATCCCCCCATGAATTTATACATATACCGGGTGTTGCATCGCCAAACCGACTATAAGAAAACCCATGTAAATTTCAATACCATCTAATATTATTTCCCTTGTTCGTTCAAGGGCAAAATTATATTAGACTTTTTTGAAGGTCCTTTTATGAGAGACTTGCACGCAAAATATGAAAAAAAAATTTCTCACCATTTGCGAGATATTTTGAAAAAAGCTTTTTAACCTGCAAACTTATAATGCTGCCCTGATATTTTCCTCAATTAAACCACCAGCAACCGTTAAAAAACTTCGACAAAACTCGTTTACATGTCATAGTAGATAATAAGGTGACGGTTGCTGGTGGCTTAATTGAAGAAAATATCAGGGCAGCACTATAACTTTGCAGAGTGTAGAAAAGCTTTTTTCAAAATATCTCGCATATAGTGAAAGAAGACAATTTTTTATATTTTACATGCAAGTTCCTCATAAAAGGACCTTCAAAAAAGTCTAATACAATTTTACCCTTGAACGAACAAGGAAGATAATATTAGATGGTATTGAAATTTACATGGGTTTTCCTATGGTTGGTTCGGCGATGCAACACCCGGCATACCTCAGAAATAAAACAATTTCGACAAAATGACGATTCTTATACAGGGTGTTCTAAAAGTTTCCTTATGTTATTTCCACAATTTACCGTGTTCCCTGAATTTCAGAAACAAATCCTATTCAAAGTTTAAAACTTAAGACGTCTTTAGTTTCTTGTACAGGGTATTCGTCCTTCATAATTAATATCACAAATTCCAGGATAATGTGATAAATGTGTGTTTTAAGTTCAAAATCAATTTTAAAATCTCTATACTTAATTAATGATATTTCTATTAAGCAAAAAACAAAATTGCGTTCTTTCCATTTCTCCCTCGTACATGCAACTCCATCGTATTCTTCCCTGCTATTGCCACTATCGCTCCGTCTCTCTCTGATGCCATCAACAACGCAACGCAAGGCAACGAGGCATACGTCATCCCTCGTGAGAGGGCTTGTTTACGGGGTGAATCGATAAAGTAACCACTTTTATTATGTAATTTCGAACTAAAGTAAGCTGAATTAAACCATTAATTTCCGTATTTGCTTTGCTTTGTTGTTGTCCAATATGGGAAGCATGGTCAATTTACTAATGGCCGCGATTATAGTCCTATTTATAACACAAAATAGTAAATACCTACTAAGTGAAAGTAGATATAATAATGGATTTAATCTGCCGGGTTGTAGGTTGAGCGCAACGACGACAATTTGCAAGGTTTTAATTTTTTTAAAATAGCTGTAATTTAGTGCCCAGATAATCTCCAAGAGGAGAACGTGTAGGTGTAATTGAAAACAATTTATTTTGGTCCGATCGTACTGGCATGACCCGCCTTAATGCTCGATCCGCAGTTTAGATGCGGATTTATAGCACTTTCGTGTAAACAATTACACTTACTGCTACTTTTGATTTAAGATTGGCGGATTTAGTGATATAAACGACCGTGGAGGCACGCCTTAAATGGCCGACCCAGCCATGTCACTATCAGTCAACAGTGGATGTTTATCCGGAAAATACTGAGCTTTGATCATTCTCCTCTTAATAATCTAATTTACCCGCATCTAAGTCCCCAAATCGTCCCAATGGTTCTTCGAGTGCTGCGGAGTTCTGCTCGCAGTATTGCCAGCTTTTGCCATCAGCCCTCAGCTGTGTCACAGAAATTTCAAACTTATCGTTAAAAAATTTATGAGACGAGGCAACACTGCCTGTGATGACGCTGATGACGCTGACGGCTGCAGCAGCACGGTGCGACGCTGCTATAGTCCGTTCTCCGCCGTCGTCGTGGATGTCGCCGTTCCTGCGGGCCGCTCTCGAAAAGATCAACAACCTTCTTTCCACTCTACGAGAAGAAGTTTTGTGTGTACTTAAAGAATAATTGACTCAACGACGGGTTTGATGGGCGGATTTGGTGCGTGCCGGTTTATTAGTGGAACCAGACCAGTCCAGGTTCCGCGGAGGATGGATCCCGACACATTTGTGCCGCGCTGGTTTAGGTGTGATGGAGAGTGGCTTTTGGATTAGGTGTATGGACCTATTGCAGTGAGTGTGAATGTGGAATGAGGTCAGTACTTTTTGGCTCACAATTTTATTTGTCTGGAAAAATCGGTAAAGAGTCAATAATCCATAAATTGCCCAGAAAGAAGCTATCGAGGCAAAACTTTATTTGTCGACCTCCTCAAGGATACAATGGAAATTGCGTTGCGTGGGGTGATTTATACAATTTGTATATTAATGGAAAACTCTTCTTATTCTTTCACACCCTTGTCGTAAAGATTTGCCCTTGGATTTACCTCATCCCCTATAAATATTACTCCCCGATGGGATGTTTTGGGGGTGAGAATACCATAAATTGAGATCTAGGATTACCGGATGTTTTAGGAGTTTAATTTTCTAGTTATCAAAAAGTTTGAATTCTGTTTGAAATTGAATTATTTTTGATTGTGTTACAATGGATTGTCTCAGATAACGTCTTATCATTATCAACTTCTCATTAGTACTATTTTTGCCAATGAGACATCAAACAGTTAGCCTACACATAAAGGGTACTTTATCGCTTTTTCAAATGTACCCATTGCTGCTATCTTTAAAAGGGTGGAAGGTACAAAATGGGGCAAATGGGGAAAAACTTAACTTTCAATGTGCTTTAATCGGTTCCAAGCTAGCACCCACAACAAGAGTAATGTTGTACTCAGAATGGGGCAAATTTTGTGGGACCTTGCCACACCCCAATTGCCCTAACATCCATGGAAGAAATTCTTGAGGTTTAAACTGCAAATTGGACCCCTCAATAGCCTCATGGTAGGGCGAGTTTTGAAAATCCTTAGTGGTATCCTCAGATTACTATTATGAAGAACCTTATAAGGTGTTTCCTTACACCAGGAACATTTATGAACTATTTCATGTGATTGTGAGTCTGTTATCAAAACCAGGCCATTGACATCATAAATCTACCTCAGACGATGCTCATGACCTATCCGATGCTGACTCCGTGATGTTTTTATATGAACGAAGAAGACTACCTGACTGTGATCACATACCTAGATAGAGGATCACTGAGTAGACAACTTGGACACCTGCAGATACTTAGAAACCAAACGAGGCAGGAATTTTGGCAATTTTCAAGTATATTTCATTGCGAAAGTCTTTCTCTGCAAAACCATCAATAATTTCTCTTTATTTTAACTGCGAGCAGCCACATCACCTGTTGTATGTATACATACATATGTATGAAAAAATCACTTTCCATGAGCCATCATCGTGCATGCAATATGCTTGTAATACAAGTACGGATTTGACAAGAAAAGTGATACCACAAATGGTGCCTAGGTCACCACTTTCTATGAACCACACACGCCCGTTGGGTGCAAGTCATAAGCAAAACGCTAATTTCTTCTTTGCTTGTTTCAACATTTCTCAGAATTGTTTTATCGGTCATCAGAAGTGGGTCAAGTTTGTCCATATGAGGCCCGAATTTGTTCAATGCGAAAGTATTTAGGCGTCGATTAAGGCGATAGGATGGTGACAGAGAAAGCAATTTGAAACATAAATCGTTGGGTGATACAAACAGCAATTTGTGTCTCATTGAATTGAGCTATTATTCGACCTTGAGTTACGGCTTCAAATTATACCAATGAAGACTGTCGTAATGCAGGCGAAAAATGACTCTCTCTGTATCCCTCTCTCTAAAGGAAATTGCGCAATATGCTGTTAATAATAATAAATCCGACGAATAACAATAATTATAACGAAATTAACCGTAATTTCGAGTTTACGGATATAGCAAATCACGTTTTCCGATTAGGGTCCTCATTGTGGCCAAAAAAATTCCAACACAACTCACGAATAATTATGTTAACAATGGGAATTGTGGTCTACTACCTTCCGTGTAATTCATGTACCCACGGCTATAAAAAGGTATTATACAGGTGTCCTGTGTAAAATGTGATGTTGCCAGAATTCTTCAAGTGTAGACAAAACTACTGAGAGTTATCATGGAATTTTGCGAGGAAACAAAATCATTGATAAAATGGTGAACGCACAGACTTAAGAAGCTGTTAAAAGTTCAAGGAAAATCACGACATGCAGATCGATGGAATTAAATCAAGATCGTCCCAGGGAGAGATCGTAAAACGAGCGAAACTGATTAGTCCAGTAGATACCTACCTACTTGTTAATCTCATCACAAAGTCTGATTTTTCGATTAATAGATTTAATCTGGGACGGTCAGATAATAATGTTTCATTTGCGAATAAGTGAGAGTGAGGTAAATTAGCATAAAACAAACAACTAAAACCAAATAACAAAAACGAAGGAGCTTTCTTATCACTGTTCGAATTTAATCGGTTTCTTGCCTATCAATGTCACTTTTACTTTTGCTACTTTAAATTCGTGTGATCGAAAAGAGAACGAGATTTTAAGCACTTTCAAAACAAATTAGAATGAAAGTTTGTAAATAACAATTATATTGGAGATAATCGATGCAAATCGCGTTTAAATGATAGTGACTCAATTTTGAACCGATGACATTGCCCTCAGCGGACATATTGAATTGTTACGTTTCGCAGCGCCCTCGTGAATAAGTAAATTTCCCTTCATCGTTTATGGACAGCTTTATTATATTTTTCTAATTCGAAATGTGTATTTTTTAACAACCGTTGGTAATGATTGAACTACTTAAATGGCCTTTTATTGCCAAAGGGAAACGGCCTATGACCAGTTGGTTGGTTTATGGCCTCTTGTTGTCGTCTTTGAGTGCACGATTAAAGGCGAAAATATGAATGTGCTGACCTCGTCTGCGGCCTACCCGTTGACGTGGACTTGTGTAGGATTTCGATTTCGGTTTTGGCCTTATTTAAATGGTCGTTTGACGATAACAAACAACGAACTACATGAGGATCTCATAGGGGAAAAAACGAGATGTCGCCTCTGTTTTTTTTTTGTTTTTTTTAATTCAATGACCTATTTGAGCCTCCATTTCGAGAACAACATAGAAACCATAGATCTGGATTTCTCAGAAAAATCAGTGGCGCAGGTATTGCGTTAAAGGTTGTGACGCCTTTAACGCAATACATACATTTTTCAAAATTAGACTGTGATATTGGTAATCTATATTATCTGATAGTTTCCAAGTCCAGGATGTCTCTGGTACAATTCGGTCATCGATTTCAAGGAGGATCAGGTTTTGAATTGATAAAAAAAGCAATGGTGTAATCGGCTTTAAAAAATTGTAAAAAATGTGTAAAATTTATTTTTTTTCGCTTTCGATCACACTGGTTTCAAAATCTAGACTAGTATGTCCCTGATTTTCTAGAAACTTAGTCCATCATTTCCCAAATTTAAAAAAAATCTAAAAATTATAAGGAAATCAGTGAATAATTTCTCAGATACGTGGCTTCTTTAACTTCTAAATTTCCACTACTTTTACAATCCTGCAAGCTTCTTGAAGCTTAAAAGAAGCTCTTCAAGGCGACTATGCGCAAATACAAAACTTAACATAAGCAGATATTACAGACAATGAGCCAAAAAAAGGATACTATTTTCCTCTACACTCGAAACAATGAGGTTGTAATTAATTAGCGAACCGAATAGTCCTGTTTGCTTTCACATAAATTCCTTGAACAATAGAAAATCATATGCAATGGCGTAACGTATTCCTCGTTAGGCTCACTTATTTGTTACGAGTTGCGAGAAAAGGATGTTTGAATGGGTTTCAAAAGCAAATTGAGTTACCGGGAATTGGAAAACGAAACCAACACAAAATCCAGACCAAATTTAAATTTTTGTCAAGTACCTGTATGTATCTACGTGCCCAAGATCATCCAGAACCCGAAACAAACCTTGTGTTATCTAGGCCAGGGCCGGCGCTATGAAATCGCTATTAATTACTCATTCATTAAGTGTGAATGCTATTTATCATCGACGTTTTGCATTATGCACAGTGCCGTACCGCCCCAATTCCCAGAATTTATCGGATGTTTTTATAGAACCGGAGAGTGGTCTATTAGCCTGTAATAGACGCCTTTAAGGCCCATTTATTATGGGTAAAATGATGATGGATAATAAGTGAGTTCCTGCTGCCATTATCTGTTTGCTTTCCCTTCAGCTATTTGGATGTTTTTATTCTGTCACCTCCTTTCTGAATTTAGACTGCAAAAATCGATTAGTAAAACCTGCAAGGCGTAACTATTTATTACAGAAGCGGATGCCTATTTTTAGCTTACACACTGTATATATTACCGTCAAGCAGTTGCATCCAAAACTGTCGGATCAATGGGAAAATGTGTGTCGTTTATAATCACTCCTGAACGATGAATTAAATGTAAATTGATCCACTGCCCACTCGTTTATATTTAGCATACATCGGCCATTACCTAGGCCAAACTGGACATTACTTTGTAAATTTATTCATGCGTGTGTCCAATTAAGCGTGTACGTGCCAAGACTTTACAGGAAAAATGGTAAATTTAGACCCATGGCGTCGATTTTGAATAATGCATTTGTCAGCAGTTAGTAGCGTGTAGAAAGGCGAGAAAGTTGTCAAGATCATCATTCCCTGGGAAGATGCAAATTTTGATTATCTGATTATGAGGAAGCGATAATTATAAGGTGCCAGGGAAAAAGTTTGCCTGATGGGAGGCCATCAAAAGACATTAAAAAAAATATAAAAGAGCGTTAACTTTCCTTCGTCGCACGGTTTATCGAAAGAATCCTCGAGGATACATATTTCCTTGTGCTTGATTCGTGGAAAAAAAATCTCTATAACTAATTAATCGTAACATTCCTTGCTAAACGAGAAAACGGCCTTCCTATAGCGAGTCAATTCATTTAATCCATCGAATTCAATTAGTTCCATTAAATCGTCAGCTTTATGGCGGCAATTTGGAGGAAGGTCTTAACCGTAAAAAAATAAATAAGCAGCATCTAGCTCGATAATAATCGTTATATTGAGAGGACTCTGTAATGTATTTATCGATATGGATTATGCAATTATTATAACAACTAGTTCATAATTTCTGGCTTCTCCTCCTTCTTTTTTCTTGCATGCGTTTAGACACAGAGAGAATAATACTCCGATTCCATTTTTTCTTATTCACTTGTCAAATGCGTCTGGTGACACCTATTGACAGGCATCATTAGTTTCCGCTTATAGCTTTTTATTCATGTACAAGGAACGATCACAATAAACTGATTTATTATCTCCATCGTTATAGTAATTCCACTGCAGCAATAGTGATTAGGAGATTTTCTACCCAGTTTCTCGAGTACACCAAATTAGCCATTAACCACTGCTTCTCCGCAATACGGTTTGCGCAAATTTAAGTGGAAATAAAATTAGGTATGAGTAGAGAAATTGGCCGAGAAACATATGGCAAATACGAAATCTGAAGCATATTTGTGTGCATCCTGCTTATTTTTATTATGGGATTCCGACGAAAATTGTTTGGCGGAAGAGCGATGATGAGATTTTCTCTTTATTAAAGCTGGATTTATGGCTGCTTTATTTAAATCTCCATCTCCTCTTTCAAGGAATTAACACTAAGGCTTATATCATTAGTTGTTACATCACCATCAGTGATTGATGGCTCCTAATAAGCTAAAATACCAGCCTACGTCAGCGGTGTTAATCAATGACCTTAATACGTAATCCGTGAGTCATTTGTACTTGGAATGCCGCAATTTATACAGTGTTTATTGTGTTTTACAGCCAATGAAATTGTATTTAGCATGGATTTTATCTCGCAATTATCGCGTTTATGGTAAACAAACCATAATATGTTGACTTGATAACTAAAACGGTTTCTCATTGATTTCAGGAGTCTGAGTCCGTGGGCCATGGCGTGGAGTGCCTCGGTGGGCGCCCTCACCAGCCCACCGGGCCCTTCCACTATCTCATTAGCGAGCAGGCAAAGTCCCTGGTGGCCCTCCAAGAGTTGCAACACGAGGTCGGGGCTTTGCTCGAGTTTCGCGACCTCGTCATGGAAACCTTCCCCAATTTGCGTTCCAAGTTGCAGCAGCAGCAGGTCACCAATTCGACGCCGGCCACCATGACTGGTATAGATATTCTCCAATCAAACTTAAATTTTTGTCTACATAGCACAATCTCCATTTCAGGCCACCATCTTCATCACTCTAACATTCCTATATCGATAAGGCCTGGAGATTGGACTCCGGGGATTCGGGTGCGCAAGAAATTGGGAATTTCTAAGGAGAAGAAGAGTGTTAGTGAGCCAGCTACTGGGTCCTCCACCTCAGCAGTCCAGGATTCGGGGTTTAGCACTGAGGCTTCGAGTAAAGAAACCCATAGTGCATCTTCTACGGTGCCTACGTCCACTTCTGCCACAGGTAAATTATTGAAACTGTAGGTGAATGGTCTATTTTTTTTCTGGGAATAGGCATCAGTGAGACTGACGAAGCAGAAGATGAGTTGTGGAATTTGCTGGATGTGATTCATCGCAAGGGAACTCGGTTAAAAGATGAGGTTGAAGCCCTGCAAGGCACCCTTAGGGATCAAGCGCCATTCGGGGATTCCGGGGGAAATTTCCAAAGGGTTTTGTTCCATTCGTCTGCTGATGATGTCAGGCAGCTTAGACAAGAAAGGGATTTGTTGCTTGATAGGTGAGTCGAAATATTTTTTCATTGGAAATATTTGGGATACTAAATGGAGAAGTTTTAAAAGAGATTTTTAAGGGCAGTAAGTCGGGATTTTAAAGTCAAATTAAGGTTGTTTCGGCGATGAAATGGTGCTGTGAGATCAAAACACACACGGAATTGGCAACTTTAATTAATCATTTTTAGCGCTCCGAAGATGGTTTTAATTTAAATTCGAAAGGTCGACAATTCCAGCGATATTCTTTTTGTACTCGTTTCATCATTTGTCGTATTTTTTCAACTTAAGACTTGAGGTTTCGAAGCGAGTAACAGAAACTCTTTTGCTGCCTCAAGAGATGTGTGGTTTGGTTACGCACTGAAAAATAAACCATTATAACAGAAGCCGAATGGTGGCCTTAATTAGACACCACCAAATTAAGGTCAGTCTCGTGTTTTACGAGCATTATAATGCAATTTTTTCAATGTTTTACTCGATTCCCAGTGGGTTTATTACAGTTACACTAATTTCCTGACAAGTAATCCGCTTGGGGGTGTCGACATCTATTGTCTTTGGGTTTTAATTATTTATTGCTTTCTGTTGCCAACTCGTGTGGTCAACGTTTCAAGGATGCTTCCGGGTAACGCTGTATAAAAATAGATAGAGAAATAATGTCAATGCACTCTCGGTGCATTGAATTTAATATCAATGCACATCTGTCATAGTCTGACCTTTAAGACTTATTTATTTATTTATTATTTAAGACTCATAGTATCCCATGCGATAATGCTCTAGGATACAATTTAGCAAGAACCCTTTTTCGAATAATCGCACTTGGGGTTCACTTTGATTGAAAATCTTCACAATTCCCTTATTAGGCTGGCCGAGATGGAGGCGGAAGTCCTCGCCGGGCGTCTGCACACCTCCCGCCTCCAAGAGGACCTGGAGAACCTCCTATTGGCCAAACAAGACTTGGAAGAACAGCTGAAGGCGATTGTGTCGCAGCGCGGCGAGGTCAACTCGCGCATCCACGACCTCCATCTGCAGTTTGTGGCCAAAAGTGAGGAGAAACTGAAAGTGTTGAGTGGCAAAGATTCTAGTCAAACGCAACCCCTGTGGACTTCGAGACGATTTTCGGGTAGTGAATTGGACGGGGTGCTCGGGGATCGGACACCGAAGATCTCGTTGCCGGACAGCCGGAAAATCGCGGCCATTTTGAGGGAACACGACCCTCTGGTGTTGCAGAAACATCTGCTTGTATCAACCGTACAGAATCAGGTAAGCGAGGAGTGACTACGTGCGATAGTAATTGATTTAACGTGAATGGTTAATTTATTAACGGGTAATTCGCAATTATAAATGTTGAATAATCGGGTGTTATTGCATCGGTGATGGCGCGCCTTGAGGTGCTTCATCACGCGATGAATACAGGGGAAAAGCTGTCGAGAAGAGAAAGAGGTTTAATTGTAAGAAAACGTGTCTAGGAAATGTTCTTGAAGATACGTCTTTTTCAGCAACCTCTTAAGATTTGCATTTCAAAACTAAACTTAACCGATCTCTCCGTTGTAATTCATAAAGGTTGTCTTGAGAGCTCGTGGACCAAACGCAAATACATACGGACAGAACAAAAAAAAATGACCGCCTTTCGCCGTAAAAAGTGTCGAAAAACCAGAGCAAGTTCACTGCGAGTCCCAAATAAAACCCGTTTTTAATGCCAAAACAATGCATTGTTTCGTGTTTTGATCGAGAAGAAGGAACATGAAATGCAACAAAATATCATGATTTTGCACAGAAGAAACTAATGTAAAATTTACGTTTTTTATGTTGAAATTTAACCTTAAACTGCGGTTTGTATAGGCGACCAATATCAAGGTAACCGATACGATGTTATGTAAAAAGCGAATGTTATGGAGACCATTAAAACTATCACTTCTCATAAGAATTAAGTTCAGAGTTTTGGCCCGCAGCTGATCAAATTTTTGCGTTATGTGCATATAGATCTGTCAACTGTTTCGCTTAACTGCGTTCGAGAATCCGCTTTTGATTCCAATTTTTGGGGTCGACTCGCTTAAGATTTTCTATGTTTCTTTGTAGTTTTGTTCACTCGCAAATAAAATATGACTCCTTGGATCAAACATCCGTTTTTATTATTCCGAGAAAAGGCACGTTTGCGATATTAAAATAGACACGCAATACTAGATGAAAAAGGTTTAATTATAGGGCGGGCCACGATGTACGACCTTGTAAAGGTGAATCAACTGTCTTGTGAATCATGCTTCAATAAGACTTGAGGTTGAGGTTGAGATGTCTGCAATATAAGCTGCCATATCTTCCATAAAAGCTCTTAGCGAAATTTTTTAACCTGTCAACTCTAATGCCTTTATAATAGGGTAATCGCCCGAGTCTGCACTTGGCATTAAACGTGACTGGATCGACAAATCTTCTTTAATCGCTTTACTGCTAATTTAATGTCGATAAACGCTATAAGGAATCGCTCAGACGTACCATAATTGAGTGGATAAAACTGTGTCACCAGCGGTTTTCAATTGTAGTTGTTATTGGACCTGAAATAGTACCGAAACCTGCTAAAATACCGTTTCTGGGGAAAAATCAATGAATAGTGGTTTTATAGGAGCAGAGAAATCACTTCGAAAACGTCCATTTGAACCTCTAAAGATAATTGAAGGTGAATTTTTATATAAGTAATATCGAATCTCAGGAGTTCAATTTATTTTTTACCTCGTGACTACAAATTTTAATTAGCCGTCAACCTTGACTGGACTGATTTAACCTCGGCGAATGCTTCGAAAAAAACAATAATAGAATTATTATTCCCTTTTCTGACCATCTACATGGTTTTTGCAGGTTTTGAAACAAAAACTAGATTCGGCCAGTGATTTAGAAATGGGTCTTAGGGCAAAATTAGACAAGGCTGTGGAAGAAAACGAGGATTTGCGTTTCGAGGTAAACTCCTTCAATCAGCCGATAGCAAAGTTAATACAAAAAGGTTTCTTTTCAGCTGGAAAACGCAGCTATTGAGCTGGAAGGTACCAAAGCCCGAGTGAGAGTATTGGAGGATCACCACAAATCCAGTGTAAATAATAAAAGCACGTCGCCTGATATTATCCCTGATGTCCTTAGTCAGGAACAACATAGGCCTGTTTCCAGAACCGAAATTAGGTAAAAATACTATGCTATACTATACGTATGCTTTTTAAAACAATGAGCAATTACTAGTGATGGCATTACCAGTTTCTTGGTTGTTTTTTGAACTAAATATTCATTAGAACATGCGCATCCACCATCTTGTCAGGATTATTATTTTTCCATTAGTACTGCAAGCATGAAAGCGATGAGCCCGTTGCCGATTAACCTGCACATGGACCATAGCAGTAGTACAGAGTCGGCACACGACCAGGCCGAGAGTAGTAGGAGTAAAGAGAGCATTGGCTCCAAGAGCAGAAGGCCCAGCAAAATTCCCTTGAAGAGCTACACGGCGCCCAAACCTCCAGGTGGTAAGCAAACATTTAATACATTCTTGTAGCTTGTACACACACAATAATGTTGTTTGTAGTGATTCAAGCTTATCATCATTTCACCACATACACACTACACATTCATAAATTCATGTCATCGCGCACCCGCAGGTAAACACAGCCCGGCACCGCGCAGTCGTAGCGGCGGCGGCGATTCTCCGCACCGCTCGCATACTTCCCATTCATGGAGGAATCGGAACGGCGCAGAGGCAACTAATAATTCGTTGCCCAAGTCACGGAACGGCTCTCTAGGTTCTGCGCGCGACTCGCTCTCAGGCAAGTTGCGCAGCGGCGATCCGCCTGCGCAGCTGAGCAACACGCTGAAAAAGACGGGAGCCAAGTGGACCGGGGGCACAACTAAGGGCGAAAAGGTACGGTCCAAAACATCCTCAATATGGGATTTCTTCCGGCGAGACAGCAATCAATAGCAGGATTTATTTTTCGTTGCGCGCCACGCACTGAGTGGAGTAAGTCAGGCTTTATTTTTATTTGCTTCCAGAGGCTTGTCGCTTTGGTATGGTCACGTAGGAGCTTGTGGGACGTATGGGATGGTTGTAGATGTAGTTGTTGTAGTTGGGCATTGCGGAATCATCTTCACGGCACCAACGATAGGTTAAGGGTATTACAGAGTGGCGCGTTTAGCTTAACTTGTCATGAAACACGGTACAGCTTAAGTTAATAAGAAGTTAAAGATCTACATTTTATACAATTTTCCTTACGACTATCTTCCTTATTTTTTTTCGCAGTTTTCCAGGAAAAATAAAGAATCCTGTTTTCCCCAATTTTTTCATGATATTGAAAATTAGAATCTAAAAAAATGGTGTCTGAGCGCACTAGCCTCGATGTCGCTGCATTGAAATTTTCTAAGAATGTAAGAATTTATAATGTTAAGAACGGTGACGTCCATTTTACATTTTACCATTTGCAGATAAATATTGATTAAATATTTTCAATGTTTTTAAATTAAGCCATTGGGAATGATCCAATCTACACACAAAAATAGATATTCAGCTTCAGTTTAAATCCTGAAATGTCGAAGTTTTGAAAAATGAATTGAAAATGTCTAAGAAGATAGTGGTTATTGATATCAGCCTCGACGTTACCAGTTTTATTAATTCCTTTAAAAAATCGTACCGGTTCTTAGCGCGAAGATCATAATCTTTAGATATCTAGCAAGTCCAAGACTAAAACTAAAGCAATAGTATCATTTTCTGTTGCGACTAAGTCCGACTAATTAGCGGGAATCGAGATGGTATCGAAAACCCGTCTCTATGTTGTTTTATTATGTTAAATATTAAATTAAATTCTTTTCAAATTGCAAGGTTTTGTGCAATTCCTGGAACTGCAAATTTCCTATAAAATAACTTCGGCAAAAGGCAACAAATAACCCGATCAACATGCCACATTATCAACTTAAAATGATGAATTTCTATGTAGAAAGTATCCGTTTCAAGCATCATACAATTTAAGTTGGTTGGTGTAATAATTCCGAGCTACTGTAAATTTATATGCACGGACAATCAGAGCGAGACAAGATATTTACACAACTACAATGGTAATTGCACATCAGTAACGTACCGAAAGATTTGGGTACGCTGGAGAAAAGAAACTGGCCAATTGCACATGTTTAATTAGCAGTTTTGTAGATCAAGTTTGAAAAGTTTAAAACTTCATCAATTTAAGGGAAAAGAGAATAAAGGTACCTTCAATTCAACCAAGTCTCGAAGGGTGAAGTAGATTCTTCTTCCTCCTCTTTTGCATAATTATTTATAATTCAGAAACTGTATTAGACAAGCAAATATTACTGAGGAAATGCGCTATTACATGTGCCTAATGGCAATTACATGAATAAAAGTAATTCTATGATGGTTATGTGAATAATGTAAATGTAAAACGATATTAATGTGGATGCAGTGGCTCGCGATGTTACGTAACATTCAACGGAGAAAACACAGTAGTTGCGGTGAAACGCGGCTTAAATTGATCGCTGCGTTATTTTGTTTTATAACGTTTAATTTTGTTAAGCGTTCAATTTCAATTATGTCGTGTTGCAATTGGCCCGGTTGCCTAACTTTTTGCGGTAATGCCGCGTCGAGGAGAAAAATCCTATTTTTGCATTCAAAATGAAAGAATACTAAAGAAAAAGCCACTTTAAAACTTGCCCAAAAATTACAAAAAAAAATGCAATAAATTACGCCGAATCAGGTCCTGCCCTACAGCGGAAATTCGCCGGCTCGGCTGACGTCATGTCAAATTTATGATCGTGTTTTGTTTTTTTTTACATGCAATAAACAGGGACATCTATTGCCGTTAGCAAATACCCTCAATTGATTTTTCATAAACACGTGTTTTGTTATTGTTTTAACGAAGCGTCGGAAAAGTGGCCAAATTTTCCAGCTAATTCAATGGAAGTCAAGTGTGAAGTGTGTAGAAAATTGCGAGAAATTTTAATGTAACAGGGACACTTTAATGTTCATATGTTTCCCTTGGTATTAGATTGAAAATTGAATAAAACTTATAGTTGAAAGTCATGCTATATGGTTTTAAACACCGGCGATAGAGGCGCTAGAATGTGAAGCGGAAATTTTGGAATTAAAAAGTTGAAACTTTTCGTTTTTAGGTATTTTAACGCAGCTTAAGCGTGCTTAAGGCTGTTAATTTTGATCTACTTAATCGATCAACGACCGCTCCTGGTAATATGGTAATTTCAAGACTACCTCTGATCATAATAACACTGCAAAAAATTAATTAAACGCGTCCGAACGGGCAACACCCCGTGCACAGACCAGTTAGCGGAATAATGGTTTAATTAAGCGAATGCATGTTGCATGTCCTCTACAAGTTATAGTGCCGCATAACTTTTTGATTTATGCAACGGCCTTTATCTATCAATGCTGATGCTCCTTGTAACAACAGTGTCTCTTTGCTTGCAGACTCAAAATTCGCCACCTCCAAACGCAAAATCTCAATCTCCATGGATTCTCTCTTCATATAGGGCGGAGCCGCAGGACTTTCCCGATTCCCTGATGGACAGAAGCTCAATGCACCAGACCATTACCGATTCGGAAAGCCGCCGCTTTCAGACGGCCAATACTTTTCTATGGGAAACAAGAACCGACTTCTACGACAGCATCGATAGCAACATGGCTTCTTCTAGTTGTTATTGTCGCTCTCATGGCGAGGATCTGGCTGAGTGCGACAGTTTGGAAAGGGAGCTTTTGAGTCGTTCATTATTTAGTGAGAAGTGAAGTTTAAGTCCCAACAAACGTGGTTGCACAGTGGTCGGAGCGAAAATTTCTGCAAATAGGTTTGATCGAGAAGTATTTCTGTGTCTCTGTAGAGCTTCAATTTTTGAGGTCTGATGTCGGATTAGAACTAAAAAATTAAAGCAGAGGAGTTACATTGATCTCCATGCTAAACTTTGAATTTGAGACTTATCATGTTTTCGTTATACTCAAAAATTAAATTTTAAAAAACTTTCCTCCGGAAGTGGTCGTTGTACGCATTTTATAATGTATTTATTTTCAATTATTTCTAGAACTGTGATAGGATATTAGAGAAGTGGCAATGTCTTTTATGTATTATATATTCTCAGTTATACCAGTTTTAAATCTTTTTTATTCTCCATTATTGTCGATTTAAGCACTCAATTTCCTCCTCAGAGTATCACTAAAGTTTCTATTTATACATACACATAAAAAAATCCCAATTTCGCCACAGATTGACGTTATATTGTGATATCTTAGAATGCTCATCACAACTGTAGCTGAACAAACACCTTATTGATAGTTTAATTAATACATTTGTTATCAATATTAATAGTAGTGCAATTGGTGGTTTCAAACTCCAGCAGTTTCCATTTAATTTTTGAACTGAAAATTAGCTTGTGCTACTGTATATTATGTATATACCGAAGTATCATTTTGTTTATAAATAAATACATATCAAAGAATGAAAAAATTACAATTACAAAGCCTTAACTTTGGCTTTGTCTTGCATGGTTTCAATCGTCCTCAAAAGCTCGTGGACCTTCTCCCCGACCATTAAGAGAGTGTTTTCCAATTCCACTAGCTTGTCATTTTGGTTTTGGAAATCTTTCCATCTCACCACATGTGTTTCTACCCTTTTCCTATCCAGTTCCTCCTGAGCTGAGGGAAAAAATGGTAAAACTTCATCAATTTATTTTCAGACACCATATTGTCATGATGTAGGAAATCACAATGTGATTAGAATTGAAAATGACATCGCGGTGATTAATTTAAAGCTTAAAGTGAAGAAAAACTGAGCAACAATCTGAAATCAATGGAAACATAAAATGTTGAAAATGATGAACCCTGCCGTGGTTGTTAAAGCACCTGATGACGTAGTAAACCAAATTCGAAGAATAATCACAAGTAAGTTTCTTAACCTCAAATCTCTTTTTTCGTTAGATTTATTTTCACAGAAATCTGATTCTGAAGAAGAAACAACAGAACTCTGCATTGTCATTTCCTAGAAAATAATTGAGAAGTAAAAAACTTACCGAATTTGTCAAAAAATCTCTCAATATCCTCCCTCTTCAAAACGGTCAGAGGATTAATATCGTATCTCGTAAAGTACATTTCAATTTCTCTATCATCGAAGTTCAATCTAAATAATTCAATTTTTCAGAAACACTACTGTGTAATAATTATTCCAAAAATTATTTTTTTACTTGACCAGTGCGTCTCTGATTTGGGCAATATTCGTGTTAATAATCGTCTGTTTCTCTTGTTCCTTCCTCACTTTACATCCAAATTTCTTCAAGAAGTTGCGATATCTGTCCGCTATGTATTCGGTCATTTCGATCTCTTTGGAGGCGATTGCGATATCGATTTTTACATCAGCGTAAGTGTCGTTGATAATTGCCAGAAACATATTCTAAACCAAAAATATCTATTATGTATATGAAAAGCCAGGCGAGTTTACTGATGGCCGTCCGGTTTTGCTGGCACGTGGTTGGTTAAAAACCGAATTTTGACTCGTAACATTTGGTTATCAATTAACTCGCCTGATAGATTTTATTTTATCTTACAAGTAAAATAAAGAAAACTAGCACAATGTAAGTAAGGAAGTAAATAGGAGCCACAATGGAATTGGCTTTCTGAATGGTTTCATAATCGAAATCGCCCAATATTGTGCGTAAAAGCGTGAACATTGACTGCCCAAAACTGCGGAAACTTTCAACCTATCAACATAGTTTTAAATTTTAATATATTTACTTCCTGTGATGATTCATACCTGATTTCCAAACACCAAATACCCAAGCTCTGCATATGCGAAGTAGGCCACAAAGAACATGACGGAAAACCCTAGAATATCTTTAGCGCACTAAATAACGAAAATGTCTTAAAACGAAATGATTTATGTTAATTTATTACTTTTCGTATGGTGTTGTTCAGTTGCGACATTCTTCGATTAAAATTCAGGTACTTGAAAGTGCGCAAATAGACAAAAAAGAGCAATGTAGCCTCACTTATTTTGATCACCTGGTTTATTACTTTGGCACTTTCCAAATTCCCATAGTGGTCGGGATGATTCAGGGTTTCTTTAATGTCGGGCACTATTACTGTTCGCATGTATTCAGTGCTAATGGCAATTTGACAGGTGAGCTAATAAGAGGTGAAATGAAGAATTAGATAATTTTTATGCGTGAATGTACCAGTATAACGGTAATATCAACGTAATTCCAAACACGCAGGAAATATCTTGCTTTAAAGTAGATTATCTCTCTAATTTCCTCGGCCGAGCAAA